>NC_133658.1:142184122-142866349 GCF_037893015.1 Macrotis lagotis | reverse complement strand
CATTAAGTAAATTGGTTTCTGGGATTTTACTGCCTCCTCTAGCTTTATTTGGTGTACTCTGGTTTCCTTCATCCTTTATGTTTTCTGGCTTTGCCTTTTTGACCAGAAGGAAGGTTTCATCAAAGAGCTTCTGGAAAGATAATGTGTCATTGTCATAGTGGAGGGGGGTTAGAACTGGGGAGCACTCCTAAAATCCCTTGGCTAAGAGGATGTACACCAAAGTTTCAAGGATTGTATGAAGCATACATCATACCATGAATGTTTGCTGGCTTCACATCTCCCAAAGGACGAACAGAAATTATTTCAGTCACTCATAATAATTTGTAGGGAAGTTGCTGTCTGCTAACTGGATATTGCTGTGTCTGACTTGGTGAATTGGATGATGTCTGTCATACCTTCACCATCATCAATGAAGTGGATGGAGAAGTATCTCTGAAACACTTTTCTGAATATTGGATAGGAAAAAAATGACATTAATATATAACTCAGGTAAAATAAGCCAGGAATTTCAAAATAAAGGAACCAGGATAAGACCACATTAAAATTACCCATTAAATTTAGAAGTCATGTGGATGCTCATTTACCTGGAGAATGTTTGAGATTTACAAGAAATGTACAAACATGTACATGTGTTTTTTAACATAAATTTTGTTTTTCAATTATATACAACAATAGATTCTACCAATTAATTTTTTAAGGTTTTTGAAAGGCATTTGGGGTTAAGTGACTTGCCCAAGGTCACACAGCTAGCTAATTATTAAGTGTCTGAGGCCGAATTTGAACTCAGGTACTCCTCACTCCAGGGTTGGTGCTCTATCCACTGCACCACCTAGCTGACCCATCTACCAATCATTTTTGCAAGGTTTTGAATTTTACAATTACCTCCTTCACTCCTTTCCCCCCAACAGAAGGCAGTTAGATAGTTTTTTACATTTGTTTCCATGATATGCATATGACAAAATTGACTGTGTTGAGAGAAAAAAAAACATGTCTTTAAGGAAGGAAGAAAATATTAGAGATAGTAAAATAATGTAATACTTAAGACAGCTTGTTTTTAAGAATTGAAGATAATAATCTTTGGTCTTTATTTAAACTCTATTGTTCTTTCTTTGGATACAGATGATATTCTAAATCATAGATCCCCTAAAATTATCCCTGATGGGGTAAGCAAGTCCATCAAGGTTGGTAATGTGTACAATGTTCTTCTAGTTCTGCTCATCTCACTCAGCATCAGTTCATGCAACGTCTTGCTAGGCTTCTCTGAAATCCCATCCCTTTTGCTGTCTAATAGAATAATAGTGTTCCAAAACAAATATAGCACAATTTGTTCAACCATCCCCCAATTGATGGACATCTCCCCAATTTCCTATTCTTTGCCACTACAGACAGAGCTGCTATGAATATTTTTGTATAAGTGATATTTTTATCCTTTCTCATGATCTCTTCAGGATACAGACTCAATAGTGGTATTGCTGGAATAAAGGGTATGCACATTTTTATTGCCCTTTGGAAATATTTCCAAATTGCTCTCCAGAAAAGTTGGATGAGTTCACAGTTCCACTAATAATGCATTAGTGTCTCAGATTTCCCAGATCCCCTACTACATTGATCCTTTCTGGTCATATTGACCAATCTGAAAGATGTGAAGTGGTACTTCAGAGATGTTTTAATTGCATTTCTGTAATAAGTAATGATTTAGAGCAATTTTTCATATGACTATAGATAACTTTGATTTCCTCATCGGAAAATTGCTTTTGCATATCCTTTGATCATTTATCAATTGGGGAATGGCTTGTGTTTTTTTATATAAATTTGATTCAGTTCTCTATATATTTTAGAAATGAGTCCTTTGTCAGAAACACTAGTTGTAAAATTTTTTTTCCCAATTTACTACATTTCTCTTGATCTTGGTTAGATTGATTATGTTTATGCAAAGGCTTTTTAATTTAAGGTATTCAAAATTATCCAATTTGTTTTTTATAATGTTCTCTATCTCTTCCTTGGTCATAAACTGCTCTACTTTTCATAGATCTGACAGATAAACTGTTCCCTGTTCTCCTAATTTGCTTATAATAATGTCTTTTATATCTAAATCTTGTACCAATTTTGATCTTATCTTGGTATAGGGTGTGAGATGTTGGTCTAATCTTATTTTCTGCTATACTGTTTTCCAGTTTTCCCAGCAGTTTTTATCTAAGAGTGACTTCTTATCCCAGAAGCTGGACTCTGGGTTTATCTAACAGCAGGTTACTATAATCATTTCCTGCTGTCTCTTTTTCACCTAATCTATTCCCATTGTTCCACCACTCTATTTCTTAGCCAATACCAGATAGTTTTGTTGACTGATACTTTATAATATAATTTTAGATATGGTAAGGCTAAGCTGACTTCTTTTTCATTTTTTTATTTAATCTCTTGATATTCTTGATGTTTTTTTCTCCTTATAAATTTAGTTTTAATATTTTCCAGTTCACTAAAGAATATTTTTAGAAGTTTTATTTGTATGACATTAAATAAAAATTTTAATGTATGTATAGTTGTCATATTTATTATATTAGCTTGGCCCATCCATGAGCAATTGATATTTGCCCAATTATTTAGATCTGATTTTATTTGTGTGAAAAGAATTTTATAGTTGTTTTCATAGAGTTTCTGAGCCTGTCATGGCAAGTAGACTCCCAAGTATTTTATATTGTCTGATGTTATTTTAAATGGGATTTCTCTTTCTATCTCTTGATACTATCTTATTGATAATATATAAAAATGCTGAGGATTTATGTAGGTTTGTTTTATGTCCTGTGACTTTGCTAAAGTTACTAATTATTTCCAGTAGTTGGGTTCCCTAGGTATGCCATCATATAATCTACAAAGAGTGAGAGTTTTGTTTCTTCCTTCCCAATTCTAATTCCTTCAAATTCCTGTTCTTCTCTTACTGCTGAAGCTAACATCTGTAGTACAATATTGAATGGTAGTGGTGATGATGGGCATCCTTGTTTCACCCCTGATCTTATTAGGAATGATTATAGGTTATCCTCATTGCATATAATGCTTGCTGATGGTTTCAGATAGATATTGCTTATCATTTTAAGGAACAATCCTTTTATTCCTACTCTCTCTAGTGTTTGTATTAAGAATGCATGTTGTTATGGAAGCTTTTTGTCAAAGGCTTTTTCAGCATCCATTGATATAATCATATGATTTCTTTTAGGTTTATTATTGATATAATTCAATTGGGCCCACAGTTTTCCTAATATTGAGCCAACCCAGTATTCCTGGAATAAATTCGGCTCTGTCATAGTGTATTATCCTTTTGGTAACTTGCTACAATCACTTTGCTAATATTTTATTTAAGATTTTTGCATCTATATTCATTTGGGATATTGCTCTATAATTTTCTTTCTCTGTGTTGACTCTTCCTGGTTTAGGTATTAGCACCCCTGGTGTCATAGAAGGAATTAGAGTTCTGTCTTCATCTATTTTTCCAAATAGTTTAATAGAATTGGAACCAATTGTTCCTTGACTGTTTGATAGAATTCACTAGTGAATCCATCTGGCCGTGGAGATTTTTTTCTTAGGGAGTTCATTGATGGCTTGTTGAATTTCTTTTTAATTTCCTCTTAATTTAACCCAGGCAATTTATATTTTTGTAAATATTCATCCATTTCACTTAGATTTCAAATTTATTAGCATACCATTGGACAAAAATAGTTCCAAATCATTATTTTAATTTCCTCTTCATGGCAATGAGTTCATCTTTTTCATTTTTGATACTAATAATTTGGTTTTCTTCTTTCTTTTTTAATCAAATTAACAAAGGTTTTTTCTATTTTATTGGTTATATACATGTGTTTATCAGTACATGTGAGCTTCTAAGAAAACTATAAACAGAAATGGTAACTATTTTTAAAACTTGTTTCCCCAAACTGCATTTTTTAATATTCTGGTGCCAGCTTCCAAGGGAAGAAGGATTGAACTTAGCTATTCAGGTTCAAACAAGCAACTCTAAATTGATTTTGTAGCACACATATCCTCATTACTCACATCTTTTTGTGCATGCCTTTTTGTTTCCAAGCTTTATAGAATTAGAAGACCCAGTTAAGGACCCACCAATAGACACCCCTCCCCCAGAGAATGTAGAAACACTTTGTAGCTGAGCCTGACTTTTTCTACCTAAGAATGAGCAGCCTAGGCCAAACAGAACAAAGAAGGGAATGTCCAGGAATACCAATTCTTGTATCTAAGCCCCTGAAATCCTCTTTTGAGCCTAACTGACAGTTTCCTTCCATATACTACATGTTGAATTCATCCTGTTTTTCCTGCAGCTCTCTCCTTTCTTTTCCCAGTTTTTCTTCCAACTCCCTCATTTGATTTTCAAAGTCTTTTTTGAGCTCTGTCATAGCCTGAGCCCAATTTCTGTTTTTCTTGGAGTCTTTAGATGCAGGAGCTTGTGTTTCCTCATCTTCAGACTGAGTATTTTGATCCTTCTTGGGCTCATTTGCAAAATATTTCTCAATAGTCTTCCTCTTATTTCTCTGCTTGCTCATTTTCCCAGCCTGGGCCTGGTTTTGGGGTGCTTCCTGAGCTTTTGGGACACTCCCACAAGAGTCTTAGTGTGTGAGGCTCTGTCCTCCCTCCTGGTTTGTGAATGACCAGAAGAGCTCCCCTCTACCACTGGGCCGAGGTGGGGGGGGCCCTATTTTTCTATGGGGGGGGCCTAGCCTGGGATCAGGATCTGAATGTGGTCAGAGCCCTAGAGTCTTGTTCCAGGGGCAGAGGACAGAGCTCTGCAGTCTCTCTCTCTCTTCACTCCCCTCCCTCAGCTCAATGGGCTCATGCCCTGGGGGCTCCTGCTTACTGGCTCCTCCTGCTTCTGTTTCAGGGTCTGAGCTGCCAAAAGACCAAGCTGCTTGCTGTGTGCCCTGAGGGCTGGGCTCCACATGCTCCCTCTGGCAGAGTTCCCCCGCTATTCCCGCACTTTGTGCCCGGTGCTTCCCGGGGTGCAGCTCAGGAGACTCCCCCGCTGCTGTGAGCCTGGGCTCCCAGCACCCTGGGGCTGCCTCCAGGAGGCTGAAGTTCTTTTGCTCTGGCAGGCCATGGCTCTGGCAGGCCGCCCCTCCAACTCCGGGGAGCAGAGCCTTTCTGCTCTTTTCCACATTACCTTGAGTAGGAGAACTGCCTCACTGGGTCCCTTTGTGGGTTCTGTCTCTTGAAAGTTTAGTTAGAGTCCTTAGCTTATGAATTTTATCAGAGAGCTCCTAAGACTCGATCCCTTCAAGTGGCCATCTTGGCTCCACCCCTCAGTTTTCAATTCTTTGCCACCACAAACAGGGCTGCTTTAAATATTTTTGTATAAGTGATGTTTTTAGAATTTTTCATGATCTCTTCAGGGTATAGACCCAGTAGTTGTATAAGCACAACTCTTCTTTGCGTTGATCACATTCATAATCTTGTTGTCATCCTCTACTCTTCACTCTCCCTTTTCAATCAATTGCAAAGTCTAAATATGTCTACCTTAACATCCCTGATGTCTGACCTACTCTTTCATTACTACTCACCTAGATTATTGCTGAATACACTCCTCATTGATTTCCATGTCTCAAATGTTTCCCCTTTATAAATCTACCTTCTACATATTTGCCAGTGGGATTTTTCTTAGGTGTAGACCTTATTGGATCACTCTCTTGCTCAGTAAACGCTAGTGACCTTCTCTTCTAAGATAAAACATAAACTGCCCTGTTTAGCATTCAACAACTTGACCTGAACATAAATCTCTATCCTCGTGATATATTACTTCCTTTTCACTATATGATCTGTACAACTTTTCTTCCTTCTGTTCATCACATATTGTACACCATCTCCCATTTTCCATAGCCATTCCTTTGCCTTGGCTATTCCTAATGCATAGAATGTACTCCTTTCTTGCCTTAATCTTATAGACTAGTTCTCTTCCACCAAGAAGTTCAGCTACTTCTTTCTATGTGAAACTTTCATGATAAAATTCCAGCTACAAATGCCTTCTTTCATGAATCATTTTATATTTAAATCTTTGTTTTAATCCTCTTTGCATTTATTTTGTATATGAGTATACATGTGCTTGTTTACTTGCATATTAAAATGTAAGATCTATCAGAATAAAAATCATTCACTTTTGTCGCTGGAACACAATCGGCATTTAATGCTTATTAATTAATTGGAGAGTACAATACTTGGGTTACCTTACCTGACAGTCATCATGAAGAAAGGGCTTTGCAATCCTCAAAGCTCTGTAGAATTTTGCGTTATTTATGAAGCAGTTGTCATGTCTCTTCATGGAGGTCTCTGGGGGTATAAACTGTACAATTTCCTTCAAGAGCCCCCCTTGCCGTGTTTCATCACTTTGAAAGTAAAAAATAATAGGGTTCATGGCCTTTCAGTAAGTGGCCTTTTGAAAATGGATTCTCCTACAGTAATTCACTTTTAACATCATGGAAATTGCTCTTGAATTTGAAACCTAGGAGCTTAAAATTTTCATAGGAAGACAAAAGTCACTAGGTTGGTGAAGATAGAAAGACAGGAGGAACATTTCAAGATATTTGGGTTGTTTAGAAAATATTAACATTTAACTGATTATAAGTATTTGAAGGACTGTCTTATGACAGAAGGATTAGAAATGTTCTACTTATCCCCAAAGGTCAGTATTAGGATAAGTGAGTAAAAATTTCAAAGAAACACTTAAATGTGATATAAGAAGAATACTCTAGCAATTAGACCACTCCAAAATTTGATTGTACTTCCTAAGACTTTGGTCTTGGATACTATGAAATACCTGGTTTTTTCCAGGCTTTTTTTTGCAAGGCAGTGATGTTAAGTGACTTGCCCAAGGCCATACAGCTAGGCAATTATTAAGTGTCTGAGTCTGCATTTGAACTTAGGTCCTCCTGACTCCAGGACTGGTGCTCTATTCACTGCACCACTAGCTGCCCGCTATGAAATACTCTTTATCTCACTCAATGCATCTTGTTTTCTTGTCCAAACCAACTAAAAACAAAACAAAACAAAACCCTAGGTTTATTGATTGTTTTGTTTTTATATCACTTAGATTTCTTCCCCTACTTCTCCCCCCTCCCTCACCTCTCCCCCCTCCCACTATCCCTCTCTTACTCTGTCCTTGCTCTTCAAAGAACTTACATTATAATGGAGGTAACACAGCACATACACACACATATACAAACACACAGACATTCACAAAGCTAGGGTAAAGGAGGAATAGGAAAAGAGCAGCAAAGAGTCATTGTTTTGAAGTTCAGAAAAAGTCTAACGCAGAGTTAGGAAAAGGGGAAGGGGAAAATTTATATCTTATTTGGGGTTACGAAAAGATGATGGCAGAGGATGAGGTGGATAGAAAATGTCATGAAAACAATAAATATTGAGTTTCTTCAGATTTCAAGTCATAGTGGAGAGTGAAAGGGCATGGTGTGCTATGTTCCATGGAGTTACAAAGAGTCAGACACAACTGAGCAACTTAAGAACAAGAAATTATTTGTTATAATTTCACAAATTCAGTTTTAATTATTTTATTTACATTGTTTTTAATCATTGTGTATTTTGTTTTCCTGACAATGTTTGCTTCACTTTATATCAATTCTTGTATTTCAATGCTTTTTATCATACTTATTATTTCTTAGAGCACAATATTATTTTGTTATCTTCATGTATTACCATTTGTTTAGCCATTATTTCATTGATTGACATCGACTTTGCTTCCAGTTCTTTGCTCCTATGAAAAGTACTGCTATAAACATTCTGGTATATGGAACCTTTCCTTTTGATAGTGACCTTGGAATATACTCCTTGTAGTGAAATCTCTCAAAGAGTATGGCAATTTTACCACTTTATCTGCATAATTCCATATTACTTTGCAGAATGGTGGTGTGTGTATATACTAATACCATAGCTTCACAAACAAAATACTAGACATCAAAATTGATTACTTCTATCTTCAGTCATCCTTGCAAATTTGTTGGATGTATGGTAAAACTTCAGAATTGTTTTGATTCATATTCCTAATTATTAGTAATTTGAAACATTCTTTGATATGTTTTATACTAGTTTGTAATTCTTTTTAGAAATGTTTATATCATTTGATCACTAACCATTACTTACAGATGAATAAAGACATCAAAATCTTATCAGAGATATTTGATAGAAATATTTTTCCTACACACTTTCTAATGTGCCAAGGGAAAATGGACTTCTGTAACAATTCAGTAAGAGTAATGGGAAACCCTATTCTGGAAAACTACTGAATCTTCCTTCATTCCTGTCTTCCTACTTACAACTGAAATCTAGGACAGTAGTTTACCTGTCAGTGTATTTGTTGGGGTAGGTAAAATATAATTAAGACATAATTTTTATCCTAATTTGTTTTTCATAATATTGGCCTCTTCCTTAATTCTATAAAAGCAAGATAATTTTAATAAATAAAACTAACACTTTTATTACAATCCACATTTATCACCATTTATATTTTAGTATTTTAAATGGTAATATATTTTTCCTTGGGCACCATCTCTATAGAAAAGAATCTGGGGAGGTTTTGAGTGGCAATTGCTCATAAAAGCCTAGCTAGTCAATCTACAATTCTCATCAGGGCCCATTACTCTTTAGCAACCTGAGCAGCTCAGGTTATTTTTGTCTGTTTTATTTTTTTTACCATTACTTACAGAGGCTTCCAGTCAAGAATTCCTGAACTCTTGGGAGCATAAGGATAATGAATATGCTAGACCTTGAAGTCCTCATTCTTGGATTGAAGTCCTCATGCTTGGATTGGTTCTTGTCCTTCGTTACCAAAGAAGATCAAAATAACATCATTCTGTTTGAACAAATTACTGTCTGTCCAAATGAAGCTTATCAAACCAATATGAGCTTGGAATGTTCTACCACATATGATCACTAAGACCCTTTCCTGGGCAACTAGGTGGAATAGTGGATAGAGATACCAAGTCTAGACAAAGGAAGACTTCTTGTATTCAAATCTGACCTCAGACCTTTATTAGCTATGTGACCTCACAAAAGTCATTTTATCCTTCTTTGCTGCAGTTTCCTCATCTATAAAATAAACTGTAGAAGGAAATGGCAAATCACTCCAGTATCATTGCCATAAAAACACTAAATGATAGGACTGAAATGATTGACCAACAAGGTCTTCTCCAAATTTAGCTCCTCTATGTTCTCTGTTAGCAGATCTGATTGTAGGTGAGGAAGATGTAACTTCTGCTAAGTATAAGTGGTTTTACTTCACTCTTAGAGCATGATATTACTCTATTATCTTCATGTATAACCATTTGTTTAGCCATTCATCCACTGATTGACATCAACTTTACTTCCAATACTTTGCTCCCATGAAAAGTACTGCTATAAACATTATGGTATATAGAACCTTTCCTTTTGATAGTGACCTTGGAATATACTCCTAGTAGTGGAATCTCTCAGTCAAAGGGTTTTCAAGAACCTGTTATCCACAGCACCCAAGATATTCTGTTGTCATCAGACATACTAAAGAGATATTGCTGGCAGTGTGACTTTTTACTTTTGCTTTATTCTTTTTTGTGTCTTTGTCTCTGCCTCTCTATTTGCATCTTTTTTGATTTTTCTTCCTGTTTTTCTCCTCATTCTCTGTCTTTTATCTCCCACTTTTTGGATACTTTTGGCTGTTGATTCCTGTTACTACATTCCTTGGCGTTTTCTGAATACTTTATCAAACTATCTTTTATGGTTTTCTTCGCATGCTTTCTTTTCTTCAGTTCTAGAGTGACTTGTTTTCTTCTTCAACCACAAGGAAAACTAAAAGAAGCATAAATATTTTATATTACATTGCCAGACAGGAATATTAGATCTCAAGAGCTGATGGGATAAACATAAAATTAGATATTTTCAGAGCTGGTAGATAATCTTAAAGGTCACCTAGTAATAACTATTCAGGCCCCTCATTTTGCAGATAAACATATGTGTATTTGTGTCACCATCTTCTAATCTTTTCTCTTTTCATTTTGGTTCAATAATGCAGCTTAAAATAATGGTATCAGGTTGATGAGGAAGTTGGAGGATCAGAGCAATTAAATAGGTTGCTCAAGATGACACAGTCAATTAAGAGGTGTTACAAGGCTCCTGGGACATCCACTTTGTTTTTAAAAACACACAAAAAGCCTTGAAGTAAAAAAGGAAGAATCTATGACTTAAGGAACCAAGATAAAGGCCTCCTTTCTTCACTCTAGTATCTTTTCCATGAAGACCCCAATTGGTGTGTCAGTTCTTTTTTTTAAATTCTGTAATATTTGTTATAAACTACATTGAAAATTTGACCTGAAAAATCATTCCAGTATCATCAAAATTAAAATGTGCTTCACCCTTTAATTCTTTTTGTACTGTTTCTTAAGTCAATTAGTAATGCTACCAACTAGTTTGACACAGTACCTTGGAGATGTTAACATAATCCATTACTCTGGAATCTAGTATTATATCAAGAAGTAAACTGTCTCACTTTGATAGTGTTCCTCTACTGATTCTAGTTCTCAAAATAAGTAGTCAATACACTTATTTAAATGATGAATGCCAGGCACCCAGCACTAGACTAGGCATGTTATCTTACTGCTGGAGTAGGTTTGATCTTGACCTTAGGACCTTATAATATGTCAAAGGGCAGCTAGGTGGTGCAATAGAATGAACTCTGATTCTGGAGTCAGGATGACTGTATAATCCTGGGCTAGTCACTGAGTTTGCCTCAGTTTCCTCATCTTTAAAATGAGCTAGAGAAGGAAAGGGCAAACTTTTTTAGTATATTTGCCAAGAAAACTCCAAATGGGATCACAGTCATACAAAACTAAAATGACTGAATAGCAACAATATCTCTGGGGAGAGAACATTGTAATGGACCTGACAGTTGATGATGACTAAAATTTTAATAGAAACCAAGGGAAGGGAAAGCAATTGTAGACCAAAAAAGACATTATTCAATTAGAACGATACTTTATATCTCTTTTCAACCAGTCCTCCTTATTCTACAAATTAAAAAGCTGACATTCGAAGAAGAGAAGTATCTTATTTAATGCCACAAAAGTAGAGAATAACAATCGAAATTCAAAAAAAAGTGTATTTTGAGTTCAAATTCAGTGTTCTTTCCATTCCATCAGATTTTCTGAAGGGAATGAGCCTTGGAGATTGTGTAGGACTTGGAAAGAGGGAGGGAAGGAAGGGAGAAGATAATTTCTGAAGAACCATCTGGGGAAGAAGCATGAGCAAAATTTAGGATTAAATTGATCATGGTATGGTACTAACAAATTTCTCTAGATTGGATGAAGTTATGATCACATATTAAAGATCAATAGAAACTATGTTGGGCAAATGAGGTGAGTCAAACCAGAGGATTTGGGATTTACTGAAGTAGGAAATAGAAAATTCAAATCATAAAATGATAAAATTTCTTATTCTCTTCTTATGAATATGGGGAAACTGAGGTCTGGAGAAGGGAAGTGACTTAACAATCTAGGCTTGATAAATTTTTCAGGGAAGTTCTTGGGTCAGTACAGTGATAATTCTGGTGGTAGAAGCCACTGTACATGCTAATTACCCATCACTTCAATTCCTTGATTTCATCAAGGGTAACATACATATTCTTTCTTATTTCATCTTCTTAAATCTTTATAATCTCTTTTAGTGTTCCTTTTCTAATTAGCCAGTTCTGAAAGTGCTCTCTATAGCATTATTGAATCCTGCTTCACCCCGGCTTCATTTTGTACT
Organism: Macrotis lagotis; assembly: GCF_037893015.1. NCBI lineage: Eukaryota > Metazoa > Chordata > Mammalia > Peramelemorphia > Peramelidae > Macrotis > Macrotis lagotis. Next base: position 142,854,574 of record NC_133658.1, on the reverse strand, counting down.
TAGATTAGATTCCAAAGCCTTTCAATCCCATTCTGGATTTTCATTTTTTATGGAATGTTTCATTTTTTATGGAACAAAATTCCTCGGGGAAATTGAAAATCTTGTCCAAAACATAATCATTATCACAACTGGGGCTTAGCTGGCTTTTGGGCAGGTCAGGCTGCTAATGACCTGAATCTGGATGCCCGACAGTTCCACAGGGACAGAGCAGGTGATCAGGAGATATGCCAGCAATAGGCAATAGGAAAATGTCCAGGCAAATGGATAGTTGGCAACAAGAAAGTATGGGACTAGACAACAGGCAGAGGTCCCAGCCAGTGGGCAGAGTGTCAGGGGAATTTGGCAGCAGGTAATAGAGTCTGAGGCAGGAATATTAATTATTATATAATATATTGACAGTGTGAAGAAGCAGCATGATATGGTGGAGAGAGCACAGTCTTTGGAATCAGGAAAATCTAGGTTCAAGTCTTTCTCTGACAATGCTACCTAGAAATCATGGATAAATATTTTAACCTCTCAATGTCACAGTTGAATTTTTGAGACTTTACTGGTCCTAATGAATTGCTTCTAGAAGCAACTTCCCAATTGTTGGTTCCCTACACTGTTGAAATCACATGACAGGATTGATTGATTGATACTTTCTATTTATTCAGAATCCTAAGAAGCTATATCTTTGTATTGAATAAGTATGGACCCCACATAAGTAGAAATGCCCATATGTTTGGCACGAGATTGTCCTTTTGAATGTGGCTCAAAGTGAGTGAGAATAGAAGTATTTAGCCTCTTCTTCCCCTACCTTTCTGCAAGGGAGACTTTTATTCCTGCCCTAAGGAGAAGCTGTAAGTGGAATTGAATGCCACATCTCTCCTCTCCTCAGAGAGAGAAAGGGGTTACTTGTGCTACATGATGGTTCCTCCCTTAGATATAGTTCATCTAGGGCATATGATTGGGTTCTAGGCAACTTTTGATTGCTTTCTCAGGGCAAAGTTGAACCCAAGTTCTATATTCAATAACTATTTACAATGAACACATTTAGAGCACATATAGCAAAAATGCCTGTTTATTCCAATCTTTGCAAAACTGAAACTAAAGAAAACATGCATAGGAGAATTATACCAGACAATGCAGATAGGAGATATCCATCTGGAATGGATTAACTCGTCTCATCTGAATTTCCATAATCTAAGGGGAAACTTCTTAAAGTCTCTAGAATAGCCAGTTGAGAATAGGGGCATAATGAGGACTATCTATTCCTCTCATATCTTACAGGTGGTGTTTATTTCTTCCATCTTTTCTCTCAAAACCAGAAGCCAGGAGCAACCAAATAATATTTCCCCAAACTGGGACTAAGTGAGAACTGATCCTCTTGCTTTGCCCATCATTCTGGACAGGGTCTTCATCTCTACCATAAGGAAGGAGTCCTATACCAATGGACTTTAAGAGACTTTAATATAGCAATATACAACTAGTTACCTGTTAAATCTGTTATGTGCAAAGGACTTGGTGTGGGCCATGACAACTGCTTTCTAGGGATCTGAAGTTCTGTGGCATAGAAAAGGGATAAAATTCATTCTGCCTGATCCTAGAGGGGAAAGGTAAGAGCAAAAACTAGAAGTTGGATAATGTTCCAATTAAGACTTGATGCAGAGGCAACCTTCTTAACACAACTTTATTAATGCAGACTAGATGACTAGCAGAAATAGGTTTTCTATCAGTAGAAGTCTTTAAGCATAAGCCTGTCGAATATATTATAAAAAAAAGTTCATGTTCATATGAGTTACACTGTATAGTTTAAAAGATTCTTACAATTCTGTGACTGATTCTATAAAGTAACACCAGCTGAGAATTTTGGAGTGATGCCATGAAAGAGAACTATGCTCCAGGTCCTTGACTCATTCATAACCTTGAGAAGGAAAGATAGATTATCTCTTAGAGTCTTAGCTCAACCTATCCAGAGGATCTACTTTGTTGTTGGTGCCATTATAGCCTTATGGCCTTGCTCTATCTACTAGGACCAAGCTCTCACCTTTTATCCCACTGCCAATCCTATTTTCTTCTTGTTTTTAAGTCTCTCTTTAGATCTCCTAGCTTTTGCCTGGTTTCTTGGAAGCAAGGACATCAGAACCCAGTGCAGTCAGCAATGCTTGCTTGATGCAGGCTGTCTGTGTGATCACACAGTAACCTCAATGTCTATTGATTTCTGGGTGATTCAGTAGAGTGCTGAATCTGTAGTCAAGAAGGTCTGAGTTCAAATGTAGCCTCAGAGACTTATTAGCTATATGACCCTGGGCAAGTTACTTAATCTCTATTTGCTTCAGTTTCCTCATCTGAAAAAAAATGGGACAATAATATCATAGTTGTTGTGAAGATCAAGTGAAATAATAATTATAAAGTACTTATCCCAGTGCTTGGAACATAGTAGGATTATATAATGCTAATTAATTTTAATTACTACTTTATTGTTCTTCATATCCCCATTTGGAATTTTCTTAGCAACGATACAGGAGCCATTTTCTTCTGCTCATTTTACATGAAGAACTGAGACAAACAGGTTTAAGTGATCTGTCTAATGTCATGCATCTAGTAAGTGTCTGAGACTAGATTTGAACTCAGAAAGATGTGTCTACTTGGTTCCAAGTCCAGTGCTTTAACTACTGTGCCAGTTATACAGTGTTCCTCCTCAGTTATATAGTGTTTACCATGTTCCAGTCACTGATTTAAATGTTTCTCTCATCTGAACCTCCTAAAATCCTTAGAAGGTAGCCCATTTAACAGTGAAGGAAACTGAGGCAAAATGCAACATTAGTTCCACTTGGTGGGAAAGGAGGAGATATTTCAAAAGATGTTAATATTGTTTCCCTTTGGGGAACCCTCCAGTAAGAAGGAACAGAGAGGTCATTGATGAGGCTGACAGTAACAAGACATTTGGATCTTATATATAAGATTTCCCAGTGATGAATTTCCTGTGAAAAGGGTGGGGGCAGAAGCATGGGAACTTGATCCAAAGCAGTCCAGAATGAATACTTCTGGGGAAATCAAAGCTGTCTTTGAGAAGTAGTCTTGCCACTCTAAAATCTACAGTTTCTTTTTCACCATACCTTGGATTATGGTTAAGGTCCTCTGACCTTTAATACTTCCCTAAGGCAGGGGCAATGATCCTAATTTTGCTGTATCAGCCTTTCAACAAGTTAGGCTGAAGGAATTTGTTTATCACTGGCCAGTTCTCTATGTGCATAGTGCATCAGACTTACAAGTAACTTGCAAATATAGCTGAAATACATGTCTAGTGAATGGAAAGGACACAGATGGAATGAGATGTATTGGTTTCCTTTTCCATAGGGGAGAGTCCCAGCAGGACACAAAATTCACTCAGGGGAACCTATCCCTGAGGCCTCTAGTTACTGCCTTGCTGATCCTCTCCCACTAACATCCCACCTGCATGTTCATGTTATTTACCCATGCCGGCTGTTTACATTGTTTCTCTTGTATATTATTTATCCTGCTGAACTGTACAATTTGCATATGGCCTGATTTGGGTAGAAATTAGAGCCTATGGAACCTTCTGTCACAAATGATAGGATCAGCTCCTTCTTGGATTTTTGCCATGTTGCCTTCCTCACCATGGAGCACAGAAGTTGTATTTCCAAAGATAATATGTAAATTGGTTCTTATTTATAGTGATACAATTTCGAGATTATCCAACAAATACTTATTTAACCCCAAATGGAATTGAAATATTGGCCAGTAATAAAAGAAAACAAAATACTTCAGCTTTAAAGAAAAATATTTTTCATAGGCAACTAGAAGTCAGGAAGCCCTGAGTTCAAATCTACCCTCAGGTATTTATTTATTGCTATGTGACCCCCAAACAGAGCACTTAATCCTGTTGTCTCAGTTTCCTCATCTGTAAAATAAATGGAGAAGAAAATGGTAAATCACTTTAAGATCTTTGTCAAAAAATACAATCATGAAGTCAGATATGACTGAATGATGCCTGAAAATAGTAAATTTCTCAATTTTAATAACAAACATCACATTTTGAAAGTAGCCAGAAAGCTGTCAAGAGTCTTTCTGCAGCAAGTAGGAATTATATTTTGCCTTTTTTGACTTAGCAAATTACCTGACATAAAGCCTAAAAGTGCTTGCTGATTGGTTGAAAAGTGAGCTATGAAGAAACATAAAGTCAAATAAGCTAGGATGATTCCACACCCAAAGAACTGAAGAAACAATGAGCTCCAACACTTAAAGGAGTAAAGGAATTCAAGTTGTAAACCAAAATAATATGTCATGCAAGGTTAAATGCGATCATTTCCTCAACAAACAACAATTTTTAAGCACTCTATGCTAGAGGAACGTGAAAAAGCAAGTAAGTATGATTATAAAGAAAAATTTAAATAATAAAATCAGTCTTTTCATTATTGCAGGCTTTTTAAAGAAAAAAACATTGAACTAATTGATGAAAGAAAGGACAAAGATACAAAGAGCAATATATTTAAAGATACTTAAAAATTAGATGAAGGAAAAGAGAAAGTGATGAATTATACCACATAGATTGAACCCCATGCTTTCCTTTAAGTGAATCAATATGTTTTTTGAATAGATAACACATAGGGAAGAAGCTGGAGGTTTCCTCAGTCTTTAGTAATTCAGTGAAGGGCTAATCATTTATTTTTCTCAACAAAAGTAGGAACTGAGAGAGAAGGGGACAAAAGCAGCATATAGGAGGGAGGAACTGGATGGAGAGATTTGAGGATGTGTCTTATCCCCGAACAGGGAAAGGATAACACTATCATTTCTAACATGCAGAGGCTGATAAGAGTTAGGGACTTAAAAATTGTTTTGTTTTGTCCAGGGGAAATTTATTTGGTAAGTGATCATGTTCACTTAAAAAAATTAATAAAAGATTAAACAATAGAATTACATATATGCAGGAGAAAAATGATATAAGTTCATAAGGGTATTCATTGCACATGATTTTAGAGGAAAAATAGAACTAAAGATTGAATACTTTAAGTAGTCTGATCTTGATAAGAGGAGAGCATTCCAATTATAATGAGTGATTGGAGTCACAACTGCTTCCATTCACCACTACTTTTCCCAGTAAAACATGGGGGAATGTTTAACATCTCCAAATGTGACAACATTAAAAAGGGAATTCAATTTTAAAGCCTATAAACTTTACTTGTGTGAGGAAGTTAGAAAGAATAAAAGAATAAAATATCTAAATTAGAATTACACAATGTATTTCAAAACAATAAAAAGAAGAGATATAATGAGGAGAAAATAGTGAAGGAAATTTCTTAGAAAGAGGATACTATAAAATAATGTTAATAAACAAAGGAACTGAAGATAGTTTGATTCATGCAAGTAGCTAGAAATGAAAGTTGGCTTGGGGAAGACAAGTCAAAAGTTTGGGAGAGACAGATTAAAAAAATTAAGAGAAATGAATAATTTAAATCAATTTGAGGAACTTAAGATACAACAGACAAAAAGGAAACTGACTTCCAACAAAATAATATAAGTAAAACTAATCTGAGAAATAGTTACTGACTTAAAAAGTAAGTCTATAAAAATCAAAAGGGGGCAGAGCCAGGATAGCTGCATGAGGAAAGCATTTCCCAGGAGCTCTCTTCCAAAATATTTCAAAAACCTTGAAATTATGACTCTAACTAAATTTTTGAGAGAGAAACCACAGAAAGATCCAGAAGAGGCAATTATCCAACCCAAGGTAACCTGGAAGACCGCAGGAAGGCTCTGTTCCATGGGGTTGGAGGGGGCAGCAGCACAGCCAGGATCACCACGCAGAAGTGAAGGAGATCTAGCCTTCTGGGAACAGCCCACAGGATGACCGGGTCCCTGAGAGTAACAGTTTGTGGCAGCAGAAGAGGTTTCCTGACCTGCCAACTCAGGGAACACCAAGCACAATTTGGAAGATCAGCAGGGAAAACTCTTTCAGAGTGAGTGTGGAGGCCCCAGCATAGGTCTCAGCACAGTCCAGATCCCAGCAAATAGAAGCAGACCCAAAGAGTGGGCCAGCAGGGAGCTACCCAGTAGCTGCTCCCAGAGTGCTCAGCCCATGAAAGGTAAGAGGGTGTAGGGAGACTGTCAAGGTCTCTCCTCTGTCCCTGGGACAGTATTCTTGTGCTTTGTCCATATGCAGACCCTGGTCACAGTCTGGGGCCCCCTATTACCATAAAGCATTTACCCTCCTCACAGCTCCAGGACAGAAGGATGTGCTTGTGGTCACTGACAGACAAAGCAGAGGCCAGGACAGCAGTCAGGGCCTCCCATAAGACCTTGAAGGAACTGAGGTCCTTGCCGGGCTGTCCAGTAATGCTTAAAGGCAGAGGAAGCATCTAAGTATCTCAAAACCAGGGGCACAGGCCAGGAAAATGAGTAAACAGGGGAAAAAAAGGAACCTCACTGTAGACAATTACCTTGGTCCAATGGAGGACCAAAACACATAGTCAGAAGATGAAAAAATTCCAGCTTCTGTAGTCAAAGCCTCCAAGGAAAATAGGAGTTGTGCTCAGGCTATGACAGAGCTCAAAAAAAAAAAGATTTTGAAAATCAAGTAAGAGAGGTAGAGGAAAAACTGGGAAGAGAAATGAGGGAGATGTAGGAAAAACATGAAAATCAAGTTAGCAGCTTAGTCAAGGAGATCCAAAAATATGCTGAAGAAAATAACATGTTACAGACTCGTTAGGTCAAATGGGAAAAGTCCAAAAATTTAATGAGGAGAAGAATAGCTTAAAAAGCACAATTGGCCAGATGGAAAAGGAGATAAGAAAGCTCTCTGAAGAAAACAACTCCTTCAAATGTAGAATGGAAGTCAATGAATTCGTGAGGAATCAAGAAACAATATGTCAAAACCAAAAGAATGAAAAACTAGAAGAAAATGTGAAAGATCTCATTGAAAAAAAAAAACAACTGACCTAGAAAACATGCAGAGGAGACAATTTATAAATTATTGGGCTACCTGAAAGTTATGATCAGGAAAAGAGTCTTGGCTTCATTTTTAAAAGAATTTCTACAGGAAAATTACCCAGAGGGCAAAATAGAAATTGAGAGAATCCACTCATCTCCTCCTGAAAGAAATCCAAAAAATTCACTGCCAGAATTATAGCCAAGTTCCAGAACTCCCAAGTCTAAGAGAAAATACTACAAGCAGCCAGAATGAAACAATTTAAACATCATGGAGCTACAGTCAGAATTACCCAGGACTTAGCAGCATCCACATTAAAGGCTTGTGGAGCTTGGAATATAATATTGCAGAAGGCAAAATACCTTGGAATGCAACCGAGAATCAACTACCCAGCGAAACTAAACATCCTCTTCCAGGGGAAAAGATGGATTTTCAATGAAATAGAGAAATTTCAAATGTTCCTGTTGAAACAACCAGAGCTGAACAGAAAATTTTATCGCTAAGCACAGGTCTCAGGTAAAGTATAGAGAGAGTAGACAAGAAGAGTATATTATGAGGGATTTAATGATGTTGAACTGCATCTATTCCTGCATGGAAAGATAATAGTGATAAAATGCATATGAATCTTTTCATTTATTAGAGTATTTAGAAGGAGCATTTATAGACAAGGCACAGGAGGGAACTGAATTTTACAGTATAATATATTATAAAAAATGGAGTCAGTGGATGAAAACAAAATGTACTGGGAGAAAGGAAAAAGAGAGGTAGAATAGACTTAGTTATCTCATGTAAAAGGGTCAAGAAAAACCTTTTGCAGTGGTGTAGAAGAGAGGAAGGTGAGGGGGAAATGAGGGAACCTGCATTTTCATTGGAAATGGCTCAGAGAGGAAACAACATGCATACTTATTAGGGTATAGAAATCTAGAGGAAAAAGGAAAGAGAGGTATGAGAGAAGGGACGGGGGAGGGAAGGGGAGATGTAGGTGATAGAGGAGAAGGTAGATCATGGGAGAGGATAGCCAAATATAACACTTTTTTTTTTTTTTTGCTTTTTGGCAAGGTGGTGGAATTGAGTGGCCTGTCCTGGACCACAGGGCTGGGTGATTGCTAGCTCTCTGGGGTGGGATGTAGGCTTGGGGCCTCTTGGCCCCAGAGCTGGTGCTCTATACGCTGTGCCACTTGGCTGCCCCACAGCACACTTTTGGAGAGGGACATACTGAAAGGAGAGAAAATATAATAAATGGGAGTGATGAGGAATGGACGGAGGGAATTGCAATCAGCAACAGCAACTGTGGAAAAATGTAGGGATAACTTCTCAAATCTACTTATGATAAAGAATGTGATCCACCCCAGATCAGAGCTGGTGGTATCTGGACACAGACTGAAGGACATTGTTTTCTCTTTCACCTTATTTCTTGTGAGGTTTTTATTTTGGTGGGGTGGGATTGTTTACTCTTACAGTAATGTGTAAATAAATTTCAGTAGTATGCAAATAAATACAAATGTAAATTAAAATTAAAAAACAAAATTAAGAAGCACAAGGGAAAGAGAGTCAGCAATAAAATGAATTTTTGATTGAAAAAATAAGAAAATCAAAATCAAAAGAAGTAAATGAGGCAGAACCTGACCAATAATCACTTCACTAATTATAAATAGACTAAAACAGTAATGTTGAAATTAAATAAAAGCAGATCCTTATGGGCTACATAATGATTTATAAAATCATAAAGTAACATCTATATTATATTTTATGTTTATAGAATTATTATTTATCTGTTTTCCAATTATAATTTGCTCTAGGTCTAGTAGTTTCACAATACATATTAAACCATCCAATAAGACAAAGAAATGACACGTTGAGTAAGAAAACAAACTGAACATAATTTTTTCTATTTCCCCCTCACTTTTTTTACCTTATAAATATCTTTAAAAATAAACAGATATATAGAATGAAAGTGAAAAGCAAGACCAAAATGATGACAAGTAATTGTTAAAAAGCAGGAGTGTTGATCAAATCATCAAATCAAAATTTTTTTTAAAAATCACAGTCAAGAGAAACAAGTATTCAACATCATGCTTAAAGACATGAAACAATATTAAAGCTAAATAGAACTCTGAACCAAATAGCATAGCCTGGAAATTCCTAAAGGAAAATTTAACTGAATTGCAAAAAGGCAGAGGTGTAACACTACAGTTATTTAAGACTTTGATGATCTTTTAATAAACCTATCATAAAAACAAAAAGAAAAAATAGAACTAAGCAAAGTCTGATGGACAAGTTAGATCTAAAAGGCTTATGGTATATTCTGTGGCAACACTAGCTGTTCTATATTTAAAATGGTGAGGGATTTCCTAGTCATTTAACACAACCATTTCAATTTAGAGATGAGAATACTGAGACACAAAGAAAAATGAGTGGCAGAAGATTGTAAGTGACAGAGTCAGGATTAAAATGATAATGATCTCCAATACCCAATTTATTTCTAATTCCACTGAATCCACAATGCCTCTAATTATATATGCATATGTATACATGTATGTATAAAATGTATATTTCTCAGCACTATAGGATCTCTTTGCCAAAATAGAACATATGCTATGAATGAGTAATTACAAATGTATAAAACAGAAATACTAAACATATTTTTATAGCTCATAACAAATTTAAAATAATTATTAAAAGATAGAACACAAGCAAAACATACAGAACTAAATGTCATTCTGAATAATGAGGTCAAAGAGCAAATAATAGAAAAGATAACGACTATGTGAAAGAGACCAAATCATGATGCCTTATACCAAAGTTTGAGAGTTGTTGCTACATTAGTTTTCAGAGGAAAAATTATCTCTCTGAAAACATCCATTAACTAAATAGAAAAACAGAGAATTAATGAACTGAATATGCAATTAAAAAAAGAACTAGAGGATAATAACTACAAAAGAGGAATCTTTAAAATTGGAGGAGATAAAGAGGTGAAAAACAAAAAGATTAAAAAAAACTAAAACATGTTTCTTTTTTAAAGACTAGCAAAATTGATATACTTTTAGCTAACCTGATTTAAAAGAAAGCAAAAATGAAATTTCCAAAATAAAAATCTGAACAGTATATACTCAAAAACAGCAAGAAAATGAAAAAGAATGATCAATATTAAGTATATATTATATTTCTATATGAGAAAAAAACAAGAAATTTTTGTAAATGAATTGCTCACAGCACAAAATATCTAAATTAAAAGAACATGAAGTCGAAATATTAAGTAACCAAATCCTAGGTAATAAAAATGAACAAATTATAAAGCAATTACCAATGGGAGGAGAAGGCTGGTCTAGATTTATTCATAATTGATTTTTAACTAGTATCTAAAAGGTAGGTAATACTCATGCTATATAGCCTATTTTTTTTGAAAATTGTGTTATACTCTACCATCCTCCTTTAAGAGAAACATTTGATTCTGAAACTCTAATCAGGAAATGACAAATTAAATAAAAGGAACTATATATAATGAATATGCAGAAGTCATTAACAATGTCCTAGGAAAAATAAAAGAAATATATCCCTCTAAACTTCATTATTACCAAGTTGGATTAAAGACATTAATTAATACCAAGATGGCTCAGCATTAGTAAAATTATATAATGAATCATATATATTAAAATAGCCACTGAAAACTATAAAGTTATATAAAAAGTTGCAGAATTTTATATCGACTAATTATACTAAAAGTCCTACAAAGAATAGATGTAAGAATATCTTTTATTATGATAAAAATTTATTTTTTTAAAAACTCCTAGCATTATTTGAAATGGGGATAATGTTGGAATTTTTCATCAATATATACAAGAATAATAAAAAAAAAGTCTTCCACTATTATTTGAGATAATTTTAAAGATACTAGCAATATTGATTAGGCTAGATATGGAAATAAAAGATATAAAGAGAGGCAAAGGGAAAGACAAAAGCATCTCTATTTGCACTTTAACAAGAGTTTACTTATAAAGACTCAGGGAAAAAACAAATTGAGATAATTGCTTCATTAAAGAAATATAATAAATTTAGATCTATAAAACTCATCAGTATTTATATGCTGATAGTAACCAAAACCAAGAGAAACCATTAAAAAGGAAAAATCCTATTAAAAATAACTAAAATGCACAAGATAATATAGTTATTTTACCATGTCACACTAATAATTATATCTATACAATAACAAAGTCTTATTTAAAGAAAGATTGAATTAAATAAAAGGAAATATATTCATTGCTCAAGGCTGCACCTTGCTATATGACAAAAGATGATTCTTTTACCAAGGGTTTGATTTCTTCATAACACTAAGTAGAATTCATTTGGATGAATAAAGGTCAGAATTTCAGCAGAAATCATAGAAGGGTACTAAAGGGGAAGTGATACTTCTTGATATCAAATTATAGAACAACCATCATCAAAACTAATGGATATTCCTTTTAAAAAATTGTAGATGGGCAGCTGGGTGACGCAGTGGATAGAGCACCAGCCTTGAGTCAGGAGTACCTGGGTTCAAATCTGGCCTCAGACGCTTAATAATTAACTAGCTGTGTGGCCTTGGGCAAGTCACTTAACCCCATTTGCCTTGCAAAAAGCCTAAAAAAAATTGCAGAGTAGCTAGGTGACCCAGTGGATAGAAAACCAGCCCTGGAGTTAGGAGGACCTGAGTTCAAATTTGACCTCAGACACTTAATAATTGCCTAGTGATATGACCTTGGGGGAAGTCATGTAACCCCATTCCTTAAATAAATAAAATTTTTAAAAAAATTGCAGAGTAGATAAATGAAACCATCTAATCAAGCCAGTATTAGAAACAATCAAATTCAGTATTGCAGAGTTCAATAAAAAAAAAAAGATAAAATACTTGGGAAAGGAATACTTGTGTAACAAGATCTTCTAACAAGTCAATTTAACAAATCTAAAATCAGACTAGCACAGTATACTATAATTAACCATGAAAGGTAGCATCACAAAAAGAAAGATGGGAAAAAAAGTAGGCTGAGGTATTTTCTGCAAGGGAGATCAATATGGCCTAAAATAAGTAGACTAGTGAACTATATGGAAGATAGTTCAAAGAATCAATAAATTAAAAAAAGAAATTATTCTGTTAGTTACTGTACTAGGCAATGGAGCTATAAAGACAAAAAAGGGCATTGCCTCTGCCCATAAAGAATTTATATTTTGTGAGATGAATGGGATGGAGGCAATATAGGCAAATATAGACTATTATCATTGTTTAGTTATGTCTTACTCTTCATGACTCCATTTGGAGTTTTTTTGACAACAACACTGGAGTGGTTTGCCATTTCCTTTTTTTGGCTCTTTTTACATTTGAAGGTTTGAGGCAAACAGTATTAAGTCATTTGTCTAGGGTCACATAGGTAGTAAGTATCTGAGGCTCGATTTGAACTTAGGTTTTCCTGATTCTACTCTACCACCTACCTTCCCAGAACAAACTATTTTCAAAATAAATATGTGACTTTTTTAGGGGGAAGGATACTAATAGCTAGGTCATCAGTAAAGAAAGAACTTGTTTTAAAGCCTACTTGTGACAAAGAATGACAGTATGATTTTGCCCAGCAACTCTCAAATACTCTTAAGTCACAAAACAGTTGTTAGTTTGCATGACAGAAGGAGTTTCCTTACTTGATCAAACAAAAGAAAAACAAAATTTTTCACAATTATGGTTATGGTTGAAATAATGATGTTTTTAAAAAATATATTATCATAATTTATAGCCACCAACAAATATAGTGATTTTATGTGCAAAAAATTCAAAAAAGGAGCTGTAGAAGAAAAAATAAATATCAAAACTATACAGCTTTATTATGTGAATAACAAATATAATACTAATTTTAGGATTTTTCTGTTTATCTGTGGCTCTGAACATTCTTCTGCTCTCATCTACATATTTTATAAATGCTTCACTAATGCTCTTTCTTCCTTTTCTGGACATCAGTATTACTAACCATTCTTCCCCTCTAATTCTCCTTACCCACAAACAAAATAAAACACAATAAAATACTACAGAGACTAATCTTATAACAAAAAAGTAGACACATGTTGGCCATATGAGAAGATGTTTCATTCTTTGTTCTTAGTCCATTATCTCTCTTTCCAGGTCGCAAGTATGATGCATCATTTATTTTCTAGTCATAGTGAATCATAGCATTTTATTAGAATTCTTAAGTCTTTCTAAGATTTTTTTTCTTTTATGTCTGTTGTGGTTATTAGATACATTTTTGTGGTTATTAATTTAATCTGTATCAATTTATATTTTATTCAAAATTCCCCTGAATCTAACTCTTTTACCATTTTTATAACATTTCATTAAATTCATATATTATAATTTGACTATCTGTTCCAAGGGCAAAAATTCTTAACCAAATAAGAAATATTACCAGGGATAAAACATCTGATTGGACAAATTTCACATGAACAAAATCAATGCAGCTATGATAAGAAGGGAAAACTTTTGATGGGGGTGAGGGACTCTTCACTGATAAGGATCTGTTGTTTAGATAAAAAGATAATTAATACAAATATATAAGACAAAGAGTCATTTCATAATGAATAAGCAAAATACATGAAAAATAGTTCTTATAAGAGGAATTGTACATAAATATATCTTAAATAAAATGCAATACAAATTAAAGTCATTCTAACTTTTCAACTTAGGACAGAAATTAATAAAGTTAACAAAGTGTGGATATAGATTTACCAATAAAACAGGTACACTAATACACTGATCATAGAGCTGTAAATTGTGCTAACAATTCTGGGATACAACACATAATCATGCTTAAAAATAAATTCAATGCTCATATTTTTAGACCCAGAATTTCTACATTTAGATATAAATACCAAGGAAGTCAATGATAGCAGGGAAGTTTCCATATTTTCCAAAACAGATAGTAATGCTTCCTGTGGTAGTACCATTTCTACTCTCTTGTAAGTTATTGTTAAGTGGACAGGTAAGACATATACAAATGTTTCATAAGTATATTACAAAGTTTCCAAATAAAATCTCTGACGGGATCTCCAATAAGAACAACATCAATTGCAAAGGGGATTGAAGAATTAAAGAAGCCTCCTTCATGGCAGAAGAAAGTAGCAGGGAAGACTTCATTAATAATAATAGTATGAGGTAACATTATATGCTAATTATGCGTTACGCACTATGGTAACTACAATTATTTTTGCATTTGTTCTTCACAATATCATAATTTCTCCCAATATCCTTATTCTTCCTTCCAGAGAATTATCACATATAATAAAATAAAGGAGGTTTATTATGTGTGGGATAAGAATCAACTTAAAAAAATATAGAGACTCCTCTGACTAAAAGGAAAGTTTATTTTGACTTTTCTCAAAAAAGGGTACCCCTAAGTCTCACAAAAGTAGTGAAGATCAAGGAGCTGCCCCAAGGTGACAGTCAAGCAAGATTATATGGCCTAGCATGATTCCCCCCGCTCCCTAACCCCCTGTCTTCCAACCTGATTGGTTAAGGTCTTCAGAGTTATAATCTTTATGAGAAAAATCTACCCATCAACAAAGAGAAGAATAAAAGGTTTTCATAAAATATTACCTCACCCTACAGATGATGAGGGTATCAAAAGAAGTTTTCTAATGACATTCTGTTAAATGAATTAAAGTCTGAGTATGCAAGGTCTTCTTAGTTTATCACTTATCAAATATGAAAAGACAGGTTACTGTTCTCACAGTCCATTATCAAACAATTGGCTAACTAAGACTGCAAGGTCTCTTCTCTGGAAGTATTCCACTTTTTCCCTCCCTAACAGAATCAAAGCAAGGTGTTTTTGGAAACAGTCCACTGTTTCACTCCCTAGCAGAACTGGGAGTCTGGGAATGCAAGGCCTCTCTCCTCTCCTAAGAATAGTCTAAGGTAATAGTCTGTCTTTGTTTTAATGATTTTTAACCCTGAGAGGACTTCATTAAGAATATTGACTCTTGGGGCCGCTAGGTGGCGCAGTGGATAAAGCACTGGCCCTGGAGTCAGGAGTACCTGGGTTCAAATCCAGACTCAGACAATTAATAATTACCTAGCTGTGTGGCCTTGGGCAAGCCACCTAATCCCATTTGCCTTGCAAAATCCTAAAAAAAAATAAGAATATTAGCTTTTAAGAAGGAATAGTCCACTCAATTGTAATAACATATAATACTATACTATACTATACTATACTATACTATACTATACTATACTATACTATACTATACTATACTAATACTATACTATACTATAACATTACATAACATGACATGACATGACATATGATATGATATGATATATAATGTAATATAAATTACATGATATAATATAATAATATAATTATATTATGTAATAAAATAAAGAGGCATTATTAAGTACCTACTATATTCTAGAGATTATGCTAAGTATTTTTTACAAATAGTATCTTATTTGATCTTCACAATTAACCTGGAAGGTAAGATGCAATTATTATCCTCATTTAACAGTTGAGGAGACAGTGATTGTAAACCCAGTTTCCCTGGTCTCAAATACAGCACTCTCTCCTGCTATCTGTGCTATGCCTCCGTTTGTCCTTCACCAAGGAATTTATCAATATATACATATGTATATATATATATATATATATATATATATATATATATATATATATATATATATTGTATTAAGCACTAAGGATGTTTTGTAATCCATGGTGATTCCTCATTTCCCATTTGAGGGCATCTTTCTGATCTTCCTATGTCCCCTTCAGTAACTACTGGGTATCCTTTATGCTTCAGGTTTTAGTCTTCTGGAACAGAATATGATGTAGTTGACACAATTTTCTCATAATAGAACCTGCTCTGCTACAATGTCTTGTTTTCTTTCAGCTTTCCTTTCAGGATTTTTATTTTGTTTGTTTCAATGCTGGCAGAGGTAGTGGGAAATCTGAATGATAATTGAAGACACAATCACATTTAATAGACCAGGATAAGAAATTGGGATCCTACAATGCTGTGTTAAGGATAACTGATTCCTAGATAAACACCAAAAGTCTTTGAAGAAAAGTTTTTTTTTTTTTGAAAACAGGAAAGATCAGGTAATTTCATGCTATTAATTGGTTTTCATGCTTAATGGAGGAATGTAAGTGAGGTTCTTAACTGAATGATATTTTTTTCAAAAATATGGAACCAAACTTTACCCACCTGTTAATTCACTGCATGGAACTAAGCACCTTCTTTCCTAGCAGTGCCTTAGTTTCTTTCTCTGAGATTATGGTTGTCTAGGTCTAAGGAAGAAAAATGGAAATGTTCACAAGTAACTTAAGTATGATTTGTGGTTGTTAAAAGAAAGGACATAGTGAAAATATATGTTGGACTATAGTGTATTTTGGGTAGATTTTTTATTGGTCTGAGTCATATCATAGCACAGAGAAGCTGATCCGCTCCCCCTGGATGGTTAAAGAACTTCTTACTTTGGGAGGTTGGCTATTTTATATTTAGAAAGACAAAGGAATGGAGAACCTTCACACACAAACATCCTAGAGTAAACAGCTGCCAAACGCCTTAAAATACACTTATCCTGAAGAAGTTAGATAAGAATGCCCACAAGAACTTTGTTGACTGAATTTTTCCCTACATGAGAGGATGAAGCTCACCCTTAAATCAAATTATTAAGTATCTGTGTGTGTGTGTGTGTGTGTGTGTGTGTGTGTGTGTGTGTGTTTGTATTGGGAAAAGGAGGCACCAGAGTGTAGAATTGAGGCAGAGATAGAGCTTACCTAAAAGGATGCAAATTGCATACATAAACTTTTCCATTTGAACCAATATTCATTCTAATTACGTGCTGAATGCAGCTAAAAAAGTGTTTTTTAATTTTACTAACATGGTATAAGTATGATGTCAATGATTCCAAAATATTGATGCCCTGGATAAAACTCTAATGATCTCACCCTAATTCTTCCTCTGGATAAAGTTCCCACAAAGTTTGTCACAATCTAAACATTCATACTATAGATCCCACCAAGAAAAAGAGAAGATTCAAAGAAGCTTTCAACTGCAGACATCATGGAGGATCTTCATTGAAGGTCTATCTCTTTGAGGGAAAAGGAGAAGAAAAGTCCAGGAATCAGAAAAGCAGGAAAAACCAGCAGGAGGCCTTTAGCCACAATGCAATCCAGGTCCTGATAGCTAAATAATAACAGAGGTCCCAGCAATGGGATAGCAAGTCAGCAGGAAGGATACCAACCCCAAACAAAGTATGAACCTTGAAAACACTGGAGTAAAGACAGGACTGTGTCAGGAAGAATCTTCTGTGAAGTCAGAACCTGGACATAAAAGAGGGGAAAAAAACCTCTGCAAAGGCAAGGCCTGGACTGCATAGGTAACAGCTTGGCCAACAACAAGCCAAGAATCAGATCCCAGCTCCAGCACAATAAAAGCTTGGATCTATACTCTATATACCCCAAGAGCAGAACTATAACAACAAAGATGAGCAAAAAAGCTAAAAGGGTGCTCACTATAGAAAAATATTTCACAGATAAAGATGACAGCAATGCTATGTCTGAAGAAGCAAGCTGTGAAACATCACTTGCAGGAGAAGTATCAACACAGTCTATAAACTGGACTCAAATACAAAAGCTCATCAAAGTGCTTGAAAAATAACTTAAAAACCAAACAAGAGAGGACAAAGAAACATGGAAAAAAAAGAAATGAAAGTCATGCAGGAAAATTGTGAAAAGTTGACAAGAACTTAACACCTTTAAAAAGGAAACACAAAAGGTAATTGAAGCAAATAAAATCCTAAAAACTAGAATTGAAAAGTTAGAAATCAATGAATCTACAAATCTATAAGATTCCATCAAACAAAATAAAAAGATTGAAAAAAAATAAAGAAAATATTTAGTAACTTCTGGGGGGAATGAATGACTTAGAAAAGAGATCCAGGAAAGACAATCTAGGAATCATTGGACTATTAGAAAACCTGGACCAACAAAAGAACCTTTAAAATATCATACAGGAAATTATAAGGAAAAACTGCCCCAATCTACTAGAACAAGATAACAACATAACAATTAAAAGAATCCATATAACCATTCCAGAAAGAGACCCAGGATAAAACTCTAAGGGTTGTAATAGCCAAATTCCAAAACCCTCAAATAAAAGAGAGAATATTGCAAACAGCAAAATAGAAAATTCAAATACAAAGGGAACACAATTAGACTAACACAGGACCTATCAGCCCCAACACTGAAGGATTGGAGAATTGGAGTAACATATTTTGGAGAGCTAAGGACCTGAGATTACAACTGAGAATGTACTACCCTGCAAAATTTAGCACATATTGTCAGGGAAAAGATGAATGTTCAATGAAATACAAGACTTCAAGAATTTCCTCACACAAAGACCAGAACTGAACAGAGAGTTCAATTGCCAAATACACAACTGAAGAGTTACATAAAAAAAAGCTAAATGAAAAAGGGGACTGAAAAAACAAAACTGTTTTAAACAAATGTTGGTCCCTAAAAGGGAACATATAACAATTTTACTTATTAGAACTTTATTTCTCTAAGGATAATTAGAGGGCAGAATATAATTGAAGAGAATGAACCTAAGGGATCTAGGTTTAATTGGGTCTTGTCTCTCAATTGAAGAGGCTCAAGATCACATCACTATGTTTGAAATAAAAAGCCCTGGGGAAAAAAAGCAGGAGTGACAACTTTAAGTATCTCTTAAGTATCTCATTACACTATGACTGGCTTTACTCACAAGGTACTAAGCACCTTCTATAATGAGGGCATCAGAAGCTGTAAGGACCTGAGACAAACTGACCTACAATCATTTTTAAAGTTCTCAGTGGGACATCCAAAATCTAGTACTTAGAAACCTTCAAGATACTTCCAGTTAATTAGATCAGGATGCTTAACTTAAGAAGGGGTTAAGTACCCTGGGTGGGGGTAAAGTGGGAAAGACAAAGGGCCTTTGGTCACTTAACAAGGTGTTAAGTACCTTGAATGAGAGGTGGGGAGGTAAAGTAGGAAAGAAAATAGGCCAGGGGGAAGGGTACAAATAGTTCAAGAAATGATATGGTTTTGGAGGATACTTTGGCTTGTGAAGAGGATTGTGTGTACTCAAAAGATACTTGAAAAGGGGTAAGGTAAAAAATGATTATAAATGTAACTTGATTCAGTTTGAGTCAATATGCTACCTATCAAACAAGCAAGTAAACAATTTGTGATATCTTGATATTATTAGGAGCTTATTAAGCAATTAAGAACTGTGATTGATGATACCTGACTAATAATATTAGAGCACCAAGGGAAAGGGCATGACAATTTGTAATTTTAGAGGGATAGGAGGGAGAAACATTGATCTCATAAATAAATTTAAGAGTTTGTTTTATGAAAAAACCATTAAAATAGACAAACCTCTGGTTATTCTGATTTTAAAAAAAACTTTTAAACTTTTTTAAAAAAAATAGTAGAGGAAGGCGTTCTAACAAACTCCTTTTATGACATCAACATGGTGCTAATGCCTAACCAGGAAGCCCCAAAACAGACAAAGAAAATTATAGAACAATCTCCCTAATTAATATTCATGAAAAAATCTTAAATAAAATTTTAGCAATGAGACTACAGCAAGTTATTACTAGGTCAATACACCATGATCAGGTAGGATTTATACCAGGCAGGCAGGGATGGTTCAACATTAGGAAGACACTCAACATTTTTAAACTTATCAACAGTAAAACCAACAGAAACCATATGATTATCTCAATAAATGCTGAAAAAGCCTTTGAGAAAATGACATCCATTCCTATTAAAAACACTAGAAAGTACTGGTGTAAGTGGAGTTTCCATTAAAATAATGAAGAGTATCTATCTAAAACCATCAACAAATAGTATATTTAATGGGAATAAACTTGGGACATTTCCAGTAAAATCAGGGGTGAAATCAAGGTTGCCCACTATCACCATTACTATTTGATATAGTATTAGAAATGATAACAGTAGCAATAAGAGAAGGAAAACAAATTGAATTAATCAGAATTGGCAATGAGGGAGCAAACCTCTTTGCAGAAGATATGATTGTATACCTAGAGAACATGAGAAAATCATCTAAAAGCTCCTTGAAACAATTAATAAATTCAGCAATGTAGCAGGATAGAAAATAAACCCACATAAACCATCAGCATTTCTATATAGGAAAACAAAGCCCAAGAACAAGAGATAGAAAGAGAAATTCCATTTTAAATAACTGTAGATAACATTAAATATTTGGGAATTTACCTCCCAAGACAAACCAAGAAATTTTATGAACACAATAATAAAGCTCTACTTGCCCAGATAAAGTCAGTTCTAAATAATTGGAAAAATGTCAAATGCTCATGGTTAGGTTGAGCTAATATAATAAAAATGACAATTCTACTCAAATTAAATTATTCAGTGGCATATCAAACAAACTACCAAATAAATACTTTACCACACTAGAAAAAATAGTAACAAAATTCATTTGGAGTTACAAAAGGTTAAGAATAGCAAGGGAACTGATAAAAAAATGTAAAGGAAGGTAGCCTAGTTCTACCAGATCTAAAACTATACTATAAAGCAGCAATCATTAAAACTGCCTGGTACTGGTTATAAAATAGAGTAATGGATCAGTGGATTGGCATAGGTTCAAAAGAAAATGCAGTAAATGACTACAGCAATCTATTATTTGACAAACCCAAAGACATCAGCCTCTGGACTAAAAACTCACTTTTTGGCAAAAATTGTTGGAAAAACTGGAAAATAATATGGCAAAACCTAGGCTTAAACACACTTCTCACACCCTGTTCCAAAATAAGGTCAAAATGGGTATGGGATTTAGACATAAAGAGTGATACTATAGATAAATTAATAGACCAAAAAATTCTATCTGTTTGATCTATGGGCAAAGGATAAATTTATGACCAAACAAGAATAAGAGCACATTATAAACTGCAAAACAAATGATTTTGATTATAATAAATCAAAAAGTTTTTTCACTAATACAATCAATGCTGCCAAAATTAGAAGAAACGAGGAAAACTGGGAAATAATCTTCACAACCAGGAGTTCTGATGAAGTTCTCATTTCTAAAATATATAGAAATTGCATCAAACTGATAAGGTCACATGTCATTTCCTTATTGACAAATGGTCAAAGGATATAAACAGACAATTTTCAAACTAAGAAATTAAAGGTGTATATAATCACATGAAAAATTGCTTCAAATCATCATTGATTAGAGAAATGAAAATTAAAACAACTATGAGTTATCCTCTCACACCTATTCAATTAGCTCACATGAGGAAAAAGGGAAGATGATCAATGTTGGAGAGGTTGAGGGAGGATTGGGACATTGATGCATTTATGGTGGAGTTGTGAACAGATCTAACCTTTCTGGAGAGTAATAAGGAACTATGACCAAAGAGCAATAAAACTGTTCATACCTTTTGACCCAGCAATTCCAATTCTAGGACTATATCCAGAAGGAATTGTAAAAATTGGAAAAAGTCCTACATGTTCCAAAATATTCATAGCAGCCCTTTTTGTAGTGGCAAAGAATTGGAAATTGAGGGGATATCCATCATTTGGGGAATAGCTAAACAAGTTGTGGTACATAAATACTATGGAATATTATTGTTCTATAAGAAACAATAAATGGTCAGACTCTAGAGAAGCATAGAATGACTTACAGTTTCTGATGCTGAGTGAAGGGAGTAGAACCAAGAGAGCAATTTACACATCAACATTTTGAGATGAACAACCTTGATGGAAGCAACCCCTTTCAGCAGTCCAGAGAACTAGGACAACCATATTTGACAGATTATGGACTATATTATCACCAACCAGAGGAAGAAAACAAAACAAAACAAAACACCGAAAGAAAAAACATCCCTACCAAATTAGATGAACACTTTTTAAAAATTATTTCTTATATATCTCTTTCCCTTAATCCTAATTCTTCATGTCAAAAATTACTGATTTGTAAATATGTATATAAAATGCTCACCTGACTGTTCCCAACTGAGGGGAGCAGGGTGGGAAGGGAGGGTGGAGGGAAACTTTGCAACTTGGAAATATACATGTACAATTGGATAAAAATAAACAAATAAATAACCCAGAAAAAATAAACCTAACTTGCCTGACCTGATATTTCTTTCCTTCATATTCTTCCTCATGTATTCTGTATTTCAAACAAACAAATGTACTTATTCTTCTCATATTTTTTCCTGGTTTTCTATCTTCACCTCTATGTTCAGACTTGATTAACTTGCCTCATCTCTTCCTTAGGAAAAAAAAAAAACTTTAGCTTCCTTCAAGCTTCAGTTTGTGTTCCCTTCTACAAGGAAGTTTTCTTAATATTTCTTAATTTTCTTAATTTTTCTTTTTGCAAATTATTTTGTGCTTAATTATATGATTATGTGTTCTCCCCACCCCAGTAGAATGTATTTATTTGGTTGCAGGGATCTTTTGGGAGTCCCTAGAACCTAATATAACATCTTGAATGTAGTTGGTACTTAATTAATGCTTATTGGACTGAACTGGAATCAGTTTGGTGTTTAGCGGCTGCTCTTTTCAACTCATAAATCTCTGTAGCAGTCTATAATTTCTCTTAAAGGAAAAGAGAACTAATCAATTAATAAGTAGGTATTAAGTACCTAGTACCTATTATATGTTACCTCCTTCACATCCATGTGATTTGTAGTGAGGTGAGGAAAACATGGCCAAGTTGACTGTGAGGGTTGATTTAGTAACTGTTGGCATCTAACAAAAGCTCACATATCCTTGTCTCATCAGAGACAATCTGACCAATATGAACAATTCAAATAATAAGCAATAATACAGAATATGAGGAAAGAAGGTGAGAACCCACACTGAGCAGGATGAGCAACAATAGGCTCTGGGGAGTTATATGGTTATCATCAAAGCCCAGATGAAAATCTAGCAACTAGAATGCAAGAGTGGACACAATTTGTTCTCTAAATGGGCTTTGAGTGTCTAGATCCTCTGATTCTCCCTATCATGTGAGACTGTTATTGAGACTCAATGGGATTTGATACTTATTACTATTTAAATACAGTTATCCCAACTGGAGATAAACCTTTATGAATAAAAGAAATACATTAAACACTAGAAGAAACTAAAGATCATGGTGTCTAATCTCATTTTAGAGGTTAGGATTGGAAATGTGACTTTCAAAATCAGAGGATTACTAGATTGGTAGAAATGTAAGATTTCAAATTCAGAATTTCTGACTCCAAATAGAATGTTCTTTCTGCTACATTTTGCAAGTATTTCTCATATTAACTACTCCATATCCATTCAGCTTTATCCTTTATTTACACAGCTGATTTTCCCCAGTGAAGTCCAAGACTTGTAATTTAGTTCTATATAATTTTGAAAAAATAATTAAATTTCCAATTATCTATTTCCTTTCTTAGTTCTCTATCCTTCCACTTAAAAAAAGAAAATAAAAACCTAGGAATAAATATTCTTAGTCAAGCAAAACAAAGTCCCACATTGGTCATATCTAAAAATTAGCCTTATCTCTAGATTTATTCTTCCACCTTTCTATCAGGAGATGGGGAGCATTCTTCATCATCAGTTCTCTGAAATCATAATTGATCATTTCGCCCATCAGAATTCTTAAGTCT
The DNA here is from genome assembly GCF_037893015.1 of Macrotis lagotis. NCBI lineage: Eukaryota > Metazoa > Chordata > Mammalia > Peramelemorphia > Peramelidae > Macrotis > Macrotis lagotis. The sequence goes on along the minus strand of NC_133658.1, from coordinate 142,830,962 downwards.
TTTTGAGTTATTCATTTTTACTATGTTGGTGTTAGTGTAGATTTGTACTCCTGGTCTGGTTCACTTCACTCTGCATTCACTTTGTTTATTTTAGTTATACATGTCTTTTTAGGTCCCAGTTCTGTCATTCAGTCTATTAATTCACTTCACCATCTCTGTGTTATCTACAAAGAGATAAATCTGATTTTCATGTCATTATCAAAATTTAGAGTTAATTTACAGTTGCTGCATAAAAAGATAGAATCAGAATACAGTGAAAGATATTTGAAGCTAAGCAATTTTAATTTAAAATTCCTATTGTACATGGATTTGTGATCTTGTTCCTATCTTCTAAATGCAATTAAAAAATCAGTAGAACTCGCAGGAACCTTGGGATTCCTTCTTTTTAAATGTATTTATTCTTATTTTGTACAAATAATGTTTTTATACATTACTTAAATATTATTGTTTAAGAATAAACATAATACCCCCTTCCCCCATAAAATTATAGACCCGCATGAGCTATAATGCACAGGAGAGAGAAAAAATAAAATGAAAAATAAAAAAAAATAATAATAGTAGATGTGGCCAGGTTGCTCAGTGGACAGAGCACTGGCCCTGGAGCCAGGACCACCTGAGCCCAAATCTGGCCCCAGACATCCAACAATCACCCAGCTGTGTGACCCCAGGCAAGCCACCCCAACCCCATTGCCCTGCAAAAATAAAAAAAAATAGACCCAAAATAAAATAAAATAGTAATAATAATAATAATAGTAGGGGCAGCTGGGTGGTGGACAAAGCACTGGCCCTGGATCCAGGAGCATCTGGGTCCAAATCTGGCCTCAGACACCCAACAATCACGCAGCTGTGCAGCCCAAGGCAAGCTACCAAGCCCCATTTGCACTGCAAGCCACCAATAAAAAAAAAATGTGCTTTGGTCTGTGCTCCAACACCTCCAGCTCTGTCATGGGTGGATCACATTCTTTATGATAAGCCCATCACAAAAATTACTTCCATATTTTTCCACCATTGTCATTGCTGATCGCAACTCCCCCCATTCATACTTCTCCACTACCATGTACTATATTTTCTCTCTCCTTTCACTCTGTCTCTGCTATAGGGTAGCTCAGTGGTGCAGCAGACAGAGCCTCGGCTCTGGGGCCAAAAGACCCCGAGCCCACATACCACCCCTTAGGCCCAGCATCCACCCGGCCCTATGGTCCCAGACAGGCCATCCAATCCCAGCCCCTTGCAAGAAGTAAAAAGGAAAATATGTTATATCTGAACTCTCTCCCCATGGTCCATCCTCTCCTCCATCACTCACATCACCCCCTTCCCCATGTCCCCCTTCTCTCCTTCTTACTCCAGATGTCTAAACCCATTAAGTATATATATATATATATATATATATATATATATATATATATATATGCTGTTTCCTCTGCTAGCCACCTCTGATGAGAGCAAAGATTCCCTCATTCCCCCTTGCCTCCCCCCATTCCATATCATTGTAATAGCTCATTGTAATAAAAAAATCTTATTATATGAAGTACCTTAGCCTATTCTACCTCTCCTTCTTCTTTCTCCCATTACATTTCCCTTTTTTCTATTGACTCCATTTTTACACCATATTTTTTCTTCGAATTCAGCTTTCTCCTGTGCTTCAACTATAAAAGCTCCCTCTACCTGCTCTATTAACTGAGAAGGTTCATATGAATATTATCAGTATCATTTTTCTATGCAAGAGTACATATAGTTCATCATCATTAAGTCCCTCATATTTTCCTCTTCTCCTCCACTCTCTATGCTTCACCTGAGTCCTGTATTTGAAGATCAAACATTCTGTTCAGCTCTGGCCATTCCAACAGGAACATTTGAAATTCCCCTGGTTCATTCAAAGTCCATCTTTTTCCCTGGAAGAGGACATTCAGTTTGTCTGGGTAGTTGATACTCAGTTGCATTCTGAGCTCTTTTGCCTTCCAGAATATTATATTCCAAGCCCTAAGATCTTTTAGTGTAGTTGCTGCTAAGTCCTGTGTAATCGTGAGTGCAGCTCCACAATATATGAATTGTGTCCTTCTGGCTGCTTGTAATATTTTCTCTTTGACTTGGAAGTTCTGTAACTTGGCTATAATATTCCTTTGGGTTGTTTTTTTTTTTTTTTTTTTGGATCTCTTTCTCAGGGACATCGGTGGATTCTCTCCATTTCTAGTTTGCCCTCTGCTTCTAAGATATCAAGGCAATTTTTCCTGTAGCAATTCTTTGAAAATGATGTCAAGGCTATTTTCCTCATAATGACTTTCAGGTATTCCAGTAATTTTTAGATTATCTTTCTTAAATCTGTTTTCCATATCAGTTGTTTTTTTCAATGAGATATTTCATATTTTCTTCTAATTTTTCATTCTGTTGGTTTTGAAGTACTATGTCCTGATTTCTCATAAAATCGGCAGCCTCCCTCATTTCCATTCTATATCTGAAATTTTTGTTTTCATCAGAGAGTTTTCTTATCTCTTTTTCCATCTGTCCAATTCTGCTTTTTAAAGCATTCTTCTCCTCAATAACTTTTTGAACTGCTTTATCCATTTGACCTAAGCTGGTTTTTAATGTTATTTTCTTCAGCATTTTTTTGGTCTCCTTGAACTTCATTTTCATGTTTTTCCTGTTTCTCTCTCATTTCTTTTCCCAATTTTTCTTCTATCTCCCTCACTTGATTTTCCAACTCTTTTTTGACTTTTGTCATAGCCTGAGCCCAATTTCTGTTTTTCTCGGAGTCTTTAGATGCAGGAGATAGTACTTCCTCATCTTCAGATTGAGTGTTTTGATCCTTCTTGGGGCCATAGGCAAAGTATTTCTCAATGGTATTCCTCTTTTTTCTCTTCTTACTCATTTCTCCAGCCTTTGCCTGATTTTGGGGGCACTTCCTGAGCTTTTGAGTATTATCAGGACACCCCCCCACACACAAGGATTTCCATGTGTGGGCTCTGTCCTCCCTCCTGGTCTGTGAATGTCCATAAGTGCCCCCCTCTGCCATAGGGCTGAAGTGGGGAGGGCTCTGCTGTTCTATGGGGGTCCTAGACTGCAATCAGGATCTGAATGTGGTCAGAGCCCCAGAGTCCTGTTCCAGGGATAGAGGACAGATTTTGGCTGTCTCTCTCAACTCCCCTCCCTAGGCTCAGCACTCATGCCCTGGGGCTCCTGCTTACTGGCTTCTTCTTCAGGTTTCTGGATCTGTGCTGCTGCATCCAAGTGACTAGCTGAGTGCCCTGAAGCCTGGGTTTCATGCACTTGATCTGGCAGAGGTCCCCCACTGATACCCCAAGTTGTGCCCAGTGCTCCCTGGGTGTAGGTCAGGAAACTGCCCCTGCTGCTCTGCAGTGACCCATGGCTCCCAGTGTCCTGGGGCTGCTTCTGGTAGGCTAAAGTTCCTTCACTCTGGCGGGCCACCCCTCCAACCCCGGGAAGCAGAGCCTTTCCACTCATTTCTAGGTTACCTTGGGTTGGAGAAATGCCTTACTGTTTCCCTCTGTGGGTTCTGTCTCTCGAAAATTTAGTTAGAGCCCTTAGTTTATAAGTTTGAGAGAGAGCACCTAAGAGATGTTCCTCTCCTGTTGCCATCTTGGCTCTGCCCCCAGGATTCCTTTTTACTCTCTTGTTTTTAGAAATGAGGAGGGGCGGCTAGACGGCTCAGTGGATAGAGCACCAGCTCTGGAGTCAGGAAGTACCTGAGTTCAAATGTGATGTCAGACACTTAATAATTACCTAGCTGTGTGGCCTTGGGCAAGTCACTTAACCACACTGCCTTGCAAAAACTTTAAAAAAAAAAAGAGGAAACCTGAAAGCTAGAGAGAGGACAGAGTTTGTCAGGAAAGCCCAACCAGAAAATGTTCAAATCAGGATAGGACTTTGGATCTCTTGACACCTTTTTCAGTGCTGGCTGCACTTGTCTCTCAAATCATCAACAGAGAGTGATTTAGTTCATAATGCCTCCTAAATTGAATTGTAATGCCCTCTCATGTACTTGCTAACGTAGAGAGAGAGAGAGAGAGAGAGAGAAAGAGAGAGAGAGAGAGAGAAATGAGAAAGGAGCAAAGTTGGTTTCCTACCTGAGGAATCTTAGAACTTAATTAGTATAACTTCTCCATTTTACATATGATGAAATTGAAGTCCCGAAAAGTGAAATTCTTTATTCAAGATTGTTTAGGTAGTAAGTGTCAGAACAAAGATTTGAATCCATATCTTCTGACTCCCTAACCTATTTTTTTTCTGCAGTATCATAAGACTTGGCTCCCTTTACAAGTGTATCAAGATAATTTTGCTGTTTCTTTCTGATCCTGTCAGGTTACGTCTGACCCTTAGGTTCCTAAGGTACTTTTAAAGGGTTTTTTAAATTGATGGAGGTTTTTTTTCCTCTATTAATGGAGGTTTTTTCCTCTATTACAATTGCCTCAAGCCCTACATGCTGGGTTTCCTTCCTCCCTTCATTATTAGACACTAATGACTAGCACTCCAGTAACATTTAAATACTTAGTATCAAAAGGATGTTTATTTCAAAGACAGAGCGAAAAATAAATGCACAAAAATTTCCTTCAGTACCTCAAAGATACACATTTAGTTTTGTTAATATATACCATTGTCCCATTTAGTTCATGTCCAGATGTGGATTAACTGCTGGATGAGTCCTCAATTATTTCCACTGGCCTTATGCCCAAAGATCATTCCTAAAGATCTTTTCTTGATCCCATAGACATTGATGTTTGAATTACTACAAAACTTGGTTTGGATTCTTGCTCCCAGTTTCTTATTTACTCTCCTCACACTTTGAAACACTTACATTCAGACTACCATTCCTTTTACCTAGGACAGAGAAGAACCAATACAGAGCCAAGGACCCTGGCCCTTTCCTGAGGTCACATATTTCAAAGTCGTCTTTCCTTACATCAGAGATGGGAAATGCCCTGCTCATAGGTCATATAAGGTACGGGATGTGGCACTGCCAATGTAGCCTCAGGCAGGATTTGAAATTCAATAAATTTAAGAGACTTTTAGAGGATCAATTAATTAAATGTTTCACAAAATATAGCAGGTAAATGATGTTATAAATATTCAGATGGCCCTTGACAGAAAAAAGTTCCCCACCCCTGCTTTACAGCATTGTCTCTCACCAAATACTGTGAAAGGAATCCTGTAGCCAGGGCTCAAAAAAAGTGGCCAGGCAGAAATTTGCATGGCCTTTTGAAGACATACTCATTTTTAACTACACAATTAATTGAAAGATTATTCTTCTCTACCTCCCACTCTATCCACTTCCCAACTACTTGGGACCAGAACCAGACACGGCCTATCTACATATGTTCCACAATTATTCCAAAATACTCTTTCCAGGATGTAGTCCTCTTCATATGGGGAAATGCTACCTAGGCACTGTGTGTATGTACCACTCACATTATTTATTTAAGTATAGAATAATATGGATATTCAAATGAAACTTCCAGAGATTTTTCTGAGGAATGAAATAAAATCGAGGGAAAAAAATGATAGGTTATAATTGCACAATGCCATTTATGTTTATGAAAACAAACAAATGAAAATGGAAAATGTTTTGGTGACAATTAGGCATCTGGGCTTTGTGCTGCTCCCTGTTATTCCTTGGATCACATCCAGGCATACATAGCATTTAAGTCTAGTAAGACTTAGAAAGTAGTTTCCAGTGACAGAATGAAAACATCATTCCCTTGCATTGAGTACAGTAATATTGCATTCATTCTATTTGTCCAGTGTCAATATTTAAGTCATTGTGTGGTCATTTTAGTAATGATTTAGATTTAATCACTGCTTTAAGGTGACAGTTGTAGAGCCCGTAGAAGTTTCCTAAAGGAGCTAAAGCAACTAACATGGTCCTTGTCTGATTAAAAAAGTTCTGATTAAAAAAGTTACCAATGTTCCCAATAGTTCCTCTATTATATCAATTCTTTGTCTTTTTACCAAATATATGTAAAAGAACAAATAATTCTAGAAGAGGATTGTGACTTCTTATTGTACATTCCTGATAGCAAACAACATTTATCTTGCTATTTTACCAATATCATTTTTTCCCATTTGACCTTTTGATTAGGTGGAGCATAATATTTGCTGAGATCCAATGTTAATTTAAGCAGGAGATGACTCTTAAACAGGCATAATGCCTTTCTTGTAAAAGCATGAAGTTCAGATGCCAGGCATGCAGCATAGTTTTGGAAAATATATTATTAACATTTTATTGAGGAGAAAAAAAATTCTTGTTTCCTTAGTGCATTGAGTGATTGTTGACCTTTTTCTTTTAAATTTACTCTTAATGTTTCAATGGAACATGTGGTGAAAAGGTCACTGGCTACATTCACAATCTCTTGAAATTAACAGCCATGATGTCAAATTGTATCGTGGACAAATTTGTTTGATCTCTCATTATCTACTAAATAAAGGGCTATTATAATTTAGGAGGAAGGGATTCAAGATGGAAGTAGAAATATATATGATATTCTCCCATTTGTCAAGGAAAATGGTTTCTTCTTCTTTTTTCTTCTACTGCACCTTTCTTATGAATATTCATTGTCTATCAAGAAAGGAGAACAAAGAGTTGGCTTTTTCTCAGTATGTTCAAGGCAAGAACAATAATTCAGATAAATAATAGTAATAACTCACACTTCTGCAATTCTTTAAGATTCAAAAAGTACTTTCCTTATAATGGTCCTATGAAGCAGATTATGCAAATAATGTTAGCCCCATTTTATAGATGAAGAAACAAGTTAAACATATAGTAAAAACTAAAACTGGTGTTGAAATTCAATACTGATGATTCTCAGGGCAATATACTTTCCACTGTTAAATAGGGAAATGTTGGGGTGGCTAGGTGGAGCAATGGATAGAGCACTGGCCCTGGAGTCAGGAGTACCTGAGTTCAAATCTGGCCTCAGACACTTAATAATTACCTATCTGTGCGACCTTGGGCAAGCCACTTAACCTCATTTACATTGCAAAACCAAAAATAAACAAACAAACAAATAGAGAAATGTTTTCAGGAAATCTGATGTTTATCTCCTGGAAACAAAGGGCCACCATTGTAATATACATATTCTATCAGCATTGTTGCATGTTTATAAGTCATGGACAGTACTGTTGCCAAAGGAATAAAAATAAATTATCACACAAGGCTAATGGAGAGTATAGGGTGAGTGTGTGCAAACTGTAACAAATAATGAACATGGAACTACTGAGGGAAAAAAAATCAAAGTAGAAGGATGTCATCAAGAAATGTATAATTGGATTAATGGAAATTGTTAATATGTTCCACTAACATCCTTGTCACATAAAAAAATAAAGAATCTTCTGACTGTAGTGAATTGATAAGATAGTATGGGCAAAAGTCACATTGGATGGGCAGATCTGGATCAACTGTCTGCACCATTGAAGCAATAGTATACTTCACTGAAATATAGATTCATTTATGTATGTGAGAGGATAGGCAGAAAAAGAAATTTATCTTCTAAATAATCAGAAAATTATTTTACTAAAAGAAATTTGGAGTAGCCAAGAAGACTTTAACAACTGCTCATCCATATGCCACTTATTAATCACAATAAAATCATTATAAAAATGGTCTATGCGGGGTGACTAGGTGGCGCAGTGGATAGAGCATTGGCCCTGGAGTCAGGAGTACCTGAGTTCAAATCGGGCCTCAGACACTTAATAATTACCTAGCTGTGTGGCCTTGGACAAGTCACTTAACCCCATTGCCTTGCAAAAAAAACTGAAAAAAAAAGGTCTATGAGTATATCAAAGGTATCCTTGATGATAACATCAAAAAAGAACAGGCATATTATTTAGATGTGTGTCTATCTCAGACCACATATTAATAGTAATTCAACTGACTTATGAGGGATGGAGTAGTTATTTTATTCTCCAGAAGAAATATTCTATTTAATTACCTCAGCAATAACATCCGACATGGTAGAAAACAAAGTAGCTTTAATGGACGTGACAAAGGAGATTGCTTTGTTCAAAAACATTTTGAGTCATTAAGCAGGACATTTTGCAGGGACATATATGCAGGTAAAGGGTTTATTAGTATCAAGTAGACTTTTCTTTGCAATTTTATAACAAATAAAGGATTTACTATCAATGGGGAGGTTCTCCAAATGCTCTCATTTTGCATATGATTTTTCAAATGCAATGGATAGAGTGTTAGGCTTTCAGTTAGACCAGTTTTTTTTTTTAACCCTCCCTAAGATTTGTGCTAGCTGTGTCTCAGCCTCAGTTTCATCATATGTAAACAAAATGTGAATATCAATAACACCTCACTTAGTGCTGTTTTGAAATTCAGATGAGATCATTTATATAAAATGCTTTGTAAATATGCAAGCCTGATATAGATTTAAGCTCTTTCTACTAATACTACTATAGTAATACTACCATTATCACTATTTACAATTATTAAAAGTAGTACTAATTAATTGATCTTAAGAGCATTATGGAATCTGTTTAGTGTGAATTATATTTATTCAGGGCTCGCTTTTTTTGTTGTTTTTATCCTTTATTCTTTTTTGAATTATTATAAAGATTTTATTTGAGTTTTACAATATTTCCCCCAATCTTATATCTGACCCCCACACCCCACAGAAAGCAATTTGCCAGTCTTTACATTGTTTCCATGGTATACATTGATCCAAATTGAATGTGATGAGAGAGAAATCATATTCTTAAGGAAGAAGCATAAAGTAAAAGTGAGCAAGATCAAACAATAAGATATCAGATTTTTTTTTCTAAATTAAAGGTAATAGTCCTTGGTCTTTGTTCAAACTACACAGTTCGTTCTCTGGATACAGATGGTTTTCTCCACTGCAGACAACCCCAAATTGCCCCTGATGGTTGCACTGATCATCGCCCCCATGTTGCTGTTAGGGTGTACAATGTTAGGGTGTACAATGTTTTCCTGGTTCCGCTCATCTCACTCAGCATCAGTTCATGCAAATCCTTCCAGACTTACCTGAATTCCCATCCCTCCTGGTTTCTAATAGAACAATAGGATTCCATGACATACATGTGTCACAGTTTGCTAAGCCATTCCCCAATTGAAGGACATTTATTGACTTCCATTTCTTTGCCACCACAAACAGGGCTGCTATGACTACTTTTATACAAATGATATTTTTGCCCTTTTTCATCATCTCTTCAGGGTATAGACCCAGCAGTGGTATTGCTGGATCAAAGGGTATGCACATTTTGGTTGCCCTTTGGGCATAGTTCCAAATTGCCCTCCAGAAAGATTGGATGAGTTCACAGCTCCCCCAACAAAGTAATAGTGTCCAAGATTTCCCACACTTTCAACAGTGATCATTGTTCTTTCTGGTCATATTGGCCAGTCTGAGAGGTGTGAGGTGGTACCTCAGAAAAGCTTTAATTTGTATTTCTCTAATAAGTATTGAGTTAGAGCAACTTTTCATATGATTTTAGATTGCTTTGAGCTCCTCCTCTGTTAATTGCCTTTGCTTATCCTTTGCCCATTTGTCAATTGGGGAATAGCTTCTTTTTTTTTTTTTTAATTTGACTCAGTTCTCTGTATATTTCAGAAATGAGTCATTTGTCGGAAACATTAGTTGTAAGGATTGTTTCCCAGTTTACTACATTTCCTTTCATCTTGGTTGCATTGGTTTTGTCTGTGCTAAAGCTTTTTTAATTTAATGTAATCAAAATCATCTAGTTTGTTCTCTTCCTTAATCATGAACTGCTTCCCTTTCCATAGATCTGACAGGTAAACTGCTCCTCGATCTTCTAATTTGTTTATAATATTTTTTATGTCTAAATCCTGTATTCATTTGGATCTTATCTTGGTATACTGTTGGTCTGAAATTCTCTTCCATATTAACTTCCAATTTTCCCCAACAGTTTTTATCAAAGAGAGAGTTTTTATACCAATAGTTGGACTTTTTGGGTTTATCAAACAGCAGGATTCTATAATCATTTCCTGCTATTGAACCTAGTCTATTCCACTGGTCCACCACTCTATTTCTTAGCCAATACCAGACAGTTTTGATGGCTGATGCTTTTCAACATACCTTTAGATCATGTAGGGCTAAGCCTCCTTCTTTTGCATCTATTTTTCATTGAATCACTGGAAATGCTTGTCTTTTTATTTCTCCATATGAATTTACTTACAACTTTTTCTAACTCATTAAAGTTTTTTTTTTGTAATTTTGTTTGGTAGGGCACTAAATAGGTAGTTTAGTTTTTGGTAGAATTGTCATTTTTGTTATATTAGCTCTATCTATCCATGAGCAGGTGAAGTCTGCCCAGTAATTTAAATCTGACTTTATTTGTGTGAGAAGTGTTTTGTAATTATTTTCAAAACATTTCTGAGTCTGCCTTGTCAAATAGACTAGAAGGTATTTTATATTGTCTGAGTTTACTTTGAATTGGATTTTTCTTTATAGCTCTTCCTGCTGTATCATGCTAGTCATATATAGAAAAGCTGAGGGTTTATTTTATATCCTGCAATTTTGCTAAAATATTGTTTCCAGTAGTGTTTTGGATGATTTCTTGGGATTTTTCTAGGTATACCATTTTGTCATCTGCTTTTATCTCTTCCTTCCTAATTCTAATTCCTTCGATTTCTTTTTCTTCTATTGCTGAAGCTAACATTTCTAATATGATATTGAATAGTAGTGGTGATAATGGGAATCCTTGTTTCACCCCCAATCTTAATAGGAATGTCTCTACCTTATCCCCATTGCATATAATGCTTGTTGATGGTTTCAGATAAAACTGCTTATTATTCTAATGAACAATCCATTTATTCCTATGTTCTCTAATGTTTTTAGTAGGAATGGGTGCTATATTTTGTCAAAGGCTTTTTTCAGCATCTATTGATATAATCATATAATTTCTGATAGTTTTGTTGTTGATATAATTAATTATACTACAGTTTTCCTAATATTGAACCAATCTTGCATTCCTGGGATAAATCCTACTTTGTCATGATGTGTTATCCTAGTGATAACTTGTTGTAATCATTTTGCTAAGATTTTATTTAAGGTTTTTGCATCCATATTCATCAGGGAGATAGGTCTATAATTTTCTTTCTCTGTTTTAACTCTTCCTGGTTTATGTATCAGCACCATATTAGTATCATAGAAAGAGTTAAGCAGAACTCCATCTTCCCCTATTTTTCCAAAGAGTTTATATAGAATTGGAACCAATTATTACTTAAATGGATCAGAATTCACTTCTGAATCCATCAGGCCCTGGAGATTTTTTCCTAGGGAGTTTAATGATGGCTTGTTGAATTTTTTTCTGAGATAGGGTTGTTTAGGTATTTAATATTCTCTTTATTTAACCTGGGGAACTTATATTTTTGTAAATATTTGTCCATTTCACTTTGTTTGTCAAATTTATTGGCATAGAGTTGGGCAAAGTAATTCTGAATTATTACTTTAATGTCCTCCTTATTGGTGACGAGTTCACCTTTTTCATTTATAATACTAGCAATTTGGTCTTCTTTCTTTTTTAAATTAAATTGACCAGAGGTTTATCAATTTTTTATTGTTTTTTTCATAAAGCAAATTCTTTATTTATTAATTCAATAATTTATTCTGCTTGTGATGTTATTAATTTCTCCTTTAATTTTTAGAATTTCTAATTTGGTATTTAATTGGGGGGTTAATTTGTTCTTTGTCTAATTTTTTAGTTGCATGTTTAATTCATTGAATTCCTCTTTTTCTAATTTATTCATGTAAGCATTGAAAGATATAATATATTCCCTGACAGCCACTTTGAGTGAATCCGTTAGGTTTGGGTATGTTGTTTCATTATTTTCATTATCTTGCTTAAAATAACTAATTCTTTAATTTGTAATTTGATCCACTCCTATAAAATGAGGTTATTCAGTTTCTAATTATTTCTGGGTCTATATCTCCCTGGCCCTGTATTGCATGTGATTTTTATTTCATTATGATCTGAGAAAGATGTATTCACTATTTCTGCCTTTCTGCAGTTTATACCTTTCTATCCCTATTCACTTTCCTTCATAAGTTTCTCATATCTAGGTTTTCTAACAATCTATTTACCTCCTGAAGTTCTTTCTTGTTTATTTTATGATTTGATTTATCTAATTCTGCAAGCAGGAGGTTGAGGTCTCCCACTAGTAGAGTATTGCTCTTTATATCATCCCTTCAGTTTCTCCTATTAGAATTTGAATGCTATCCAATTGGGTGCATACATATTCAGAATTGATATCACTTTATTGTTTATGGTACCTTTTAGGAGGATATAGTTTTCTTCCTTATCTCTTTTAACACTATCTATATTTGAATCTGCTTTGTCTGAGATAAGGATTACTATCCCTGCTTTTTTTTCACTTCAACTGAAGCAAAATATATTTTGCTCCAAACTTTTACCTTTATTCTATATGTATCTCTCTGCTTCAAATGAGTTTCTTGTAAGCAGCTTATTGTAGGATTCTAGTTTTTAATCTACTCTGCTATTCACTTACATTTAAAGAGATAGTTCATCCCTTTAACATTCAAAGTTATAATTACTAACTCTTTATTGCCCTCCATGCTATCTTCCCTCTGTTTGTAGTTTCCCCCTTTTTTTCCCCTTTAACCATATTCCCCAGTATTTTGTTGATGAATACTGCCACCTTCAGTGTGTTTGTCCTCCTATATCCACCCCCACCTTTCTTTTCCCTTTCCCTTTTTCCCTTTTCCCTTCCCTTCCTTCTGTTAGTTCCCCTTTTTCTACCCCTCTCTGTCTCCATCCCCCCTCCCTTTTTCCCCCTTTTAATACTTGAAAGGTAAGATAAGTTTCTTAACTTAACTGAATGTGTGTGTGTGTGTGTGTGTGTGTGTGTGTGTGTGTGTGCAAATTAACTTTAAGCCAAATCTGATGAGAAGATTCAGGTGTTTCTCATCTCCCTTCTTCCCCTTTATTACGATAGGCCTTTTGTACCTCTTAATGTAATGAGATTTACCCCATTCAATCCCCTCCCTCCTCCCATCTCCTTACTGTCCCCATTTTTAAGGACGAAGTGTTTTCAAATCATTCTATCTGAGTCATAGGAAACCCTGAGTATCCATCACTTCTGGCTAAGTATATTCTCTCTAATAGAGCTACAATTCTTATTTAATATTTATTTATTCTCATTTTGTACAAATAATGTTTTGTTATAAATTAATAAAATATTCTTATTTAAGAGTAAACAAAATACCCCTTCCCACCTTGAGTCCTATATTTGAAAATCAAACCTTCTGTTCAGCTCTGGCTATTCCAACAGGAACATTTGAAATTCCCCTAGTTCATTGAAAGTCCATCATTTTCCCTGGAAGAGGACATTCAGTTTTGCTGGGTAGTTGATTCTCAGTTGCATTCTAAGCTCTTTTGCCTTCCAGTAAATTATATTCCAAGCCCTACAAGCTTTTAATGTAGTTGCTGCTAAGTCCTGTGTGATCCTGAGTGCAGCTCCACAATATTTGAATTGTGTCCTTCTGGCTGCTTGTAATATTTTCTCTGACTTGGGAGTTCTGGAACTTGACTATAATATTCCTGGGGGTTGTTTCTGGGGGATCTCTTTCTCGGGGAGATTGGTGGATCCTCTCCATTTCTGCTTTTTCCTCTGCTTCTAGGATATCAGGGCAATTTTCCGGTAGTAATTCTTTGAAAATGATGTCAAGGCTCTTTTCCTGATCATGACTTTCAGGTTTTCCAATAATTTTTAGATTATCTTTCCTAAATCTGTTTTCCATGTCAGTTGTTTTTCTCAATGAGATGTCTCACATTTTCTTCTACTTTTTCATTCTTTTGGTATTGAGTATTGAGTCCTGATTTCTCATATATTCAACAATCTCCCTGAGTTCTGTTCTTTGTCTGAAGGTTTTGTTTTCCTCAGAGAGAGATTTCTTATCTCTTTTCCCATCTTGCCAATTCTGCTTTTTTAAAGCATTCTTCTCCTCAATAACTTTTTGAACTGTTTTATCCATTTGACCTAAGCTGGTTTTTAGCATGCTATTTTATTCAGCATTTTTTTTTTGGATTTCCTTGACTAAGCTACTCACTTCATTTTCATGTTTTTCCTGCCTCTCTCATTTCTTTTCCCAGTTTGTCTTCTATCCCCCTCATTTGATTATCCAAGTCTTTTTTTGACCTCTGTCATAGCCTGAGTCTAATTTCTGTTTTTCTTGGAGTCTTTAGATGCAGGAGCTTGTGCTTCCTCATGTTCAGACTGAGTATTTTAATCCTTTTTGGACTTACAGTCAAAGTATTTCTCAATTGTGTTCCTCTTTTTTCTCTGCTTACTCATTTTCCGAGCCTGGGGCTGGATTTTGGGGTGCTTCCTGAGCTTTTGGGACACCCCCACAAGGATCTCAGTGTGTGAGGCTCTGTCCTCCCTCCTGGTCTGTGAATGACCATAAGTGGCCCCCCCTACCACGGGGCTGAGGTGTGGGTGGCCCTGCTGTTCTATTTGGGTCCTAGACTGCAATCAGCATCTGAATGTGGTCAGAACCCCAGCGTCCTGTTCCAGGAATAGAGGACAGAGCTCAGGAGTCTCTCTCCATTCCCTCCCTAGGCTCAGTGGGCTCATACCCTAGGGGCTCCTGCTTACCAGGCTTCTGCTTCCTGTTCCTGGATCTGGGCTGCCACGACCATGCTGCTCACTGTGTGCCCTGAGGGCTGGGCTTCATGTGCTCACTCTGGCAGATGTCCCCCACTGTTCCCCCAAGTTATGTCTGGTGCTTCCTCAGGCATAGATCAGGAAATGCCCCCACTGCTGTGAGCTGCGGCTCCCAGCACCCTGGGGCTGCCTCTGGGAGGCTGAAGTTCTTTCACTCTGGCGGGCCATCCCTTTGGTGGGCTGCCCTTTCAACCCCAGGGAGCAGAGTCTTTCTGCTCTTTTCCAGGTTAACTTGAGTAATAGAACTGCCTCACTGGGTCCCTCTGTGTGTTCTATCTCTGGAAAATGTAGTTAGAGTCCTTCCTTTATAAGTTTTATGAGAGAGTGCCAAAGAGACAATCCTCTCTTGTCATCATCTTGGCTCTGCCCCCAGAGCTACAATTCTTGAGAGTTATTAGAGTCTTTCTCCCAAGTAGGGATATAGCCAGTTTCATCCCATTGGGTAGCAGTCTTATGGAGAAGTCATGAGTATCCATCATTTCTGGCTAAGTATATTCTCTCTGATAGAGTTATAATTCTTAAGAGTTATGGGACTCTTTTTTTCCCATTGCTGGGATATAGACAGTTTCATCTTATTGAATAGTTTTTTTCTCCCCCCCCCTTTTTCCCCCTTTCCATGTGACTCTTGAATCTCCTGTTTGATGTCTGAATTTTCTATTTAGCTCTGGTTTTTTCATCAGGAATTGTTGGAAGTCTTCCATTTCATTACTTGTCCATCTTTTCCCCTTGAAAGAGATGGCTCACTTTGCCAGATAGTGGATTCTTGGTTGCATTCCAAGCTCCCTTGCTCTTTGAAATATCTCATTCCAGGACCTTCGATCCCTTAATGTTGATGTAACCAGGTCCTCCATAATCCTTACTGTGGTTCCTTCATATCTAAATTGTTTCTTTCTGACTGCTTGCAGGATTTTCTCTTTTATCTGCAAGTTCTGGAATTTGGCCACTATATTCCTTGGTGTTTTAATTTTAGTATCTCTTTCCAGAGAGGTATTTTTTCAATAACCATTTTGCCCTCTGGTTCCATGATATTAGGGCAATTTTCCATAACTAAATCCTGTAATATTAAGACTAGGCTTTTTTTCCCCTCTTCAGTGATTTCAAGAAGACCTATAATTCTCAGGCTGTCCCTTCTTGATTTATTCTCAATGTCAGTGGTTTTACTGATGAGGTATTTTATATTTTCTTCTTTTTTTATATTTTTTGGTTTTCTTTAATAGACTTGCTCTCTCATGAAGTCATTAGTTTCCACAAATTCAATTTTTTTTTAGAGTAGAATTTTCTTCTTTTACCTTTTGCAACTCCTTTTCCAATTGGTCAATTCTATTTTTGAAAGAGTTTTCCATTTGATCAACTGAGGTTTTGAGAGAATTATTTTCTTTTTGCATTTGCCCAATTGAGGATCTGAGAGAAGTATTCTAATTTTTATTTGTCCAATTGTACTTTTTTTTAGGTTTTTGCAAGGCAAATGGGGTTAAGTGGCTTGCCCAAGGCCACACAGCTAGGTAATTATTATTAAGTGTCTGAGGTCGGATTTGAACCCAGGTACTCCTGACTCCAAGGCCAGTGCTCTATCCAATATGCCACCTAACTACCCCTCAATTGTATTTTTCAATGATTTGTTTTCTTGTTGCAAGATGTTAATCTCTTGGGTTTCTTTTCCCAAATTTTCCAATTGATTTTTAAACACTTTCTTTCATTTCTTCAAGGAAGTATTTCTGTTCTGGAGACCAGATTATATTCTACTCACAGGTCTTAGGTCTGTGAGTTAGGGCCTTTTCCTTCCAAGAATTTTTCTATGGACCCTCATTTTCACTGACCTTTCTTCATTTTACTAAAACCTTGAATTGGGGATGGGCTGGTTCACAGAGGTTTGGTGTTGGGATCCCTAGAGGCTTTACTCACTAAGTATAATATCTCCAGCTGGCCAATAGGGTGTGCTAGAGGATTTACTCACTGAGTGTAATATATCCAGCTGGCCAGTAGGGGTGCTGGTTGCTTTCTCTGGAGTGTCTGTGACCTTGATTGAGGCCATCTCCCTTGGCCTGGAGGGAGTGATTGAAGATATGAAATACTTTGTTCAGTGGTGGACTATACCCTGGGTTGAGGTAAACACTCTCCCTATTGTCAGCTGAGGCTGTTCTGCTACTGGGCCTTAGCCTGGGGTAGAGGTTGTCTGTAATTGTGTTTGTTCTGGGAAGAGGCTTCAGCTGAAATGGAGGCATGGACTCTGAGTTCCTCCTTACCAGAGGAGCCGAGGGATAATGTCTGCAGCTCTCCTGTACTCAAGGCTCAATACTTAATGCCAGTTGAAATTCATAGTCACACTAATTCCCAGTCTCAAATCCTACCCATATTAGGATATGCTCAATTCTCATTTCTTTTTCTTTTTCTTTCTTTCTTTTCTTATTAGGTTTTTGCAAGTAATGAGTTTAAGTGGCCACACAGCTAGGTAATTATTAAGTGTCTGAGGCGGGATTTGAACTCAGGTATGCTTGAATCCAGTGCCTGCTCTCTATCCACTAGAATATCTAGCTGCCCCCTCAATTCTCATTTCTAAAGGGTCTCAACTCACTTCCATGAATATATAGAAGTCAGATGGGTGAACAATTATGCCAAAAATCTTGTTCTTCTAGTATTTTTGTTGATCAGCCAAATAAATGATGATGATCACTGCTAACATAGTTTTTTTCCCATTATATATTGCATGTTTAGGGGCAACTAGGTGGCACCATGAATAGAGCACCAGCCCTGGAGTCAGGAGTACCTGAGTTCAAATCCCGCCTCAGACTCTTAATAATTACCGATCTGTGTGCCTTTAGGCAAGCCACTTAACCCCATTTGCCTTGCAAAAAAAGATTGCATGTTAATTTACCATTCATTATTGATATTATGGTCATGGTGCTTCAGTTACAGTCATGGTTCTTTCATTTAACTACTTGTGTGACTTGATTGAACCCACACCCTCTCTGGTACTTAGGTTCCTCATCTGTAAAATTTGAATCAAATATCTTAAAATGTCCCTTTCTATTCTACAATATAAATCAGTTTTTACTTCACTTAGTACTAGGTTCTTAGCCTTGTGTGACCAATTAGCATATTAGCATAAATAGCCTTCTCACAGAAATTTCTGCCACCTCCAACATCCTGTTTTTGCTTGCTACTTCTACTCCCTCTTCTTGTTACCTTATACTTAAGGACTTGTGGCTAGCAGGGTTTATGATGGCTGAGATCAAACACTCTGGTCTCTCACCTCTATGCACCTATATCTGATCAAGATAGACTGTCTCCTAAATACAAACTTATAATAAATATAAATTTAATAAACATAAATATAAATTTAATAAATATTCAGATTTATAATAAGCTCTAGAATTTCTTGTAATAATTCCTTATAGAACACTATAGGGCATTAAATGAATATCACCTGGAGTCAACAGAGTTATGAATTAGTACTTCAGGAATAAGGAAAATTTAGCAACTCTTGAAATTAGAGTGTAGTTCCTATAGATGAATTATAGTGATTATTTTACAAAAATTGTGGTCACTGACTTCAAATGTATTAAAGGTATGCAATGAGGTGCTCTTTGGTGTTCTAATCATTGTAATGGCAGATTGAAATAATCATATATAAGTACACATGGGATGTTTTTACAATCATAAAAATATTGGCCAAAGAAGAAAATATGGAGACACTTCATTTTATACTGCAGAGAAATTTTATTTTACAATTAACTTTATTAATATTTTTTTTCTTCACTACATATTGTTCCCCAATATATTCCTCCCCTGTGCCCACACAGATAACCCTCTCTTTTAAGAAGGGGGAAAATAAATGAAACTAACAATGACTAATTCAAGGAATAAAGTTTATGCTATGCTTGATTTCTATAACCTCTCTTCTCTGAAAATAAGAGAAGAGTTACATTATCACAGCTCTTACCCAGGACCCAGCTTGGTCATAGTTGAACAACTTTTAGTTTTGATTTTTTTTTCAATTGCATTGCTGTATTTGTGTTTTCTAATGCTTATTTCACTTTTTATTTATTTATAACTTCCTTTGCCTCCTTGTGTTCTTCATATTTGTTATCTCATGGTTCAGTAATATTTCACTTGATTCATTTAATATAATTTGTTTAGCTTTTCCCAATTAATGGATAACTGTTTCAAGGACTTTGTTATAAATATTTGATGTATATTGAACTTTTGTATCATTGACTTTTTTGGACCACATACCATGGGAATATGTTCTTTAAGTCAAAGAATATTTCACTTTCTAAGGATAATTTAAAATTTTTTTTCATGAATAGTTGGACCAATTTGTAGCTCTCATGATAGTGTATTACTGAATTTCTATAACTTCTACATCATGGTCTACTCTTAACTTCTATCAGTTTTGCAAATTTGCTCTGTGACATAAAAAAATTGAAATTGTACTGTTTTTCATTTCTCCTATTACTAATGATTAGGATATGAGAGTTAATAATTTTTAATTCTTTTGTGAATTGTTTCTATCCTTCACTTAACCACTTGAAAATGGTATTCGGTTTTATATATTTGATTTCCCTATAAATGTTGGATATCAGATCAAAGATAATTTGATATTGATTAAACAAATTGGCTGTTTCCATTCTTATTATTTATCATTTACATAGATCTTTGTAGATGAAAAACATTTTAATTTTATACAACTTTATCTTTTTAAATTTCTATGAAACCTATGAAAGGTCTTGGGTCTCTTTATTTCACAGTTTTTATGGTGTCACATTTAATATTCAGATCACATTCATTTGGAGCTTTATATTATACGTGGTAGAAGATGTTAGTCTAAATATACTTTCTGCCAAATAACTTCCCTATTTTCCCAGCAGTTCTTGTACAAAGTACTTCTCCAAGTAACTTATGTTTTCAATTTATTGAATTCTACATTATTGATTTCAAATGATTTTTATTTATCCTTATCTATATTGTTAGAGTATTTAAATTTTAAAATTTTCAATTTTTTAATAAATTTAGTAATATATTTTAGTTTGTTGGTTTCTTAAAATGGGCATATTAATTAAGTCTTGGTAAATAGACTCATAGTAATCCATTTATTTGCATTGCAATTTCCCAAATCCTTAACTTTCATTTCAGAGGGGTCTGTAGTGAACTATTGTTATCCTCACCATACTCTTACTTCCTCCTTCAAACCCTACCAATACTTCTGGCTAATAGATGAGAAGAGTTAAAAGTTTAAGAAAATCTAAATTGACAGGTGAGAGGGACTGAGGGAAAACCAGGGTAGGAGATCCCACAAGTTCAAGTCATCCTCTTTCACAAAGAATTATTCTTTTTTGTTTTTTTTTGCAAGGCAATGGGATTAAGTGGCTTGCCCAAGGTCACACAGCTAGGTAATTATTAAGCGCCTTAGGCTAGATTTGAACTCAGGTACTCCTGACTCCAGGGCTGGTGCTCTATGCACTGCGCCCCCCAGCTGCCCCTGAGAATTATTCTTTAGAAAAAGGGAGAGGAGGAATGATATTATGGAATGCCAAGCAAAGAAGAGACTAGGAAAATCTAACAATTAGCCAAATGGAGATGGGGAAATTCAAATTGGACAAGATAAAGTCTATGAAATATGCTGGCAAATGAGTGATGCATTATTTTTTCAAAGACTGCTGGGAGCAATCAGCTTTTCAAAACTACCTCAGTTGGAAGGATTGATGATTTCAGCTAGCACTGATAGTAATAACTTAGTTTTTAAGTCCAGCCATCTGGTGAACCCCTGTAGCTGTGGACCAGCAATAAGCTCTCAAGTTTAGGCCAGTCCTATTTCCAATTCTCTCACTGTTCAGATTACCCTCTTTTGTATATGCTCCTTTGACAGCCTTCTTCCTAAAATGTTGAACTATTAAAATGCAAATCCCTATTAAAGGACTGATGCCTTAAGTCATTATCAGACATTGACATTTTTCTCAGGGAATGAGTTGATAACTAAGAACATGTTGTTGCTGATTTTTTCCTATCCTCTTGGTGGCATCCCTAATGCTTCTTCTTACACAATGTTCGAAAATGAAAGATTTTCTGCTTCACAGTTTTTCAAATGGACAGCCATGACTTAAATGAAATAAGAAGAATATTGCTTAAAGGATCCTTTAAATAAATCCTTTGATAATTTAGAGAATCCTTTGGTGAGGATAAGAACTTTCCTTTAATCCTTTTTATAATTTGGGATTCTTAATCTCTCTAGTTTCTTAAAACAGGATCCCCTTGTCAAACTTAAGTATGCAAACCAGATTTTAGTCTTAATGAAATCTGAAAGTGGTGCCTAGGGCTATATCAAATAGATTCTATTTTGCCTTTTCTAACCACTTTTTCCTACCCTTCCCCAGTTCCACAGTACCCACAGGACAAGACAGAGGTGGTAATAGGCTGTGTAGTCTGTGATTGTCCAACATTTTCAAAGCTTCCTGCATCTTAACACCTTGTTAACAGGCTTGCAGAGCCATTGAAGCCAATTCTGTTGGATATATAGGATTTGCTCTGAAGTTTATAATATTATTAACACAAGTCCTGCAAATTGACTTTATGACCAAGCATGCATAGCAGATTAAAAGCAGTTACCCTCATTCTGGGGAAGGCGTCTTTTTTCTTTTAAGTGCAACATAATGGAATTTCAAGCTATTTAGAGTCAGAGATGAAATATATCAGACTTTAAATTTATGCAAGGACAACAGAGAGTCTTCTAAGAAGCCAGAAAATGGATGGAACCCCACCAATCAACCCCCTGGCAGGGACATTCTCATTGAGGGAACTGCAGTTGGGGCTCAGATTAAGACATTTTCTATAAGCTCACATTACCTATGAATATAGGAAAAAAATGTTAAAGCCTATTTTAATTCCATTCAACAAAGATCAATTAAATATTTTCTTCATTTGAGGTGCTCGAGATAAAATGATTACATAAGATCAGATGATATCCTAAAGGAAAAATGAATTTATATATATATATTTATATATATACAAATAAATCATAATAGAAAACAATGAAAATTCATTTGAGATATCAAACAAGGTAGTTCGTGAGATCTGAGAGTATAACTATATATATATATATATATATATATATATATATATATACATAGAGAGAGAGAGAGAGAGAGAGAGAGAGAGAGAGAGAGAGAGAGAGAGAGAGAGATCAGGAATTTATTGACATAGGAGATTAATGTGGAAGAACTCTGAGATAGATTTTGAAAAAAGGAAAGAATTTTCATAGGTTGTGATTTGAAAGAAATCTATCTAGAAAAGGGGATGAATTGTTCAAATCAAAGTAGAATAAGCTTGAGTAATGGTTTATGATTCCACTTGGTGACATTCTTTTGGGCTGTTCCTTTTAGGAACCTCATCATTTTAAATTATTTATCTTACAAACTCATCCATAATCAACCTTCAAACTTATATTAGCATTAGTATTCACACCCTCATCCGTACCCTTAATATTCTCCACCCCTCTGATTGACTGGTTGAAGGAAAGAACAAAGAACTCCTTTCCTTCCAGAGCCTCCATTTAAAGAGAGTTCCCATACAAACCATCTCTTCATTTCCAACCTGGCTTACTACTTTGAACTAGATTCCATCATCCACTTTTTCAGCTTCTCTTTGTGTATCATCTTTCTCTCCATTAAATTATAAGTTCCTAGAGGACAAAGACTGTATTTTTCATGTTTGTATCCCCAGTGCCTAGCAAACTGCCTGGCACAATAATAAACACTTGATATTAATTGAATGAATAGTATGAAATAATGCCAGAAAGTTAGAATGGAGACAGAGAGGGGAAGGTCTCGAATGCCATGATGTCAGTCATACTTATTTAAAAGCAAAGTATGAGTCTCAGAAGGTTTCTGAGGGCAATAATTTGATTGAGGCATTATGTTACAATAGAAATAATTCTGAATTTAGGTAAAATATTTCATTGGAATCATAATTTTTACATATACTTCTAGCATGACCTCAGGGAAGTCAATTATCCTGTTCATTTTGACTTGAAGAGGAGGTTAAGAAAAAAAAATATCTAGATTCTCTTCTGCCTTTTCCAAGGGAAATTCGAATTTCTTTCAGGAGAGAATGCATTTATCATTTATTATTGCTATTATTCTCATGCTTTTGCAATTTTAGTTATATAACTTTTTTCCTATTAGCATCTCCAGGGTCTGTGACCATTAGGACTTATTTAAACTTCACTTTTCTTGGCTACTAATTACAGGGAGGGTATATACCAATTGATTAATTATACTTTTTGTGCACCTTACAACAGCTATCTTTTCTTTCCCAACTAAAGTTATTCTTCCTCCTTAGTGTTTTTGTAACTGCCTTCAAATGTTGTCCCCAAGTGACCATAGTCTAATTCTGCATTTCAGAATGATTTGGGTCTCCTTTTTTGAATATTACAATTCATCCTTTCACTTTCCCAGTGGAGAATTCCAGGTACAATGCTGTCTTCAGAAAGATGCTACTCCTCTTTGATAAGCCAGTGTTTTCTAAATCAATTTAAATTAGGCCAACTATAGCACCACTCATTTTAATCCACAATGGAACAATAGAGAAGGGAATATAGCTACACATATGATTATATATATATATATATATCCATTTTCTATATTATATTAATAACTTATTTGCATTGAGTGTTAAAGGTTGCATAGTTTTTCTCAATAACTCTGTTGGGTTTGGTAGTACAAGTACTACCTTTCCCAATTTAAAAATTAGAATGTAAACTGAGACTGAGAGATAAAGTTCAAACCTATGGTCATATAGCTAATAGATTTTGAGTTGATATTCAGTTTCAAATGTCCAGACTCTCAGTTTAGATTTCTATTCACTTTTTAGATTGTGAGCCCCTTCATGACTTTTGACTTTTTTTGTATCACTAGTGTTTATACTAATATTAATATTAATAATAATAATAGTAATAGTGATAATGATAATGACAATAATAACAATAATACTAAATAACCAATATTCATATAGCTTGTCCTTTACATTCTGATTCTTGTAACAGCCCTGGGAATTATGGGTGCTATTATTGTACCAATTTTATAAATGAAGAAACAGGTAAAAAGAAGTCAAGTGACTTGCCCAGAGTCAGTTAATAAGTGTCAGGGGCCAGTTTTGAACTCAGGTCTTCCTAACACTCTTTATCCACTGTGCCCTATATAAATTATTATTGACTAACTATTCAATCATATGTAACCATCACATATTTCCTGTGAATATATGAATCTCCAAAATACATGAATTCTCTTTAAAATGAAAGTCTGTGTGTCTGTCTATTTGTCAGTGTGTGTGGTTTGCTGAAAAATTACTGAAGACAGGTTTCAGTCACTCTGGTCCTGAACCTGTCCATGGATCTGAACCTACGTATGCAGTCATGCTGTTATACCACATAGTAATAGTTCATAATCCTCTAAACAAGGTATTTACACACTACATATTCCTGCAGTTACCCCTTAAATAGTTTAGATGGAGAGAGGAGTGTGTTTGTGTTTGTGTTTGTGTGTGTGTGTGTATGGTGTATGTAATGTTCCATTTATATTTGGAGCTATATACAGTAATATGGTTTTAGTAGAAATGTATATTTCTTGCATATTATTCATTTCTATTTTATAAAAGATTTTAAAAGGTGCTCATTATTTTATTTATTTTTTGAGATTGTTTTGTATCCTAACACATTAAAAGAAAGAAAAAGATCCTTTATCTGTGTGTGATCTTTAATCATTACTCAAATGGAATAATATAACTTCTTTTTAGCAATAAATGTTTGTGGATAAATTGTCAAAGACAGTTTTGCCAATGCCAGAAAATCCATTTTTATGGCTTGGTCCTGGTTCCAGCCCATTTGGTCAGAACAAGATTTTACTGCATATGTATTCATGAATATGCTAATATATTGACACATCAGAGTTCTGTTTACACTTCTACTAGAAGGATAATTATTTGATAATTTAAGTACGACCTGATGCTGTCCACATAAGAACATTTTGACTAAACCTATACAAGAATATTGATTTAACTGGCTTTGTAATATTCAATCCTATTTTTAATAGTTTTGATTGAGATCAAATATTTTAATAAATTCCAGTATGTATTTTTTTAATCTGCTTTTGACATGACAAGTCACAAGATCATAAATCTAAAATCAGAATTTATTTCAGAAGCCTTATACCTTTTTTATAGCTGAGGAAACAGATTTTATGAGACTTGACCAAGGTCACCCAAGTAGAAGAAAGGTAGAATTTGAAACCAGGTCCTCTCAATCTAGCATCTTGTTCTTCCACTATATAACATTTCCCTCTTCTTTGGGTCCAAATCTCATTTTTTTTGTAAAAATCTGATGGTTAGACAAGATGATTTTTAATGTCTTTTCCAATTCTAAATCCTATTATAATAAGTATAAATAGAGCAGAAATCCATGTATTCATATAATTGTCCTCCTTTCCTTGGCCATAGAGATGTTGTTTTACCTTTAGTCATAAAATGTGAATACATATCTTTAGTATAGCTTTTTAAAAAAATTACACATACATTTCTCAATTAGAAAAATATTTAACTGGCTACTCCATATAGGACTCATTCCATGACTTGGTCATATGCATGAAAAGGAGACAACTACTCCTAAGTAAGTTTCCTATTTTCCTAGGCACCCAAGTTGAATGGCAATGAGACCCAAGATTAGCCATTTAGAAGCTTAAATTTTAGATGTTGCAATGAAAACTCACATGTTTAACACAGGTTATGTGTTTTATGGTTAAAGAGATGATATCATTCAAACTATTCACAGTATTTGATTTGAATTATTTTTCTAGTAAAGGACTTACATTAATTTTGCATAATTTTATAAAGTCACATAATCTTAGAGTTAAAGGGACTATTTGGGTCACTAGGCCAAATTTAGGCCCTCTCTCTTCAATATTCCTTACAATTGTTCATTCAGTTTCCACTTGAAGAGTATTTAATGCTGAAGAACTTTTAAAAAATTTTGCCTACTTAGATGATCCATTCCAGTTTTCTATAGCTCTAATTAGTAAGGAAGGAAGAATTGAATACTGAACCAAAATTTGTCTTTTTTATATCTTACCCTGAGATAGGTTCTTGTTTTTGTCTTCTGAAATAGCTTGGCCACTGCATAAAAACATGTTCTGATGAAAACCTTGTCCCTGGTTTTGAACCTATCCATGCTGTTAGTTTGCAGTTGGAAGACATAGTCTATGGCTGCAGATGCAAAGTCAGTAGACAAAGTGTTTACATACTACACACTTCCACCAAGTTAACTCCCCACCTATTTGTATAAATGCCCCAGGATACCGTTGTGCCCATTAAACTCTTCAAGAACACCTTGCTATTTTTCTGAGGAAGAGTGTCTTAGTTAATATATTGTTGGACTTGCACATAGACTTAACTCTGACTTCTGATATTAGTTTTGCCAATCTTTTCAAGTTATACAACCTCTCTAAGACTTAATTTCTTCATTTCTAAACTGGGGATACCCACAGTACTTACTTCATAATATTTTTCTGTGAAACTCAAATTAAACCATATTTGTAAAGTATCTGGCAATTATTGAGAAGAAACAAAGTATAGGGTAGAGGTTTCAATCATGGCCTAGGGTCATATTTTACCCACAATATTCCCAATTGTGACCTGAACCAGATTAAAATGTAATTGGGGAATAGTTAGCAAAATACATTATAATACATGGTTGTTCAATCATGTCTGACTTTGTGATCTCATTTGGGATTTCCTTGGCAAAGATTCTGGAATGGTTTGATATTTCTTTCTCCAGCTCATTTCACAGATGAGGAAATGATATAAACAGAGTTAAGTTATTTGTCCAGGGTCACACAATCACTAAGTGTTAGAGGCCAGATTTGTATTCAGGTTTTCCTGACTCCAGACAGAGCGCTCTTTCCATTGTGCATCTAGTTTCCCCATAAATGCATTAAAAGAGGTAATATTTCTTTTCTAAGTCAAAATATACATTGCATAGTATGTAATGATCCCTGTTTCTGGGTTAATAAACTTTCTTAATCACAATGTCATTGTGGCTAATAAGACAAGGGGGCTGTCATCCCTCACAAACTGGGGATACCTAGTGGTTGTTCACCCCTAAGATCCTCCCATAACTTTGAATGTGTTTGGAAATAATAAACAGATTTAAACACAGAGCTCCAAAGTTCTGCACTGTCTATTGGAGTATGTTTTTCATTATACACTTGTATCATTACCAGCCATGTTTATTTCTGGACTAAAATATTGGAGAGTTACTTACTTGCATGTCTGTGACTGATAAATTGTTTGACTTAGATCCCTTGTGTTCCTATGTTCCTTCTCTGTACTTTATCTATGATCTCCCTTCATTGACATATTTTATAAACTTTAAAGCAGTTTTTATCATAACTGTCAGTATTCTTATTATTATTGGTTACTTCTCAGTCTATTTGATCATGAAATCAAAGCAGTGACTTAATGAATATTGTGTGAATGAGATTTTGATGAACCTGTCTTTCAAAGAAACTCTGTCCTCACATTGACTAGTACCCAGATCTTCTTTTTCCAGTATTATGAGTATACATGTCTTCTTATCTAGTCCAGTGGGAAGTAGTTCAGAGAACCTATATACTCTGTTTTCAGAATAGTAGATTTTTGAAAAATCTTGCTTGTGTATTTGCATCTGTGTATTTGGAGAGTCATCCAGAACCAAAACTCTGAGGTGAGTGAAGAATAATCTTGAATTTACCTTTTTTGTTGTTGCCTCATGTCTAAATCTCACAGTTCTAAATCTTTATCTATTAGAAGAAAGAATCTTGAGAAAGGCTGAACTTGACACATTCATTATTAATTCCACAGTATTAGTATTGATGGAGTTTGCAATCTATCCTGGCTAAATTCATTCTTTTGATAATCATTTATTCAGTACCCACTACCTTCTTCTTTATTATATAAATATTTTATTTGTTTTCTAATTAAATGCAATGGTAGTTTCTACCAATCATTTATTTTTTGCAAAACTTTGAGTTTTAAAATTTTTTTTCTCTCTCTCTCTCCCTTCCCTCTCCCCATCCCCCAACAAAAGGCAATCTGTTATAGGCTTTTCATTGCATCCAGGATAAGCATAGATCAAAATTGAACTTGTGAGAGTAAAATCAGATTGATAAGGAATAAAGAAAACATTAGAGGTAGCAAAATTACATATTACATAAGACAATCTTTAAAAAATGAAGATAATAAGCTGTGGTCTTCATTTAACTCAGAAGTTCCTACTCTAGATACAGATGGTATTCTCCATCACAAATCCCCCCCAATTGTCTCTGATTACTCTAGTGATGGAATGAGAAAGTCCATTATGGTTGATCATCACCCAATATTTGTTAGTGTGTGTAATGTTTTTCTGGTTCTGCTCATCTGACCAAGCATCAATTCATGCAAGTCTTTCCAGACTTTTCTGAAATTTCATCCCTCATGATTTCTTATAGAACAATAGTATTCCATTACATATATATTCTACAATTTGTTTAGCCATTACCTAATTGATGGTCATCCCCTCAATTTCCAATTCTTTGCTATTACAAAAAGAGCTACTATGAATATTTTCATATATGAGGGATTTTTACCCTTGCTCATGATCTCTCCAGAATACAGACCCTGTAAGTGGTATTGCTGGAACAAAGGGTATGCACATTTTTTTGACCTTTCAGTACCCACTATCTTCAAAGTACTATGAAAATACGTATATTTTCAAAAAAATCTACATTTCCTTTGAGCTATGCTTACAGAACTAACTTAGCAGGTTTACACTTTCTCTCTTTTTTATTTTCTTCCTTGCACCTGAGGAGACAGTTTTCAGTAAGGAGAGTATCAACCATCCTGAGGTCAGCCTAATGACTGATTTAGAAGAAAATAAAAGAGAAAAAGCAGTTAAAGCCAATCAACATATCCAAAAAAAATAATTCTTACATTCTCCTGTAATATTTTCTAGCTTTATAGTTTCCTATCTCTACAAGAAGAGGGAGGAAATGTCTTCACATGTCTTTACTTCAGGGACAAATTTGGTTATTATAATTTTGAAGCACTTGATTTCAATTGTCTTGTTGTTATTCTTCCCATTTACCTTGGCTTAGTCATGGTATATTTTGTTTTCCTAGTTCTGCTTATTACTTTGCATCAGTTCATAAAAGTTTTATGAACATCACTTCTCGATGTTCATAATTATCTTAAGTGTATTAATATTCTATTACACTCAAGAAGCAGGCCTTAACATTGAGTTTAAAAAAAACATTGGACTAGTGAGTCTCATTAACTCATTGCTACTATATGATTGAGAACAACAAACTTGGAGCAGGGTCCTTGCAGCTTCTTTATACATACAACATCTCTGACCAAGCAAAAGACATAATTATCCATCATTGTTTGCCCAAACTAAGCATCTGGATTGTTTTTGTGCAGGGAATTTATTTTAATTGAGTGAATGGGGAAAGAAATATTGCCAGTGCAATGTTGCAGATGCTTATTTGCTAAATTAGATGAGATTGTTAGATGGATTCATGATATCATCAGTTTAGGTCTTCCTCCAATGAGGCAGATATCAACTCTTCTATGTGTTCTCATCTTATGCTCTGTGTTTTCCCATATATATACTTATTTTTTTAGGGTTTTTTCCTAGGTAAATGGGGTTAAGTGGCTTGCCCAAGGTCATACAGCTAGGTAATTATTAAGTGTCTGAGGCTGGATTTGAACTCAGGTACTCCTGACTCCAGGACTGGTGCTTTATCCACTACACCACCTAGCCACCCCCCATATACACTTCTTAGTTATCTCAGCGAAAAATGAGAATGAGTCTTTTTAGTTATTTCCTGAGTAAGGCTAAGTATTCTGTAAAATGTAAAAAAAAATGTAAAAAATGTAAAAAAAAATATTTTAAGAACAGGTAGACACTATAATAGCCAAAGTAACAACAGGATACTGATGGAAGTTCACAGAGAATCTCTGCAGTACTCCTAGACAATTTATCAAATTCAAAAGAAAAAAATTCTCAAGAACATCTGAAAACAAACAAAGAAGCAAAATTTTGAATTTAACTTACTTTCAAAACATGAAATAAATGCTGCATTGTTAGTTATCAAAGGCATATTAATATTCTAGAAAGAAATTAAATGCATGTGAATTAGTTTGAAAATATCCCCCACCCTGATAAAACTCTAGCCATGAAAGTAAAATGAAACAAAAAGATATTATTGAAGTAGCTGATAAATACACAAAGGTTCTGTGTTCTCCCAACTTCATAAGAGGTCTGTTTAAAAAAAAATCTCCTTTGAAGTTTCTCCATCTACAGCAACCATTACTCTTCATAGGCATCTTTGACTATGAACTTGTCTTTCAAATGACTACTCTTTGAAATTCTTCTTGAAAGGATCAAATTTAATAGAAGTGTAACATATACTTCTGCTGATAGATAAATTTGCAAAATTTTAGGTACTCAAAGTCTTTATTGATGTAGATGTAAACAAACAGAAAATGTTCTCTCCCTAAGCATTCTCTCTATCACCCCTTAAACTACTTCCTGGCAATGTGCAACAACCACCTCGGGAAAGATATAATAAAAGATTATTCAATATTGAATCATGTCATAGTGCAGAATGATAGTCAACCTGGCTTTTGGATCAGCTGTAAATTTTACCAACTTCGGTGCTCTATTCCCACTGCTTTTCTTAGACGCTTTAGAATTAATTGAAAATCTTGGCTTTTAAGTTGATATCAGATGATTTAATAACTCTCTCAGGAAATAGAGTCAAAAGGTTTATTTTTTCTTTTATTTTTACAAAGAAATAGGGTTAAAAATCTTTCCCAAGGTCACCCAGTTAGGTAATTATTAAGCGTCTGAGGTAAGATTTGAACTCAGATCCTCCTGACTCCAGGGCCAGTGCTCTATCCCCTGCACCACCTACCTACCCCTGTGACTTGTTGTTTCTTAAGCAACGTTTTATAACCATTGTCTTCCTTATGAGTTAAAATGCTTATAAATAAATGGCTTACCTTCAGAATATTTGCTATATGTGAAAAAATTTTGATCAAGAGAGAGAAATATTTTTGAATTGCAATGTATGCGATCAAGAGGAGGCCATTGATATGAAATACAGTCACCAACAATGAAATCATTAATATGTAGTCCTAAGAGGAAGAACTAAGCAGATTTAAGACTAGCAAAATATTAGTTAATGAGGGATAATGTAATATATCTTTATATATTTGAATATTTGTCATGTTGCTGCATTTATTCTGTTTAATTTCAAATGGCAGAACTAAAAACAATGGCCATATCTTACAAGAAAGGCAGATTCAAATCGAACATTAAGGGGAAAGAAAACAACTCCTTAAAAATGTGCAATATAAATAAGTGGGATAGACTAAGGGAGGATGTGGTAGATTCTCCATAAACCATCAAAAAAGGTCTTAAAGCAAGGATTATTTGACCATTTGTTGGGTATATTATAGAAGGAGTTCTTGTTCAGGTATAGGTTGTACTAGATGACCTCCGAAGTCTGTTCCAACTCTGAGATTCCATGCATCTATGAAGACTAATTCTTTGGGAAATTGATTCAACATTCTACTATATCCAGGGACTCATCTTTCTCATCAGTGGCAATGAAAATGATGGATGAATACTGCTTGAAAGTATGGAAATCAGAGGAATACTGCTGATCAATTTAGAAATTACATTAACTTCATAACTTTTCATTTCTGTTTTAAATCTACAGAGGAGAAAATCACACCTTATTTATCTGTTTGGATAAAAGTTGGTATATTATGTCCCATGTATTGTGAATGATTACAAAAGACTTCAAGGCCCATTCATATACATGATAATTCATAACTTGGGAATTCTTAAGAAGCTGATTCACACCTCCCTTTCCCCCTTTATACCACATCAGCTTTCCATTCCCACCTACCTCTTCCTTCCTATCTCTGTTTCTGTCTCTATCTTTATTTCTCCATATCTTTATCTTTGTCTCTTTCTCTTTCCTGACTCTGCAATGTGTATATATGTGTGTGTATGCATGTATATACACATACACATACACATACACATACATATACATTGTATAGTAAGAATAGCACTGGTTTAGAGCCAGAGCATCTGAATTTTAATCCCAGTTTTGCCACTAATTTACTGTGATCTTGAGCACATCATTTTAAACTCTCTGAATTTCAATTCTATTATCGATGATAATTTATTTATCTTAGAGGTGTTGTGAAATTCACATAAGAAATAAAGAATGAAAAAGTTGATGAACTTTAATGATCTATGTAGAAATATTATTGAATGTAAATATGTTCTTCAGTGCATTCATGATTTCATTAGATTGGAACATTTCTTTCATTAGTATATAAATTGCAACCCACCTATTCTTCATTTTGTGTGATGCTTCTCCATTTTCTCTCACAATTCATCCCCAGAGCACCTCCCCAAGCCTTTTGAGGCCTTCTTCTAGGTTTGTGCAAATTTGGGTGTTTGTGGAACAGTACTCAGGCTGCCTATTACATTTGTTCCTACAATTTTCCTTATTCCATTTCTATGCAGCTTATGTTGGTCATAAATTAAAAACCTATTGGTCTTAACTGTGTGTCTATTCTTATCTTTGAGTCATTGACACCTCTGATTATTCAGAAATTATGTTGACTCAATATTTCAATAATACAACATCAGAAGTATAGCATTGGCATTAAAATTATATTTTTGTGTGTATTTGGAGGGGCAGTTTATAGCATTAGAATCACTGCACAATTTCTCAAATGCAACTCACCTGCTTTATTCCTTCTGTTCTGCTTGAAGCCCAGATCATTTCTCCCTTTCTATATGTACTGGAGTAGTTATTTCATGTACTTGCTCCCTAACGATGATTGGGTCTAGATAATAGTAATTTTCATCCCTTTTGTTTTTCCTGTTTAGATTGCTAGGAGAATTACTTTTAAATATTCTCTTTGGAGTTTAAAAATAATTATTCCCTTTTTTTAGTTTTTTTTTTTTTTTTGCAAGGAAATGGGGTTAAGTGGCTTGCCCAAGGCCACGCAGCTAGATAATTTTTAAATGTCTGAGGTCGGATTTGATGCTCTATCCATTGTGTGACCTAGCCGCCCCATAATTACATGTTTTTAAAAAGTTATCTCGTCATTTATCTTGAATAACCTAGTTGTTGATATTTAAATTAGGTGTGATGATCATATAGTTTTCATATTTTAGAGTCCTGCCACTTATCTGGAACACTGATTCAGAATTCACATTTTTTATGCCGCAGCCTTGTGCAGTAACTATGTAGTCAAATGACCAACTAAATACTATCTCAGCTACTTCTTAGCTCATTGACCTTATGGCAATCTCTGAACCTTTCTAGGCTAGAACTGACTCATTAGTAGATGATCCCTAATACTAGTGTTGAATCCTATGTGAATTTTTGTCTCTGTCTCTCTTGCCTTTCTGTCTCTGTCTTTGTCACTGCCTCTGTCACCGTCTCTCTCTCTCTCTCTCTCTCTCTCTCTCGATAAATGCACAAATAGAAAAGTGGAATAGAATGAATATGTTTTTAATGTAGTATTTTTCTTATTTACATGTAAAGACAATTTTTCATATTCATTTAAAAAATGAGTCACAAGTTTTCTCCCTCAATTGTTTTGGCTCATTGTATTGTTGAGTATAGCTGTAATTCATAGATGATCATCTTACGGTATTGCTGCTACTACATACAATGTTCCCTTGGTTCTGCTCATGTCACTTTAATCAGATCATGTAAATCTTTCCAAGATTTTTTGAAAATCCGTCCACTGGTTATTTCTTATATGCAATAGTATTTCATTATATTAATTTAAAACAACATAGTCAGCCATTTCCCAATTGACGGCCATCCCTCAATTTCCAAATTATTGGAGATCTACTATAATTTTTTTTGTGAAATATACCTCTTTTTATATCCTTGGGATCTAGTAGTAGTTTTGCTGAATCAAAGGTATGCATACTTTGCTTGCCCTTTGGGCATAGTTCCAAAAGGGCATGATTATTTTAGAACTATAACATTGACATTTGTAAAAGAGAGAAGGCTGGTAACTTGAAATTTTACTGCTGACTCTGAATCTGACTAATTACATGAACTTGCTCAATTCACAGACTTTCTGTTGTTTATTTTTAAAATAAGGCTAATAATTTCCACCTCTAAGGCAGGTAGAAGGATTAATTCATGAATATACATTAAATAATATATTGGGAATGAAATTTTTAAAAAGGTAAATAGCTTCTCTAAATATTTGTATTGGTAAGGCTATTAAAACTGTCATCAGGGGCGGCTAGGTGGTGCAGTGGATAAAGCACTGGCCCTGGAGTCAGGAGGACCTGGGTTCAATCCGGTCTCAAACATTTAATAATTACCTAGCTGTGTGGCCTTGGGCAAGCCACTTAACCCCATTTGCCTTGCAAAAACGAAAAGGAGGAAGGAACTGAAGGTTAATGCTCAGGAAACAAGGTTTTAGAAGGAATGTAGCTTATTTATGGTCACAACTATCTCAGAGTTTATTAATTCAGGAACTTTACAAAAGTAAAATGAACTATATCAACAGGTAGTGAGTTCTTCCTCCCCTAGCCTCTCATTATACATATTCATTTTTGCATGTGAGTTAAGTTAGATGTCTATTGAGATTCTTTTCAGCACTGAAATTCTATATCATCCAGAGCACTGTATAATATTATGAAGCTTGATGCAATTAGCACAATATCATATGCAAACAGAAACATCCAGAAGACCTTACCATTTAAAGGGAATTCCTGTTCCATCTAATCCTTCACATGATATCCTCTGTGAAAGTAGGGAATACCTTTTGCTGGCATACAGCTCCATGTTTTGTGATTCCCTAGACATTAATAACCAGATGGACACTGAACAGGGTTTTCTCAAGGTTGACTTAATAAACATGTTTTGTATGATCTTTGTCAATTCCAGGAAAATGCCATGCCATCATCATCAGTGCCTATGCTCCCACCATGATGAAATCTGATGAAGTCAAAGAAAAATTTTATGAAGACCTGGAATTCTATATCATCAATGTACCAAAAGAGAATAAGTGTATAATTCTAGGTTACTGCAGTGCTAACATAGGCTCAGATTACCAGACATGGCAGTGAGTCCTTGGGAGGAATACAGTTGGAAACAGCAATAGCTATGATCAAGTACTACTGAAAACTTGTGCATCTCATTACCTTTGCATCAGAAACACTGTCTTCCATTTACCTAAATGCAATAAAACTTCCTGAATGCACCCTTGTAGCAAACATTGGCATTTGATAAGACTATGTGATTGTAAGGAGTAGAAACAGGATGTGAGAGTGACAAATGCAACAACATGTGGACTAGTCAAAGACTCATCCCCTCAAAGTAAATATTCACATCCAACCAAAGCACCACCAAGGCAAAATGACTATTAGAAGAATTAATGTCAAGAGATTAGTGTCATTCTGAATGAGAACAGTTTGTTGCTAACTTGGAAGGGAAACTGAACCAACACAGATTTGGCAACAGTGGAGCAGAAAATAGAAGTGAACAGCTATCAGAGATCTGGTGTAAAGCACTGCATTTGCTCTGAACCCTCACAAACATCAAGACTGGTTTGGTGAAAATGATGGGGAAATACAGAAGCTGATAAATAAAAAAACTAGAACTCCATTAGGGTTTATCAGCAGGATAGCTGATCCATTTCTAAGAAGGCAGCATTTAATTCCATCAAAAGTAAATTGCAAGTAAAGCTTAGAGGATTGCAGGACTCTTGACCCAACACAAAGGCAGATGAAATTCAGTTTTATGCAGATAACAACCAAAATGCTTTTATGATATGTTGAAGGTTATTAATGGACCAAAGACCTATGGTGAGTCTCAACTACTCAGTGCTATTGGGATCCACATTCATCAGTAATAGGGACATGATCCCAGTGAGAAGGAATGAACACTTCCATAATGTTCTTTTTTATTATATAAATCTCTTATTTGTTTTCTTTTTTCCTTTTTTATTCATATTTATTTGTTTTTATTCATTTTTTTGTTTTATTCATTTTATTTGTTTTACATTATTACAATAATAAATTGAATAATAGAATAATAGAGTAATCATAACCCCCTCCCCCCAAAAAAAGATGAGAAACCTCAAGAATAGTGAGAGGGGAAAAAAAAGTGTATTTCAGTCTGTGTTCAGATTCCAAAGGCTCTGTCTCTGACATGAGTTGTCTTCCCAATCATAGCCACCAGATAAGTTGCTTCACTATTTTTTCCACAGTTGCTATTACTAACTGTATTTCACTCTATTCCTCCCCACTCTCATCTATTCCATTCTCTCTCTCCTTTTATTCTGACCCTGTTCAGCAGTGTGTTGTATCTAAGTTCCCTCTCCCATTATCTTCCTTCTCTTCTATCTCCTACTCCCCCCTTCCCTCCCCCCATTCCCCCCATCCCATCCCTTTCCTTTCAGTTTTCTCTAGGGTAAGATAGATTTCTATACCCTATTGTGTATGCTATTTCCTCTTTGAGTCATTTCTGATGAGAATGAAGGCTCACTCATTCTCTCTCTTCTTCCCCCATTCCACTCCATTGTTGTGGGGGCCCAGACTGCAAACTGGTTCTGTGTGGGTAAACAGCTGAGTCCTGTCCCAGGGAGAGCAGAGAGACCTCTGCAGTCTCCCCTGACCCCCTTACCATCTATGGACTGAGAGCTCTGGATGTTCTGGGCGGCTCTGCCAACTCCCGCTGCAGGTTCTCACCTCAGGGCTGCTCTGATGTCAGAGCTCAGCTCTGAACTCACTCTAGTTCTCTCCTCTTATTTATTTTCCAATTACATTAAATGGTAATTTCTACCAATCATTTTTTCCCAAGGTTTTGAGTTTTGCAATTGTTTTTTCTCCCTCCCTTTCCTCCCTCCTTTATCCCAACAGACGGCAATCTGAAATAGGCTTTGCATTTGCATCCATATTAAGCTTAGATTGAAATTGAACTTGAGAAAGAAGAATCAGATCCAAAATGAAGAAAACATTAGAGATGTATTACATGAGACAAATTTTAAAAATTGAAGATAAAAGATTTTGGTCTTCATTTAAACTTCACAGTTCCTTCTGTAGATACAGATTGTATTCTCCTTCACAAATCCCCTAAAATTGCCCCTGATGGAATGAACAACTCCATCATGTTTGATCATCACCCCATGTTGTTTTTGGTGTGTATAATATTCTTCTGGTGCTGCTAATCACACTCAGCATCAAGTCATGCAAGTCTTTCCAGGCTTTTCTGAAATCCTGCCCCTCATGATTTCTTATAGAACAATAGTGTTCCATCATATGCATTTAACATGATTTGTTCAGCCATTCCCCAGTTGATGAGCATCCCCTCAATTTTCCATTCTTTGCTACTACAAACAGAACTGCTTTGAATATTTTTGTACATGTAGAATTTTCCCCCTTTTTCATGATCTCTTCAGGATACAAACCCAATAGTGGTACTGTTGGATCAAAGGGTATGCACATTTTAATTTCCCTTTGATCATAATACAAAATTGCTCTCCAGAGTGATTGGATTGGTTCACTCCACCAACAATACACTAGTATCCCAAATTATCCATATCTCCTCCAACATTGACCATTATCCTTTCTGGTCATATTGGCAAATTTGAGAGGTGTGAGGTGGTCTTCAGAGATGCTTTAATTTACATTTGTCTAATCAATTCATATTCTCCTCTTGAAAGTCCATCCCTTTCTGAGCTAGTATTTTTATCTCCAAGATAACATTCAATGGACAGGGCTTGCACTTTCTTTTCTTCTTTTTGGGCCCTTTCCCTATAGTCTTGTGTTGGAGCAGGGGCTGATTTGCAAACCTTCAGTGTCGAGATTCCTAGAGACCTTGCTCACTGGGGTTAGGAACTCTGGGGGGCAATGGGCCCACCAGTAAGGAATGCCAGAAATTTTCTCCGGATTGTCTGTATTGGTGGTGTCAGTGACTCACTTCCTAGGCCTGGGGAAGGATCTGGGCTGTCCTTGCACAATCTGGACTTGACCCTCAGGCTAGAAAAGCCAAAGGCTCTCTGAGCATAAGCAGCATAAGCAGCATAAGCAGCATAAGCAGCATAAGCAGCATAAGCAGCTAGAAGCCCTGGAGACCTGTCATCCATACCCTGGGCCTATAATATGTGAACACCTGGGGCTTTTTCTGTTTGTCTGGAGAAAGTCAGGCCCTCCCACAGGAATAATGGGGTGGGGGGTTCAACTTGAAATGCCACATCTCCCCTACTAGAACCTCACTGACTTGCTTCCAGATCAGTTGAGCTGGCCCACTAGATGTCTGGACAGCCATGCTGGAGCTCTCTGTCTACCCATCAAACATACAGCAAAGGTTTTTCCTGCTGAGGTTCTCAGGTTATTCCCTGACCTCACCCTGTTCTGAGAATCTGCTCTCTGCCTGGGGCACACCCA
Organism: Macrotis lagotis; assembly: GCF_037893015.1. Classification (NCBI taxonomy): domain Eukaryota; kingdom Metazoa; phylum Chordata; class Mammalia; order Peramelemorphia; family Peramelidae; genus Macrotis; species Macrotis lagotis. The sequence goes on along the minus strand of NC_133658.1, from coordinate 142,792,767 downwards.
TGTTCTTCCCCCCATGACAGACCTTGCTGGGAGATGTTCCTGTCTATTCTTCTCTGGGGTCTGTGGATCCAAAATCTGTTAAGAGGCTTGATTCATATCAGTTCTGAGGGAGAGACAGAAGAGCTTAAAACAATGCCTGGCTTCTCTCCACCATCCTGGTTGGAAGTTTTCTATAATGTTCTTAACAGACAATCATCAGTCAATGCAGAAGTCATTGACTGTTTACCTCAAGTTGAGGTCAATCATCAATAAGTCAATCAGTCCCTAGCTGAAGTTCCAATGGAAGAAGAGATTTTAAATTCCATTAGAGTCCTTTCAAGTGGCAAAGTACATGGTGATGATTCTACTCTGGCTGAGATCTATAGGGTGGGAAGGTACATTAAACATCCAAAAGCTGACTGAAATTTTCCAGGTTATATGACATAAAGAAGTTATCCCCCCCAAATTCAAGGATGCCTCCATTGTCCATCTCCAAAAAGGTCAAGGTAATATATTATACTGTGACAATCACAGGGACATTTCTCTTTTTGTCATTTTTGGTAAGATTCTTACCAGGGTCTTTCTCAATAGGTTGATCCTTGACCTGGAAGATAGTCACCTCCTTGAAAGTCAATGTGGCTTCAGAAAGGATTGAGGAGCAGTCAATATAATCTTTGCTGCTGATGGCTCTAGAAAAATTCCAGTAACAGAACAGAAATCTGTATACCACATTTTTGGATCAGACCAAGGCCTTTGGTACAATAGAGATTATGGAAAATTAATGTCACAGGTTAGTTACCCAGAGAAGTTCATCAGTAATGTATGTCAATTTGATGATGGTGTACAAGCCTAGGTTCTGTATTGTGAATGTTGCCCTTGAGATTCCAGGTCACCAATGGAATGAAACAAATCTGTATCCCTGCTACCATGATTTTTAGCATGATGTTTTCAACCATGTTATCACAAACTTTCACTGAGGATGACCATGGCCTAAGATCAGCTACCACACTTATGGAAAATGCTTCATCTTGAGGAAGCTACAAACCAAAATCAAGGTGGAGGGAGTGTTGGTGCATGATGTTCTATTTGCAGATGTTTGTGAACTTAATGCAGCCTCTGAAACTGAGATGCAGAAAAGTATGGATGATCCTTATACTAATTTTGGTCCAACAGTTATCAATGGAAAACACAAGTGCTCCATCAGCCAGCACCACACCATCTGAGAAGACATTGTGTTCAATATTTGGGAGGCTCTGAAAGGAAATGGAGAAAAGAGGTATTAGATTGATTATCAGACTGAAGGCCTACAGAGCTGTTGTGCTGACCTCATTGCTATTTGCCTGTGAAATCTAGACCATCTACCAGTGCCATGTCAGGAAACTGAATCACTTCCATCTAGATAGTCTCAGGAAGATTCTCAATATCACCTGACAAGAGAAGATACCAGACAATGAGGTCCTTTCTTGAGCTAAGTTGCCCAACATTCCAGCATTACTACAAAGAGTACAACTAAGATTGCCTGGGAAGTTGTTAGAATGCCAGAAGTATGCTTTCCAAAAAGACTATTTTATGGAGAACTCACAATGGGGTCAGAAGAAGTGATACTGGGACACCCTGAAGGTCTCTCTTAAGAACTTTAGAATTCATTGTACAGCATGGGAGATGCTGGCACAAAACTGTCCAGAATGGCATGCTGTTATCATTATGAGGAAGGAAGAATTGAAGCAGTTCAAAGGAAATATGACATATATATAAGTTTAAAGTAAATATCCCAGGTGTTCACATGTATTATTTGTGCCAAACCTGTGGTAGAGCATTCCAAGCTCTTAATGGTCTGATCAGCCACAGTGGGACACACTGTAATTTGTCTCAAACATAATGATGTAATTTTGGTCTTCAATAATGAAGGGCAAAAACCAACACACACACACACACACACATACACACACACACACATACACACACACACACACACAAACACTCATTGGAATAAGCCTTCAAAACCACTTTTTATTCCACTGAGGCAAATACTTTTCCTGCTAATCAATAATTAATAAAAAGAATGGATCTTTTAAACTGGTTTTTTTCCAGTAATTTGCCCAGGAAATCCAGTTAACTTCAAAGAGCTGTTTTGGTATCGAAAATAAATTTATGATATCATTTCTCTTTCATCTCACAATTTCACTGGGGTTTCCTCTAATGCATGCAGATCATTCATTCTCATTCTGCATTGATTGATGACAGTCTGTTAAGAATATTATGGGAGTGTTCAGTCCATCTCTCTAGGATCTTGTCCCTATCATTAATCAATGTGACTCAATCAGCACTGAGCAGTTGAAATGCACCATAAGCCTTTGTGGATCATAAATAGCCTTCAGTACACCACAAAAGTACTTTGGACTGTTACCATCTATATAAAACTGAATTTCATTTGTTTTCTTACAGAGCCAAGAATTCTGAATCATGCTTTACTATTTTTTAGGGGTTTTTTGCAAGGCAAATGGGGTTAAGTGGCTTGCCCAAGGCCACACAGCTAGGTAATTATTAAGTGTCTGAGACCAGATTTGAACCCAGGTACTCCTGACTCCAAGGCCAGTGGTTTATCCACTACACCACCTAGCTGCCCCCATACTCTACTTTTGATAGAATTAAATATTTCCATAGAAAACTATGGAATAGGAAGAAAAATAGAAGAGCACTTAACTGCTTCCTTCTCAGAAATGGATGAGCTATCCCACTGGCAAGACTTGCAGAGTTCTCATTTTTCATTTAGCAGTTTCTGTATTTCCCCATCATTTTCATCAAACCAGTCTTGATGTTTGTGATGTTCTGACCCAGATGAACAAAGGCAATGCTGTACACCAAATCTCTGAAAGCTGCCCACTCCTTTACTGCTCTACTGTTATCAAATATGTGTTGGTTCAATATTCCCTCCAAGTTAGCAACAAACAGTTCCCACTCAGAGAAGCATTATAATCTCTTAACATTAATTGTTCTAATAGTCACTTTTCCTTGGGGGCCACTGCTTCAGTTGAATGTGAACATTTAGCTTGGAGAGGATGAATGTGTATGATCAGTCTAGAACGCTGCCTTCATCACTCTTACATCTTGTCTGTTGTTTCTCATTACAGTCATTTAATCTATTATATGTCAATGTTTGCTGTGAGAATGCATCCAGGAAATTTTATTGTATTTAACTAAACAGAAGACAGTGTTTGTAGCTGGCCATTAGGTTGTTGTTTCCAATGCTGCTCCTCTCAAGGACTCCCTGCTATATCTGGTAATCTGAGCCTGCTTTAGCATTAAGTCACCCAGAACTGGTACATTGGTAATTGGGGTGATTCTTTTGGTACATTGATGATAAGGGTCTCCACTTCTTCATAAATATTTTTTTTTACTTCATCAGCGTTTGGCCTGGTGGGAACATAGTCACTGATGATGGTATCCTGTCATTTTTCCTTCAGTGGCAATCTCAATGTAATTCTCAGTTTTTGGTGGGAATTTAAGCTTGTTGACTAGATTAGTTTTCATTGCATAACATACCCCAACATGAAGGGTAGACTTTGGACATTTCAGAAAAATGTGTATCCTCCTTCTACTTCAATAGTCTAGCTGTCATTTTCCAGCTAGGGCTGCTAATGGGATATAATTACTGCTGAGTTCTCTTGCAGTAAGAACTGTTTATCTTTCAGGTCTGTTGGATCTTGTGTTGTCTATGAGTGTGTGCAATTCCATATACCAGAGGTCAGTGGAATCTTCTTTGAAGAAGTTTTTGTACATTTGTGTATGTATATGTGTGTGTGTGTGTGTGTGTGTGTGTGTGTGTATGTATGTGTGTTTCAGCTATAGGGTGGGATCCACCTGCTACTGTAATCATGCCAGAGCTGGGTAAGCAGACAATTTCTTGGGCAGCTTTTCTTTCTTTTATCTTATTTTACTTTTTCACTTACATGTTATGAAAGTTTTTCAATATTCATCCACCTGAATATTTGTTACACATCTGATTAGCAGCCTAGTAAAAGTTGTGCATGTGCATTGTATCTAACATGTTTACATATTATTCATTTTGTGTATGTGGAATTAGGACTAAGGGAAAAGAAAGTAAACTATGGAATAGGAAGAAAAATATAAAAGCACTTAAAATGACCATAGAATTTGTAGGTTATTTTTGTTTGCTTTTTGTTTTTTTCTCTCTTGATGTGAATGGCATTATCCATAACAGGTCTCCCAGGGTTATCCTTGCTCTTGGAACTGCTGAGCCATTAAGGTTGATCAACTCACAATTATGTTGTTAATTTGTACAATGATCTCTTGGATCTATACTCTTCATCAGCATCAGATCATGTAATTCTTTCCATGTTTCTCTAAAGTCCAACAATTTGTGGTTTCTGTTAGATCAATAATACTCTATAACATTCATATAGCATAACCTGTTCAGTCATTCTCCAGTTGATGGACATTCCTTCAATTTCCAATTGGTTGCCACTGCAAAATGAACTGCTAATAAATTTTGGACTATATGAGATTTTTTCCCAATTTTTATGATTTCTTTTGGATATAGGTCTTGTATTGGCATTACTAGGCAAAGGGTATGATCAGTTTTATTGTTTTTTGGACTTCGTTCCACATTGCCCTCCAGAATGGTTGGATTAGGTTACAGCTCCACCAAGAAGGCATCAAGGTCCCACTATTCCCATCATTTTCCCTTTTATTCATCTTAGACAATCTGATAGGTATAAGGTGGTATCTAATCAATAATGATTTGGATCATTTTTTCATATATTTTATATAGATTTAATTTCTTCATTTGAAAACTGCCTATTCATTTCCTTTGAGAATTTTTCCATTGGAAATGAATTATTACATTAGAAATTTGATTCAATTCTCTATATATTTTAAAAAGTAGACATTTCTCAGAACCCCTAGCTGTGAAAACTTTCCCGGTTTTCTCTTTTCTTTCTAATCTTGGGTGTATTGGTTTATTAGTATGAAAACTTTTAAATTTAATATGGACAAAATCATTCATTTTGTAATTTATAATGTATTCAATTTCTTCTTTGGTCATGCATTTTTCCCCTTTCTATAGTTGCAATAAATGGAGTAGCGCTTGATCAATTAATTGGTTTATGCTATCACTATTTCTAAATCCTGTATCTATTTTGACATTATTTTGGTTTAGAGTATGAGATGTGAATTTTTTTTAGTGTTTTTAGGTTTTAGAATTTTTTTTTAGTTTTCTCAGCAGTTTTTATGGAATAGTGAATTCTTATCAAAGAAGCTAATGTGTTTGGATTCATCAAACAATAGATTATTAAACCCATTTATTACTGTCTTCTGTACCTATTCTAATCCATCAGTCCATCATTCTATTTCTTAACCAATATCAGGCAGTTTTGATGACTGTGCTTTATAGTATAGTGTAAGCTCTGGTATAGCCACCTTCCTTGTCTTTCATCAGTAACCTTGTATTCTTGAACTTTTTTTTTTTTACTCCAGATGAATGTTCTTGTTATATTTTCTAACTCTGTAAAACAATTATATGGGGGGGCAGTTAGGTGGCACAGTGGATAAAGTACCGGCCCTGAAGTCAGGAGTACCTGGGTTCAAATCTGGTCTCAGACACTTAATAATTACCTAGCCGTGTGGCCTTGGGCAAGCCACTTAACCCCATTTGCCTTGTAAAAACCTAAAAAAAATAATTATATAGCACTTCCAGCCAAGATAGTGGAGACAAGTCAGGCACTGTTTTAAGCTCTTTGAGTTTTTCCTCAGAACTGACATGAACAAAGCTTCTTAACAGATTTTGAAAGATGAAAGGGGACATCTTCCTGCAAGGTCTGTCATGGGGAGAGCATGGTCATGTCCAGAGCATCAGAAGCAGGAAAACAGTCTTTGTGGTATGCCTGATAGGTGGATTGGGTTAGCTCCAGTGTTGCTGCCCAGGACACCCATCAGTCAACTCAGCTGGTCTGATGGTAGTCTGAACTGAGAGTCCCCAGTGTGCACCGAGGAGCCCCTGCATTTCTGTAGGAAGACCTGGCTTTCTTCAGATACATTCCCAGGTGTTTGCACCTTGCCCCAAGGCCTGTGTATGGATAACTGGACTTCCCCAGCCCTGACTATCCAGAGAGAACTTCTGGCATTTCCAGAACTGACTGCTTAGTACAGTGACTAGGTTGCAGGAGAACAACCCAAATTCAGACCCAGCCCTGGGGAGTGGGCCCCTGACACTCCTAATAGACAATCCAGAGAAATTTTCTGACTTTCCTTATAGGTTGGTTGATCTGGGCCTCAACATCAAAGGTTTGTGAACCAGCCCCTCCTCTAACACAAGACTTTAGAGAAAGATTAAATCCCAAAATGAAAAAAGGCCAGCACAAAACAGGGTCTATTGAATGTTACCTTGGGGATGATATTAGCTCAGAAAAGGAGAACAGAAAGAACACTATAGGAGAAGCTTCAGAGGAGAATATGAATTGATCTCTAGCCCAAAAATGACTTCTAGAAGAGATCAGGAAAGAGTTTAAAAATCAAATGGAAAAATTAAGAAAAGAAATGCAAGAGAAAATTGACATGTTACAACAAAAAAATGACTGAAGAAAATAAATCACTTAAAAATTTAATTTGATTAGGGGCAGCTAGGTGGCATAGAAGATAGAGCACCAACCCTGGACTCAGAAGGATCCATGTTTAAAGCTGGCCTCATACATACTTAATAATTACCTTAATACCTTAATAATTACCTAGCAATGTGACATTGAGAAGGTCACTTTAATCACATTGCCTTGCAAAAAAATTCAATTGGACAAATTCAAAAAAGAAAAGCCCTCAAAAACACAATTGGGAAAATGGAAAAAAGAACAATTCCTTCAAAAAATAGAACTGAGAAAATGGAAAAGGAGATACAAAAACTAAATGTAGAAAATTCTTCTCTAAAAAAAAAAGATTGGGATCTGTGGAAACTAATGACTTCAAGAATATGTTAAACAAAATTTAAAAATTAAATAAAAATAAATAGAAGAAAATATAAAATACCTCATTGGTAAAACAAGTGACCTGGAAACTAGAGCTAGGAGAGACAATTTAAGAATCATAGGACTACTTGAAAATCTTGATTAAAAGAAAGACTGAATTCCATTTTTCAGAATATAGTTAAAGAGCAGAGATAAAAGTGGATAAAAATCAGAATCTAACAATAAGCTGTTAAACTAAAAAACACATTTGAAGTAGAGAAATACATACAGAGTAAAAGGAAAAGGCTAGAGCAGAATATTTTATGCTTCAGCTGAAGTGAAAAAAGGAGGGGTAGCAATACTTTCTCAGACAAAGCAAAAGGAAAAATAGATCTTATTAAAAGAGATAAGGAAGGAAACTACAACCTCCTAAAAGCTACCATAGACAATGAAGTAATTTCATTATGAAACATGTATGTGTCAAGTGGTATAGCATCCAAATTCTTAGAGGAGAAACTAAATGAACAACAGGAAGACATAGAAAAATCCTCAGAGCTCTCTCTCAGAATTACACAAGTCTAACCATAAAATAAAAAAGAAAGAAGTTAAGGAGGTCAATAGTTTATTAGAAAACTCAAATCGATAGACCTCTGGAGAAAAATTGAATGGGGATAGAAAAGATTATACATTTTTTCCCCTCTGGTACATGGCACCCACACAAAAATTTATCTTGTATTAGGACATAAAAATCTCATAATCAAACGCAGGAACAACAAATCATAGAAAGAATTAATCATTTCATCTAATACAATGACAATAATGAGACCACATACCAAAACCTATGGCATACTTACAAGGCAGTTATTGGGGGATATATTTTATCTCTAAATGTTTACATGAATAAAATAGAAAAAGAAGAGATCAATGAACTGAGCATGCAACTAAAACATTTAGAGAAAGAACAAATTACAAATCCCCAATTAAATACCAAATTAGGAATTCTGAAAATTAAAGATTAAATTAATTAATTTGAAAGCAAGAAAACTATTTTCATCTCTTTTTTGGGCTCTTTTATAGTCTGAGACCAATTGTTATTTCTACTGGAGGCTTTTGATTCAGATGCTTTGACTTTATAATCTTCTGAGTATATATTTGTTTTCTCCATGGTACCAAAGTAATTTTTTATGGTCAGATTCTTCTTTTTTCTGTTGTTTGCTCATTTCCTCAGTCTATGACTGATTTACCATACTTCCAAAGTTTTGGGGGATTTTTGGGACAGGCCCCCACACTTTAATTCTCACAAGGTCTTCTGAGAGGCCCTCTCAGGAGAAAGCTATCTTGACCTATGCTCTGGTCTATAGGTGACAACAAGTACTTCCTTCTGCCCTGGAGCTGTGAGGAGGGTCCCTGATCTTCTTATGGTAGTAAGGGGCACAGACTACGACCTGGATCTGAATATGTGCAAAGTAGCAGAGTCCTGCCCCAGGGATTGTAGAAAGATCCCTGTAGTGTCTCCCCACCCCTTTACCATCTTTACTGAGCACTCTGGAAGCAGCTGCTGGGTGGCTCCATAGACTCTTGGGGCTACCTTGTGGAATGGCACTAACCTGTGCTCCACACTCCCTCTGTTGTGGCAAAGTTTCCTTACTGAACCTTCAAGGCATCCCTAATGATTCCTGGGCCAAGAGGTCTGGAAATTGCTACTGATGTCACAAACTCAAGCATCCCCATGAACTCAGGCACCCTGTGGGCTGTCTTGGAAGTTTGGAGCAGGTTTGCTCCAGCATACCATGGCTACAGCCCAGTTGCTCTGTGGCTTTTTCCAATCCCTGGACCCCATAGAACAGACCTTTTTCTACCAAGTTGTATTAGACTAGGAAATTGTTTCACTCAGTCTTTCTGTGGTTTCTACTCTGAAATTTGGTTAGGGTTATAATTTTACAACTTTTGGAAATTCTGGGGGGAAGAGTTTCTCGGAATTCCTGCCCTCATGTCACCATCTTGGTTCTACCTACCATAAGAAAACTATTCAACTAATTTTTTTGAAAAAAGTTTATTTTATAAAACAACCAACAAAAAAGATAAACATTTAGTTAATTTACTTAAAAGAAAGAAAACCATATTACTAGTATTGAAAAAAAAAAAGGTAAATTAACCACCAGTGAGGAGGGAATTAAAGTTATAATGCAAAATTATTTTGTCCAGCTGTAGGCCAATAAATTTGATAATCTAAATGAAATGCATGAATATTTACAAAAATATAAATTGCCCAGGTTAAAAGAAGAAGAAATTAAATATTTACTTAAACCTATCTCAAAAAAAAGAAATTCAACAAACCAACAAACCAGTGAATTCTATCAAATATTGATGGAAAAAAAATTCCAATTATATAAAAATTGTCTGGAAAAAATAGGTAAAGATAGAACTCTGTCTAATTCCTTCTGTGACACCAATATGGAGCTGATCCCTAAACCAGGAAGAGTCAAAACTGAGAAAGAAAATAATTGACCAATTTCTCTAATGAATATGGATGTAAAAATTTCAAATAAAATATTAGCAAAGTGATTACAGCAAGTTATAACTAGGATCTATTCATTGTGATCAAGGAGGATTTATACCAGGAATGCAGAGTTGATTTGATATTAGGAAAACCATAAACATAATTGATCAACCTAACAAAAATCCTATGACTATCTCAAAAGATGCTGAATACCTATCTAAAACCATCAAAAAGCATTATGTGTAATAGGGATTAACTAGAAGCATCCCCAATAAGAGTAGGGGTGGAATAAAAATGCCTATTATCAATACTATCATTCAATATTGTATTAGAAATATTAACTTTTGCAATAAGTTGAAAAAAAAGAAATTGAAGAAATCAGAATTGGTAATGAAGAGACAAAGTTCTCATATTTTTTCAGATGATATGATGGTTTACCCAGCGAACCCTAGAAAATCATTTTAAAAGCTACTTGAAGCAATTTGAAACTTTGGCTAAGTCAGAGGATATAAAATAAACCCACATAAACCCTCATAAATACTGTATTGTTAACAAGATACAGTAGGGAGAGATAGAAATTTAAAATAACTTCAAATAACGTAAAATACTTTGGAGTCTACTTGTCAAGGGAGACTCAGAAACTTTATGAAAAGAGCTATAAAATACTTTTCCCATGAACAAAATCAAATCTTAATAACTGAGCAAATGTCATTTGCTCATGGGTAGGCTGTGCTAATATAACAAAAATTACAGTGCTACCTAATTTAAATTCCTTATTTAGTGCTATTCCAATCAAACTGTCAAAAAATATTTTAGTGAGCTAGAAAAAATAGTAACTAAATTCATATTGAGGACCAAAAGATCAATCAAGAGAATTAATGAATAAAAAAAATGCAAAAGAAAGCAGCTTAGCCATAACAGATCTAAAATTACATTATAAAGCAATAGTCATCAAAACTGGTAGTGGCTAAGAAATACAGTAGTGGATCAGTTTAATAGATTGGGAGGAAAAGAAACAGCAGTAAATCTCTATAGTAATCTACTATTTTATAAACCCATAGATTCTAGCTTCTAAGTTCTTACTGAGTTCTTACTCAGTCTTCGATAAAAATTGCTAGGAAACCTCTTCGATAGTATGACAGAAACTAGGCATAGGACATCTCACACCCTATACCAAGATAAGGTTGAAATGAGTCCAGGATTTAGATAGAAAAGTTAATATTGTAAGCCAATTAAGAGATCTATGGAAAAGGGGATCAGTTTATGAGCAAAGAAATGATAGAGAACATTATAAAAAAGCATACTGGATAATTTTGATTACATTAAATTGAAAAGTTTCAGCACAAACAAAACCCCTGCAATCAAGATTAAAAGGAATTCTATAAGTTGAGAAACAATTTTTTATATCTAATGTTTCTTACAAAGGACTCTATAAAATATATAGAGAACTGAGTCAAATTTATTTAAAATAAACAAGTCATTCCCAATTGATAAATAATCAAAGGGTATGGAAAGGCAATTCTTTTATTTTATTTTTGCTTTTATATTTACTTTTTATTTTTTTAATTTCACAATTTTTACCCTAATCTTGCTTCCCTTCCCCCACCTCCCACAGAAGGCAATCTGATAGACTTTATATTGTTTCCATGCTATACATTGATCTAAATTGAATGTGTTGAGAGCGAAATCATATCCTTAAGGGAAAAAAATAAAAAATAAGAGATAGCAAAATTACACAATAAGATAATATTTTTTAAAAAAAAATTAAAATAATAATCTTTGGTCTTTGGTCAAACTCCACAATTCTTTCTCTGGATACAGATGTTATTCTCCATTGAAGATACTCCAAAATTGTCCCTGATTGGTGCACTGATGGAATGAGCAAGTCCATTAAGATTGATCATCAATCCCATGTTGCTGTTATGGTGTACAGTGTTCTTCTTGTAATGCTTATTTCATTCAGCATCAGTTCATACAAATCCTTTCAGGCTTCTCTGAATTCCCATCCCTCCTATTCTCTAATAGAACATTTGTGTTCCATAATGTACATATACCACTATTTATCCAGCCATTCCCCAATTTATGAATATTCACTCAATTTCTAATTCTTTGTCCCCACAGAGCTGCTGTGAATATTTTTGTATAAGTGATGTTTTTGCTCTTTTTCATAAGGATATAGTCCCAGTAATGTTACTGATGGATCAAAGAGTATGCAGATTTTTATTGCCCTTGGGCATAATTCGAAATTGCTCTTCAGAAAGGTTGCATGAGTTCACAGCTGCACCAACAATATATTAGTGTTCCAGATGTCCCACATCCCTGGAAATGCAATTCTTAAAGAGTCATATGAAAAATTGCCCTAAATCATTATTGATTAAAGAAATGAATATTAAAACATCTCTGAGATACCACCTCAGACCTCTCAGATAGCCCAATATAACCAGAAGGGGTAATGATCAGTGTTGGAGAGGATGTGGAAAAACTGTGAAACTAATGCATTGTAGGAAGAGTTTCAATCCAATTCAAACTTTCTGGAGAGCAATTTGGGATTATGTCCAAAGAGCAATAAAAATATGCATGCCCTTTGATCTAGCAATGACACTACTGAGTTTGTATTCTGAAGAGATCATGAAATAGCATAAAAATTCCACATATACAGAAATATTTATAGTAGCTCTTCCTGTTTTGGCAAAGAATTGAAAACTGTGGGATACCCATCAAATGGAAATGGTTGAAAAAATTGTGATATATGTATGTGATGGAACACTATTCTTCTATAAGAAATCATGAAGGATTGGATTTCAAAAAACCCTGGAAAGGCTGTTATGAATTGATGTTGACAAAAATGAGCAGAACCAGAAGAACATTATACACATTGACAACAACATGGGTTAATGGTCAACCTTGATGTACTTGTTCATTTCAAGAGTAAAATAATCAAAGACAATTTAAAGAGACTTGTGATGGAAAATACCCTCCATTTACAGAGAAGGAACAGTGCAGTTTAAATGATAACCAAAGCTTATTAACTTCAATTTTTAAAAGTTGTCTCATGTTTTATGTCATTTTGTTCTCTCTAAAGTTTCATTTCCTCATTTTGAATCCGATTCTTCTCTCACAACCTGCTCAATATTGATATATGTTTAGCATGGTTACAAATGTAAAGTTTATATCAGATTGCTTTCTGTCAGAGGGAGGGAGGAGGGAAAGGAGAGTGGGAGAAAAATTCAAAAATTCAAAACCTTGCCAAGAAAATAATTAGTAAAAACAACCATTGTGTGTAGTTGGAAAAACAAATAAAATATTTATTAAAAAATAAATATTTTATTTATTAATAACATATTTATTAAAAAATGAAATAAAATTTATTTAACTCAGCCTAACTTTGAGTAATTGATGTTTTTCAATTGTTTAGATCTGATTTTAATTGTGTGAAAAGCATTTTGTAATTGTATTGATATAGTTTCTATATTTGGTTTTGGAGATAGATTCCCAAGTATTCTATATTTTTTACAAGTATTTTAAATGGGCTTTCTCTTTTTATCTCTTGCCCTTGGGCTTCATTGTTCATATATAGGAATACTGATGATTCATATGAGTTTATTTTATATCCTGCTATTTTGCTGAAGTTGTTAATTGTTTTAAGTAGGTTGTTAGCTGATTTTCTAGGATTCTTTAAGTATACCATTCTATCATCTGCAGTGATTGAAAATTTTGTTTCCTCATTGCCAATTCTCTCGATTTCTTTTTCTTCTCTTATTGCTAAAGGTAACATTTCTGCAATAATATATTGAATAATAGTGGTGATAGGGGGCATCCTTTTTCACTCCTGATCTTGTTGGAAATGCTTCTAATTTATCCCCTTTACATAAATTTGTTGATGGCTTTAGGTAGATGCTCATTATTTTAAGAAAAATTCCATTTATTCCTTTAGTATTTTTAATAGGAATGGATGTAATTTGTCAGGGTTTTCAGAATTGAGATAATCATGTGATTTCTGTTGATTTTGTTATTAATATGTTCAATCACATTGAATGTTTTCCTAATACTGAAACCATGCTTGCCTATCTGATAAAAATCCTAACTGATCTTGACGTATTATCCTAGTAGTAATTTGTAATCTCTTTGCTAAAATTTTATTAAGATTTTTGCATCAATGTTCATTAGGGAGATAGGTCTATAATTTTCTTTGTCTACTTTGGCTCTTCCTAGTTAAGCTATCAGCATCATATTGATATAATAAGAGGAATTTAGCAGAATTCTTATTTATTAAAATAATTTATATAAAATTGGAATTAATTATTCCTTAAATGTTTGGTAGAACTTGTAAATCTATCTGAAGACTTTTTCTAAGAGAATTTATTAATAGTTTCTTCAATTTCTTTTATGAAATAGGATTATTTAAGCATTTTATTTCCTCTTCTATTAATCTAGGTAGTTTATATGTTTTTAAATATTTGTCCATTTTACTTAGGTTGTCAAATTTGTTGGCATACAGTTGGGCAAATTAGCTCTGAATTGTCTCTTTAATTTCCCCCTCCTTGGTGGTGAGTTCAACCTTTTATTTTTTGATCCTGGTAATTTTGTGGTATTCTTTTTTTTTAATTTAAATTAACCATAGTTTTATCTATTTCGAGTTTTTACATGAAACTAACTTTTAGGTTTTCTTAATTAAATCAATGGTGTTTGTGATTTCAATTTCATTAATCTCTCCTTTGATTTTCAGAATACTAATTTGCAATTAATTAATCTAGGTTTTTCAGTTTCATACCTAATTCATTGATCTCCTCTATTTCTCTTTTTTTCATATATATAAGCATTTAGAGATATAAAAAAAATCCCCTAAAAACTGCTTTGAGCTCTCTCATGAATTTTGGTATGATGTCTCATTCCTGTCATTTTCTTGGATGAAATGGTTGACTATGTCTGTGAATTGTTTGATATACTCATTTTTAAAAATGATGTTGTTTAGTTTCCAGTTAATATTTATCTTTCCATGATCTTCATTATAAGTAATTTTTATTGCATCACAATTTGAAAAGCATATATTTATTAAATCTGCCTTTCTGCATTTGATGGAAGGTTTTAATGCCCTAGTACGTGGTCAATTTTGTTATAGGTGCCATGTACTACAGAGAAAAACGTATATTCTTTTCTATTCTCATTCAATTTTCTCCAGAGGTCTGTTATATCTAAGTTTTCTAAGATTTTTTTCACCTTCTTAAATTACTTCTTGTTTATTTTGATGTTAGATTTGTCTAATTCTGAGAGAGGAAGCTGAGGTTCCCCACTATTATACATGTGCTGTATTATATTTCCTTATAATTCATTCAGTTGCTCCTCTAAGAAACTGGGTACTAAACTACTTGTTGCATATATAGGTTTAATAGTAATATAAAATCATTGCCTATTGTGCCTTATAAGAAGATGTCTTCCTTCCTTGCTCCATTTAATTTTTGTTTTTGCTTTGTTTGAGATCAGGATTGTGACCCCTGATTTATTTTACTTCTGCTGAAACATGAATATTTTGTTCCAACCTTTACAACCTTTAACTGCTTCAAAAGTGCTTCTTGTAAACAAAATATTGTAAGATTCTGATTTTTAATCTATTCTGCTATCTGTTTTTGTTTTGTGGGACAATTCATCACATTCACATTTAGTTGTGGTTACTCATTCTGTATTTCTCTTCCTGCTTTCTTTTCTCATTTATATTTTTCTCTTTCCTCTTATTCCTTCTCACTTATTTTTTAACTTTACTTTTTCTTTTACCTTTGCCTTTTTTTATCAGTTCTTTCTTCCATTTTACTTTCCCTTTCCCCTGCCCTACTTCCCTTTAGGGTAGGTTAGATTTTTAAACCCCATTGGAAATATATATTATTCTCTCTCTCTGAGTCAAATATAAAATTTACTCAGTGTTCACACCCTCCCTTCTTTCCCTTTCTTCTAATAGGGTTTTGTGCCTCTTCACCTGGTAGTATTTATCCAATAATGCCTAACCTTTTCTCAGTATAGTCCTTCTTTTTATGTCTTTATTGTTTTAATTCTATCTTGTGTCTATAATCCCTTTGTCAAAATATACTCCTTTTATTTGTTCTGATGGAAGTACTGATCTTGATCTATAATCCTAGTAATAACTTGTAATCTCTTTGCTAAAATTTTATTTAAGATTTTTGCATCAATGTCCATTAGATTTATTGATTGATTGATTGATTTATTAAGAAGCAGTATTGCCTCACAATATTTAAATACCCTCTCCTCTTATCACATTAGAAATATACTTCTCAATAATCATAAATCATATCAAATTATAGTTGATTTCTACCACCCCAAGTTTTTAAGAACCCTCCATGAAAATACAATTCTCATAAGTAGTTAACTTTCTACCCCCTACCTCATACCAGGAGGTGAGCAGTAGGATCTATAAATGTGCAACTCAGATACCAGGTGTATTCCAAATCCCACTGCTGATTGCAGTAAAGAAATGACCCTATAACCTGGATTGTCTATGTGCAAGATTGTGACTATATTCTCAATGTATCTTCACCTGCTATTTTATCATTTGCTTGTCACCACAGGACTTTGATATGGGAATGGTAAAGTGGTATGAGTGATGTCTTTTGATTCATGTGCAAATTGGATTTAAGTGAGACAGAGTTGCATGAAGTCATTGACCTTAATGTCTCTTCCAAAGTTATTGTCCAGTGGCAAATTAGAGTCAAGGCAATTGGTGATGGCTCTAGATGTAGTGGAAGACCATGGCAGCTTCAGTGTGTAATCAAGCTCTAAGTTATCTGCAATGCCTGCTTCAGCTGCCTTCATGACCATTGTAATGAATTGTTCTCATACTTCTATCTTTAAGTGGAAGACTTCACATGCTTAGGGTAGACACCGCCACCCCCCAGCTGATGAGTTTGAGACTCCCCCAGTTACCCTCAATCTGATTTAGCCTGCCTGCTGAAATTGTTCACCAGGATTGGTACATGTTGCATGTTTCAGTGCATGTTCTAGCCACATATGAGAGTTAGGTGTCTCAGGTGGCTATCAAAGGCAGAAAGCAGCCCTGAAAAAGCTTGGCAGCTCTCACCAATACCAGAGGTATTAGTCTTCCTTGAAAACACCCTACATTCGTGTAGGATCCATTTGAAATCTCTTATGATTTATTGTATGACTCTGAAAGTGCATACTAAAACTGTAATTACATAGGTGTGAATTGCTGTCAATGAACTCCATCATTCAGTTTTCATTTCAGAATGTCAGCCTCTTCATGTATTTAGCTTTAGCCCATTTCTTGATATCTATTTTTGTTGTTTGCCTGGAGGAAATCAAAGAATTTATAGACATCACTTTAAACCAATGATTCAAAGCAACTTCTGGATTCAAGTCGAAAGTCTTCTGTTCTCTTTCCTTGGTATATACTAAGAGTCTTTTTCTTCTTAAATCCAAATGACATTTTAGTATTAGAAATGATTCTACTAAATCAAGGATATGTTTAATTTTTGATGATGTGTGGCAGAGTTTAATGAATAGGATCATAGATTTAGAATTAGAAAGGCATTTAAAGGTCATCTAGTTCTTCCCTCTCAGTTTTATAGATGATAGATGAATGGACTGATGGATTGATGATAAAACAGTCAAGTACTTTACTATGTACTGGGCATTATGATAAATCATGGATGTGCAACTACAAGAAAGCAGTTCACATTCTAATGATAGCCAGATGACACATGAAGGAGATCTGGAAAGCAAAGTTATGGTGAGTGATATATATATATATATATATGTAGTGGCATCATTTTGAAATGATGGATCAGAAGTAAAGTAGAAGCTTTATTTTGAGCAAAACATAGCGAAAAATCACCAATTAGAGCTAGAGCCCAGGGCAATGCTTGATACAGAATCTCAAAGTTCTACTGCAACAGAGATGATCAGGATGATAATAATAGCCAAAGTATGCTTGTTTTTAAATGGTATCAGGGCATAGTTTATATATTAAGAATCACATGAGAGAAGGAGGAGCTACTCAAAATAATCCAAGAGAGGTATAAATTGCCTCCATGGAACATATGACTTAAGAAAATTATTGAAGACTTAAAGAACTCTATTAGAAAAAATATCAACTTTTATTGGTCAAAAAATTTACATTTATAAGAAAATTATATTTCCTAAAGAGCAAAAAGGTTTGCTCAAAAGTACTACATGTATAAAGAGTAACTTGTTATTTCCTCATTTTTTAAAAAGTCAGCTATCCAAAGCATTATAATGCATATCATCATCTTTTTTTGTGTGGGGAGCCATTGATATCAATATTTATCTTGTAATACCAATAGAAAGTTTCAACATTTTATTGACTATTAAAGACAACATTAAAAATGTACAGGCCTAAGAAATAGGTTTATCAGAATTTCTTAATATCCTTAATACAAAAGTAAAGAACAAGTCAAAAATGTTAATGCAATATAACAAATCAAAATCGTGCAAAGAGCAAATTGAAGAAGTTCATATCAATGAAAAATGATGCTAAAGAGATTTGAGAAACAGAAAATTGGGGAGAGATAACTTAAGAAGGTAGATATGGAAATTTTCTAGTCATCTCTATAGTCAAAAGAATTCTAATACAATGATAGCTCAAGTTTCATCAAGAAGAATGGGACTATTCAGATGAATTAGAACAGAAGAATTATGTCAAATGAGATAAATGCAATACTGGCTTTCCTACAGTTCTGGTAGGTGACATGTATGGGCAAGACCAATAATGATTGGATGAAACTCTTTACAGTGGCAAATGAATTATTTTCAAATCAGCTTCCTCTCTGTGGAAAGCATGATCTCAGTCAGCTTTCTTAACGGAAGTCAATACATATGTATTATCAAGTACTGATAGCACTAGTGACCTTTACAAATACAAGCCATTTATGTATTTATATACCATATAGAAAATATTCACAAATCTATTGTTCAAACTATCTAAAATATCTTAAACATATCTAAAAATAGCTAAAACAGAAAACCTAAAAAATAAATTATCGAAAACAGCTTAGAAAAAAAATTAGTGTATTTTCTGCAGGACATAAATGGATCTTAGAATGTCCTGGGAAAATAAAGAACAACTTGTCAAATAGTCAATGATTATTAGAAAAGGCACACAAAATCTCCTTAACATTATACTATTTTTTTAAATTTTCATTAAGCCTTTGATTCAGTTCTTAGCTCATGATTTGTTATTCAGAAATATAGAATATATTTGAGAATCATGAGAGTGCTAGAGGATTTTATATCAGCATGGAAAACTTTCTCCCTTAAAATATACCCCATGACAACAATGTCAAGAATTAATAATCATTGTAATATTTTCCTAAGAGACAGTTTAAATCTCCTGTCATTCTCATACCAGAAAGTTGTACTAATCACTAATCAAATACCCCATACTTCATAAGAATGACTGGGAAACCAAGTTTGGTAGGTATGATGCTTTTATTAATAATTTATGTGAATTTCCATGCTAAATTCAAAATGAATACTTCTGAAACATTCAAAATATTAAAAATTTCAGAGAAAAACATCATATATTATTCATAGACATATCAAAGAGATGACCAAACAAGGGATTAAGGGGATTACAAAAAATAAAATAGATAATTTTGACTGCATCAAACTGGAGAGTTTTGGTCAAACAAAATTAATGCATTTAGTTGACTGGAAACATATCTTTGCATCAAGTTTATTGGAAAAGATTTGGTATCTAAGATATATAGAAAGTTAACATAAATATACCAGAACAAATACCATATTCCATGAGTTGAGAAGTCAAGCATATTAATAATTGATTCTCAAAAGAATTATATGCTATTAACAGTCATATGAAAGAATATTTCAATCACTATTAAAAAGAGAAAGAAAAACAGTTCTAAAATTTTGCCATATATTCAACAAGTTAGCAAAGAGAAAAAAATAAGAATACTTAATGTGGAAGGAGTTGTGGAAAGATAGGTGCATTAATACATTGTTAGTATGATTATAGAGTGCAACTGTTTAGGAAACAGTTTGGAATTATGCAAATGAAGCGATCAAATTGGTTCATTCTTTGACCTAGATATTCTTTTCTGGTCATACATGCCAAAGAAGTAATTTTTTTAAAGGCTCTATTTATCAAAATACTTCTAAAAGTACTTTTGTGGTAGCAGAGAACTGGATAAAAAGTATCCAGTATGCCTGGGGAATGGTTATAAAGATTTTGACATATGAATATAATGGAATATGACAGTGTTGTGAGAAAAATAAATATGATTATAGAAAAGCATGGAAAATTTTTTCTTGAACTGATGAAATATAAAGAAGTCAGTCAAGTTATAAAATACAAGATGAGCACAACAGTGCGCATGGAAATAATAATCACTTCAAAACAACTGAAAATGAATGTTTCAAAATTATAAAGAACAAACTTGGTGCCAAAGAAGATATAAGAAAATATAACACCTTTAACTGTTTTTGTAGAGGTGCTAAGGGTAAACAAAGGTGGAAGATTGAATATTTTGCTAGATATATTCAATATAGTCATAAGTTTTATAGATTCTTCCCCCTTTTTTTGTTTTTTAAAGAAAGGTTTTTTTTAATTATAAGAGAAAAGGGAAGGGTGCACACCAGACTAAGGAAGGATGGTAAACTGAGGTTAAAAACAGAGCAGGCCAAAGTTCCTGTGTTGATTAGTAGTGAAATCAATCCCATTAGTAGCTTTATTACTTTTACCCAGAGTGAAAAAAATCAGGATTTAAGTCCTAATATTCTTATTCATTTTCAGACAATTATAGTCATTGTTTCTATCTGCATAATACTTTTAATAAAATGAAATATACATTAGTAGCTGGATAGAGATTTGTTCTCAGAACATTACTATCTGAAACCCAACAGAAAAAATATGAAGTAATAATAACAACAATAAAAATGAACATGTAAATAGGGCTTTAAAATTTCCAAAGTGTTTAATTACATATTATCTCAATCACTTCTTTTAGGAGGAATTATATAATAAAAATATTGTGACCATGAACTCAGAAAGATCTGGAATTGAATTCTGCTTCATACTCTTATTATATTATCCTGAGCAAGTCACTTAATTTCTTTAAGTTTCACTTCCTGCATCTGTAGAAAGGGAAGAATTATAGCACTTATATCAAAGGGCTGTTGTGAGGATCAAATGATTAATGTTGGTCAGTCCAGTGGTGCCATCTTTAGGGCATGGGGAGGGAAGAAAAAAAGGAAAAAACAAATTTACATGATAACTCTAGTATTTGTTTAAAAGGAATGGCAAATTGTGCAAAATAGAGTTTCAGTTTCATATGCAATCCTTTTTATCATGCCATGTTATGGAAATGCTTGCTTTATTCCATAAATTAAAAATGAAATTAATGAAAAATATTACTTTAGATATTATTATTTAAAGTATTGTATTGTTATGGGCATGCTTATTTTATTCCCTAAATTTAAAATTGAATATATATATATATATATATATATATATATATATATGTGAGTATATATTTTTAAAGTACACATTTACTAAGAACTTACTACGTGCCAGACACTGCTATCTACTGAGGATCCAAAAAAGTTCAAAAACAATCCCTGTGAAGGAGTTTTACATTCTAATAACAACATGAAAAGGACTAATGTACATACAAGGTACAATGTAGTCTCAGAGAGAAGATGCAACAGCTAGGGGGATCGATAAAAGCATGAGATGGAATTTGAAGGAAGTCAGGGGCAGTAAAGGGCAGAGGTTAGGAGGGAGTACATAGGGGACAGCTAATACAAAGACTGAGATGAAAGGTAGATTCCAGTGAGAGGAACTCCAAATAAGCAATATAGTTGTAGAATGTATAGTAGTGAGTAAAAAATATAAGAGGACCAGAAAGATGGGAAAGGGCCAGGTTTTAAAGAGCTTTAACATGTTTGTACATGGACAACCTATATCAGATTATTCCCTGTCATGGGGAGGAAGAAAAGGAGGGTGGTAGGAAAATATGGAACTCAGAAAACTTGCAAAAGAATAAATGTTGAAAACCACCTTTGTATGTAGCTGGAAAAAATAAAATTAGATAAAAATATAAAAAATTAAGTGCCTTAAATACTAAACAAAAGATTTTATATTTAATCCTGTAGTCAAAAGGGAATTCAGTAGAGTTTGTTGAGAGTCTTGAGGTCCCAGGGATTGAAAATGACATCATCAGAACTTATTTTGAAGATCATTTTGCCATCCAAGGGAAAGCAGTTTTAGACTGGAAAGATTTGAGACTAGAAATATCATTTAGAATTTGATAAAGTCTGAATTAGGATTGAGGTGATCTGAGAGAAGATATGTGTATATATGAGAGGCTAAAAAGGTAGAAATAAGATTTGGCAGCAAATTGGATATGTTAATGAAGAAGAGTGAAGTCAAGAATGACATTGAAACTGCCCATGAGATGATTGTGGTGCCCTCAGTAATGACAAGGGAGTTGAGAACAGGCAAAGTTATAAGGTAAAAATAATTAGTCTTGTTTTACATCTTTTGAGTTTGCGATGTATCTGGGTGAAGTTCTTTACAAACTCGAAAATATTATATGAAGATGAGCTATTAACATAATTCCCATTTCATGCAAGAGACAAGTGATTTAGTAAAACTGAGATCTTCCTAATTCCTAGGTCAACACTTTATATCCTGGATACCTCTAGAACACCCTGTTGCTTTACTTTGTTGTGAAAATTGATGGTGATAGAAATGCTGAGTGTGCTTCAGGTGAAACATATTCAATCATACTTGTAAAGATAGAATGCTGTGATTTTCTATTGCATTCAGGTTGGGATGTTTCAAAGCATTTTACCAATGTTTTCTCACTTGATCTTCACAACAACTCTAGGTTACAGGTGAAATTACTAGCTCCCTTTTAACAGATGAGGAAACTGAGGCCTCATGTTCATGAGGTTCATGTTCATGCTTAATTACTGATATTTTCTACCCAAAAGCCTATTCAATTGCTTTTTTAGGAGTGCCAGTAGAATGCAAGACCAGTTTACACCATAATGTATCTTTCAAGAGGGAAATAAATGTACAAAATAGTCTGCCACTCCTTAGTAGCAAAGCATGTACAAAATAGTCTGCCATTCCTTAGTGGCAAAGCATTTTACTGCTTCTTTCTAATAGTGGTATATAGAGATCAGGGAGCACATAGATTCACATTGTTTTTAAATCATCCTACTTCCATACTCTAACAGGTCACAATACTCTAGTGTATGGCCCAAACTAAATTAAAATGTAATTGAGAAATATTTATCAAAATGAATAAAATTGCAATGAACATAATATCACATATAAAAACTGTCAATGTGTGGATTATAGGAATCCTTATGCAGATTAGTGACCCCAATTTTTGTTTGAGTTTAACACTATTACTGTCTAGAGGATCTCTAGTCTTGCAGTGCACATACTCCAGTGTTGCAAATCACAATCCATCCTAATATATTCCATCACGTGAGAGAGACTCTTGTCCAAATTTTTCCATAAAGAGTTCAGTTGGGATCAATTTGTAGAGGGACAGCTGCTTTGTCTTTGACATTATCTCAGTATCAGTGCAGTGGAAAAGCTGCCTTTCTTCCTTTGATCTTACTACAAAAATGTAAGAGCTTCCCCCCCCCCATCTTACATTTCCTGGATGATGCATTTACTACTCCATTTTGCATTCAAGGAATTGATAATATTCTGCAGCCTGCTTCCACCCACCATTTGCCATTCTTTCATTCATTGGGTCACCTACAATTTGGATTCCTCAAAGACTGTTACAGTGCTCAGTGATTTGTAGTCATAAAGCATCCTTGGTAGAATATTGGGATTAAAGAGATTGGTTTTTGTACTAGTTTGGAGCAGTTTGGGGTTAGTGGAAGTATTGTGCATTTCCCAAATGCAATGCAGCCTACTCTGCTCCTAGGTCTATGTATTATCCCTCTGTAATATCTGCAGAAGGTATCTGTAATTTTTAACATAAGACCTGAGAACTTAGTCCCAGGTTTAATCTTAAGACTTCTTGATAATTATACTATTTATCTCATTCCCCAGGCAAACCTCTGTCTCCATAAAGAGGGCAAAAGGACCCTTAGCTCCCATGTAAGCAGCAGGACTAACAATCCATCAGATAGAAAATAGGCTTTATTTCACCCCAAAGAAAATGAAGACAGCACACATCTGAGCCCATAAATAGTCACAACAATTCTCTCATGGCTCCAATAAACTTCTACCTCATTTAGTATATGTGAAGTCATTCAGATATTCGGTATTATGCCAGGTTGGAGAAAGGAAAAATATTCAGAATTATAACATCAATAAATTTCCTTGCCCCAGTGACCCTCACTTCCCCTATTCAATAAACTTTACTTATCTTTTAGGTCATTTCTTAAACTGGCCCATCCTTTATCTTTCAGTTTTCTCATACCTTACTACCCTATATGTTCTCTGTGATTTATTTAGTAACACTGGCCTCCTTATTTTTTGAATATGGCATCTGATTTCCAGGCTCCTAGTGTCTGTCCCCATGTTTGTAATGCTCTCCCTGATTTCTGTCTTATAGATTCCCTGACTTCTTCAAATCATAAGTAAAATCCCATCTTCTGCAAAAAAAAGACTCTCAGTCTTCCTTTGTGTCTTCCCTTGGAGATATATATATATATATATATATATATATATATATATATATATATATATATATATATATATCTTGTTTTTATGTAGTTGTTTCACAGTCTCCCTTATTAGAACATCAGTTCTGTGATCAAAGACTGATTTACCTCTTTCCTTGTATTCTCAGCACCTAGCACAGTATATGGTATGATCCCTGTTTAATAAGTGTTAATTGACTAACTTTGACCACAGGAATAGTTCAAGAGTTGAAGCCCAACTTGATCTCCTGGAGCCTTGTGGATCCTTGAAGCACACAATTTTCTGAAAATACTACAGTAGTGAACAACAGAGTGAATTTATTTCCACTGATCTGTAGTCTTTGTCTTTCCAAGTTTACTATTGTCATATCAACATAATATTTATATCTATCAATCCTAATGTCTAAGTAAAGTATTCTGATAAATCCAATGGCACAGGTCAGGCCATCAGTATCTTCAATATATTCAAAAAAGTCAGTGAATGTCCAGGGCAAGTTGAATGCACATTTTATGAAGGAAATATCATAAGTGCTAGGATAGAAGCTTTACTCATAAGATGGCCTTGAATTATTAACCCAATGGACTAGACTCAAGAGCCTTGGGAACTATTGGGATCAATTTAATTGGCTCAGAATATTGGCAGAGCTGATGGGTACCTTTAGTACAAAAGCCAAGACATGAGGAACCATCTTCCCTTAGGCTTATGACCAGAAAAGCAGCATCATGATTAACAATGTCATAAGGAATCTTTAGCTGAATTGATGTTGTTTCTTCAGTAAATAGCCTTTGCCAAGCTCTCTCCTTCCTTAGCCATGGATAAGTTTAGTAGGAATGTAATATTGAATCCTCCTTCCAAATATTTCCCTCTGTAGTCTGGCTTACACTCACTACACTTGTTTGCATGTTGGCTTCTCCAAATGTCAGACTATTACAACTCACATGCAGAGTCTTGGGAATAACCTTGAATTGGGGAAACTCTTCTTCGCTCAGCTATAGGTTTTGGTTCCATTTATTTTCTTTTCATTTAAACAAATCATTCAAAATAACAATAGTAATAACAATAATAATAACTAAAAAAACCATTTAGATATGATTTACTAGGTACCAAACAGTGTGCTAAGCACTTTACAGTCATTACCTTATTCTATTCCCATAACAATCCTGGTGGGCATTTGTTATTATTATCCCATTTTAAAGATGAAGAAACTGAGACAGAGTTTATCTTGCCTAGTTTACAGAGCTAGTAAGTGTCTGAAGCCAGATTGGAACTCAGGTTTTCTTTATTCTAGGCCTTTGATCTATCCACTGCATAACCTAGATGCTACTATTAACTTTTTTTGAAGGTTTTTTCAAGGCAAATGAGGTTAAGTGGCTTGCCCAAGGCCACACAGCTAGGCAATTGTTAAGTGTCTGAGGTCAGATTTGAACTCAGGTACTCCTGACTTCAGGGCCAGTGCTCTATCCACTCTGCCACCTAGCCACCCCTCCACTGTTAATTATTCTCACTCATTTTACAATATTTTGAGTTCCAACTTTCTCTTCCTCTCTCCCTCCCCTTCCCCTCTTCTGAAAATGATAGACATTTTGATGTAGTTACATATGTGCTATCTTGTAAAACTTATTTCCATATTAGTAAGAAGGAAAAGAACACAAAGAACACAGAAGAAAAGAACACAAATAAGAATAAAGTAAATTTTTAAAAATATGCTTGCATTCAGAGTCCATTAGTTCTTTATCTGGACATGGATAACATTTCTTTCATGAGTCTGTTCTACTTTTTGTGGATCATTTTGTTGTTTAAAAAAGCGGCATCATTCATAGTTGATCATCATAAAATGTAGTTGATACTGTGTACATTATTTTCCTGGTTCTATTCATTTCACTTTGCTTCAGTTCATACAAGTCCTTCTGTGTTTTTCTGATATCTGCCAGCTCATTTCTCAGAATATGGTAGTACTTCATTTATTCCTATATCGTGCCTTGTTCAGCCCTTTCCCAAGTAGTAGACAACCCTCAAGTTCCAATATTTTCCAATTTCCAATATCTCTTTGAAGTACAGACCTAAAAATGAAGGATAAAGGGGTGTGCACAGTTTTATTGCCTTTTCAGCATAGTTCTACATGATTTTCCAGAAAGGTTAGAACAGCTTACAGCTCACCTAACAATGAATCAATGTCTCAATATTACCACTTCCTTCTCAACATTTATCATTTTCCTTTTTATTCATATTAGCCAATCTGATAGGTACAAGGTGGTTTCTCAGGATTGTTTTCATTTGCATTTCTCCTATCAATTAGATGATTTCTTCATCTGAAACTGTCCATTAGGGAGGCTTGTATTCTTATAAATTTGACTCAGTTCTTTATATATTTAAAAAGTGAAGCCTTTGTCAGTCACTTCTTGTAAATATTCTTTCTAAGCTTTCTGCTTTCCATCTAATCTTGGTTGCATTGGTTTTGTTTGTATAAAAGTTTTTTTTTTTAGTTTTTGCAAGGAAGTGGGGATAAGTGACTTGCCTAAGATCACACAGCTAGGCAATTACTATGTGCCTGAGATCAGACTTGAGCTCAGGTCCCCTTGACTCCAGAGCCAGCACTCCATCTACTGCACCACCTAGCTGCCCCTGTGCAAAAGCTTTTTAATTTAATGTAATCAAAGTGAAGTTTAAATTTTACAATGTTCTCTATATCTTATTTGGTCACAAACCTGTAACTCACTTACCTTCTCCCTAAAGAATTTGAATGCTAAAATACTTGGTGCAAGCTCATTATTGATATTGTTTTATGATCTATGTTTCCTTTTTAGCAAGATGTACTTTTATTCCTTATGTCTTTTAATTAGGTTAATTTTTTATTTTACTTTGTCTGAGATCAGAATTGCTGCATCTGCTTTTTTTTTTTTACTTCAAGTGAAGTTCCTTACCTTTACTCTTTGTGTGCTTCACTGTTTTAATTTCTGTTAACAACATATTGTATTGTAGCATTCTGGCAAAAACACATCAATATGTCAAGGAATGGTGATTTTGTTAGTATGGGAATTCCCACCACAAGTATGCAGAATATAACATGTCAGCTACTTAGAAACTCAGAACTCCCCGCACCAAGATGCAAAGGTTACTGCCCACTGTCATATAAAGAAATCAGAAGCTGGATTTGAACCTTGACCATCCTTCACAGCATTCCATCTCCTGTCCCCCATTCCTTTTCATAGTCTGTGCCACATTTATGAATTATTATATTTTCAACTCTCTCTCTAGAAAGGCTCAGCTCAAGAGTCATTTTTCATGAATTCTTTCCTGATATATACAGTTTTTAACACCCATCACATTTGTCCTCCCCCCTCCAAAGAAATTCTTCACATTGACTTAGTATTTATTTGCATGTGTATATTTTATCTCTCACCCCAGCTACTGAAGATGAATGTAAGTTTCTTGAGGGCAGAGACATTTAATTTTTGTCTCTGAACCCCTGGTGCCAAGCATAGTACCTGGTATTCTGTAAGTGCTTTTTGTGCAAGGCAATGGGGTTAAAGTGACTTGCCCAGGGCAGCTAGATGGCACAGTGAATAGAACACCAGCCCTGGAGTCAGGAGGACCTGAGTTGAAATTTGATCTCAGACACTTAATAATTAACCTAGCTGTGTGGCCTTGGAGACTTAACCCCCTTGCCTTCCAAAAAAACACATAAAATGAAATGAAATGAAATAAAATAAAATAAAATAAAATAAAATAAAATAAAATAAAATAAAATAAAATAAAATAAAATAAAATAAAATAAAATAAAATAAAATAAAATAAAATAAAATAAAATAAAATAAAATAAAATAAAATAAAATAAAATAAAATAAAATGAAATGAAATGAAATGAAATAAAATAAAAATAAAGTGACTTGCCCAAGGTCACACAGCTAGGTAATTATTAAATGTCTGAGGTCATATTTGAACTCAGGTCCTCCTGAATCAAGGGCTGACTCCACTAAGCCACCTTACTGTCCCTGTAAGTGCTTTTAAGAAGTGTCTGATGAGGGGTATCTAAGTGGCATAGTGCATAGAACTAAGTTCAAAATAGACCTCAGACACTTAATAATTACCTAACTGTGTGATCTTGAGCAAGTCAATTAATCCTGTTACCTTGCAAAAACCAAAAAAAGTGTATGTTGAGTTGAAATCAATTGATTCTGAGCTCCATATTCAGTTCCATTATATTATTCTATATTATATCCCTTCATACACATGTGTTTGATTGTGTTTGATTTTCTATCTTTGTTCAAGTTGTGAACTCTTTCTTCAGTGATTATCATAATGCATATAATGGCAACTTAATTAAGCTCACTAATCTCCCTTGGTTATGTTTTACTTAAAGTTAAAAAAAAAGGAACTTTAGTTACCTTGCCTCCTTTCTCCTTTATGCTCCATTGAGTACAACTTTATGTACTTTCTCTTTGTGGAACAAAAATAAAAGAACAGAATATTATTATATCTTTATAAATATCTTGAATATACATTTATCACTACTGAAGACACTTGATGAATAACAAATGTAGCTCTTTAAAAAAAAAGAATGCTGAAGATTTTACCAACTACTTACATCCAGCCTAGATGCTGACAAAGGAAAAAAGTGAGGAGATGCCTGTGATCTAATTCTACATTTATCTAGTAATAGAAACAAATGTCCCACTCTCCAAGATGCTTCTAACTAATGACTTTAACCGTTACCTTCATGGCTTGGAAATGTAGCAGAGCTCTCTGATGCAGGAAACCTGTTCTGACAATATAACCTTAGGATTTAAAAATAGCTTTCTCATTTTGATGCTCTTTACCCCATTGCTATGTTTGTGTTTCTCCATCTGTACATTCGTACTCTGCTCTCAGTGGACAAAAGCTTTTATTAATAATCGTAACTCAAATGTACAAAGTACTTTGAAGCAGACAGAACAAAACTCTCCCTTTCTCCCTCCCCCCTTGTACTGGGACCTATGATTTCATTGGAAAAGGGAGTTCCTGGTATAGAAATGTCTTCCACCAAGGGAGGTAAACAGTGAATGGCTACTTTAGGACTAGCTCCATATTTTTTTGAGGCAATCAGGATTAAGTGACTTGCCCAGGGTCACACAGAGAATAGCTGAAAATGGGTTTGAACTCAGATACTTATGACTCCAGGGTCAGTAGTCTATCCACTATTAGACCTAGCTGTCTCTCCCCCTTTCTCCATATCATGGTATTAGTAGCTTTGGTTTTTTTCTTCTTCTGTCTAAATTTGCCACTCCCAAATAGACTTTGTTTTCTGATGGTTAAGCTTTCACATTATCTAGTCATTATCTTAGACTCAGACCAATACTTTCCAGCCATCTCCATATCATGACACCAGCAACTCTAGCCTTCCTCTCCTCTCCTGGAGATTCTGACTCCTAACACCATGATCAACACATCCATCTTTCCAACTCTAGATTTAGATGTTCTTTCCTTATTAGAATATAGGTGCAAGTACTCTATTCCTCAATTTTATTTTTATCCTTAATACTTAGCACAATATGTCTTATTATAATTCTTAATAAATAGCTTTTGATTCATTCATTCATGGATTCAGAACTATAATTTATAGCTTAGAAAGTTGCCTAGGAGCTTGAGATATTGACTTCTTGATGGTTACATGGATTATGAGTGTGAATGAAGCTAGATTGGAGGTCAAAACCTTCTGAATCAAAGAATGGGTTTCTACTGGGAAAGCTTCTTTGTGGAAAGCTAATAATACTTCATTTTACATGAAGAAACTTAGATCAGAGAATAGAAGTATTATTCTCAAGGTCACTTGAGGATAGGACACAAATCTACATCTTCTTTTTCCACCATAGCAAACAATTGCTCATAATGCTGTGCCCTTAACTGGGGTTCCCTAGTTTGGGATCTAACTTTGATCTATTTAACCAAGCTTTGAATTCTAAATGAATCTATTTCTGATTTAATTGCTGAAGCCATAATCCCCCCTCTCTTCTCAATGGTTCATGGAGAATTTCAACAGCAATGGGGTATAGATTAAATTCCACTAATATCACCACACCCTTGTATTGACAATATTCTTTTGTAATAACCATAAATCTTCCAGAAAACCTAAAAGAAATCCCATTAGGAGTACCTTCCAAGCTACTTCCCTATTCCAATTCTTTAACTACCATATCTGTTTTTAAGTATATATACTTTATTATTGTTGACCTGTATCATGTTCACCACTCTTATGAATTAGAAATTAGAATATTACATACATATATATGTGTATATATAATTTTTTCCTTCTGTCGCCATGACATTATTTTCTGCTTCACTGTTCTTTACTCCATTCTTTACCATCATTCCTAGTGACTTGAACATGCATATCGCTATTCTCTTTAATAATTTGACCTTTATATTTCTTCCTCACATTCAAGGATCTCCTTTTCCAACCCCCTTCAATGATATAACAAATGATTATACATTAGACCTTATTTCTTACAGTATCTTTATCATTAAAATTCCACTCATTTCTTTTTCCTAATTCTTCATCATTTATCGTTTCCCATAGTAACTCTTTACTTTGACCTAATTGTGACCCCCGCCCCGGCCCTGGACCCACACTCCTCTCTTCTCTAAAATTGTACCAAACTGTCAATTTCTAACCTCATCTTAAGGTTCTATCCTCCAAATTCCCTCTGTTCTAGTCAAGCAGACTGTCTTTATCTCTCAAATACATAACATTCCTCCATTGAGCTTTTGCTCATATGCTCAAAATGATTTTGCTTCCTCTTTGCATGCTGAATTGATAGCAATTCTTTCTACTCAAATGTCACATAATATCTCCCTTTGTTTATAACAGTATTTTTTCTTGGGCTTTGGCGAGGACTTTATTTTTCAACTTTCTAATGAACTCATTTAATTTTATGTATCTTAACTATCTGTGTACCTTCCAATTAGTATAAGAATATCATGAAATAATTGATTCTGTAATATATCCATGTCTTTTTTAACCTAGTATATATAAGAATTCTCTGTACCTATAGGTGATTAATTTATATTAAATGAGTGAATAATAATATTTTGAATACTAAAATCACAGAACTGTTATAAGAAAGTTGTATTGTGAAGTGATATAAACTTTTAGTTATTTTAATTATTATTGGAGATATGATTCATGAATCAGTAAGTACTTACTAATTGCATGCTACATTTTGCATATTCAAGGGAAAGGAAAAAAGGATTGAATGAATAAATGATATGAAGCATGTAAATATAAATTATATGCCAGTTCTTTTCCTGAGTACTGGAGAAGGAAATAAATCCATCAAAATTGGATTTCTTCTCAGAGACAATTCCTATTACATTCTAAGATGGAAGACAAAATATAGGGAACTAATGAACAGGGAAGGATTTTTATTTTGACCAGAGATATAGCTGGGATGATATGTGCAGCTTTGGGTAACTGATTGATGTGTACTTTCCAAGAATGATAATATTCATTATTACAAAGTTAGAGGTATAATATGTAAGGAGGGGGCTGGTGGGTGGAAATAAATACAAATAGTGATGTGGTATATATAGATAGGCTGAGAGTTGTGTGGTAGACATGACTTGGGCTAGAAATGGTGATTTCTCACTAATCAGAATAGATTCTGCCTTGAAGGACTTCTGTGGGTTTTATTAGACACCTAGAGCTAGATGAGGTTAGAATTTATTTTTCCTGGTAGAGAAAGGATCAATTAATAATCAGTTGTCCTTGTAAAGTCTTTGTTTTTCATAGGTCAAATCAATGGGTAGTTTTTACATAGAATTTGATCTAGGACAAAAAAAAGTAAAGACCTGGTTTAATATCAACTGTGGAATTTGCACCTGGGAATTAGAATGTATTTCTAGGGGAATCTAAGCAGTTCTTCCATCTGGTGTCACCAAAAAGTGCCTAAAGTGTCCTGCTGAGCCTACAAGATTTAACAGCCAAAGGGTGATTACACCCTACTGAGGAAAAATGACGTGACTGGGACAAATGAAGACTGGATTATACAACAGAGACAGAGGATTTTAGCTTTTCTCTTTGTATACAAATAAAAATGCCTGAAATTCCTCATTGGATGATACTGATTTATAGCTTAAATTTATTTCATTTTGCTTGCAAGAGAAATTACTTCACAATGGTTTGGGATATTTTCAGTTCAAGGGATAGTGGTAGAGTAGTGAAATAGAAAATATGGAATCAGAAAATATCAAGGAATTATCCTCCTATGCCTGACAATAATACTCATTATAATAGACTTTACCACCTTTACAAAGTATAAGGACAAGGTGAAGATCTATTAAGAGAAGGAAAACCAGGATGCTAAAAAAATTGTAGACAATGTTATATGAGAACTTGTTAAAGGGATTTGGAATATTTCACCTGGAGAAGATTTGGGAGGACATGATCACTGCTTTCAAGTACAAGGGTTGTTATATAGAAGAGTTCAAAAGCTGGTTCTATTTGACCTAGACAGGGTAAGGATAAATAGGTAGAAGTCACTGAAGGACCCATTTCAAATCAATGCAAGGAATAAACATTTTAAAAATTTGACTTGCTCAAAAGTTAATTAAGGGTGCTAGAGATCTTCCAACGAAAATTGGTTTACCAATTACCAGGGATGTTGTAGAAAGAATTTCTGGTCAGTGTACACATTGGAGTAGATAACTGAGAGCAGCAGGTGGAACAGTGAATAGAGCACTGGTCCTTGAGTCAGGAGGACCTGAGTTCAAATTTCAGCTCAGACACTTGATACATATAAGCTGTGTGACCTTGGGCAAGTCATTCAATCTCATTGCCTCATAGACACAAAGTAAGGGGGAAAGAAGAGAAGAAAAATTGGAATAGTGTCTGAAATCCCTTTAAACTCTGAGAGTCTGTAACTCCATGTGCATGAATTATATCTTCAGTATAAGAAATCAAAATGTTTTGGAGGGGAGGGGATTTTGGTCTATTCTGGAAAATGTCTTCCTCTACCATATATATACATTTTTCATATATAGGCCATATATTCAATATTTTTACTTAGGAGTTATATGTGTATGCAACTTTTGAATTCTTTCTTTTTTATTTCCTACTTGGGGTCTTATAGCAACTATGATCATCAGAGTAAATAATTCTTTTGCTACCACTAAAACAAACCAATATTCCCAATACAGGAAAAGGATAAATAATTTCTTTATGTATACTGAATACTAACAGCTTCTTTCTGTTCCCATCCTAGGTAAAAGTGACCTTTCTTTGTTAATGCTTGGCAACCAGAGCATTCTCACTCACTGGGTGGTTGAGCCCTGTCCCAGTGATAGGCATATGACTCAGCTGAACAGAAGCATTGACTTAGGATTGGTGAATTTTGCCAGCAGTTTTTCAATGGGATAATGGATCACTATACATCCTTCTATTAGGCAGAGTATTCCCTTTGATAATGAATTAACTCTCCTGAGCAAAAAAACTATAGATGAACAAACATACTCTAACTTGTCATTGCTTTTATATTAATTTCTGATGAGCTCTACTGAATTCAGGGGAGTTCTCGGTTTTCTCAAAACAAGAGAGATAAAACTCTGGCAGAACAGTTACAAAAAAAATCATTAAGAACAAAATCAGTGTGAAATAGTAGAGAAAGTACTTGACTTGCCTTTTCTCTA
Organism: Macrotis lagotis; assembly: GCF_037893015.1. NCBI lineage: Eukaryota > Metazoa > Chordata > Mammalia > Peramelemorphia > Peramelidae > Macrotis > Macrotis lagotis. The sequence goes on along the minus strand of NC_133658.1, from coordinate 142,758,992 downwards.
CCCTTAACTTTCTTGACCTCCCTGCAGTCTTTGATACTTGTCAGCTACCTCTTCTTTAAAAGCGATTCTACTTTTATTGCTTTTGCTCTTTCCTGATTCTGCTCCTACCTTTTTTTTAGTTTTTGCAAGGCAATGGGGTTAAGTGGCTTGCCCAGGGTCACACAGCTAGGTAATTATTACGTGTCTGAGGCCAGATTTGAACTCAGGTACTCCTGACTCCAGGGCCAGTGCTCTATCCACTGTGCCACCTAACTGCCCCTGCTCCTACCTTTCTTACACTTCTTTTGGCACCTTTACTAGATCTTCATCATGTCATGTCCACTAATTCGAGAAAACTCCGTCTTGGGGACTCTTTTTTTCTCCCCCTAAACAATTTCAATTGGTTGTCTCACCAGCTCACATAGTTTTAATTATCATCTCTATGCAAATTATTTTAAGATCTATTTGTCTAGACTTCTCTTTTTTCTTGAACTCATCTCATATCTTTAGTAGCCTGTAGACATCTTAATCTCAACATGTCCAAATCTGAACTAATTATCTTTTCCACAAAACCCTTCTCCCCTTCTAACTTTACTATTACTGTTGGAGTTAGGACTACTTAGTCACCCAGGCTCAAAATCTTGTTTATATTTTCAGCCTTTTGCTCTCTCTCACTCTGTACCCCATATCCTATCTTTTGCCAACTCCTGTCAAATGACCCTGTCATGATCTTATTCAATAAACTAAATTGACTCCTAAGATGAAATAAAAAGTTATGTTTGACTTTTAAAGCCTTTCTCAAATTTCCAGTTTTCTTCTTCCTTCCTTCCTTTCTTTTTTCCTTGCATTCCTTCCATCTTTTGTCCTTCCTCCCTGGTACTCTATGAAACTGTCAATGACTTCTTTGTTGTTCCTCAAATATGACACTTCATCTCCCAACTTTGGGCATTTTCATTTATTATTCCTCATGTCAAGAATGCTCTGTCTCATCATCTCTGCCTTTGGAATTCTTTATCTTCCTTCAAGTCTCAGTTAAATCCGATTTTCTGCAATAAGTCATTCCCAGGTTTCCTTGACTTTAATGCCTTCTCTCTGAGAATACTCCAAATTTATTCTGTGTACATCTCGTTTGTATATATTTATCTCTTCCATTAGACTGTGAACTGAGAGTAGGGATTGTTTTTTACTTTCTTTGGATTCTCAGTGTGTGGCACAGAGCTTGCCATATTGTAGGTACTTAATACTTTTAACTTGTAACAAATTGGTTGACTTGGCCTTTGGGGAGGACAGTGTTTTGTTATAGGCATTATGCCATTTGCATTGGCTTAAAAAGAGGGTGGTTTCTTATTTCTTCTTGCTGCCTTTTTTAAATGGAGTTGCTGAGACCCTCTCCACACTCCAGAATCCTAATCAGGAGCTGCTAATTTCTGCCTTTCAATAGAAGTGCATATTATGTTGTATATTTTTCATGAGTAATGATAATTTTCAAATTGGTTTTGTGAATTACCCCAAGTTTTAAAGTCTTAGAATCTGTTCTTCTCCCCATAGAAGGGATATTTATTTGCTATCAATAGTCTCTAAGGCTTAACATTTAAGTTTCAAAGTTTAGGGATCTAACCTATCTAGTGAAAGGAAATTTTCTTCATATCATAATCCTTGGAGGAAAAATAATATTCTTGGTGTGGCTAGGTGGTGCAGTGGATAGAGCACCGGCCCTAGAGTCAGGAGGACCTGAGTTCAAATGCGGCCTCAGACACTTAATAATTGCCTAGCTGTGTGGCCTTGGGGAAGCCACTTAACCCCATTTGCCTTGCAAAAAACCTTAAAAAACAAAAGAAAAATAAGATTCTCACATCCTCTTATCTTCATACAACTAAAGAAATACTGAAAGGCTAAAGTTATAACATGAGTGAGTAAAAAGACTTATTCTTTGCTCTGTTATTGCAATGATTTATTTAAATAGAGTACATCAGGATGATAAGGGCATCTATGAGCCTTGATATATATTATCTTTCCAGACTGAAATTCCATGCCCTCAGTGAGTTATGAAGTTTAATAAGTACTCATCAGAATGTTTGACTGTGATCTGTAAAATAAATACAAAGTGTGTTTCTATTCTGAGTGGCCCTATAAATTGGGAGCAGGGCTAAGGAATAGGCTATATAGGATATTGTGGAAAATTGGTACTCCCTAGAGAGAGAAATGAGAATTTTATTGACTACTAGTGGGCCACTATGAGTTCTTTATGTATTTTCTATATTTCTTTATCATCTCCTAAGAGTCTTTTGCAATTTTAGTGGGGTGTAATAAACACTGTCCTGTGAGCATTCCACATTTGTTATCATGGGCACTTGTTTGGAAACTTTAGACCTTATTATACCTATTTTTAGAAATCTAGACATGAACCAAATTTGGACATCTCTGAAAGTAAACTTTGGATAAGAGCTATGTGTACCAAAAAAGAGAATGATTTTTCAGGTCCAACAGTAGTCAGAAACGTGGTTTATGTAAATTCAGAGTTGGGTAACTTGAATTATATAGGATGATAATGAAGATGTTGATCTGAATTAGACACTTCTATATATACCTTGACTAGGTAATATGAGTTAGCATCTTTATGGTGCTCTGATGATGACAGTGATGACAATATTGTTGATAATGTTGATGTTTGTCCTTCTATCTTGAAGACGACCATGACCTCAGGTGTGGTGGTGCCATGACAAACATGAATTGGATTTGAGTGAGTTGGTGCTGACCTAAGTCACAAGCCTCACTTTTTCGTCTAGAGCAATGTGGGTCTAGTGACCAGATATGAATCAGGATGACTGAAGATGGCTCAGAATGCTAGGCAATCAGGGTTAAGCAACGTGCCCTTTACAAAGTGATTTATGTACTTTTCCTCATTGATCTTCACAATAACTGTATGAGGGAGATTATGCAAACAATACTTTCCTCACTTAAGGTTAAGGACATAGAGTTATGAGAAATTAAGTACTAGTGAGTGAGTGTCAGTCACTCAAGAAGCATACGAAGTGTTTACTCTGCTAGTTACTGGTCTGAGCACTGGCGATACAAATAGAGGTCAACAACAACCACCACAACATAACTGGAGTCCAGCTTTGAAGGAGTTCATAATTTAAAGAGGGACTCAGCACATTATTTATTTTAAGTAATCCGTATTTATATTAGGGGTAGCCTAGTCACTGAGACTTATTCAATAGTTGTGTTTTGTTCTCTTAACAAGGTTACTATGTATGTGTGTGCTCTTTGTAATGGTTCTAACTTAACCTGGAGGGAGGGTTGAAAGAGACAGACAGACAGAGAGAGAGAGAGAGAGAGAGAGAGACAGAGAGACAGAGACAGAGACAGAGAGACAGAGAGACAGAGAGAGAGAGAGACAGAGAGACAGAGACAGAGACAGAGAGACAGAGAGACAGAGAGACAGTGAGACAGAGAGACAGAGAGACAGAGAGTATGTTTCCATGCAGAAGAGTACTAAGTTGTAACACTGGATATTGATCCCTCTGGTCAAACCCTATGAGCTGTAATACCTTACTCTCACTTTTTCTCATCTAAAAATGCTGGAAATAATACTGATATTAATAAGCTCACAGACTTAAATATTGTAAACTGTTTAGAACCTTGAAAAATGTACATTATTTTTTGACACCTAACTTGGTGTTCTGTACTTAACAAGTCTCTAATAAAGATTTAACATATTGAATTCAGAAGAATTATTTCTGAAAGACTCTTTGCTTCCAGGAATGAAAAAAAGAGAAGAAATGTGGCATAGTGGATAGGGTGTCAGTTTGTTGGTCTTTGAGTCAGGAAGATGTGGGCCAAAATTCTTTCTTTGACAGATATTGGCTATTTAACTCTGGGCAAGACATTGAACCTTCTGTACCCCCAGGTAACTAAAAATAGAATAGTGGCAAATCTACATTGATAGAGGAAATTTCTACATTGGAAGATTTCTACCCCTTGATGTAATCATAAATATGACTTCCCCTCCCATTCCCCTGTACACCACTCCCTTCCCTCCCACAAAAACCCAAACACACCAAAAATGCAAAAAATAAAGAAAAAAATAACTCTTTTGTTACAGGTTGGGTTTTTTTTTGGTGATGAAAGAACAATTATTGCTCTCTTGTTGAAACAAAAATTAGGAACAAGCAATAATACCTATAAAGCCAGAATTAGCACATTTATTGGGCTTTTCTTCTTCATCTGTCCTTGCTATCTAGGTGCCCTTATTTCTATCCTCAGCAGGTGGTGTCTGACTGCTCTTCCCTTCAGGTGTGTTTGGTGAGCAGCTGCTGGGAGAGTCCAGGATTATCTGGCACCAAGAAGGAAGTTATGTTATCCAATGACTGCACATCTTGAAATCTTGACAGAAAGATTAAGGAATAGTCAAGGACAGTGTACTGGAGCCATCCTGAGATAGGTCTTGTAGTCATTTTCTATTTCTTGATTTCAGTTTTCTCATCTGTAAAATGAAAGATTAAACCATGTTTCTTCTAAAGTCCTTTTCAACTTTAGCATTCTAAGACCTTTGAACCTTATAAATTTTGTCAGATGGAAAGATTTTAGGGACAAATTGACCTTTGTTTTACTCAACTAATAACAGAGAGACTGTTTCTCTCTCTCTCTCTCTCTCTCTCTCTCTCTCTCTCTCTCTCTCTCTCTCTCTCTCTCCTCAACTCTCTACTGTTTCTTTTACTTTTTTTCTGAGACTCTCCAAAGATATTGTTGGTTCTGCTTTTACTCTCAGCTGCCATCTACTGGTCTTCGGCTTCTATTTGCCTCTTGAGATGGCATCAATAAGTTAGTCAAAAAGCAATTATTGAGCACTTAAAATATGCAATACAAATTAGCACAGAGGTTTCATATACAAGCAAAGAAAAAGTTAATCCTTCCTTTCAAACAGTTTATATTCAAATTTTAGCCTTTTTTAATTGAATATTCCCAAAGACATCTTTAGCTCTTTTATGATGCAGACACCTAACTAGATCCATCTATCAAGATAGCTAGGAAAATTCTTAGTTTTAAGAGATCATTTTGACTTAACTCTTTTTTCTTCTCTGTTTTGGACTGACTCCTCTGAGTTATGGTTTGGGAATTAATTTTAATTGCTATCATACTAAAATTAACCCTTGTTTAGTCAAATCACTTCCATGGACTCTGCAGAATAGAACTGCTAATGGACTGGATGAAACCATAGTCAGGATACTCTCTTCACTACCCATCATCATGACTCCTGTATTGTTTACAAATCACAAAAATTGACTTAGGCTCAATAGACTGAAATCCATTTTTTTCTTCTCCCCACCAGCAACCAAAAAGTTTTACATTCCTTCATGTAGGTAAGAAATCTCCAAGGCTAAGGACAAGAAGGTTAACCAAAATGTGATGAGATTTTTGGTCTCAGTTACTCCTCTATGCTGGTAGACAGAGAGCCAAAATTGATTAAATAAATGTAGTCTTATACTAATATAACCGATAATTTTCAACTGTTCAGGTAAACTTTCAATAGTAATTCTTTTAGATCATGAAATTCATTCTGGGGGCCATGGAAAATTATGGGGTCTATGGATAGATTTTGGGAAGTCTTTTGACTTAGGGTGGAGGAAAATAAATTTATTTTAATATAATTTGTATCCTTTTTAATACTATGCATTTCATTTTATACATCTAGAAAGGTTATTTGGAGAGAATTCCATATTAGCTTGATGAAATATGGCAGGCTGTACCAGAATTCTAAAAGGGTCCATGGCACAAAAAAGTTAAGCACCCCTGCTGTGTATAGTCAGACATTCTAGATCTTACTGTTTGACCATAATATTGTAATTGCATCAAACCCCAAAAGAAATGAAGAGCTTCTTAAGGTAGGAATTCAATTTCTCATAAGAATTTGACCTATCTATACAGGAAAAAAATAAACTGATTAATAATGCTTATTATTCAGGATATCACAAGGATTGGATGGACAACCTTGAATGCTATTATCTATATATTTTAAACTGATACTGTAAATTGATCATGAATCAATTTACAGGACTGAAGAGAATGAGGAAAATGGGTTACTTTGCCTTTGGGAAGCCATAAAATTCTTTTAATTACCCCAAGATTCTCCCTTAATTAAAAGCACATCTTTTAACACCATACTTCTTCTAGTAATATTGTAAGAATGTATGAAATAGAATTCTAACATGTCATGGTTTAAAAAAAAAGAGCTGAGGATCAGCCAAAGGGCAATGGAGAGGCTCATTGTGATCATGAATAGACTGCAGAACATTAACAAATGAATAATTACAAGAAGAAGTAATGTGAAAGGTTGTCAGCTATGAAATGTATGATCACAAAATGAAAATTATAATATAACCAAGGGACTGCAAGACAACCAAAATAAGTAGAATTGCACTGGCAAGTATGCTGTTAAATAACACTGGTTTGGCTTAGCAGTGAAGTTAGATACTGTTACACCAATTTGTAGATCTTTGCAAAGGACTCTAAATTGCATATACTAAGTTGATACTGTTGGAATAGTTTCCCTTACTGCATTAGAAATGTTATTTTCCCTTGTAAGTGTCTATCCCATTTTTCTTCACATTTGTAAGCACTAATATTAAAAACAAAATGAAAATGTATGTATGTTATATATATATGTGTGTGTGTGTGTGTGTACATAGGTTATATAAATTCAGATACTTGGGTAGCTAGATGGTGCAGTGGTTAGAGAACTAGCTTTGGAGTCAGGAGAGCAGGAGTTCAAATCCAGCCTCATACATTTCCTAGCTGTGTGACTTTGGGGAATTCACTTAACCCTGATTGTTTCATGTCCAAGGTCATCTCCAGTTGTCCTGATTCATATCTGGCCTCTGGATCCAGATGACTCTGGAGGAGAAAGTGAGGCTGGTGACTTAGCAAAGCATCCCCTCACTCAAATCCAATTCATGTATTTGTCATGGCATCACCTCCCTGATGTCATTATCTTCCTCGAGAATGAAGGACAAAACCTGATTATTATTATAAAATCAAATAGTGAGTCAGAGGATTCAAGTAAAATCCTAACTCTAGTCACTTCTTTCCCTGAATGACTTTGGGAAAGTCACCAAATTTTTCTGGATCTTATTTTCTTCATTTATAAAATGAGGGGATTGAACAAGATAATTCCCAAGATTCTTTCTAGTACCCGATCCTCAGAATGTGTAAAGACAAGGTGATAATCAGTAGTAATAATACCTGACATTTATATGACAGCTAAATGTTTGCAAAGCACTTTGCCTATATCATCTCATTTGAACCTCCCAGCAAATGGGGAGGGTAGGCACTAAAATTTGAATTTGGCACATTAGGACACTAGCTATCAGAGGAGTTAAGCGGCTTGCTTCCACAATGCTAGTAAATACCAGGCCAGGATTAAAAGCCCAGGTCTTCTAACCACAAGTCTTATACTTTACCTCCTATAGCTAAATGTCTTTCAAAAAGATTGCAGGAGAGAGGTAAAGCTGTTAAGCTTTTGCTAAACCAGTCATGATAAATCTCAGATGCAATGGAAAAGTGGGGGAAAGCTTTGTTTTGGTGATAGGTTCTACTTGAATGATTTTTTTTCCTGCAGTCTCTTAGTCCCAGAGCCTTCTTTGTTTTCCCTCTAATATTGTTTCTTTTCGTTTTTCCTTTCAGGGAAGTGATGATGACATGGTGGATAAGAACAAGTGTTGTACCCTCTGCAACATGTCTTTTACATCAGCAGTGGTGGCTGACTCACATTATCAAGGAAAAATCCATGCCAAAAGGTTAAAATTATTGCTAGGAGAACAACCTCCAGTAAAGGCCACAGGTAGGTCTATGATTATCATTAGGAGATTTTTGGAAAAAGAACAATATGTACATTCATTCATTACACTCAGTATTCAAAAGATCAATTGGTTGAAGTTAGCAACTTAATGGTGGACCTTATTTAAAAAAATACTAAATGAATTTATAAGTGTCTAAGTCAAGAAACAAACTTAATTCATTCTTCTTACTGTCATAACAACCTTCAAAAATTGCAGAAATTCATTATTATTTTGGTTTGATTTTAATTCATAAATTAGCAGCCTATTTTAGCTCTCCTTTCACATCATAGGAAACAATGTGTATCTTAGAAAACTTGATAATTGGTAAAAACTCTAAATTTGGAGTCAGAAGATCACAGTTTGAATCCTAGCTTAGTCACTTAATGCCTATGTTATCTGACCCAAGTCAGTACACTTCCCTGGGACTCAGTTTCCTCATTTCTAAAATGAAGGGACAGACTTCTCAGATTTCTTTCAGCTCTATATCTATGACTCTTTAGACATAAGTGTCAATCTAATTTTTAGATTTTCCTTGATGGCTATGTATTTCTAAATATACCCCACATATAGGCATGTATGCCTTAATATGTAATTAATATAATTCCCATTTGTGACTTACAATGGTACATACTTTATTTTGAATTTTAGATTACTATAGTGCTTCAATAAATGTGAATTAATTGCCCTTCTGTTTGTGTTTGTGATTTTGACACAGTCATAAAAATTTATTTTCATATTTAAAAAGTAAAATATTATTGAAGCCTTATTTAGCTTTGACATAAGGGACAGAATTTTGAACTTTCAATCCAATCCAATGAGCCTTAATAAAACATCTACTTAATCTGCAAGACATTGTATGATGGGCATGAAAAGGAAAAAAAAAAGAATGTCACCCAATTTCAAGAAATTCACCTTCTACTTGAGGCAAACATATAAAAATATGCACAATAATTTGAGGAAGAACACTCACATTCAAGCTTCCCATATGAAATGACTCAAGAGCTGAATCTTAAAGGAAAATAGACAGACTTGAACATCAATCTTATCACTGACATATACCATCAATCAACTAAACAATAAATATTTATTAGCACCCCAACTATATTCCAGATGCTGTGCAAAGGATACAAAAAGAGACAAAAGCAGTATCTGTCTTGAAAGAGCTCACAATCTAATAGAATCTATACGACTCATTTAATTTCTCAGGGTTTCAGAAAACCTTCAAGAAAACTACCTACTACTTTTCTACTAAATCATAGAATTTTGATTTGTAACACTTATAAAGCCCCTACTGTGAGCTAAACTTTGTACTGCATGCTAAAGAGTCAAAGAACTGTCTCTGCTATCAAGGAGATTTATAGTCTAATATGGAGGGAATTCACATACTAGAAATTCTACAAACATAGAAAAATCAGGGATACTATACATATTTACCATATGCCTAATTATTAGCTCAGTATTGTGGATCCAGAATCAGACTATCAGTTCAGATCCCAGATCTTTCTCTTATTACCTAGGTACTCTTGGGCAAGTCATTTCCCATCCATGCTTGTACCTTAGTGTTACTAATTTAGCTTGGCTTAAATGACATCTGTAGTTTCTTCTACCTCAACATTTTATAAACTTAGGTAAATTCTTGTCCAATTCCATGGTTCTGTGAAATAATGCTTCTGCTGTGGGAATTTGAACAAAGTGGAATTGTTTTGTAATCCTCTAAAAAGGTAGGAAATATTTCATAATTATTGCTAGTGGCATGTTAGTTATCCTTACAGAGGAATTAAAGTTTAGCTTTACATTCTAGCTCACTGTCTAATGAGTTGTACATAAATCATCAGTGTAATTAAATGTCCATTTACTAGGGGAAAAAAGAACATAGATTTTTAGAGTCTAAGATTTTGATGGTGTTTTTTTCCCCTAACCAGTCTCTCTTTTAAGAAACTCTACCTTTTGCTGAAGGCAAACATGACAAATAGTTGTTCTCTGACCATGCCTAAAACTTTCTTGCCTCCGAGTCTTTTGTTTGCTCACTGTTTAATTATTTCATCTATTCATTCATCATGCATTTATTCATTATTTCCTTTATCCAGTCAGTCAACAAACATTTATTGAACACCTATTATGTGGAACCATGAGGCACTATGATAGATGTTAGAAATACAAACAAAAATAAAAAGCAATGCCTGCCTTCAAGGAGTTTACATTCTAATGAGAGAGAAGACATGCATACATCGTACAGAGTAAATGGAAGGTAACATTAGAAGGAATGAAACTAGAAATGAAGAGATCTCCTAGAAGAAGTGGTAATTGAATTAAATCTTAAATGAAATCAGAAATTCCAAGAATCAACAGTTTGGGAAGAAGATTATTCAATTATGGGAAATAGCCACTACAAAATCTTTGAGATGGTAGATGGAGGGTCTTGTGCAAGCAACAACAAACAGGTTAGTATGACTGAATTATATTAGATTTGTGAAAGGGAGTAAAATGTAAGAAGACTGAAAAAAGTACTTTATATTCAATACTTCAGGTAATAGGGAACCACCTAATTTATTGACTAAAGTATAATGAACTTGGGTCTATACTTTAGGAAAATTATATAAGAATCTGAAAGGAGGGTTAATTACAGGTGGAAAAAAATTGAGAGAGCGAGATCAATTAAAAGGCTATTGATGAAGTTCAGGTGAAAGGTGATGAGAGGACAAAAAATGATATAGGAGATTATAGAGAAAATATTATAAAATTTGACAATTGAATATGTGGGGTGAACAAGAAAGAGGATTCTAAGATGACAAAGAGTCAAACTTAGGCACCTGGAAGGATGGTGGTGTCCATAATTTTAATGGAGAAGTTCAGATGAGTATAGAGTTAGTGATAAATAATAATGAGGTTTGCTTTGGATATGTTGTGTTTAAGATGCTTTTATAGTACATCCAGTTTCAAAAGTCTAATAGCCTTTGGGTGACATAGGACTAGGTTCAGGATTGAAGTCAGGAATGGTAAATAGATATCAGAATCATCTGCATAAAGAAGATAATTGAATTCTTGGAAGCTGATGAGATCACCAAGTGAGAGAATATAGATATGTAGCATATTTTTTCTGATGCCACTGTCTCAGAGAGAGGCTGCTACTTCTCTTCTTTGTGGGGGGTGCAGTATCATTTCTACTGCTATTGATTCAATCTCCATTATATTTCTACAAATGTTTTCCATCAGGGACTAGACATTCATTTATTTTAACCAATTAATATCAGTTATCTTTTGCAAACATTACTTGCTTAGAAGATAAAACAAAATAAAAGTACTAATATTTTCCCCCAGTATGTCAGAGGTATACTCTGCCTTACATCATCTCAGGTTCTGTGTAGAATAGCCTCAGATTTGTAATTGGCATTGGGTTACATCAAGTTCAAATCCCAACATTGCTTCTGGATAAGTCCTCATCTTAGCTACTGCTGGACTAGGTTCGAAATTTGATTCTAATGCCCCTTGGAATTGATTGCAAAACTTGTCAAAGACTGAAGATTCCTGAACCTCAGCAATCTGATTTCAAAAGGTCATTGTCTCTAGATTCATCTTGCCTAAAACAAAAGAAAAATGCAAAGCAAAGATTCATATCCACAGAGCCACAAGCCCTCAGATGAAGAGGACCAGTCTTTCCCTTTCCAGTTTATCTTTCACCAAGAAAAACAAGAGAGAGAGAGAGGCAGGACTTCTCCTTGGCTAGTGTACTTTTAGTCAATCAAGAAGACTATTCTTCACTAGGTATTTGGTAGACTAGTAGTCATTATAAAATATCTGTGACTGTTCTAAAATCTTCAGAGCCAAGATATCCATTGTAAGCAATCACAAATCTCTGAGATGCAGATGAAGAATTGAAAGCAGTACCACTCTGTGTAAGTTCATAAAGACTGGGTTCAGTGGCCAGCCCTCCATTCAAAGAGAAAAAAGAGGAGACAGTTTCGGACAGGCCCTTAAAAACACCCAAAACACTTTTTTAAAATTTATTTTTAATTACCAAAAATATCTATTTTCCTCCCTCTTAAGTCCCCCATTAGGAAAAAAAAGAGATTCAAATTCTTATAATAAATGAATGCAGTCAAGCAAAACAAATTCCTTTGCTACATTGGTCATGTCTAAAAAGTATATGGTTCAATCTATACCCTGAGTTCATCAGTTTTGGGTTTATTTTGGGTTTTTAAATTTTGTTTTGTTTTGGTATCAGGAGGTGAGTTTGATCACAGGTTTCCTGCTGTGGGTCATGAATAATTTATTAGTATGACAGGTATAAAGAGTCATCAAAAGAAACTAAGAAGGGGTGGCTAGATGGTGCAGTGGATAGAGCACCAACCCTGGAGTCAGGAGTACCTGAGTTGAAATACAGCCTCAGACACTTAATAATAATTACCAAGCTGTGTGGCTTTGGGCAAGCCACTTAACCCCATTGCCTTGCAAAAACCTAAACAAAAAAAGAAACTATGAATAAGAAAAACAAAAACAAATAATTTTTTATACTTCATTTTCATACTTTGCATATGTAAAATTTAGAAATAAAAGCATTGTTTTATAAGCACAGGCTGAATAATAGCATGATACAATACTTTATATTTCTACATCACTTTTAATTTGACATTTTTTCTTCACAAAAATCCTGTGAAATGCTAGTACTAGTATTAGTATGCTCATTTTATAGATTGATCAAACTAAGGCATAGAAAATATGAGTGAAATGCTATGATTAACATGAACCCATCTGACAAAAGTTGTATCGTGCATCTTCAAAAGGTTTTTTAGCATGCACCAAAGAATCCACTTCATCAGATCTCTAAAGTAGACAATGGAAATCATGCCCTTTGTATATTTAACAAGCCCTTTTTGTTTTCTATGGCTAAACTCAACATTTATGCTAAGCTTGGATTTTGGAAGTAGTGAGAGAACAAGAAGAACAATGTCTTTGTTTATAGTCTCCATTAGCAAGTGCTAAAGTTATTATTTTTTTAAATTTCACTTCATGATAAAAATAGTTCTCTGTGAATTTAAATACAACCTCAAAACAACAAAATACCAGTTTGTTTTCATGAATTTAAACACCCTCAGAACTAGAAAACGTTCCCAGGGTAATGTGGGAGTTGCTGTCAATAAACTAAGTCTTATTTGAGTGTAACTGAAGCTCACAGTGCCCACACGTAGTCATCATCACAGAAATGGTTGAAGCACTCTACCTTAGTGACTTGGCCATCCCATCTGTAGCACTGCCCTTAGGTTTTGACAAATTTAAGAGATTATTCTATCTGTGTATTGACATTAACTGGATAAAATTTGATGCAGCAGACAACACATATTTGTTATATACCTACTATGTGCCAGAGACTGTTATTGAGCATTGAGCATACAAAGAAAGGTAAAAACAGTCCCTGTGTATCAACCCAACAAGCAAAGCCTTCATCTATGTCATACTATTGAATTCTTCTTCATGTACTACTGCAGAGGACCTGTGAACAAAGCTAATTCCTGATACCAAAACAAAACAAAAAACTCAATAACCCCAAACTAAAAATTGATAGTCTCAGGGTGTAGATTCCCCTTATATTATAGAACAGTCTACTGGAGGAGACAATATGAAAACAACTTTATACAAACAAGTTTTATGCAGGATAAAAAAAGTATAATCTGAAAGTAGAAGACACTAGCCTTAAAGGGAGGTCAGGAAAGACTTCTTTTAGGAAGTGGGGTTTTATCAGGGACTCGAATGTGAATCTCTGATTTAGCCAATGATAATGCCCAGACTGAGAGCTGAGTATTATTTAAAGTGATGATGCCAATGTCACTGTTATCAAAGAATATTTGGTGGGAATATAAAGAGTAAGAAGACTGAAAAAAGTAGGGATGGGGAAGAGCACCTGATGGAGGGTTTTAAATGCCAAATGAGAATTTTATATTTGATCCAAAAGTTCATAAGGAGCCACTGGAATTTATTGAGGGTGACATGATAAGATCTGCACTTTAGGAAGATCGCTTTGATAACTGAACTGAGGATGGACTAGATCAGTGGGAAAGAAAGGATGGAGCAGATTTAACAATTACCTTGTTGAGGCTACCATTGTCCCTTCCCCTCTGAGGCTTCCTATAGCCATCCTTTAAAAGAACTAGATTTAACTTCAAGGAAGATATTTGTAAGCTGGGCACAATACCACAGGACTCACTATATTGTCAGGGGGAGCCCAAGAGAGCCCATTGAAGACTTCCCTACTTGAGAGTAGTATAGCTCTTGGGAGATGGCATTCTAGGTTTGCCTATGTATTCCTATGTTGTATATCTCCCCATGAAAGTGCTTTGTATTGGACTGGGCTGTGTAATGCATGCTGCTGGAGATTTTCAGCATAATATAAACCAGAGGATTAGACTGCAATGATGTAATTTCAAAAGCACAGCAATGACTGTTTTGTGCTTAACCTTTTCTAAGTCTTACCACATTTTTCTGGGCAAAAGAGACAGGATCATAGCAGTCAGAATTCTTAGGACCTGAAATTCTATGCATCGGGAGAGAGAGAAATTCTGTAAAGCTCCAGACCCAGATATCTACTGCTGCAGTGAGAAGGTGGGGGTGGGGAATGGAACAGAGGAAGTGATGAGCACTCGATGCTACAAGCAGATTCTTAGAAGACTTTATTTCCATGGTTCTACTCTAATTCGGATCCCATTCTTCTTGTCTGGTTTATTGCAATAGCCTCTTTACTAGTCTCCCAGGTTCCAAATTTGCCACCTCCCCCCCAAACTCTTTTTCATCTTAGACATTATTGATATTTTTCTCCAGAGAATAACTGACCTTATCATTTTTTACAAAAAAATAAAAAAAGAATAAAAAATTAAGAAGTCCCTTGATGCTTACTCCATTGATAATAGAGATTTTAAAGGCAGCTGGGTAGAATAGTGGATAGAGTGCCAGCCCCGGAGTCAGAAGAACTGGGGTGTAAATCTGGCCTTAAGCATTAATTAACTGTAGAACCCTGAGCAAAATACTTAACCCTAATTGGAGAGAGAGAGAGAGCGAGCGAGCACTTTTCACCTGGCACTCAAAACCTGGTTCCATTTTACCTTGATATGTTTATCTCCCCAAAACATAATCTTGATTTAGGGTACATTTCCAGAATATGATTCACTCATTTCCTCTCCTGAGTCCTTATTACTGTTGTTCATCTTTTCATTCAACAGTAAAATTAATTAAAAATCTACTGCTGTGGATAATGCCATGCTAAGCACTGAAGGAAACACAAACAGATATAAATGGACAATATGGCAAAGATACTGGAATGGTTTGCCATTTCTTTCTCCAGTGGATTAAGGCAAATGATTTGTCCAGGGTCACACAGCTAGTAGGTAGTTGTGCCTGGAGAGCACACAGATCTTCCTAATCCCAAAACCAGACTCTATCCCCTGTGCCACCTAAACTGACATAAATAGAACTAAGGCACAATCCCTATAGTCTATACTTTAGTCATTACTCCCTCTTCTATTACATGTTGAAAAAAATCTAACTATATTTAAATGCCAACATTATTACCACCTTCTCTATAAAAATGTTTCTTGACTACATGTGATCTAATGTAATTCTGGAAACTACCTTTATACCTGCTTTAATGCATTTACCATTTTCTGATTTATTGTTAATTGAATTTTTGCCTCAGCCCTCTTTATTAAATTATAAGAACTTTAAGGACAGGAGCCTTATCTAAGTCATTTTTCATTCCCTTTTTTATCTTATATAGAGTCAATCAACAACTATTTATTAAGTACTAACTACACATCAGACACTGTCCTAAATACCAGGGAAAAAAGAAAGATAAAAATAGGTCCCCCCTCCCAAGGAACTGAGATTCTAATGGAGAGAGTAAATAGCTTATGTACATGGAAATAGTTGGTGAAAATGTATCTTGGAGGGAGGAGACTAGTACAGTGCTGAGAGATCTCTTATAGGAGGCAGAATCTGTCCTGAGGCTAAAGAAAACTAGTGTGACTGGATTATAGAGTATGTTGAGGAAATAAAGGGTGAGAAGAAGGTCTGAGGATTTTATATTTAATCTTATAGGATACAGAAAGTCCCTGAAATTTATTAAGTAAAAGGTTTACATAGTCAATCTTGAACTGTAAGAAAATCACTTCAACTACTAAATGGAGGATTGATTACAGTGTAGAGAGACTTGAAGAAGACCAATTAGAAAACTATTGCAATATACATTACATTAGGTAATGAGAAACTGGAAGAAAGTGGTGGTTGTGTAAATGGAAAGAACACTAGTAGACCATAAATATTTGTTGAATTGAAGACATTCAACCATCATGCAGTTTTTATATGATGAGAATGGGAGAGTTAGAGTAGGTTGTGTGCTTTTCCTCTTCCATGAGTCATGGGACATTTTTTGACCTCTGACATCTCTTCCCCTTATGTTCCACTTTTAGATTGCTCTTGCTATTAATTTAACCAAAGAGGTCCCATGGAAAATGACTATCCTTATGCCTCCCTTCCTTCTTGGTCTGCACTGACTGAACATTTTCAAATGGATTAATGCACATTCAAACTAACCCCAATAGGTTCAATGCAAGAACCAAGACTCTTGTCTTGTGCAAAGACTGGAATTCACTCTGTCCAGATGAAACTTTCTTAAGATAATGTGTAGTAGGGGCGGCTAGGTGATGCAGTGAATAGAGCACCGGCCCTGGAGTCAGGAGTCTCTGAGTTCAGATCCAGCCTCATACACTTAATAATTACCTAGCTGTGTGGTGTTGGGCAAGCCACTTAACCCCATTTTCCTTGCAAAAGAAACCTAAAAAAATAATGTGTAGTGGTTTGGTATTTTCTTCCTGAAGTATTTCACCCTTCATTGAGATACTGCAGCAGCCCCCGAGTGGCTGCAGGGATTCTAAAAGATCCCAACCACAAAGCCTTTGTGATCACCTCTAGGTATATTAGTATGACCTTGGGAAAAAGAGAATTGGGCAACTCACTATTTTATCTAATCATTGCTCATTGTTTATATTATTAAAAAGAAAAGAAGAATAGTAGAAGGAGAAGGAAAGAAGGGAAGAAGTAAAAAGGAAGTTAGGGAAGGAAAGGGAAAGAAAAGAAAGAAAAGAGAAGGGAAGGGGTGGGTTGAAGTGATTTTCTTACAGTTCAGGATTTACCATGTAAACCTGTTTACTTAATAAATTCCAAGGGAGTAAACTCTAAGCTTAAATATAAAATCCTCAGTTTGGCATTGAAAGCCTCTTCAGCCCAGGGCTTCTTCTCACCCTTTACTTCCCTCAACACACTCTGCCATACAGTCACACTAGTTTTCTTCAGCCTCAGGACAGATTCTGCCTCCAACATTAGATCTCAGTATTACACTAGTCTCTTCCCTCCAAGATAAATTTCCTCCAACTATTTCTATGTACATGAATTAAATTTGTTGAGACAAGCATGTTTTTCTCTCTTAGCTACTACTTATATTGCCTCTCCATAGAAAACAGGTTTTTTAACTGAAGTAATCATGGGGTAGGCATAGATTGAGCACAGATCACTGCTTTTCTGAGCTACTCCATCTGATGAGGGTGAACAGTTGGAAGATGTGAATCCCTCATACACGGAAGTTGCACTTGATCAACCAGACCTTCCTGTAATATTTGTTTCTATTGTCTTTTCCCCTTCCTATTGATACATGGTTACTAGGTTCTCAGAAAGGCTGGCAGATCTTAGCAAACAAAGGCTGTCTGATGATTCCCGACATCCCATCAAAATCTGAGATTCTGTAATTCTATGATACTAGTCATAAATCAAACATCAGAGCCTGTTCTCTAAAAAGCAGGCTGATTTAATCTTCCTTGGGAACCTCTCATTAATCTTTGTGGCTCATTATGCATCCACCCAGGGTTTTTCCAGGGCACATAAGAATCTGGCTCATGTCTCTTAAAGGATTCTTTACAGACAGTCAACAACATTTAGTAAATGGTTAGTTTGTTTCGGACAGTCTGCTAAGGTCTGGAGCGTCAAAGACAAGCCAAAAATCCCACAAAAAATCTCCCCCACCAAAGAAAGGATATTCTTTGCCTTCAAGGAAGGCAGTAATATGGGTGAAGACAAGGCAGTATATAAAAATTGACTGAGTGTGTGTGTGTGTGTGTGTGTGTGTGTGTGTGTGTGTGTTTGTGTGTGTGTATGTATGTGTGTGTGTCAGGAGAAGGAAGTATAGTTTGAAGATACTCAAATGAAAGCTCAGTGGTAAGGGTTAAGAGAATCAAAAGTACAATTGAGAGAATAAATCAAGACCTGATTGGACCTGTCCCTAAAATAGAGGCCCTGGAAGAAAATGGATTTGGGATGACAGAAAGATGTTTCAAACTGAGAACTCAAGAGCTGAGGGAGTTCCAAGGTGAGAAGGCAGCTGATTCTTAGTGGTGAGGACCCTACAGATATAAAGTCTCATAAAAATTACCTATAGAACAGTTTTAGCAAAATCAGTGAGATAAGATTTACAGCAATATTAGAATTAGACCCTCTGTATTTTGATCTCCATTTCCTTGCCCTGAGAAATTCAGACCTAGTCCTCATAAAACCCCATAGAACAACACTTAGTTTTTAGGAAAATGTTGAATATTATTCCTAGCTGCATGCACTGAGATTAAGAACTTGGTGAAGGGATAATTTCTTCACTCCATAACTTGCCTGGAGACCCCAGGACTCTGTTCATTTCCTTACCCCAATGTCAAACACAGCCACAATTATTCCTGCATATTCTTTTGATCTGCATCCCACTCATCTTAGTCCAACAGTTTTTACAGTACTCTGAAGAGTACTAGGGGCTGTAAATTCTTTGTCTTGGTGCTTCTTATCTTTTACCAGTCTGTCTTATATGGTCACTTCCCTTAGCTGCTTCCATATTCCTTATGATGCTTCTGCCCAGATACTCCATCTTGATATATTATTTGATATGGACTTATAACTTTCTTTTATACTTTTCTTTCTTATATCCTTAACTAATAAAATCACATTCCTAAATACATACACACACAAAGTTTTACTCATTGATCCTAATTTCCCCTCTGGGTAAAATTAGTAGATTAAATCAAATCCTGCAGCTATTATAATGATTGATAGATGAACAGAGCCACATAACAAATATTCAGTTATCTGAAGATAACTAGCCCCTCATCCCCACCCCAACCTTCTCTTACCCGGGTCTTTCAATGATTTCTCTAATGATGGAGTCTCTAGTTGGCTTACTTGGCTCCTTATGTCTTAGAGAATTAGTGTCTCATATCCATTATCTCTTATGAAACTGATGGACATGAACATCTCTTGAATATTAATAATGATTAAAAATGTGGGGCAGCATGGTGTCATGGTAACAGAGCAGTGATTTAGGAGTTAGGAATCAGTTGACTTCAGTTCTAATCCCAAGCTTCCCATTAATGAGTTGTATGATTTGGTATAAGTCACTTGTCATAGCTGGGCCTAAGGTTTGTCATTTGTAAGATAAGCCAATTGGTTTAGGTGAACACATCAAATCAAAATTTAGAATTAAAAGGGAATTTATTCATTTCATCAAGGAAGAAACTGAGACAGAGAAAAGTGGAGGAAGCCCTTTCAATTTCTAGGATCTCAAAGGTCCTTCCTTGGTCAATGAGTCTATGAAAAGGGAAGGGATAAAGGTAACAAAATTCTGTTGAAATCCTCTTCATACTTATTTATTATTCCCTGAACTTAATCTTGTGCCTTAAGGTTTTTTTTTATTTCTTTCATTTAAAAAAAAATATTCCTTAGAGAGCTAAAATCCTAACTCAGTCTTGTTTACCTGATGAGACTTGACAAAGGTCACAAACCAAAATATCCTGCCTTCAGAATGGTAGTTTTTTCCCCCTTCCTTTTATAGCTAGTGAACCCCTACAAATAAGATAATAGGAATATGAATGAGACTGAAGTCTCATTCAAAACCCTGCAGAGTAATATAAGCTATCATGAGAACATCAAAGATATGGAATCTTTCAAAATAATATATTAGAATATTTCTTGGTGAAGATGTGTTTGTGAATTATTTAAGGTAAAAAACTGCAGCAACAGAGAAGCAGTGGGTATTCTCCACTTCTCACTCATTAATTATTAATACAATTTTAAGATTAGACATACTCAGGCTGGTTAGGCATTATTTTTAGGATTAGCAAGACTATGCTTCTACAATTTACTATGAGTCATATATGAGTTCCTTTAAATAGATACATTCTCTTAAGCCAAAGAATAGTGTTAATAGATATGAAACCTCCTCACCCCCTACCAAACATCTAATTCTCTTTACTGTTAATAAGATCTCAAATTTGACCAGTAATCATGCTCAAATTCCCCTTTGTACAGTAACTATGACTTATGAGTACCAGGGATTGAGAATTGACTAATTTGTTGTATGTATGCATAGTACATAATTAAGAATGGAAATATTTATAGTTTTATTTCCCAGTCAAGTTTCTTCATTGTTTATTTAATTTTCAGTTAAAAGAAGAGGATAATTCACTTTAGAAGCCTTGTAATGCCTGACCTTCCATTTTATTATAAGGCAGTTTCTCTCCTCCAGTAATTTTTTAAAAAAATTGTTCTATGGCTTATTTTGAATGCATCTAAATGGTAATTGTTCTGTATCTATTATTTTATTAATATTTGTTGAAATTTGTTAACATTACTACTAAGTAAAAATTCTAATTTAAATCTTATTAGAGTTTACAAAATGCTTTATGCATGTCATATGATCACAGTAGCTCTGTAAGGCCTGTATAATATCAGAATCCCTATTTTACAACTGAAGTGACTAGTTTAGGGTTACAAACTAAGTAAGCATCTTAGGCAGAGTTTGAAGTCAGATATATTCCCTTTATGAATTAGCTGCTTCTATTCAATAAGCTCCAGTTGCTTCCTAATACTCTCCAAATCAAATATAAGGTACTAAATTTGGCCCTTCTAAACTTTCCAGCTATCTTACACTTAACTTCTCTCTCTACTTACTCTATCTAATCTGTCTTACTACTTCATGGCTTCCCCTTGAATTTAATTTCATTTTCAAGGTTCTCTCTAGGTACATTGGTATAGTTATCCTCTATACCCATATAAACATCAGTTCTTCCAGTCCTACCAAATATACTGCATATATAAGGTATTGATATTTTCAAGGCATTGTGCTAGGTTTACTAGGGATAAAAAACATAATGATAAATATTCAGCACTGTATTAGAGGATCTTTATGAGTTTCTGTGTTCAATTGTTTTGGCAGTAAGGCTCTCTGAATTTGGCTAGAATGGTTTTCTTATAGTAGACATACAATCCATTAAGTTGCTTCTCCAAGTGTTTTCACCTCGAGAGGACTTGATAGATCTTTTGATTCTCTGCCAGACCCTTTGAAAAACTAGAATGACTGGGAAACACATGGGACACTAGAAAAATAATCCCACCAAGGTGACTGTGTTCAAATCACTTAACTTCCCTAGTCTTTAAATTCTTCATCTGCAAAATAGAAATCAGTAATTTGTAAAACTGTCATTATAGGAACATCCTTCACACAACAATCAAAATTAATTAATTATGGATTAATCAAAATTAATTTTTTCAGGGAATTCTTTTTCAGCATTTTTAAAGCATTCTGAAGATTCTTGGACATTACAGAGCTAGTTGACTTGGTTGAAGCTATCTGCACATGTCAAAATTGAAGTATCAAAAGAGTGATTGCTTTCTCAGGGAGCAAATCACTTAGAACTCTATGAATGTCACCAAGAAGGCTCGGGACAATATTTGATATGACTTGATTGAGTCAGGAATTTATAAATTAATATTTTGAGGTAAGAGCAGTGAACAAAGAGAAAATGTCCATGTAAGGGAAGATGGGGTCTTACACTGTTTATCATCTGCAAATGTGTTTAATGGGCATTCTTCTTCTCTTGGAATTCTGTTACACTTCAACTTATTTCCTTTCTCCTTTCCTGATGGAGCTGAGAGAGACAGAGGGAGCTTCAGAGCTTCACTATAAATTTTCATGCTAGGCACAGAAATGCTTATTTGAGTTCTATATTGAATTAATAAAGATCAGGGTATTCTGGATCTGTTTGAAAGTTACATAAATCCAAATTTTGCATAATGCATGCATTCAAAGTTCAAACAGTGATACCATTTGCATATAAGGTTTTATATGCCTCTGCAGTTCTATAGCCAGATGAGAGTTATTTGGGTTCTTCTGGGATAATCTCTCTAGATCCTTGTTCTGATGATTGTAAATAACAGTCTGTTTGTCAAACAGGCAGATCTACATAGTAATAAGATTTATTGTAAGAAAAGATACATCCTGCAGTATTCCCTCACACACAAATTCATACTTTCTGATGATAATTTTTCCTACTCTGATAGTTACTGAACATACCAGGTATTTCTGACAGGAGGAGTCTTGAAGACTCTGAGATCATAATTATTCCTCTTTCAGACTTCATTCTTTTCTTCTTGAGCCTATAATAATCCCAACGTCCCATGTTCAAAGCCTTGGAATTATCTTTGATTTTCAGCTCTCCCTTATTTCTCATAGCCAATCATTTGTAATATACTATCAATTCAATTGGTGCAATACCTCTTGTATTCTCTCCTCTCTATTTTTCCTGCAATCACTCTTGTAAAGTTGTTACTACTAATCTCCTGTATCATTACCAAAGTCCTTCCACTCTATCATTTATATGCCTGCCAGAATATTCTTTCTTAGACATAGTTCTAGCCATGCCATTCTGCTAAAAGTGAAAATATAAATGAACAAACAAAAAAACAAAATAAAAACACAAATATAAAAATGAACCTTCAGTGATTCCCCATTGCTAACTGGATACTGAGTTGATTAGACCCTTCCACGGCTTTGCCTTGATAACCTTATGCTATTTTATTACCCTCCACACTTCAGCTAAACTAGTGTACTCTCTGTATCCTGAGTGAATATGAACCTACCTATTTCTGTAACTTTATTATTTTTTGTCTGGATTGCTTTCTCTTCCATTTTTCAGCTGCTGGATTCCTATCCAGTCTTTAAAGCTCATTTTAATGAAGACCTTCTCTATGAAAACTTCCTTGAATTTCATGTTTGATTAATTATCTTTTACCCTATATCTTCTATAACAGAATATGCTTTATATCTACCCTGTCTACTACTATTCCTATTCCTACTAGCTAGATTGCATTTATAAGGCACTTTCTGGTTTGCAAAGTGCTTTACAAATATTATCCTAACAACAATCTTGGAGGGAATTGCCATCATTTTACAGAAGAGGAAATAGAGGTAAATAGGAGTTAAATGACTTATCCAAAGCCACACAACTATTAGGTATATGAGGCAACATTTGAAGTCAGGTCTTTCTGACTTCAGGTTCATTTATCTAACCATTAGACTACCTAGCTAGCATCAAAAGCGTGTTCAGCTGGGCCCATGAAGACTAATATATTACAGTGCTTTTGCCTCACAGAGCATATTTTTGTTGTGGAAACCATTCATTTGTAATAAGGAGACTAGCTTTTATTGTAATAACCTTGACTCCAAAGGGTATCTCAATAACCTTGCACTTTCCCTGCATTTTATACATACTTGTGGATTTGTTAAATTCCCACTCTGGTACTACTAGGACTTATTTTAACTATGCGTTATAGATAGGCCCTCCCCCAAAAGAAGGGAGTTGCAAGATATTCAATGTTCAATAGGAATCAGGAAATCTATTTTGTTAATATACAAGTGTGAGTTATTCCTACTTACAAGAAATGCTAAGCATAGAAAACTCACACTTGTATATTAACAAAATAGGAATCAATAACAACTTAGAATTACTGTTTCAATCATCAGGGAGTTTTATAATTAAACACAATGTAGTTGTAGTCCTCTTATTTTTCATCTTGGATCTACACTGTCTAAACCTTTCCTCCTGGAAAGTTCTTTGGTGAAATGACCAGGTTTGATCCATTCTTCTTGTTGTGTTCAACCTAGCTTTTATAGAAGGTTTACTTGCCTTCAGTCTCTTCCTGTTGATGCCATAGTCATCAGCTTCTCTCAGTGAACCCAGGATTTGAAGTCTATACATATCCACACAAAGAACCTATTTAAGAAAAGAAAAAGAGAAATGACTAACAGGATCCCAGTTTATTAAGCTTAATTCATGATTCATATTGGGATGGGTTGAGGGGTGAGGAATTTAGAAAAGAGATCTTCCTACCCACCCTTCTTCCAGTTAAAACAAAAACTGTCCTTCAACCAACCACACAGGAGAGAGTCAAAATTGAGACAGATGAATAGGCAGGACTTTCTCTTTTGTGCATCTCTTGGTACATTAGATTCTTCTATCTTCACAACCAATGGAGGGGGTGGTCTCACCACCTCATAATATAAAGCCTTCAGCAATTAATCACACATAGTTGTAAGTAGGCTATCCACAGCTTTTATGTGACCTTTAGGAGTGAGAAATAATGACTGAGCATGATCTGTGATGGAGGGAGGAAGATTAAATGAGGCTGAAGCAAAGCTACCAATTTGTTGCTGAATTCATCTCTTTGTTCTTTATTCCTCTACCAGAGTAAGATCTATGAAAGTATGCAATTAAATTCTTTTACACTCCTAGTACCTAACACAGTGCTCTGCACATTAGATATCTGATAAATGTTTGAGAAAAGTGAAAACACTTGGATTGTTTGACTGGTGATTCAATGGATTTTATTTTTTACAAATAAATTAAAATAATTCATGATCTCTCCATACAAGTTCTCCTCTGATACTCATCACAGCAGTTAATAAATAAAAATTTATTAAGGGTCTACTATGTTCTAGACTCTCTGCTAAGCAATAGACCACAAAGAGAGGCAAAAGTCAGCCTCTTCCCTCAAGGAATTCACAATCTAAAGGGCTGAATCTGAATTTGCCCTTTTAAAGACAAGGCTCCACATGAAGAGGAGTTCATCTCCAGAAGGACCATCATCAGCTGAAGAATTTTAGTCACAACAAAATCAAGCATAAAGTTTTTCAATTCACAATAGTAGAGGAAGAACCACCACCAATGCAATCACTTGTCCTGGAAAGTATTAGGGTGTAATCAATCTTTTGTATGATTCACTGGGCCTGATCAAATGGCTAAGCAGTTAAAGGTAAATGGAATCTCTAAGGCCCTCCAATCTTCTAAAATCATTTGAGGCCTAGTTAGAGGATCTGATCCAGGTAACTATGTTTTCCTTCTAAGTTTATGGACAGCAACACAAGATTTTATCAGTGAGACAGCTTAGCATAAGCATGTTTTAACAATCTTTGTGGATCACATGCTTATCTTTAACTTTTTGGTGATTGAATTTTACAAAAAAAACCTGTTAATCTCAACAGTTTTCATGATATAGTTATGCTTCAAATTCAGAAATTTCTCTTCATTATTTTTGGTGATAATAGTTATGGAGTGATAAAATAATTAGTTTCCTCTGGTTACTAGGGCTCCCTCAGTGCTCATCATAAGATTAAAATTGTCATTGGATCTGTAAACAAAATGCTTAACATAATTCAATTATTCAATCATTCAAGAAACATCTATGACTTGAGGTGGCTGAGATAGGCATTCTTTGTACACTACCAATTTATAGGAAAAGTGTCTAATAAACAAATATTACTTCATTTTATAAAAGAAACAACTAAATTATCCTTCAAATAGTATTTTTTCTAATGCTAAACTTCTAATTCAAATATTATTTGGGGGTTACATACTTTATGACATTTCAGATTTGAACATCCTACTTCATGCTGATACAGAAATAATTTATAATGATCTTAGTGATTACTTGAACTCTCACAGGTGTTTCCATTATCATTTCTATGCAGAATATACCCATATCTCCAAAACTAACTCTAATTCCTAGTTTGTGCTTGAGAACTGCATCATCAATTACTTGTTAGACATTTTCAAGTTGGTGTCTTGCATATATCTCAAAATTCAACATATTTGAGACAGATAATCATTTTTTTCTTCCCTCCCTCCAATCCCAACTATTTCTCTAATATTCTTGTTTCTGCTAGCACAATGACTGGAAGATAATGAAATAGTTTTGATTGATGGATTGAACCGATTCTGTTGAGATTACCATTTCAAGTATCCGGGCTCACAATCTAAGATTTATTTTTAACTTTTCATTCTCTCTCATCCTACCCCACTCATCAACTAGTTGCCAAGTCTTAATGACTATTGATAGTCATCGATACAGCATCTCTCATATCCATTCCTCTCCACTCATGCCACATTAATTCAAGCCCTCATCACTTCAGATCTGGACAATTATAATTGACCTCTCAATGGTCTCCCTGCCTAAAGTGTCTTTCCTATCCAATCATGCTACACATAGTTAGCAAAGGAATAATCTTCAATTACAAGTCTGAATATATATCTCTTGATCAAAAATATTTATTGCCTTTTATTGAATAGATTAACATACAAATTTTCTGTTAAATCTCTTCACAATATTACTTTACAAGTAATCACATTTTCTTCCATGCCTTTCATAATCCAGTCAAATCGACCCTCTTGCTCATATACCATATTCATCTTTCATCTCCATGCCTTTTGATAGGCTAGCCCCCAAGCTCACATTCACCTCTTAAAGCACCTAGTTTCATTCAAAGCTTAATTCAAGTACCACCTTCTACATGATTTTTTTCTAATCCCCCCCCAAGATATTAGTATTAGTATTAGTATTCCTCTTAAGTTGCTTATATAGTTCAAATACTTAAAGGATCAAATGAGAAAACATATATAGATATAGATATAGATATAGATATATATATATATATAGACACACATATGGAAAGAGGGAGAATACTTTTTAGTATTTAAAGTATTGAATTAATGTGATTATTGTCATTATTAGAATGTTGTTTTCCCTATAAAATGTAAACCCTTTTAGGTAGGTATGTTTCACTTTTATTTTTGTATACCAGGGATTCTTTGTGACCTTAATTGGGGTTTTCTTGACAAAGATACTAGACTGGTTTCCAGTTCATTTTCCAGATGAGGACACTGAGGCAAACAGGATTAAGTGACTTGTCTAGTATGACATAGCTAGAAAGTTTGGGAGGCTGAATTTGAACTCAAGAAGATGAGTTTTCCTGAATCAAGGTCTGGCATTCTATTCATTTCACTATCTAAATGCCCAAAATTAAACTGCAGATCAGCAAAACATCTAAAATTTCATCTGTGCCCTTGTTAGATTAAATTCATTGGGCTATCAGTGGCTCAAAGAACAATAATTAGGAATCAGAGAAAATAAAGGAGATTCAAGGGGAGAAGTCAATTTTTCAAAGTGAGAGGTTTTCATGAGTAATGATTTTTTCAGTGATCAGTAAAAAATTGATACTGATCCCCAGAGCTTTTAGTACTAATCTCTAGGAAATGGAAAACTAAAGGGAAGTCAATCTGCAATGTTTTATTTGTTCCCTCCTCCCCCCATTCAATGAGATATTTTGCTATATTTCTCCTGGTTAATTATGCTAGGATTACTGTGACTTGCTATTCACTGGCATCTTCATTCTGTTTTCCTTTCAGAAGAGGAGCTGAAACTATAATTCTAGGCTCTTTCTTTTTCAATTTAGTAAAAGAACTGAGAACATTGATTAGGGAGGCCAGGCACTAACTTTGCTGCATGCCAATTGAGAATAACCTGCCAGTGGAGAGCAACCATTATGGTACATAATGGTTGGTTTATTGAATAAACATTTATTAAGTACCTAATATATGCTGGGCATGAGATAGAGGTCAGTGAAGAGAGAAATGATCCAGACACCAGTAAGACCTACATTCAAATTCTGACAATGACACATATATACTTGAGACCACAGACAGTCAATGACTTTTCATAGACTTAAGGTTATTCTCTAGAACTAAAAATTGATTGTGTATTTGTGGAGAATGCATGGGGTGGCTAGGTGGTGCAGTGGATAGAGCACCAGCCCTGGAGTCAGCAGTACCTGAGTTCAAATCCAGCCTCAGATATTTAATAATTACCTAGCTGTGTGGCCTTGGGCAAGCCACTTAACCCCAATTGCCTTGCAAAAAAAAAAAAAACTAAAAAAAAGGGAAAAAAAGAGAATACACAAAATATTTCCTATCCCAATGAAATTAGAAGCCTAAAATATCCCCCCTCCCTCTCTTTCTCCTTTTTCTCTCTTTCCCTCCCTCTCTCATTTTTCTCTTTCTCCCAGTGTTTCTCTTCTCTCTGTTTCTCAGTCTATCTACTTTGTCTTTCTCCCTTTCTGTCTCCATTTTTGTCTCTTTCTCTCTGTTTCTATCTGTTCTGTGATCTTTAGGAGGGAGGGAAGGAGAGGAGGAGGGATAGAATTTGCAACTCAAAACTTTATAAACAACATGTTAAAATTGCTTTACATGTAATTTACATGTAATTGGGAGAATTAAAAAATTGAAAAATAAATTAGAATACAATTATATACAGAGAAAATTTGAGAGAGTGATGAGAGCTCTAGGGAAGAGAGGAATCATGTTGTGTTGAGTACAATCAAAAAAAGTTTCTTATGGAGGTCATGGTACTTGAATTTTGATGTAAGTAGATGGAAATGAGGTTATGTGCTCCAGAGCCTGGATCTGGCCAACCTGTATGAAGTGTGAGACAGGCACACTGAAATCTGGAAAGACTAGTTGTACAGTTTGCAGAAGTACTAGAAAGTACAATATTTAGTTATAAATCAGTTCTGGGGAATTAGCTGTGAATGAATACACAGCATTTTGAAGGACTTCTTCCTTACAGAAGACATTTTATGCTTTTACATGGAGCTACAGCAAACATCACTAATATCACTAGAAAATGGAGTAAGGACTTCTAAGTGTAGCTCTCAGAAGTGGGAAGATGGGGGTCTTCAGAAGAAGAGGGTACTCAAAAGCTTGAAGGAATGATTGCTATTGTACTGCCAGCTGCTGAGATCACTTACTCAAAAAGACAAGCATGGGGTAAAAGGAATACTGAAATTTCCTAATTAATTATGTTTTGATTGGTACAAGCTGATAATCACTGATTCTCTTAATTTGATTTTGAGTCAACAGTGATATAGAACCCATAGTACCTGGACCTTTTTTCATCTCATACATGCTAATCTCATCAATTAAGGATTTTAGTTACCATTTGGAAGGTAGGGAACATTTTAGTTTTTAGTTTTGGAATTATCAGAAAAATGTAAGAAAAAGAAATGAGAAGAAAGGAGGGAGAGAGGGAGAGAGGAAGAAAAAGGAGGAAGGGATAGAGAGAAAGAGAAAGATTGAATTGTGCTTGAAAGTGTGTATGTCTGTTTATATATTTGTCCTTTCTAGATTCTTTTCAAATATAATGGACTAATTCACTGGTAAGGAGGGGAAAACACATAAAATGTTTAATGTGCTTACCTGTGCTAGCCTAGCATTTAAGAATGTTTAATCATCTCAATGACAGAAGAGGACAGAGGAATGCAAAAATATTGTGTAGACCAAATCCCCCCAAAAAATTCTAAGGAAGAATTACCTCTAAACAACTCTAAACAGAGGAAAGTCCATTTTATTTAAGGGCACCCCAGTACATTAATAACCTTCACATTCTATACACCTCTCTCAGAGCCAGAAAACCTCAGAGGAATGGTGGAGTAGAGGAAAGAGTGCCAACCTTGGAGTCAGAAATACTGGTTTCAGCAGCTGACACTGTCATTTAGTAGTTATGTGGTTATGGATAAATCACCTAGCCATTCTGAATCTCAGCCTCCTTAACAGGAGAACAGAGATAATGATACCTACATTGCCTATTTCACAGGATTATTACAAGTTATTTAAACTCCAAAATGATGGATGGATGAAAAATGAGGGGATAAATAGTCAACTCTTTAAGGGGCCATTATGTTCCAGGAATAATTCTAAGTGCATAGATAGATAGACAGAAAGATATCTAATCAGTGGCCAAATCTTGCTTCCAGAGTCTATCTCCCATTTCATTTTTTTCCTCTCTGTAGATACCAACCCTTGTTGGGGTAGTTAGGCATCTATGCATTTAAGGTGGCACAGACTATAGAATAGTGAATCAGGAGACAGGAAGATGTATGTTCAAATCTGATCTCATGTAATGACTATTTGACACTGACTAAAGCACTTAACTGCCACTAGCTTTAGTTTCCACAATTCTAAAATGGAAATAATAATAGTATCTCTGTTATAAGGTTGTTGTGAGTATAAAAATGAGATTCAACTTTTTTTTTAGGTTTTTGCAAGGCATACGGGGTTAAATGGCTTGCCCAAGGCCACAAAGCTAGGTAATTATTAAGTGTCTGAGACTGGATTTGAACCCAGGTACTCCTGACTCCAGGGCCAGTGCTTTAACCACTGTGCCACCTAGCAGCCCTGAGATTCAACTTTTAAAACACTTTGCAATCCTTAATTCACTATCTGAATGTTAGCTTTTGTTATTACCACACCTTGACTAGACTATTGCAATAGCTTCTTAATTAGTCTCCATCTCTCTTTTTCTCCCTCTGTCTGTCTGTCTCTGTCTCTGTCTCTGTCTCTGTGTCTCTGTGTCTCTCTCTGTCTCTCTCTCTCTGTCTCTGTCTCTCTTGCTGTCTCTATCTCTGTGTCTCTGTGTCTGTCTCTCTGAATCTCTCTGTCTTTCTGTCTCTGTATCTCTGTCTCTCTCTGTCTATCTCTGTCTCTGTGTTTCTCTGTCTCTGTGTTTCTGTCTTGCTCTTTGTCACTCTATTTTTCTGTTTGTCTTTACATATATCTTTATGTACATATTCATACACACACACATATATATATATTTTTTCATATAAACACTTAATCTTGCAGTGACCTTGGCAATATTCTAAACTGATTTATATTGGTAGAGGGAGTTCCCCTTATTGATAAAACTTTGTCTCCATGTCCCCTCCTCCCGAAGGACATCTATATTTATATGGAAACATTTCCTTATCTAATTTAAAGCCTTATTTGCCAGTTTTAGTTTCTCTTATTCTTTCTTCAGTAGATAGATAGAGAGTGAGTGACTGGCTCTCATCCAAATACCATAATCCTCCATGTACTTGAGATGTTATGAAGTTGCACTTTTACTTTATATCTCTTGGCTTCATAATTCCAAATCTTTTAACCTTTACTCAAAAGTTTTTTAAAAAAATAAACTCTCTCCACAATAGTCCTCTTCATTCTCTCAGTTATTTCAAAGAAAATCCTGAAAATAGATGAGCAGCTTTGGAAGGGTATTGAGTTATTGCAGCTAAATGAAACTCACTATTAGTTGCTTGCATATATTTCTAACATTAAATATCTTATTCTGACTTGTCCTTTTAAAGTTTCCCCTAAGAACAACAGCAACAACTAACAAATCTCATGTATAGATCAATTTTAGTTTTCTAAAACACTTTACTTACAGGAACTTTTGCACAAATAGTATATTCAGTATTTTATGGGTAAAGAAACTGAAGTCATTTCAGTTGTGTCTGACTCACATGACTCCATTTGGATTTTGGTTATTTTTGGCAGAGATACTGAAGTGGTTAGCCATTTCCTTCTCCAGATGAGGAAACTGAGGCAAATAGGGTTAAGTGACTTGCCCAGGATCACACAGCTAGTAAGAATCTGAAACTGGATTTGAACTCAAGTATTACTGATTCCTGGTCTGTGCCAGTCACTGTGCCCCTCACTTTTAACTGAAGTTTAGAGACATCAAGTTACTTGCCTATAATCATGCAGATACACAACTACAAACTCTCTGGGTGCTTTTTCTCCTCTTTCTCAGAATTTTGAGGGATGGGAAAGTGTGTGATTTGTTGTTGTTTATTGGTGCTTTGTCTATCTTTGTATCCTCAGGGTCTGATATGGAATCAGTCACATTTTTAAAAAATATTTATTGCTGGACTGAACTGACCATCAACAAGTCAAGAGGTTCCTAGAACACTGAAGTGTTATTTATTTTTTTTTAGATTTTTTTTTGCAAGGCAGTGGGGTTAAGTGGCTTGCCCAAGGCCACATAGCCAGGTGATTATTAAGTGTCTGAGGCCAGATTTGAACTCAGGTACTCCTGACTCCAGGGCTGGTGCTCTATGCACTGTGCCACCTAGCCGCCCCTGAAGTGTAACTGTATCAAGAATTTGACAACAGGATGTTTAGTTGTCAGTTCTAGTCTTTGTGCTGCCGGTCAGTCAAAAAGAATTTATTAAAGACCTGCTATGGGCCAAAACCTTTGCTATATGTAGGGGATACAGAGAAAGAGAAAAGTCAGTTCTTGTCCTCAAGGGTTCATAGTGTATTAGAGGAGCCTAAAATGAAAACAAATAGGTACAGATTTATATAGTTGCATACAACATAGGTAGATAGATAATAGGAAGTATAGGTAGGTAGGTAGATACATACATACCTAGACAGCAGACACAGACATACAGATATATAACAGAAAGGACAGACAGATACATACATACATACTTGCATGCATAGACAAACACAGACATTTAGCTATATAACAGAAAGGATAGACAGACAGACACTCAGATTGATAGTATATGATACCCACACAGGATAAACTAATAGATTGAGGAGGCCCTTCAACTCTTTCAGAACAAATTTCCTCATTAATGACCTGAGGAATTTGAATGAGAGAATCTAAGGGCTGCTTCAACTCTTAATGTCCCCTTTGTTCCTTCTTTTTTCTTATTCTTAGACTCCTCACTGTCAATGAGACTGGAAGACAAAGAAAATAAGATGAGGTCTGTAACTACAAAAGTATCTAATATAATATTGTGTGCAAAATAATTAAATTTCCATGTAATTGTCTGATCCTTGAATACAATGCTTATCAGCTTCTCTAAAACACTGATTGAAAAACAGTTTTGTGGAATGTCTAGACTTGACTTGTACTTGTATGGATTACAGACCTCAGAGTCAGTCCAGCAATATACTGAAGTAATGCTTTGAAAGAAATTCAAAGGAGTCCTAGAAAAGTTGGAAACCTATTCAGTGGCTCAGGAACTGATTGGAGTTTGCCCACCTAGCTTACTCTCATTTTACTTATAGACTTCACTACTTGGAGCAGGTGAGTGAGTCCCTGTCATATCCTGAAGACTTTCGCCATAGGATCATTCTATTTCTTGTCTATGTACCTACCTATAGGATGTTTTTACACAGCAAAGAGATAGGTTTACAATTATTTGGTCAATTATCTGGCTACTTTGACCATTGTAGATAATTCTTCTGAATAATTCATATACAAAGTAGATTTTCAAGAACAGAATTTTTCTCATCCTTTTCTCATGTGAATAGGAAAGTTTATATTACCTTTGTTTTTGTGGATTCAACTTCTCCATAATAATCCTTTTATGTTCACTGTGAGCTAGTATGGGTTCCCTTAAGAAGTCAGAATTGAGGACAGCAACCAGAGACATCTGTAGCATCTTAAAATTTAGAGTGCTTCATGTGAATTATCTCATATGAATCTCACAACAACCCTGTAGGTAGATGTCACAGAATTTATTATATTAAAGCTTCAATTAATATAATTTTAAAAATTCCATTTCATATCATTTTTGTTACATTTAAGTTTGAATCTATCTCCATCTTTCTCTCTCCGCCCTACTGTACTAAAGGAGACACAAATATTTATTTGTGTACATATACTTGCTTATGTAATCACATAGAATAATAATAATAACCTAACATTCACAATTATTCTTCTAAGAATATTGTTGTTATAATTTATTTGCTTCTCTGTTTTACAGATGAGCAAACTGAGGGTCAGAGAGAATAAATGACTCCTCCATGTACACTAAGTATCAGAGGCAGTATTTAGACTGAAGACTCTCAATTCAGCACTATATACTTTTTTTTTCATGTCAGATTAATGTCATTTCCTTCTCCTTCCTCTTTCCATACTGGTTTCCTAGACTCATAGATCAGTGGTCTGTGGTAGTATACTATACCTGAATTCCCAAAAGGTATTTGACAAAGTCTCTCACAGTATCCTTACAGATGAGATAAAAATCTATGGCCTGAACATTTTATAGTTTAATAAATTCAGAGAAGCTTAAATATTTAGACTCAAAAAGAATGATAAAAACAACCCCCCCCAAAAAAAGTTTATATTGGCTTGGAGGGAGGTCTCCAGTAGTGTGTCTCTATCTTTTGCCTTGTTCTATGAGATTGTTATTAATAACTTGATTGAAGGCATAAAAGGTATGCATAACAAATTTTCAGAAGACACAAGACTGGGAGCTAACATATGAGTTTAAAGAACCAAGATTCTGATGCCCTTGAGCAGGTGGGCTACTGAATCAAATAAGATATGTTAGCCAATTTAATGGGAAGGGATCAGCTAGATGGCACAATGGATACAGCACTAACCTGGAGTCAGAAGGACCTAGTTCAAAGCCAGCTTTAGATACTTCCTATGTGACCCTGCATAAGTCACTTAACCCCAATTGCCTCCAAAAAAAAATAAGATGAAGAAATTAAATGGGAAGAAATGTAAAATCCTAAGATGAGGAGGTAGGATATGACTAGAAAGCATTTTATTTTAAAAGAATTTGAGAGATTTTGTGGGCTTCAGGTTAACCATGAGTCAACCCTGTGATAACAGCAACTGAGAGAACTATTGCAATCTTCAACTGTATTAAGGACAATTTCTAGGATGAGGGAGAAGTAGTACTATTTTAATTGCCTTCATCAGACCACATGTTGAGTATTATGTTAAGTTCTATGTCTCTCATTTTAGAAAGGGCAATAATAAGCTGGAGAGAATACAAAGGAGGCCAAATAGCATAATTTATAAATCATGTCATTTGAGGATTATTTGAAATAACTGGTGATTTCTAGCCTGGAGAAAAGAATATTTAGTTTGAAGGACTAGCATATTGATTTGGGATCAAGCTTCTTGTTTTTCAGTTATAGAAAGCAGAAGAACCAGGAGGAGTAGCTGAAAGTTGCAAAGAGCATAATTAGATTTGCTTGGGGTTTGGAGAGGAGAGATGACTTCCTACTAATGAGACCAGTTCAGAAGCATAGCAAGTTTATCTTGGCTTATGGTAGTGGGTAAAGTCTGGAGGTCTTTGAGGAAAGCTGCAAGATCATTTGTTGGGGAGGAAGATCTTATTTATTTACAGATTGGACTAGATTTTTCTGATGTTTCTTCCATCTCTATTATTCTGAAGGTCTGGTGCAATAATTATTTTAGACTAGATCAAAAATGAGTCTTGACATGTTTTACTTGGTTCTAGAGAGTAGAACTAGTGGAAAAGGTAGAATAGGGAGGTATATTTTAAGGAATAAAGAAATGCTTCTAAACAATTAGAGTTGACTAAAAGTGAATTGATCAACCATAGGAGGTTTTTCAAAAATAGTCTGAATAGGCTATTATTCAAGGGATTTTTGCTGAAATAGCAAATAGATGTGAATTATTTCAAGCTTATTTTCAACTTTCTAATCAATTTAAGAAGTATTTATTAAATACTTACTCAATTAGGTAGGTGCTGAGACCAAAAAGACATAAAGAAAAGTAAAATATATCCTCACAGAAGTTACATTCTACTATGCTTGAGATTCTATGACTGTTTTAAGGAGGAAGTATTTCCATAAGTCTTTGAGATAGCAAGATCCTCTTGCAATTAGTATCCCATATATTGGAACACTGCTTTTGGTGAGATGATGAAGGCAGGATCCAGAGTTATTGGAGCAAACACAAATAAACAATGAACCCTTGTTGTGACATTCATTCAAATGCATTTCAGCCACTTAGAGTTATTTCTCTGAGATAAAAGGTGGAGAGGAAGAGAAAACCTACCTGACCATCTAATTCAATCTTCATATTTTATGGTCAGGTTGGTGGTGCAGTAGATAAATTGCCAGTCCTGGACTCAGGAAAATCTTTCTGAGTTCAAATCTGTCCTCTTAAGTGAGTGACCCTAGGCAAGTCACTCCCCTCTTTTGCCTCAATTTCCTTATCTGTAAAATGAACTGGAAATAGAAATAACAAGCCACTCCAGGATCTTTGGCAAGAAAATACAGGGTCATGAAGAGTCAACATAACCGAAAAACAAATTAAACAACAGTTACATTTTATACGTGAGGAAATTATTGTTTAGAAATATTAAATGACTTGCTGAGGGTCTCACAGGTGGTAAGTTTCAGAGGTAAGATTTGAATCCAATTCTGCAGACCCCAGTAAGTAGGGTATAGAATCCTGCTATACAATCCTGCCTCTCACAAATAAATAGCAATAATGTAAATTATGCTGTGACAAGCACAGACTTGTGGTCTGAACTGAATGCTGGAAAGGATAAAAGGAAGTAGTAATCAATCTCAGGAAAAAGCACAGTATTTTTCAATTACTAATTCAACAGATTCATTCAAGAGTAGAAATATAGTTAATGCACAAATCCATAGCACAAATTTTGAGTTAGAGAACCTGAATTCAAGTTCTGGCTTTGCCACTTATAAGCTCTCTCTAACCAGTATTTAACCTCTTGGGGCCTCAATTTTCTTATCTCTGAAATGGGAACTGTAATAAAGATCTACCCTGTCTATGTATCAACGTTAATCAAAAACATTTATCAAGACCCTACTAGGTATTGAACACTGTGTTAAGAACTAGAGATTCAAAGGAAAGCAAAGTACAATCCTTCCTCTCAA
Source organism: Macrotis lagotis (assembly GCF_037893015.1). Taxonomy (NCBI): domain Eukaryota; kingdom Metazoa; phylum Chordata; class Mammalia; order Peramelemorphia; family Peramelidae; genus Macrotis; species Macrotis lagotis. The sequence goes on along the minus strand of NC_133658.1, from coordinate 142,722,493 downwards.
AGAGTTCACAGTTTAATGAAAATGACAATGTGTAACCATCTATGTGCAAAAAATATATAAATATCCATATACATACATAACACAGGTATATATTTTATATAGGCATATATGTATACAAAAACCTATATACACAATATATTCACACATAATATAGATATGCATATAAATTTATTATGTTGTATATACATATAAGATGGGATAAACTGGAACTAAAGGTACTGTTGTCTTGGCAGTTAGAAGCTTGATAATGCTGTGAATATAGTGCGGGAGCTAGAGGTAGGAAAAATTGAATTCAAATCCAGCCTCAGACATTTACAAGCTATGTGATCCTGAGAAATTCACTTAGCCCTCTTTGTCTCAGTTATCCTTATCTGTAAACTGGAGATCATTATAGCACCTACTTCACAAAGTTGTTGGGAGGATAAAATAAGACGAATTTGTAAAATACTTAGCAAAGTGCATAGACATTTAATAAATACTTATCCCCTTCCCTTCTCCACTTCTGTGAGAATCCAATGAAACATATCTAAAAAGCTATGTACACTGCTAAATTCTCCAAAGCCAGGTGCTATTATTTTAGTGATGTTTATTCTTGTGGGCACATGTTGTTGCATAATCATTTCAGCATTCCTCTCCTCAAGTTTATCATTTGTGGGCTAATTGCATTATATAACCTAATAAAGAAGTAAAGCAATAGACAGCAATGTCTTAATTTCTTTGCCCACCCAAGAATCCCATGCACTTTTAATTTTTGACTCCCTCATATCTTCAGGTCTTAGAAGTCAAAGATTTCTCTTCCCTTCTGCTTCCTTCCAGGGAAAACTTGAAAAGGGCTATGTCTCATTTTCTCCCCTCTTTTGAAAAGTTTTATTCAATAGTCTTCAAATGCTATGTTTATGAGGAAAGATTTTAGACATTTAGATACTAATCAATGAGTGAAATAAAGGGAGGTTATTCTCTATTAAGAAAAAGCAATGCTCTATAGATTCTACTTTAGTAAGACTGATAATATATGGATATAGCATGGGTGAAAAGGAAATTTCCATTAATAGACTGATTATACTTAGAATGTTGGTACAGAAATGGAAAAGGAATAATGCCATAGTGATCTCACCTTCTGTTTACTTTTGCCATGTGTTCAATGTCACATATTTTAAAATATCAAATACGTGATGTTGCTCTTATAAATGACATTTGTTGCTTTCCTTCTCATTTTTGTTGTTTTAAAGTGACAATTTTTTAAAATAAGAAGAGGATTGTAGGATTTAGAGCTGAAAGGGATCTAAGAGGCCAGTCAGTCCAACCATACTTTTATAAAGGAGAAAGATGAGGGCCTGAGAGGTTAAGTTCCTTGCCATCAGAGGTCCTAAAGGTCACATTTAGTGGAACTAGGACTCAAATTTACACCTCCTTGGCTTCAAATCCAATGTTCTTTCAATCACACGAATCCAATTCAATTCATCAATGACTTTTTAAGCACATACAAATATTTAAGACACTATAATAGGGATGCAGATAACAAAACAGAGACAATATTTTTCACCCAAGGATTTTTTATGGTCTATTTTAAGAAAGGGAAACATAAAAATGGATAAGTTACCTTGGAAAAGTAAAATGAAGAAAGGGGGAGGGGAACATTAGAAGCATTTCATTTGACTTCAGAGAATAAAACTGGGAATATTTGCTGAAAATTGAAGGAAGATGTAGTTCTTTTCAAAATAAAAAAAATGCTTCCTGACAATTAGAGTTGTCCAAAGAAGTAAAATGGGTAGCTACTGGAATTTGCTATGTATTTTAAAGCATAATCCTTATGGGATTCCTCTTAAAATAACAATTGGACTTAAAGCATTCTTAGGTTCCTTCCAGGACCCAATTAAATACATGACTTTATTAAGCTAATGCCAAGAGGGGATGAGTAAAGGCTTCCTTTTGAGGCTGGCATTATCACTAACCTAAAAGACTTCCAGGTCCATAAGGAACCTGAAATGAAAGAGCCTAATACACCAATGGTTAGTATGGTTTCTAGAGACTTTTGAGCAGGGTTAGGGTTAAAGAAAAGGGGAGGGTTAAATTCCTTCTATGGCACCAATATGATGCTGATAACTAAACCAGGAAGAATCAAAATAGAAAAAGAAAATTGTAATCTAACTTCCCTAATGAAAATTAAAAATTTTTTAAATAAAATATTATCAAAGCAATCACAGCAAGTTATCACTAGAATAATACACTGTGATCAAGTAGGATTTCTATCAGGAATGCAAGGTTGGTTCCATATTAAGAAAACTATCACTATAATTGACTATATCAATAATAAAACTGAAAGAAATCATATGATTACTGTAATAGTTGCTGAAATAGATTTTGACAAAATATAGCACCAATTTCTATTTTAAACATTAGTGAGGGCAGCTAGGTGGTGCAGTGAATAAAGCACCCACCCTGGAGTCAGGAGTACCTGGGTTCAAATCCAGTCTTAGACACTTTATAATTACCTAGCTGTGTGGCCTTGGGCAAGCCATTTAACCCCATTTGCCTTGCCAAAATCTAAAAAAAAAATTAGTGAGCATAGAATGAATGGAGTCTTCCTTAAAACTATATATAGTATCTTTTTATAACCATCAAGAAGCATTATATGCACTGGGGATAAGCATAGGGAATAAGATCTGGGGTGTAACAAGGATGCCCATGATCACCATTATTATTCAATATTGTATTAGAAATTCTAGCTTTATGGGGCAGCTAGGTGGCACAGTGAATAGAGTGGGAGGACCTGAGTTCAAATTTATCCTCAGATACTTAATAGTTGCCTAGCTGTATGAAATTTCACAAGTCATTTAACCCAAATGCCTTGCCAAAAACAAAAAAGAAAGAAATGCTAGCTTTAGCAATTAGAGAAGAAATAGAAATTGAAGAAATTAGAATTGGTAATGAACTCTCACTTTTTTGTAGATATGATGCAATACTTAAAGAACCCTAGAAAAATCCATCTTAAAAAAACTGCTTGAACAATAACTTTAACAGGTACAGAATATAAAATAAAAGCACATAAACATCAGCATTTCTATATATTACTAACAAGACATAGCAGCAAGGGATGGAAAGAGAAATTTCATTTAAAGTAACTGTAGACAACATAAACTACTTTGGAGTCTACCTGCCAAGGTAAATTCAAACTATTTGAAAACAATTATAAAATACTTTGCACATGAATGAAATCTGATGTAATAATTGTGCCTATGTCAGTTGTTCATTGGTAGGCCAAGCTAATATAATAAAAATGACAATTCTACCTAAATCAAATTACTTATTCAGTGTTATACCGAACAAATTTCCCCAAAATTACTATATTGAGCTAGGAAAAATAAAAACAATTCATATGGAGGAACAAAAGTTCAGGGATATTAAGTGAATTAATGAAAAAATGCAAATGAAGGCACCTAACCATACAAGATCTAAAATTATATTATAAAGCATCACTCATCAAAACTGGTACTAAGAAACAGAGTAGCGGAGCAGTGGAATAGACTAGGTCTAATAGAAACAGTAGTTAATGACTATAGTTAATGACATAAAAGGTGATGTCATAAGCTAATTAGGAGAACAAAGAATAGTTTATTTGTCATATTTCTAGAAATGGAATCTGGTAATGAGAAAAGAAGAGATTAAGAACATTGTAAAATGCAAAGTGGTTAAGATTGATTAAATAATATTGAAAAGTTTTTACACAAATAAAACCAATACAACCAAGATTAAATGGATATCTTTAAGTTGGAAACAAATCTTACAACTAATGTTTCTGACAAAGGACTCATTTCTTAAATATATAGATAACTAAGTCAAATTTATAAAACTACAGGTCATTCGCCAATTGATAAATGGCAAAATGATAGGAAAAGGCAATCCTAAGATGAAGAAATTAAATCTACAGTCATATGAAAAATGCTCTAAATTGATTAGAGAAATGAAAATTCAAACAACTCTGTGGTATCATCTCACACCCATGAGACTGGCCTATGTCAATAAAAAGGAAGGTGATCAATGTAGGAATGCATATGGGAAAACTGGAATACTAATGTAGTTGGTAGAGTTGTGAACTAATCTAATCTTTCTGGAGAGCAATTTGGAATTATGTCCAAATGGTATTAAAACTGTGCTTATCCTTTGATCCAGATATATCACTATTAGATCTGTATATCAGAGATTACAAAAAATGATGGAAAAACCCACATGTACAAAAATATTTAAAACAATTCTTTTTCATAATGGCAGTGAATTGGAAGTTGATCAATAGGGGAATGGAGCTAATTTTTTTTACTAGGGATGATAGGAAAGGCTATGCTACTCAATGTGTAAACAAAAAGTGAATTCATCTAATCTCATAATTATCAATTATGGTGGACTTGTTCATCAATTCAGGAGCACAATAATCAAAGAAATTCTCAAGGACTTATGATAGAAAATACCATTCATATCCAGGGAAGGATTTGTGAAATGGAAATGAAGTCCAAAGCTTACTACCTTTGATTTTTAAAAGTTATCTTAGGTATTATTTTTTTTTCTCTCTAACTTTGTTTTCCATTTTGATGTGATTCTTCTTTCACAACATGATTAATATGAACACATGTATAGCCTATATGAACTTCCTTTCCATCAGAGGGAGAAGGGAGGAAAGGAAAGGAGGGAGAAAACTCAAAACCTTGCAAAAAATGATTTTTGAAAATTAACATTGCATGTTGTTGGGAAAATAAATAAATAAATAAATAAGTAAATGAGTAAATAAATAATTAAATGAGTGGATGGATGAATAAATAAATAAATAAATATGGGCTGGGAGGGGAGTATCTGTAGATAAAATAATACAGGATGTTTAGAAAATCCCAAATAAGATCTTGAATCTGTGGTTTCTGTTAAAGGTTGTCCTTGAACTGATCAAGGTTGTTTCTGTGGTTTCTGACAGCTGCAGGCATCTACAAATTTGACTAGAATTCACTCAGAAGATGATGATATCTCAAGCAGCTGTGAATCTCTGATTGGCTGGTTCTTTTATAACCCCATAGTCTTGCTTCTTTGTGAAAAAGAAGGGAACTTATAATATATGGTATAGACATTATAGAGCCTATATTCACATATTTTAAGAGGAAAAGTTAGGAGGGAGATGTTATAAAGATGTTGTCAGTCATAGGATTATAGACTTAGAACTGTAAATGATCTTAGATAACCTTGTCCAAGTTCATCTTTTCACAAGTTTTTTTGAGATCACACAGGTAAGAAATGGTAGAGATTAAATTCAGACGTAGATCTTTTGACTCCAAATTTATCAATCTTTCTAGTGGTCATATTGATTCTAGACTCTACACACATTCTAGGGAAAGGAGAATATTTCTGGTATCTTTTCCTTCTCTTCTTTTCAGGAAATGTTGGCAAAGAGCAAAGAGTGGAGCACAATGAAGGCACCCAGCTTGAAGAACTACAGGGTAAGATTCAAGATCCATGAGTGGATGCTTCCTTACTGCTTGGCAACCTTTACTAGACTCCACAGCAGTGATTTCCAAACTCTGTTGGTGGTAACCTGACCTCCTGCTTAGTCACATGATAAGGGGATGGATATTTTGCTTAAAGGAGCTAATTTTTAACTAGGGTTGATAGGAAAGTCTATACCACTGAATGTGTAAACAAAAAGCGAATTCATCTAATCACATAATTATTAAATAAATTAGTGTGGTCCCTTCAGCTACCAGGATAGTGAGTCATTAATGATTTGTTAACAACCTATTTGTTATACATCATGCTAGGGCACAGTGGGATACAGAGAAAGGCAAAAGGCAGCCCCTGCCCTCAAGGAACTTACATGAAGGAGAAAAGATAAAAACAATTATGTGCCAACAGGGTTCCAATAGGAAATAATCAATAGAGGAAAGGCACTAGAATAAGAGGTCTAATTAAGGCTTCCTATTGAAGGTGGAATTTTATCTGGGACATAAGTGACAATTGTCCTGATACCTCAGGCAAGGTATCTATGCAAAGAAGCAGATTTCTGGATATTTTCAAGATGATGTGCTTGGATTTTGTCTCATAAATCATGGGAAAGAACGTGCCAGCTAGCTAGTCACCGGTGAGTCACTTTACTGAGTCACCTAGCAGTACTGTACCACAAGAGCCAAAGAAAGATGACAGCACCAACCACTTCATTAATTTGCTATTTTCCTGCTAATGGTTTTCTGAGAAGTGGACACCAGGCACAGAAAGCATGATTTTTGGATAGTCTCATATAACTTGTAAGTCACAGAGACAGGGCATAAACCTCAGTCTAGGACTTTATCTCTACTGCCAAATTATAGAGAAACAAAATGAAACCCATTTCTTTAAGGTTTGGAAAAGCCTTTTATCATCATCATCGTAAAAAATAGCAAATAATAGGATTTATGTAACTCTTAAAGATTTACACCACACTTTACAATTATTATCTCATGTTATCTTTAAAAAATCCTGGAAGGTAGGTGCTATCATCATCCTCATTTTACAGATAAGGAAACTGAGGCAAATGGAGATTCATTAACTAAGTGAATTAAGTCTATATTTGAACTTAGATCTTCTTAGTTCTAGTTCCAAAATATGTGTAATTGAAATATTATTAGCATCAAATCAAATCAAGTCTATATTTACTAAGCACTATCTCTGTGCCACTCTTGGGGGAGCAGACAAATTGCCAAGAAACTATCACCATTTTATAGAAGAGGAAATTCATTCTCAAAAAGAAACAATGATATGACCAAGCTCACATAGCTAAGAAATGGAAGAGCAAAGATTTGAACCAAGGTTGTTTTTTTTATTCTAATTTTTTAATTCTAATCTTATTATATACTTAGCAGATATTGATGGATCTGGAAGGAAATGAATAGGTTATATATGGAAAGATTGCTAGATTTGAAGTCAAAAGACCTAGATCCCAATACAGGTCTTTCACAAATCTCTTTTTTAGGTGTTTTTTGCAAGGCAAATGGGGTTAAGTGTCTTGCCCAAGGCCACACAGCTAGGTAATTATTAAGTGTCTGAGACCTGATTTGAACCGATGTACTCCTGACTCCAGAGCTGGTGGTTTATCCACTGCGCCACCTAGCCGCCCCTCTTTCACAAATCTATCACAAGACTTTAGGCAAATCATTCAACCAATTAGAGCTTCAGGTTCCTATCTATAAAATTAGAGAGTTAGATTAGATGACTCCAGCCCTATTTCAGTCTGAAATCCATAATTTTGTAGCTTCAGATCTTATTTGATAACTGAAACAACATGCCTCAAAGTTGGGAAGAGATTTGTCCAAGTTTTTTCAACTTGTTGTGGAGGCAAAAGTTAAATCCCAGTCACCTGGTTCTTAGGGCTATGTTCTTTTTATATGAGATCAATTAGAGTATATATATATATATATATATATATATATATATATATATATACATATACATATATACATATACATATACATATATATATATATACATATACATATTTACACTATCCAGATTCTAGAAGGTAGTTTTCAAGGAAGATCTAAAAGAATAATATTTAAATATTTAAATAGTTGTAATATGATATTCCAGATGGGTGGGAAAGTATTGTATATTTGTATACATTACTTAATACAGAGAAAATAAAAATTAGTAACATGCAGCAAATTATTTCTAACAATGGAATTAGTTTAATCAAACATTACCTTTCTCCAGTATACAAAAAATGTCTTCTCTCATCCTGTGTATGTATTCATTTGTTTATTCAATCATTCATTCCTTCATTCAATAAGCATTTATTAAGCAATCACTACCTGATAGGAGCTAAGTATACAAAGACAAAAGATAGCATCTTCCCTCCAACTTTTATTCCATAGAGAAATGAGATGGAGGTGGGAAAGGGGTAACATGTACACAGATAAGTAAATATAATATTTTATGAAATTTTAGGGTTTAAGGGATCAAGATAGGAAGTGATATCTATTACAAGTCTTAAAAGAACCTAGGCATTCTTCAAGGTGTAGGTGAGGAGGCAATGGATTTCATACTGCAAAGGTCTAGAGTGTCATAGAAAGGGAACAAGGCTCAGGCTGGTTTGGCTAGAACAGTAAAAGAGAGTGATGTGCAGTTATTCTGCACTAACTCTGGCCAGAGTTAGATTATGAAGAGCTTTCCAGTTAATCAGAAGGATTTATTAATCCCAGAGACAAGAGAGGGAATTACTGAAACTTCTTGAGGCAAATTTTGTACCAAATTTTACTGACTCCAAGTGCAGTGAACAAACCACCAAATGAATGCATGGATGGATGAATATATAAAGGGAAATGGTACTTTATTTAACTCATCTGACCTTCACAACCTTGGGTTTCTCACATCTGTTCAATTCATACCACACTATCTTTATCTATTGCCTTTTAATCCCTAACCTAACTATTACATCTGATGTGTTTACATGTAAGAACATACAATAAAGGAAATCTATAGCTAGGTTTTGGTGGGAGAGAAGAAACAGTCATAAATTACTTGGAAGAAAAATAAAATGTTGAGAAGACTTCTTTGAGTGAAGTTTAGATTGTTATAATAGCAAGTGACATAGTGTTCCCAAGTTTACACTCATCATGAGAGTCCTGTGATTAGATTATGAAAATATTTTTATCCTCATCCTTATATGTCTTTTGTAGGTGAGAAAAAAGGTCAAAGAAAATTATAAGATTTACTCAGTCACACATAACTTGGAAAGTGGCAGTGATGATTTGAACAAAAATCCTCTAATCTAAATAGTGTTCTTTCCCACTATATCATCTTGTATCTGTTATAATATATAAGACAAGGTATTTTTAATCAATTAGATACTATCACTTCATTTAACAAACATTGAATTTTATCATTCCTGGTAGTATATGATAGAGAAGATTGTTGTTGTTCATTTGTTTAAGTTGTGTCCAACTCTTCATGATCCAATTTGGAAGTTTCTTGTCAAAGATATGAGTGGATTACAATGTCTTCCAGCTCATTTTATAGATGAGTAAACTGAGACAAACAGGAAGAAATGAATTACCCAGAGTCACATGGCTAGTAAGTATCTGAGGCCAGATTTGAACTCAGAAAGCTGTATCTTCCTAATTGCACTTTAGCCACTGTGCCATTTAGCTTTCTGACTATATATAGAAGGTATCAATTGATTTAACAATATCAATTTATTAAATCTAAAAGAAGATCATTGGGTTTGGGGGAGGATTGTAGCCAATGATCATCTTGTGACTCATGGTTTGGCAAAATTTTGGAAAGGTCTTTTCAGATTAAATTCTCATTTCATTAGACTCAGAAATCTCACCCCTTCAGTTCATCTAGAGATGTCCAAGCCCAGTAATATACATCCAAGCTACCTAAACTAAAAGAGATAATGAATTATAAAATAGGATAATAATTAATCAGTTTAAAATTAGAATTTTCTCATGCCTTTGCATGGGCTTGCTGTACCATAGATAACAAGTCTACTCAGGAAACCAAATTTTATAAGGGAAGATTGGTTGATGATCAGAGAACCAGTATATATTTTAAGTGATTTTTGTTTTCGTAAGGCAATGAAGTTAAGTGACTTTTCCAAGGTCACACAGCTAAGCTAGGTAATTATTAAGTGTCTGAAGCCAGATTGAACTCAGGTCCTCCTGACTCCAAAGCTGGTACTCTATCTACTGCCCCACCTAGCTCTACCTAGTTCCTCCTTCTAAGTGATATTTTATTTTATTATTTGTTTTTTGCAAGGCAATGGGGTTAAGTGATTTGCCCAAGGCCACACAGCTAGGTAATTATTAAGTGTCTGAGACTGGATTTGAACCCAGGTACTCCTGACTCCAGGGCCAGTGTTCTATCCACTGCACCACCTAGCTGCCCTTAAGTGATATTTTAAACAAACTACTGAAAGATAATGGATTTCTTTTTTTTTAATTTCTTTTTTATTTTCATTTTGTACAAATGGTTTTTTACATTAATAAAATATTCTTGTTTACAAGTAAACAAAATACCACTCCCCCCATGAATATAGATAGACTTGCTTGGGCGAAAAAAGTAAAGGGGAGAGAAAAAAAATTAGAATTAAAAAAACTAATAGTAATAATTGTAGGTATGGCCAGATGGCACAATGGACGAAGCACCAGTCCTGGAGCCACGAGCTCCCGAGTCCACATCCAGCCTCGTAACCCAACAATCACCCAGCCATGTGACATGCAAGCTACCAGATCCCCACTGCCCTGCAAAAACCAAAAAGAAGAAGAAAAAAAGAAGACCCAAAATAAAATAAAATAGTAATAATAATAGGGGTGGCTGGGTGGCAGACAGAGCATTGGCCCTTGAGCCAGGAGCACCTGGGTCCAAATCCGGCCCCAGACACCCAAAGATCACCCTTCTATGTGGCCCCAGGCGGGCCATCCAGCCCCACTTGCCCTGCACCCTCCCCCAAATAATAATAACAAAAAATGTGCTTCAGTCTTTGTTCCAACACCAACAACTCTGTCACAGGTGGATCACATCCCCCCTTCCATATCATTGCAATAGCTCATTGTAATAAAAAAAATCTTATTATGTGAAATATCTTGGACTATTCCCCCTCTCTTTTTTCTTTCTCCCATACCATTTCCCTTTTTTTCTGTTGACTCCATTTTTACACCATATTTTATCTTCTAATTCAGCTTTCTCCTGTGCTTCAACTATAAAAGCTCTCTCTACCTGCTCTATTAACTGAGAAGGTTCATATGAGTATTATCAGTGTCATTTTTCTATGCAGGAATGCATGCAGTTCATCCTCATTAAGTCCCTCATATTCCCCCCCTCTCCTCCAATCTCCATGCTTCACCTGAGTCCTGTATCTGAAGATCAAACCTTCTGTTCAGCTCTGGCCATTCCAAAAGGAACATTTGAAATTCCCCTGGTTCATTGAAAGTCCATCTTTTTCCCTGGAAGAGGACATTCAGCCTTGCTGGGTAGTTCATTCTTGGCTGCATTCTAAGCTCTTTTGCCTTCCGGTATATTGTATTCCAAGCCCTATGAGCTTCCAATGTAGTTGCTGCTAAGTCCTGTGTGATCCTGACTGCAGCTCCACGATATTTGAACTGTGTCCTTCTGGCTGCTTATAATATTTTCTCTTTGACTTGGGAGTTCTGGAACTTGGCTATAATATTCCTAGGGGTTGGTTTTTTGGGATCTTTCTCTGGGGGATCGGTGGATTCTCTCCATTTCTATTTTGCCCTCTGCTTCTAGAATATCAGGGCAATTTTCCTGTAGTAATTCTTTGAAAATGATGTCAAGGCTCTTTACCTGATCATGACTTTCAGGTATTCCAATAATTTTTAAATTATCTTTCCTAAGTCTGTTTTCCATATCAGTTGTTTTTTCAATGAGATATTTCACATTTTCTTCTAATTTTTCATTTTTTTTGAAGTATTGATTCCTGATTTCTGGTAAATTCATCAATCTCCCTGAATTCTATTCTTTGTCTAAAGGATTTGTTCTCAGAGAGTTTTCTTGTCTCTTTTTCCATCTGGCCAATTTTGCTTTTTAAAGCATTCTTCTCCTCAATAACTTTTTGAACTGTTTTATCCATTTGACCTAAGCTTGTTTTTAGCATGCTATTTTCTTCAGCATTTTTTTGGATTTCCTTGACTAAGCTGCCGACTTCATTTTCATGTTTTTCCTACATCTCTCTCCTTTCTTTTCCCAGTTTTTCTTCCAACTCCCTCATTTGGTTTTCAAAAGTCTTTTTTGAGCTCTGTCATATCCTGAGCCCAATTTCTGTTTTTCTTGGAGTCTTTAGATACAGGAGTTTGTGCTTCCTCATCTTCAGACTGAGTATTTTGATCCTTCTTGGGCTCATTTGCAAAATATTTCTCAATAATCTTCCTCTTATTTCTCTCATTTTCCCAGCCTGGGCCTGGTTTTGGGGTGCTTCCTGAGCTTTTGGGACACTCCCACAAGGGTGTCAGTGTGTGAGGCTCTGTCCTCCCTCCTGGTCTGTGAATGACCATAAGCTCCCCCCTCTGCCACGGGGCCAAGGTGGGGGGGGCTGTTGTTCTATGGGGGGTACTAGACTGGGATCAGGATCTGAATGTGGTCAGAGCCCCAGAGTCCTGTTCCAGGGGCAGAGGACAGAACTCAGCAGTCTCTGTCTCTTCACTCCTCTACCTAGGTTCAATGGGCTCATGCCCTGGGGGCTCCTGCTTACTGGCTCTGCCTGCTTCTGTTTCCAGGTCTGAGCAGCGAAAGACCAAGCTGCTGGCTGTATGCCCTGAGGGCTGGGCTCCAAGTGCTAGCTCTGTCAGAGGTCCCCCACTGTTCCCCCACTTTGTGCCTGGTGCTCCCCGGGGTGCAGCTCAGGAGACTCCCCCGCTGCTGTGAGCCTCGGCTCCCAGCTCCCTGGGGCTGCCTCCGGGAGGCTGAAGTTCTTTCTCTCTGGTGGGTCACCCCTCCGGAGGGCCGCCCCTCTGACCCTGGGGAGCAGAGCCTTTCTGCTCTTTTCCAGGTTACCCTGAATAGGAGAACTGCCTCACTGTGTCCCTTTGTGGGTTCTATGTCTTCAAATTTTAGAGTCCTTAGCTTATGAGTTTTATCAGAGAGCTCCTAAGACTCAATCCCTTCTTGTCGCCATCTTTGCTAATAGATTTCTATTCTCTAATCTAGAGATATCATCTCTTAGAATAAGGCTACAGCTGCCTGATGTACTATCTTTTTGTTGCTTCTTATTACCTTCAATTTTAGAAGGTAAAACCCTTCTCTGACCTTGTCTTTAAATTCCAGGGAATCTTATTTGAAAGTTTGTATTTGTCTATATGTGTGCCAACCCAGGGCAAAGTAAATTTATACTTCAAAACTATCAGTTCTTCAGATTGTGAACTTTGGATATTATTTCCCTATCATAGAACTTTTTTTCACTTCTCTAATGTACTTTCTATGAATTATTATTTATTATGCCTATTTGTACCTGTGTATTTTTTACACTTGTTGACTTTGAAATAATAAAAATCCATATGTATATAAAATCATCAGGTTCACATAGCAATTTACATAATTTATCTCCATTTAAAACTTACAAAACCTCTGTGAAGTAGAGATTTCAGGTTTTCTTATCCCCATTTTACAAAAGAGGAAACTGAGACAAAAAGATTAAGTGGTCATAACGCTAGTGACACATTCAGGTTTAGAAATCGGGGATTTGTCTCCTGATTCCCAACTTTCAGAGTTAGTCCATTAGACCATAAGTTTTTATGATCTGATCTGAGTTCCCCAATGATTTCTGAGAGCCTTTCAGCAGAACCATGAGGTCAAAAGTATTTTCATAATAATATTAACTGTGTTGATATCTAATAGAGTGAATGTTGACATGTAAATCCCATATTAAAAAAGAATTTGGGGAAGGTTCTCAATAATTTTAAAGATTTTAATGGGGGTACAAAGACCAAAAAGAAAATTACTGCCATAGATCATGTTTGCTCTATGAGGCAGGTGATTGTTTAAACTCCATGAGGACATAATAGATAAATTATTCAACCCAACAAGTATTTAATAACCATTTTGTTGAATAAATCAATGTTTAAATGAAAGGTAGGTTGCATTCTGCTGGTGTCACCTTCAAGAAGGTGCTTCAGAAGCATAATCCTCAAGGACCAGACCACCATAAAACATCAAAGGAAACTTTTGATTAATATTATTATTCCTAATAGTAACTCTTCTGAGTCATGCTATTTCCAACAGTAGTTTTCTGCATTCCAAGATGACATTACTTTGCTAAAAAGCCCTTACACAAAAATCAAAGAATAAAGTTATTTTTCTCAGGAACTCCTCACAAGTATTGCATTGGTCCCAAAAGTTAAAAAAAATTCTGAGTTTACTCCTATCATGCCAAAAGATGTCTTCTAAGAAAATGTCATTTGCTAAGTAATTTCTCCTGTGTCAGGCATTTATCTAAAAGAGAAAGACCTAATTAAAAGTAATTTGTAAGCTAGGTGTGCTGATTAAGTGTTAATTGTGCTCTGGAATATAACGGTATTACCCCAGTTCTCAGTATCTCTTTTAAGTAAATTCACATTTTATTGTTTTGGCAGCTGCATTCTATGCTTCAGAAACACACTGAGAGAAGCAGCAGTTATGTAGCAGTATGACTAATAGATCATGTGAGAAGTGGCTTTTTGTCCTCAAGACATTTGGGATCTGAATAATTTTTTTTCAAAAGGAAAACCAAATTCTATTCAGAATGTGACAAATATTCAGGAGCTGGGGAAGGGAAGAAAAAGGTCCTGTTTGGGTGACTGCTATTATATCAAAGCCTTTGGAGGGGCAGCTTAATGTGGGGAAACAAGTACTGAACTGTGAGTCAGAAGACCTGGGTCCAATTCCCAGCTCCTCTCTATATTAAAACTTAGGAAAGTCTATCAGCTGTTATGGATGACCTCGAAAGCTCCTTCTACCTTAAATATACTGTAACTTCATGATTTTTCCAAGAATTATAAGAAATGGCCTTGGCAAGCAACCGATGTCTTTGGTCTTGACTTTCCCTTTAAATTCATTTTCTCTGGATCCTAGATCAGATTGTAAGCACACAGACTGAGAATATTTTAGATCAATAACAGAAACTGTCCATATCTTGAAATGCTGTAGCTTATGATAAATTCCTTATCAATTTTGAAAAAAAAATCATGTACTCCTACATTCTCTGGCAATCTCTGCAAACTTCCTGCTCCCTGCCTCCTCCACCTCCTATTTCTTTCTTTTATTTTAAAAGCATCAACTAGAAAGTCACTTTTTCAAATTAATCTCTCTTTTTCTCTCATTATTGCTTTCTCTTTCCTTTCCTCTCTTCTCCTCTCCTCTTTTTCCTTCCTCCCCTTTCCCCCCCTTTTACTCTTCTCTCTCTCTCTCTCTCTCTCTCTCTCTCTCTCTCTCTCTTCCTTCCCCTACCCAACATATACAGAGAATAAAATGGAGACAATTACTTTTTTCTGTGACTTGGAACCATCACTAACTCTAGATGGGATTTTAGAATTAAACAAAAGAGAATGCTGGGATTGGAAGGAACCCTAGAATATAGACATTGAATGTTATACCTTCAAAGAACCTCAAAAAAAGTAGAATATTTGCTGACAGCTTGAAATCACTTTAGACCAAAGTTTCTTTACCTGGGGTCTGTGTATCTTTAGATATATTTCATGGATTCTATGAACTTGAATAGGGAAAATAAACATTTTTATTTCAATATAATTACTTTCTTTGCAATCCTATGTTTTTCATTTTATAAAATTAAAAACATAATTCTGAGAAGAGGTTCATAAGTTTCTCCAGACTGCTATGACACCATTAAAAACTAAGAACTTTGGATTTAGAATAAAAATAGAGATATGAATTGGATTTTTTTTTGCATGGGAAATTTACAGTTAAGGGAACTTACTCTACCATTGCAAATCAGCAGTTTCTGTTGCATTTTATAGTCTTCATGATTTACTTAGAGCAATGAAGAGTAACTAAGTGGCCAAATCTCACCTGCTAGTATGTGTCAAAAGTGGAATTTGGCCCCAAAGACAGTTCTGCATCCATGGGCTGCTTTTCATAGAATCTAGAAATTAATTAAATTCAATTAGGCAATTATATGGTTATTAAATGTCAAAGTGGAAAAGGAATTTAGGATATAAATCAAAATGAGATACAAGGAACATTAGAACCCAGGCAATTTGCCATAGTGGCAAGTCATTAGACCTAGATTTAAGGGAGAACTGGATTCACCTGACTGTGATTGACTACAGGCAAGTCACTTCATTTCCATAAGTTTCAATTGATATCTCATCTATAAAATGGAGATAAGTTAGTATACCATCCTTCCTAAATATACCTCATACTCATTGTTTCTTAAACATCTTTCTAACATGGCTTTCCAGGATTGTAACTAGTTTAGAGGAAATATGCATTTATCTAAGCACTTTATTGGGCACCCCTGCCTCAATCTAATGCCATGAAGATAAATTTTGCTATATAAAAGTCATTACCTATATCCCAACTCTTTTTTAAGAAGACAGAACCTCCTTTTCAATAAGGCATCCATCGCTTTTCCCATCCCTGGGATCATTTTAGACATCATTCTTCCTTCCCTTCTCCCCAAATGTCATTCAAATATCAGCCAACATGTTGCTTCTTTCTTGATTGTTCTTCCCTCTAATAGAATTTGCATGCATTTGACATAGCCTGGTCTAAACTTCAATAGCCAGAGATTCTCCTCTGTCACCCTGGCAACAGCTCCAAGAGACTTGCTTGTCAGCATCCTCTGGAATTGGTTTGCTGAGACAAAACTCTTGTTGTAGTTCTCCTTGTCATACTTACATCTCAGTGTGTTTGTAAGGATCATGTGATAGAATGTATATAAATCACTTTGTAAACTTTAATGCTTTCTGTGAATGGTACCATGACAATATATGTATCATTATTATTAATATCTTTATCACTGATAGAGCTAGATGGATGTAGCAGCAGGGAGACAGGAAGACCTGAGTACAAATCCTGTCTCACCTTAGGCAAGTCATTAACCTTTGTCGCAATTTTATCATCTGTAAAATAAAGATACTAATAGTACCTGCTTCCAGGGTTGTTGTGAGGACATGAGATAATGTTTGAAAAGCATTTTGCAACCTGTAAAGCATTATATATGTGTGTGTGTTCATATATATAGTATTAGTTTTTTGTTCTTACCGTTATTATCATTATTATACAGGAAAGGTTTTTAGAGCACAGATCGTTGAACAAGAACTGTAGGAGGTTTGGTAATGTTAAACAAGGAATATGAAAGTAGCAAGGAGATTTAGCAAAGAGTCTATTAGAGGGAAATGAATTTTATAAGTTATCTGTTTCAGATCCATTTTGCAGAGGAGAAAACTAAGGTCCAGTTGGGGAAGCAAATTACCCCATGATATAGAATTCCTAAAAAAAAGAGTCTGTCATCATTTTTAAAGGATTTATTGAAGTCTCAGTTTGATCTCTAATATATGCAGTCTATAGCGAGTAGTGATGTCTGAAATGAGAGAGCAGGGCTCATTTGCTAGTGGCTTCTGCATATTTAAAATAAAAATGAGTTTTCACTTCAATGTTGGTTTTGAAATAAATCTTTTTTCCCAGAGTTTAGCAAAGGACGGTGTCTTTACTCTTCAGGGTTAGTGGCTTGTTCCTTAGATTGTCAGGTTTTTGCATAACTCTATGAAAACCTCAGCTATCAATAAATTATAAGGACTTGGTAGCTGCTCAGCTTCATTAAAGGTGGGCTGGCAAAGACAATTGATGGATTAGTCCTAAGGATTTACAGTGAAAGTACACTCTTCATGGTCTCTGTCTCAATTGATGAAAATATAACTAGGGTTACTAGCCATTAGGCCATTCCTCCTTTTTGTGTGAATCCTTTATAATCATAATACAGTATTATTATTTTTTAGGTCTAAAGGTCAAATGTAAATTGGTATATTTTTTACTGAGCAGCAGTATTTTTATATAGGGAGAAAGAAGCAATTAAGCAAACAAACTTTATTAAATGCTTCCTGTGATAATAAACTCTTTACAAATATTATCTCATTTGATCCTTTTAATAACCCCAAGAGATATTCCCATTTTACAAGTTAAGGCACCTAAGACTAATAGAAATGAAGTGACTTAAGCAGAATTACTCAGTTGGTAAATGCCTGAGTTTGGATTTGAACTCAGGTTTTCCTGAATCCAAGTCCAACACTCTCTTCATAGCATCACTTTGCTGCCTTAAATGTAGTGGAAATAGCACAGAAGTACAATCATAGTTCCAGCTTTAGGTATTCTCATTATCTGCTTTTAAAAAAGGAACTGAAGCTCTCTGGCCCAATCAGTTTCTTTTTCATTAAAATAATGAACTTGATCTAGTCATTATCCCTTTTGCTGTTTTTGTTTTAAAAAAAAAACCTCCTGAAGCAGTCTGATTAAAATTCTCAAATAAAGAAATGCTAAATTTCAGCTAGAGATGAAGAAAAGGAAAGATGAAATTTCTCCTATTCCTCATTTATGGACCCCCTGGAATCTATTAACAGAGTTTGCAGTAGTGGGATTGAGGTCTATATACTAGATCTCTAAGATACCTTCTAGAACCAAGAGTATAATCCTATGACCTGTTTTAGCTCTCCAGTGTATATTTGGGCAACCCTATCATAGCATTCTGAGCATATGAACTCTACCTCACCAAGTTTACTGGAGATCAAAGTGAGATCATGTACAAAAGTGACTATAAAGGACTATATAAATATGAGCTATTATTATTGTGCATGACATTATTTTAATTAAGTAGCTATGCTTAATATTCAGCTCTCAAGTTGCTATATTTGATTCTTGAGCTCAGTGACTAATGTGGGGGTATCTTTCAACTTCAGGTGTTGGGAAGAATATGTAGGCAATAATGACTTAATTATAGCCTTTATTTTTCAATGTTTCCTCTCACAGAAACCCCCCTGAGTCCACTCAAGCCACCTCACTCGGCCAGCACCCCAGGGATGGCCATGTCTTCACCCCATCGTCGAAGAGATTCAGACAGATATTGTCAGCTCTGTGCAGCTTGGTTCAATAACCCTCTGATGGCCCAGCAGCATTATGAAGGCAAAAAACACAAAAAGAATGCTGCCCGGGTGGATTTGTTAGAACAACTAGGGAAGACGCTGGATCTGGGGGAGTTGAGAGGTAAGGTGGATGACTTACTCAAAAGCAGAAGGTGTGGGCCCTAAGACAATGGAAACCCTCTAGTTTTAATGCATTCTATACTGCTTCTTCTCCACCCTCAGGCTGTGTGTACAAAATACTAGGGTCATAGACAACAGGTATATTTGGTCAGAAATGATCACTGACAACCCTGTGTTATCTCATGTGTCCCTCACAACAGCCCTCTGAGGTAGGTACTGAAAGATTTTGATCCCCATTTTACAGATGAAGTAAATAAGGTTCATAGTGGTTCAGTGACTTCTTAATGGGCATATTGACTCATGTCTATGACTGGATTTCAACTAAAGTATTCCTGATCCTATTCCATGGTTTTATCCATTCATCTCCCCACACTGCCAGACTATGGGGTCTTAACTGAGACCTATAACTTTGTTCTTTTTTAATATTAGAAGACTGTATAAGATATATATGTATAATAATAATTGTAACCAATTATAGTATAGTGCTTACTGGTGCCAGACAATGCAAATATTGCAATATTTTTGCAAATATTCTCTCATTTGGTCCTCCCTCACCACCATGTAAGGTAGGTTCTACTATTATACCAATTTTACAGATGAGGAAATTGAGGCAAGTAGAGGTCAAATGATTTGCCCAGGATAGTACTGAGGCTACATTTGAACTCATGTCTTCCTGATTTCAGACCCAGAACTCTATTTATTTTATCACCTAGCTGTGTTATCATATGTGTATACAGATGTATGCATATATGTACATATGAACATTCATATTTGTTGTATGTATACATACCTAATCAATTAGATATACTGGAATAGACATTGAAGCAAATAATGTAGATACACACATACACACACACACATATACATATACAGACATATTCTTTTCTTTGTAATACTGTGGATTTTATTTTGTACATTTAAAAACATTATTTTGAGGAAGTGTCTGTAGACTGATTCAGACGGCAAAAGAGTCCACACCACAAAAAGGTTAAGAATCCATGCTCTAGAGGGATACTGAGATGTCAAGAGATTAGTATCTTAAAATAAGCAGTAGCTGCTCTCTTTTCCCTTTTAATGTATAAAAATGACTCCCATGGTATATTTTCATAAATGTTGTGTTATTGTGAAAAGGGCATTCATTTTGAAGTATTGGTCTTGAGTCCTCATTCTGTCACTGAATGACCTTCACCAAGATGCTTAATCTTTCTGGGCTGCAGGTTCCTTCCTCCTTCATAAAATGAGGGGTTCAGATCAGGTGGCTCCTAATTGTACATTATATGCCTATCAAAGGCATTTAAACCGATATTTGCTTTCTGGTAGGCCATTTCTTTGACATATCTTGTGATAAAAAAATAACCATTTTAAGATATTATATTATTATATATCCCTCTTAGCTAAAGGAAAACATAGGGCTTAATTTTTCAGAACAATAAATGATTCCTCTGCAAGTGCCTTAGGAAACCTGCTATTATTGCTTTTTCTTGGAGGACTGTCTTCACAGTAGAGCTAGTCCAACATAGTGTAAGAGCTTCTCATAGCTGAAGGCCAAGCTGCACCTCACTCTTCCTAGGAATGAGCCCAGTTTGTTAAGGGATTCTATCATGGCAGGGCACTGAAGGAGAAAAAGAGGGTTTTATTTATGTTTTCTGCCAGATAGTATGACTTGAAGGAGAATTATTCCTTGAGGAAATTCTCCTTCCCTGTACTAAATGATTGGTGCTGCATCTTTTATGTACAGACACATATCTTAATGACTTGGGCATCTGAATTCTTTAGTATTTAAGCTGCCGGTCTTTTATTATATAAAAGACAAAAAGGATCCACCTTGACTTGATAACAAAATGTGCTTCTGACTCTGTCACATGTGGAATGATTAGCATCAAACAAACTGCCCTTGAAACTTTTTGCCAGCGATATGAAATGTCCTAATAGTTCTCACTATATACACTGACTTAAAGGTTTATCATAGTGCACTGCCATTCCCTGAGAACTAAACACTTGGATAGCCTGGTTCCTTTTAAAGATATTATGTCATGATTGCTGGGAAATCTTCAATGGATTCATAAGGATAGCCTGGAAAGGAGTTAGAAGTTACTAAAATAATAATGTGATTGGGGTGAATTTTAACTGCAGTCACTCCTGATGCTGGTGCTGTCTTATTGATTATATCTTTTTTAAATATATATATATATATATATATATATATATATATATATATATATATATATATATATATATATATATAAATGTTTTATTTGGTTTCCAATTACATACAATGGTAGTTTTTACTGATTATTTTTTGCAAGATTTTGAATTTTATAATTTTTTTCCTCCCTCCCCTCCCCCCTTCCCCCAATAGAAAGCACTCTGATATAATCTCTATGTTTGCTTCTATGATACCCATAGATCCAAATTGAATGTGTTGAGAGAAGAAACAGATTCAAAAGGTAGAAAGAAAACATTAGAAATAGCAAAATTATGTAATACATATAACAACTTTAAAAAATTGAAGATAATAATCTTTGATCTTCGTTCTTTCTCTGGATACAGATAGCATTCTTCATCACAGATCCCCTAAAATTATCCTGGATTATAGCACTGATGGAGTGAGCATCTATCGGTTATTTCTACATTTTCTGTATCTTGTTTGTATATTTCTATGAGCATACTATCATCCTCACTAGACTATAAGCTTCTTGAAGACAGGGGTTTGCCTTTCTTTGTGTCCTCAGTGCTTTGAACATGACAGATAATAGGCACTTAATAAAAGTCTATGGACTAATTCTCTCATCTTATGGACAATGAATTTTCCTGGATTGTGGAAGGGTAAAGAATACTGAAATCTTTCTTACTTGGTGTTCAATACTAGGCTTGTATCTGGCAGGGAGATACTGGGAACTAAATAGGAATAGGGATGGGGAGAAAGAGCAGAAACTGCTACACTTGCTCTCCTATACCAATCTCAGAGAATGATTCATGGATCCTTTGAAGTGCTAAAATATTCTCTCCTCTCAAATATATATGTATATTTATATGATTATGTTGCATATATTTTAAAGCACTATACTATATATGTAAATATGTTCATATATATGATAAAGCACTATATGCACATAGTCATTAATTATATATATACATAATGTGTGTATATATGTATATATGAATATTTGTACATGTGCAATGATTGCATACACAAATGAGCATGTGTTGGCACCTGCATATTACACATGTTTGTGTTTCTATAAATGTGCACATGTATGCACACATGCAGTATTCTAAAGGTCTTAATTCATTTTTAGGTTATTTAACCTTAAAATTGCACTGTTTGGAGGAATCTTTGTATAATAGCTTTCTTACTCTACATTTTTGGACTTTATTTTCTGTGTATTTATTGGTTATAAATCTTTCCTGGAGAGATGTTTCTGCCATCAATAGAAACAGGTAATTTATGGCAAGGTCTGAGTAAAGAGGAGGATTTCAATTTTAGACATGTTGAGTCTGATGTTCTGCTGGGACACTGAGTTTGGACTGTTCAGAAGTGTAGCTGAAAGTGTGAAGCTGGAGTTTAAGGGAGAAATGAGAGAAGAATCTATAAATCGGAGAGGCATCTTTATAGAGGTAACATTTGAAGTCATGGGTCAAGAAGAGATCTCCAGTGGAGAGATTGTAGAGAGAGAAAAGAAAAGGGGTTAGGCAGATGGGAAATGATCCAGGATATGGAGCAGAAACCCTGCTACCATAACAAAAAGGATTAGGTGATTCCTGGTATACTTCCTGGAGAAAGAGCAACAAGAATAATACTTGAGAACAGATTATTGAATTTAATAGCTAAAGCATCATGAGGTTTTCAAAAACTGGAACTAGAAAACAGAAAGTAGTAAAATTGATGAATAAATAGGTGGAAAAGAATATTACTCTCCCTTTACCATTTCTGTTGTCTTAGTTGAACTGTCATTCAGTCTTTATTTCTTTATTTAGTTTGTCCACAAAAATATAGTGAAAGACAGTATCTATAGCATCTTCTTTGATTAAGTCATACAGATAATAAATTGCAGACCTGGGATTCAAACCCAAATTCTATAATCCCAGATCTCAGACTACAACTCTATTAGAGTCATTAAATGACATGAAAAAGTATAAATACTTAATATGATATATAATGCATATATTTATTTCATATAATAAATATGTATCTATAATGGAAGTTATTTTTATGGATATGTGTCAATCATATTTTATACATAGCTAAATATCTCTTTCATGCTGACCATAATTCTATTTTACTTATCTTCCCTTTCATGACATATGTGTATGTAAAAATGAATGTATGTATTTATATATATATACATATATTTCTACACATAGTGTTTGAATTAATTGGTAAAAGTAATAATGTTCAATTTCCTTTTGCAGCAATAGGAATCATTCATGCTGTCTGCTAATCACCAAACTGATTTAGGAGAGATGATCTTAAACCATATTAAACTAGTCTGAGCTAGATTACACAGCTTTAATTAGCTCTGTCAGCTGAGTGGCCATACACATATGTTTCATTGCTCTTTTGTTGCGTTTTTTTATTTGGTAGTTCTAAAGAATAGATATTATTCTGAGATATAGTTCTTTAAAAAAAAAGTATACTTCATCAACTCTTAGAGAAAATCAAGCATATCAAAAATCATTCAAACCCACAAATGAAACAAGATCAGTAACACTAAAAAGCAAAAGAAAACATTGCCCCCAAATGGAAAACAATAAGAAATGATAGATTATTTACTGTTTAATAGACCAGTTAATTCTCAGAAAACAAGAAAAGACCTTTAGAAGGATCTGGCAGTTGGAAGAGTTGCCAATGACACCTCTTCAGTGAGCTAGCGATTTCTTGAAGTTGAAAAATCAGTGAAAAGGGCAATAAAAAAACTAAACAAAAATCCAAATAACTGCTGCTCTCTGTTATGAAGGGGGAGGAAAGTTTTTGATAGACAAGACTATAAATGCAGAAGTACTGAATGATGCAAAATAGGAAATTTTACAAATGAATCTCACATTTTCATTCCAAGTATACTGAAATCATTGACTAAATCTTGACATCTGGACATGCTCATCATGGCATAAAATATCACTGTAAAAAGATATTTTATAATATATTTTAGAATTTTATTTACTTTCAGTTGGTCTGAAAGACATTCTTATGGAGAGAAAGATGATCTTGGATACATAGAAGGATATTCTAATATGCATAGAGGTAGCCAGGGGGCACAATGGTTAGAATCCAGGGTCTGGAGTCAGGAAGACCTGAGTTCAAATCCAGCCTTGAAGTACAGGACCCTTGACTATGTGACCCTGTTTGCCTCAGGTTCCTAATCTGTAAAATGTGTTGGAGAAGGAAATGTCAAAGTACTCTAGTATCTTTACCAAGAAAAACCTCAAATTAGGTCATAAAGAATGAGACACAACTGAAATGACTGAAAAACAGAAACAGAGGTGCTCTATAATAGCCCAAAATTTATAGTTATGGCAATAATTATATATATATATATATATATATATATATATATGTATGTATGTATACCTATGCATATAACTTTTATTGGAGTCTAAATTATAAAGTTATCCTTTAAAGATTTGACAAGATAAAAGTCTTTATTAGGCACTTTATGATGCATAGATACTATGCAAAGCACTGAGGATACAAGCAAAAAGGAGCTTAAATTCTACTAGGGAAGACAACAAGGGCAAGGTGGAAAAGCAATGTAAAGTGTTAAGGCAGGGAGAGGTTGGAAAGATAAATAGAACTGAACTGGGTTAGAAGTGAACATGGTTGTCATGGGTACTTTGGTAAATGGAGATTGGAGAGGAACTCATCAAAGAGAGTAGGAGGCTAGTGAGTGGAGTCATTGTTAGTGTGAAGTTGCTTCTGGGGAAGAGGTGGGAAAGTCATGGGAGGTTGAGCTAGGTTAGCAGTTGAATAAATTGCTTAACCTTTTTAAACCCATATATAATTATAGGAATATAATTATATAACTTATATAATGTAGTTATCTATATTATATAATTTGTATGCATAAAATAATATGCAATTATAGAAATTATCAAATGAAGATAAAATTGTCAATCAGATAATATACATTTATTAAACACCTACTAAGTACAAAGCATTGTGCTGAGTTCTGAGAATACAAATATGAAAAAAGAAACAGGCCCTGCCTTCTAGGAGCTTCCAACCTAAAAGGGGAAGAAAAAACTCAAAAATAAGCTAAAAGGAGTAGGGAAAAGGAGAAGTTACCTGATAATGGGACATGGTAGAGAAGTCAGTCAAAGAAGTCCCAAAGTAGTCCAACCAGATGGGGACCTATGTGCCACAGAGGATAGAGCACTAGATCTGTAGTTCTAAGGTACATATTAGCTGAATGACCTTGGGTAAGTCATTTCACTCTGCCTCAATTGTTTTCATCTATAAAATGAGCTGTAGAAGGAATGGCAAACCACTCCAGTATCTCTGCCAAGAAAACCCCAGATGGAGTCATAGAGAATTGTACTAGACTGAAAAACAAATTAACAGCAACAACACTGATGAAGTGGGGGAGCAAAACTAATGAGATCTTACAGGATAATGAGGGAAATTCCTGGAACATGGGGCAGAATACTGAAACATGAACTTTTATTATACCATATGTCACAAAAGGTTAAGAAATTTATACAACTGCTAACCTGGCTCAACCCCCTCATGACTTTCCCACTTCTTCCCCAGCATCTCCTTCCCGTTGACAATGACTCCACTCACCAACCTCCTACTCAATTTGGTGAGTTCCTCCTCAGATTTCATTTGCAGAAGTATCCATGACAACTGTGTTTACTTCAAACTTCAAACCCAGTTCAATCCCATTTGTCTTCCCAGCCTGCCCCAACCCTTTACATTGATTTTCCCTTGTGTCTTTTCCTTGTAGAATGTAACCTCCTTGAGGGGAGGGACTGTCATTCTTTTACTTCTATTCTCTGTGTTTTGCATAGTGTCTGTCACTGTGCTTAATAAAGGCTTTATCTGGTCTATAAAGGATATAGATATATTTGCTTCAGTGACTAGAGAGCTCACATAATTTAAAACCTCATTGAAAATTTGTGGCCTATATTCAAGGCTGGATTTTTAAAAATAGGCTGTTAATGTCCAGGTATGTTTTCATGAAGAAGAAATAAGGAATATGTGTCAAAATCTTATGAACTCAAAGTGAAATTATACACAAGTGCTTGCAACAAAAAGAAGGACCAGGGCAGCTAGGTGGCACAGTGGATAGAGCACTGGCCCTGGAGTCAGGAGTACCTGAGTTTAAATCTGGCCTCAGACACTTAATAATTACTTATCCATGTGACCTTGGGCAAGCCACTTAACCCTATTTGCCTTGGAAAAAAACCCTAAAAAAAGAAGGACCTATAATATATTAAAATATTTAAATAAAGATTTAAAATACACGGAAGTCAATAAATATAATTATTTTGATGTATCTCAAAGTAAATTGAATTTTCATTAACCCGCTTAACTTCTCAAGGCCTCAGTTTCCTTATCTGTAAAATGAGAATATTGAACTAAATCATGTTTAAATTTCCTGCCTTTGGAAAAACTCTAATCCTATGTTTTTGTGAATAAATATTCCTGTGCACACGTCTCTATTACAATCTCAGCTTGGTTAGGAATTTAATGATTTGTAATTGACTCTTAATGCTTTTGTATTTGGTTCCCAGCTAAGGCCTCTTATTTCCCCAAAGGTACTGTTTCTAAAGGAATTAGCAGAAAGACCTCCAGCCTTTGCTTGAAAATATCTAGGGATGCTATATTATTATTTAAAGAGATAATAATTGATAAATAATTTTTACTTTAAGTTGCTTTTTTGATATTGTAAATTCTTTGATCTCAAGAAACATTTCTCCTTTCCTTATAAAGAGGCAGATGGTAGCATACTCGATAGAGTTCTGAGCCCAAAGTTAGGAAGAACTGAATTCAGATATGACTTTTTAGATACATAACTGTCTGATAATTGTGTGATAATGTGATTGATGCTGGGGAGCCCCAAGTAGAGAGTTCTGTCTTTTTGAAGGGGAACAAAGATTACCTGGAATGAATTCACCCTGAGAATAGGACTCACACCTTGGAAAGCTTCATGGGTCCTGGCATCAAGATTTGGGCTCTGGGGAGTGTATTAATGGAACAGAGTAACATAGACCTATGAGTGGCAAGTTGGTATTGCCCTAATGTTAAAATTGTTGCCAATCATAATATACTGTTGTATAACTTAAAGGTGGAGAATCTGAGAATATAAGTCATACTGATGATTAATTCATTAAGAGTCAGGCTTGGATATATCAGTTTTTTGCATAAATCATATGCTGTTGCTTGTCCAACATTGATGGTGTGCCAAGTTGTTTCACTGATAAGGACGGAAGAGAAACCAATTCAAAGGCCAAGAGACCTACAACATGCAGACCATCACCAATAGTCCTGTTTCCTATCTATCAGGCCATGGGGGTGGAATGGTTCTGGAATAAGGCTGACTCTTCATAACATAAAATTTCCCTGACTATAATAAACATAACTATGCAAGCCATGTCATTATGTATATGGTGCCATGGACCTCTTTGATTATGAAGGGCAAATATCATCAGCTGTGTAAGTTACTGGACAAGTTACTTAATCTTTGTTTGCCTCAGTTTCTTCATTTGTAAGATGGGGGATAGAAATATCATCCCCCTTGCAAGGTCATTGTGAGGATAAAATTACATATCATATGTACAATGCTTTATAAACCTTAAGGTGCTGATAATAATAATAATAATAATAATAATAATAATATTTCAAGAAGGAAAGAGAGTTAACAACTTGGTGAAGCACAACTAATATTAATGAGAAAAAATTAGGACTTATAGGACTAACACATCATTGACATTCTAAATGAGCTTGGCTAAAATATGTATAAATATGCATAATATGTTCCTCTTGAAATGTACTATAATTTGTAGTGTGAAGCAGTTGTGGAAAAACCAAAGCTCCCCATTCCTCCTTCCTTTTTCTAGTACTAATTCAAAGTGTGTGGGGGGGATACAAGAAAAGAAAACAATCACCTCCTCCTCCTAAATGTGAAATATTACACACACAAAAGAGAAAGTCACTGAATTATGGAGTTATAAAATTCCCTGGGGCAGAAAGTACCTTGCAGGTCATCCCTCCAACTTAAATCTAACCTGCTACATAAAATGCAAAGAGGATGCAGTTTCTTATTTAGAAACATTGGAAATAAAATCTAAAGTAAAAGTCTCCATAGGAGACAGAGTTAATTTGACTCATGCTAGAACTTCATTAGGAAAATGTTTCCCAATTTAAACATTGAATAATCTTTGTTTATTTCTTTGTTTCAAATAAAGCTGTAATCTGTTGCATGAACTCTCAGTTTTGTATAAGGAAGAATAAGGCACATCTTTTAGATTGAATATGAATCCTAGAAGCATAGAATGTCTGAGTTGGAAGGGTTAGGATTTTCATGATGGAAACTGAGCTGTTGGCTTGAGGTAAAGAAAAATGATTTACAGCATATAACTTAGTGGCAAAGATACCCATGGAATGGCTGGTAATTTTTTTAACCACTAGAGAGCAGTTAGGGAGACCCCCACTGATTGTGACATTTTGAATGTGCTTCTCAGAGATCAAAGTACTGAAACAATGATTATTCTCTCTATGGTTACCATCTCATTCTTGGTTTAGCCTTGCTAGGTGAGATAATGCTCTTTGCTCAAATGAGATAATATTCATAAAGTATTTAGTAGAGAACCTGGCACATCTTTGGTTCTATAGAAATGCTTCTTTCCTCCCCTCTTTGGATTATTATTTAGAGTTGTATAATTTTCTCCATGTATCAAATTTGGGACTTATTCCCCACCTTTAATCCTATGCTTTTTTCAACATGTATTTCTAAAGAACCTAATACAGCAGGTTTGGTCTTCTTGGAAATAGACATATTACATACATCTATTTTACTCTTAAAAAGAATCAGTAATTCAATCAATAATTCTTTAATGACCAGAAAACAAAATGTTATGGCTCTCTCTACATCCATGTCTTTTTTTAAATGTCTATTAAGATAAAACTGTAAGATATTGTCTTTCCACTTATTCTAGTGTGGCACTTCATTAGCATGCCTAATAAAAGAGCTTTAGTCTCTAGATAGTGAGAACCTGCTATATACAATTCCAGGAAAGTCCTCCTCTAAGACCATATCTTGGAATGAACATTCTGAAAAAAATACTTGATTAGCACACCAGCTGAGGCATGCCAGTTGGTTTCAATATAGGTCTGGTGACAGAACTATATCTGCCTCCTCTTCTTGACCTTCTCTTTCTTCCTTTCCCTGTTCGTTTTTTGCCTTTCCTTCCTCTCCCTCTCCCTTCTCTTTTATCACTATTCCTCTTCTCAATTTGTATTTAAAGATATTCCTCACAAAATAGTTGTCTGTCTGGCTGCCTGTCTGCCTGTCTCTCTGTCTCTCTGTCTATCTAGTTATCTAGCTATCTAGTTATTCATTCATCTATCTATCTTAGTGTACCTATTGGGCATAGCAACCCAAGGTGACAACTATCCACTGCTTTGGAGGAAGGTTTCAATTTAGTGCTACCCACACTAAAGAAACCAAGCCATTTTTGAGGATAATGTATTAAATACACACACACACACACACACACACACACACACGCACGCATGCACGGATGCATGCACATGGGCAGAAGAGCTTTGAATTAATTTATGTCCTGACTGAACCTATATGCAATATCTATTTTCTTGAGCCTTCTTACATGCTTGTAATGCAGGTGCTACCTTTATTAATTGAGGATAAAATCATGAATTTAAATTTGACAAAGATATTTGAGCACATTCCAGAAAAAAACAAACTAATAATGAATATAAAGAAAACATAGCAAATTGCTTTTCTTCCACACCTAAAGCTGATTTCTATAGGCCTAGTATTATTTCTTTTAGATTCAGGGGTTGTAAGCTGGTTACTTACATTCCTCTCTTTTTTTTGCAAGGCAGTGGGGTTAAGTGGCTTGCCCAAGGCTACACATCTAGGTAATTATTAAGTGTCTGAGGTCGGATTTGAACTCAGGTGCTCCTGACTCCAGGGCCGGTGCTCTATCCACTTCACCACCTAGCTGCCCCCTTACATTCCTCTCTTAACAGCAGTAAGCAGTTCTATGAAAACTGTTGTACAATAATTAATTAACTAATGTCTTCATCATTCCACATTAGTAAGGAACAAAACTTGAACCTGGATCTTGACCTTTTTAACATCAGTTCTTTCTATATGCTTGCACTGTACCAATAAATTTTAGAGATACAAAACAAAACAAAACAAAATGAGAGAATCCTTGATCTTCCAGAGCTCACAGTCTAATGGCAAATATATCTCACAAGAAACAACCTGTGTACATTCAGTTATAGGACAGTGATATTTTTCATAGATCTGCCTGATAAAATTAAATTTCATTTAATTTAATAAAAAGTGATTAAGCACTACTACTTTACAACTTTACTTTTATTCTAGGGAGTAGCAATTTAAAAAATATGGAAAGGCTCTGATCTCAAAGAACTCAAATTCTTTGGGGAATAAGGAAGGACACAGCATTTTCTCAGATATGTATAGTACAAGGTAAATTGAAGAATAAAGAACACTAACTAAGGTTTTAGAGAAGGCTTCATAGAAGATATCTCAAGTGAAGTACCCCTTGAGGGAGAAAAAATGCTAAGAAACAAAAATGAGCAGGGCAGGCATCCCACTCATGGGGAGAATGATTACCAGGAAATGATAAAATATTTCAAAGAAACTTTGCAAAATGTTTGAATTTGTCAATGAAAAAGGCAGGTGGTAGAATTTGTGAATCAAACATGCACTTGTCCTTCTTCAAGGCAGTTACCATAATTTGTTGCTATAAACTTTCAACACCTTTTCCATCTAGTACTCCTAGAAGTTGAAAGAATATCAGTTAATATGTCCTCCAAATGCCTCCATGATATTGAATGCTTATATTTTGGTATGAGAAGATGATACATAACTCATTTGTGCTTTCTCATTTATTAGGGCAGTTAGAAGAAGTATATATAGAAAAGGGATAGGTGAAAGTTGATAATGAAAGGATGATATATTAAAAAGATGAAGTTAATGTGAAAGAAGAATGCTCTGGAACAAAGGAAAAGGGGAAAATATAATGGAGTGTTATTTCATATTAAAGAGACAAGATAAATCTTTTGCAGTGGAGTGGGAGGGAAGAATTAAGAGGGGAGTGAAAAGCCTTACTCTCATCTAAATTGGCTCAGAAAGGGAATAATATGCACACTCAATTGGAAATAGAAATCTATCTTATCCAAAAGAAAGTAGGAGGGGAATTGGATGGGAGAAAGTGGGGTGAGATCATATCAGCTGAACCCAATGCTTTAAATAAATAAAACAAAAGAAAAATAAGTGTTTTGCATCTGACTACTCTCCCCACAATCTTCCCTCCCTTCTATGATCTCAGTCCCTTATGATTTGTTTTCTGTGTAAGCTTTTGATGCTTCACTTGAGTCTAATTTTTGAAGATCAGATTTTCTATTTGACTCTGGTCTTTTTATCAGGAAAGTTTGAGCATTCCCTATTTCATTTACTGTCCCTCTTTTTCCCTGAAAGAGTTTGTTCAGTTTTGTTGGGCAGTTGATTCTTGGTGGTAATCCAAGCTCTTTTGCTTTTCAGAATATCATATTGTAAGCCCTATATTCTTTAATGCAGAAGTTGCTAAATCTTGTTTTAGCCTGACTTGCTTCATGATAACTGAATTGTTTCTTTCTGGCTGTTTGCTTAATTTTCCCCTGACCAGGATGCTCTGAAATTTGACTATAATATTCCTGGCAGTTTTCATTTTGAGATCTCTTTCAGGAGGTGATTGGTGAATTCTTTCAATGTCTATTTTACCCTCTGATTCTAGAATTTCTTTTTTTTTTAGGTTTTTTGCTAGGCAAATGGGGTTAAGTGACTTGCCCAAGGCCACACAGCTAGGTAATTATTAAGTGTCTGAGACCGGATTTGAACCCAGGTACTCCTGACTCCAGGGCCGGTGCTTTATCCACTGCACCACCTAGCCGCCCCTGATTCTAGAATTTCAAGGAGGTTTTTCTTTGCAATTTCTTGGAAAATGATGTCCAGGTTCTTTTTTTGATTTTGGCTTTAACGTAAGTTCAATGATATTTAGATGATCTCTCTTGGATCTATTTCCAAGGCTACTTGCTTTCCCAGTGATATATTTCACATTTTCATCTAATTTTTACTCTCTTTGTTTTCTTTTATTTATTCTCACAAAGTCATCAGCTTTCCTTTGCTCTATTCTTTATTTTAAGAAATTATTTTCTTTGGTGAGCTTCCATATCTTATTTTCCAGTGAACTTCTTAAGTTATTTTTCTCCTCATTTTTGTACTTCTTTTCCATTCGACCCAGTCTGGTTTTCAAGATGTTATTTTCTTTAGCATTTTTTTTTGTGTATCTCCTTCACTAAGCTGCTGACTCAGTTTTCATTATTTTCCCACATCACTCTTATTTCTCTTCCCAATTTTTCCTCTCCCTCTCTTATTTGATTTTCAATATTCTTTTTGAGTTTGTCTTGGCCTGTGACCCATTCATATTCTTCCTGGAGGCTTTAGATGTAGGAGCTTTGACAGTTATCTTCTTCTGAGTTTGTATTTTGATCTTCCTTATCACCTTAGTAACTGTTTATAGTCAGATTTTTTTCTCCTGCTTGCTCATTTTTTTCAGACTCTGATGATTTTGAGTCTTTGTTAAGATGGGACTCTGCTTTCAGAGTAGAGGATATAGTGCCCCAAAATTTTGGAATTTTTTGCAGCTGTTTTCAGAGATAATTCTAAGAATCTGTAAGTTTTTGATTTTCCCAAGGTGTTTTTGACTACTCTTCCTGGTCTGTATTCTGAACTGTGAGGAGGGTCCCTTACTCATCTGAGGCAGTGAGCTCCAAGGTGCTACTGTTCCTCTTCTTTCTGACCCAAATCAATGTAAGGGCAAAGCAACAAAGTCCACCTCAGTGAGAGCAAAGAGACTCCTATAATCTTCTTTTGACCCCCTTCTCATCTGTGGACTGAGAGTTCCAGAAATAACTGTTTTTCTGTAATAGTGACTCCCAAAAACTACTCCTGATCCTCTAGGGCCAGGTGGACATTGCTGAGGCTTCATTGGACTGCGCTTCACTCTCTCTCCAATGAAACAAAATTCTCAGACTGATCTTACAAATTGCTCTTTGCATTCTCTGAACTGAGAGATCTGGAACACCATTGCTGCCACTAACCCACTTCTCTTGCTTCTTGCTCCTGGACTGCTGGGGCCAGTTTTTTCTGGCACAGCCTAGGATGCTCCTCTCTTACTCTGGTGTAACAGACCCTTTCTTTGGTCTTCCAAGTTATCTTGGTCTGGAAATTTGTTTCACTCAATCTTTTTTTTGATTCACTCTACAGTTTTTAGAGTCATTTAAAGAGTCATTTTTTAAAGAATCATTTGTAAAGATATTTGGAAGGTTTGGGGGAGAACTCCAAGGAATCCCCACTTTTACCCTGCAATCTTGGCTCTGCCCCATAAACTGAACTTCTTAAACATTTCTGAATCTCATTCATGCGTGCTAAACTCTTGTGAAGTCCCTTCTTGGAATATTGTTTTTATATGCATAACATAATATATTCAGGATAACAAAGGAAAACAATTGTATTAAAATAGAAGTATAAAAATAATACAATAAAATCTTAGACCTTAGTTAAGGACTTCTAGTCCTAGGTAGTGTAGTAGATAGAGCACTGGGGTTCCTAGAGTCAAAAGGACTTTAGTTCAAATCCAGCCTTAGTCAACAAATGTGTGATCAATTAATCTGTTTGCCTCAATTTACTCAACTGTAAAAATGGGGACAATAATAACACCTACTTTCTTTCAAGTTTTTTGTGGGGACAAAAGGAGGCAATAGCTATTAAAAGCATATCATAGTTCCTGGCACATAGTAGGTACTATATAAATTTTGCCAATTGCTGCCACTTCTGCTAGAGTCTTCTAGAGACCAACAAGAAGACTGACATTGGCCACTTCTATCTTTGCACAAATTCCAAAAACCTTAGAATCAAGATTGCAGAATCTAAAGTTAAAAATAGTTTTTAGCTTTATCTTAGAGGTTTTATATTCTATTTCCTATCCTCACTTTTTAATCATTCAATAAGCATTTATTAAATGCTTACTATATAACAAGGCTATGCTAAACTCTGGTGATACAAAGAAAGTTGAACAACAACTTCAACAATAACAAAAAAGTCAGTCAATTCCTGCTTTCAAGGAGCTTATAGTTTAATGGACAAAGTTTAAATAACTAAGGTTACAGATCAAGTGTGACCATCCCCTCCCCAATTCCAATTCTCTTGACTTTCTGAGTCTGGGTTTTTTACTATTCATCACTGTTCTGATCACATTCAGAACAGTGCTTTTCAAATTCCAAAGATTTAACATTACTAATCACTTAAAAAGCAATTTTATTTATCATAAGAATTTAAACTAATGCCTTATTTTTTATTATTATATTTCCATGCCTGCCTAATAACAATAAGTCACATTTCTATTGTCCTTGAAGATGTATGGAGCTGCTTTTCTCCAATATTTCTCTCAGATATGGTACAGCAATTTCCAGATGAGGAAACTGAGCCTTAGGCTAAAATGATTTCCTGAGGCACTTAGATACTGACTACCAACTCTAGGACTTGAACCCAGGTCTTCCAACTTCCAGTGCAGTACTCCTTCCCCCAGGTCAAGGATTTACAATAATGTAATGTATGTTTTTTCAATAGTTTAGATTCAGTAGAAAATAAGACCTTTAAACAGATATGGTAATTATAGCACATAATTCTAAATTGAATAGTAGGAAAAGAGGTGGCAGAAGCAAATATTCCAAATAGCTTACACCTGGTTATTTTTATATTATTATTTTTAGTGTGTTTTGACACCTCAGCTGGTACGTGTATTCTCACTCAGATCTTTATATCTTTTATTTTGGGTATCATAATTAAATTGCTTAAGTGACTTATGTGCCTGGCACACCTGGTGCAGGTGGGGGGGTGGGACAGGGAAGGAGATGG
This sequence comes from Macrotis lagotis, assembly GCF_037893015.1. Classification (NCBI taxonomy): domain Eukaryota; kingdom Metazoa; phylum Chordata; class Mammalia; order Peramelemorphia; family Peramelidae; genus Macrotis; species Macrotis lagotis. The sequence goes on along the minus strand of NC_133658.1, from coordinate 142,687,605 downwards.
TGGCATAGCACATATGAAGAGATGATCCACACAAAATAATTGCTCACATATATTTCATTTGCAAAGACAATTGTTTCTCTTGGGAAACAGATTCATAGGAAGGGAAAACAAAATTTCAACCCCATTATCATTCTAGCTTCACTTCAACTCTGTCATATTTGGGAATTCCCAAACTGCTTCCTGAAGGTAGTAGGGTGGACCAAATGGCCTTTTCAAGGCATCCAACAATGATGCTTTACAAAAATTTTTTCATTCAGAGAAATAAGACTGTAGTACAATATGCAATAATACCTTTGTAGACCATGTAAATTCTAAGATAAAGATATGAATTTTCATGTAAATATAGGTAATGCAATTATCATTCACATTTAGGCAGGGCTTTTAATTTAAAGGTCAGGAATCCTTTTCCCCCTCAGGGATTTTAAATTAAAGATCCTGAGTCCTCTCCCTCTTCATGAAGTCTTTGCTGATCCACTCAGTTACCTTTTGTATTAACATGTCTTTATTTTGTGTATATTTTTATGAAAGCCATATAGTGATTTCCATAAAGTACATATTGATGTATTATACATACAGGTATTATACATATACCTGTCTTAATAATGTTTTCCTGTTTTAGAGAAAGTAATAAGATTTCCCCTAGATGTACAGTGAGTCAATGGTAGAGTTGGAACTCAAATCCAGATCTGCTAAGTGCAATGATTTTTCCCATTTTTATTGGTCTTAAATTTTAATATTTTAAATAAAATCTAATAAAATTTAAAGGTTCTCTGACCCTCTCTTAGGCTAATTTCTCTATCTAAAACTATAATACCAGTTGATAAGATTAGCACATTGATCATGGTGTATAAGATTCCCTTCTAGCTTTAACACCAATAATCCTATGATAAATACAAACCAAAAAAATCCCCAATTAATGTATGATAAATACATATAAGAGGAAGCTAAGGAGCACAATAGTTAGCGTACTAGACCTGAAACCTGGAAGAACTGAGTTCAAATCCTGCCCCAGCCAACTGTGTGACCCTGGGAAGGATACTTAACCCCGTTTACCTCAGTTTTCCACAAAAAATTAACTGGAAAAGGAAATGTCAAACCACTCCAGTACCTTTGCCAAGAAAACCTCAAACAAGGATCCAAATGGGAGCACAAAGAATTGGACACTACTGAAACAAGTGAACAACAATAGCAAAGGATACATAAAAAGATGTTCTTATTTTAAAGCAGGATCTAAACCTGAGGGTCCCCACAGAAAAGGAGAAGCAGAGTCATGATTCAGATCCAGGTTGTCTGAATCCAAATTCACCTCTCTTTTCAGTTTGCCCTCTTATATTATAATTAATCAATAAAAATTTATTATGGTACCCACTGTGTGCTAGAAGCTATTCTAGGTGTTGGAGATACAAAAAACAAAAAATATGTATCTTTAAGATGTATATATTGTATCTGAGGACTCAGCTATATGGTTTTTCTATAAATATGAAATATATTTATATTACATATAGTATATATACACTAATTTATAGATATATACTCATATACACCTATATAATACACATACACACATATGTATGTGTGTCTATACACACATATACATCAATATAAGCTACATGAAAACCACTATATGACTTTCAAAAATATACACAAAATAAATACAAGTTAATATAAAAGGTAACTGAGGGAATCAACAAAGGCTTAATGAAGGGGGAGAGGATTCATGACCTTTATTTTAAACTTAATACTTTCCTCCCTTTCCAACCTGTTCCTGTTCTTATCCCATAATTCATCATATGCTAAGTCCCTGGTAATGGAACTAAATGATGTAAACACAACTAGAACCCAGGCATCCTGGTCCTTCCCCCTGCATTTTTCCTTCTGCATCACAAAATCTTTCACAGTGTCATGAAGGGACAAAGACCTCTCCTCCTCAATGTCATCCTCTTCTTCTATGTGGATCAGCACTTTTGTTTGCCAGAAGGAAAACAACATCAAAGGTAGTTACTGAACAATTCATTTTCAATTTCTAAGGCGAGATTCATTGTTCGTATTGATTGAAGATCTCTATTGTTCAATTTTAGCTGAAACACCTGAGTCATTTTGCCTTGATGCAGAGCTGTGTTTGTTACAAGTTTCTATAGGACTATACATCAATTATGGTGCTTCTAAATGTTGTATTCTCTTAATGCCCTACATCCATTGCATAATATGTCTCCTGTAAATATGTTATATATATATATATATATATATATATATATACATATATATATGTATATATATATATATATATATATATATATATATATATATATATATATATATTTCTGGGTATCCAATTGATACCTTTTCCTATCAGAGACTATGAAAGGACTCAAAAAGACAATCACAATATATATATAGCTCAGTATGGACTTGGGATCACTTCCCACTTTGCAAGATCCATGGGGATCTTGCATAAGATAGTAACCTCCTTGAGGGTGGGACAGTTATTGTCTCCTTTTGTATTTCCCCAGGACTTAGCATTGTGCCAGGAATTTTGTAGGCACTTAATAAAATGTTTATTGATTTGATTGATCAAAGTCACTTGCTGAATATACAGAATCGGAGTTTGTCTCCATCTTTTCCTTTTCTTTTTAATCTTTGTTAAAAAGTATCTTTTACTTTTCCAAGTATTTTTAAGCTTTTGTTCTGCTAAAGCTGTTTCACCACCCTTTCCACTGATGTGCTCTTCTGCTCTTTCAGAACTACCCAGAAGTGATGAATTTAAAGAGAAGAAAGAAAAGATCAATTCTAGCCCATGTATCCCACTTTAGAACTAATGTAGTGAAAATAGTACTAGATTTCAAAACAAAAGATGTAGCTTCAAATCCTGGTTCTACAACTCCAACTAAGAGCATTTTTTTCTCCCTCTTTGACCCTCAGTTTCCTCTTTTTTCCTATTTAACCACCAAATGGCAGGCTAGCCAGTAATCTGATCTTATTTACCAAAAGAATTGGGAGTTGGAAGTCTCAAACTCACCCACAATCAGAGAGAGCTTTGAAGAAGTGTTAATGTTTATCTGTCCCCAAATCCATTTTTTTTGACTGAAAATATTTGTCTCAGTCTAAGTGTAAGGGGATCTCAGTCTAAGGGAAACAACAATCTGCTGTTTGGTTGATCATTTGCTTTGGTCATGTCTGACTCTTTGTGAACCCATCTGGGGTTTTCTTAGCACAGATGTGAAGATTTGCCATTTCCTTCTCCATCTTATTTTATAAAAAAGGATGCTGAGACAAAAGAGTTAAGTAATTTGCTCAGTCATACAACTAGTACCTGAGTCAGGATTTGAACTCAGAAACATGAATCTTTCTGATCCTAGTCCTGGCACTGTATACACTTTGGTGCCACCTAGCTGTTCCTTTACACAATTGGTAAACATCAGATCCCCGAGTGTAAGCCAGGTTCATTGTACTCTTATAACCTCACCTGGTATCCCAGGCTAGAACTCTTAATGAAATTCTCCATAGAAACATTGTTATAAATAGTTCTTAAGTTCTATAACTGTATTTGAACTGCATGTCAGTCACTTCAATAATTCAAGTTTTGGTGATTCCAGCAGTGGGAGTTTGCCTTTGTCTGAGCCAGATTCAATTCTTTAGTGATTTAGGAGGTAGACATTTTTTAAATTTACATTTTTATTTATTTACACATTACTAAAATAATCTTGTTGTAAGAGTAAATATAATATCCCCTTCCCCTACAAAAATAAAAACCTCATGAGAAATAAAGTGATAGAGGAAAAAAATAATGTGCTTCAGTCTGTGTTCTGATACTGTCAGCTCTGTCTCTGGGGTGGATCACATTCTTTATCATAAGTCCATCAGAGAAGTTACTTCCATATTTTTCCACAGTTGTTGATGATTGTAATTCCTTCCATCCATTTCTCCTCACTCGCATTTATTATATTTTCTCTTTCCTTTCACTCTGTCCCTCTTCAAAAGTGTGCTGTGGGGTAGACAAGTTGTGCAGTGACCAGAGCATGGGCCCTGGAACCAGGAGGCCCCAAACCCACTTCTGACCCCAGAGACCCAGAAACCACCCAGATAGGTCATCCAATCCTACCACCTTGCAAAATGTTTTTTAAAAAAGTGTTATATAGGGATGGCTAGGTGGCACAGTGGATAAAGCACCGGCCCTGGAGTCAGGAGTACCTGGTTCAAATCCAGTCTCAGACACTTAATAATTACCTAGCTGTGTGGCCTTGGTCAAGCCACTTAAACCTAGCCTTGCAAAAAAAAAAAACCTTAAAAAAAAGTGTTATATTTGACTATACTCTCCCATGATCTACCCTCTCCTCTATCACCTACCCCCTTCCCTCCCCTTGTCCCCTTTCTCCCATCTCCTTCCTATCCTCTTTCCTCTGGATTTCTCTACTTTATTAAGTATGTATGCATGTTGTTTACTCTGAGCCACTTCTGATGAGAATGAAGGCTCCCTCATTCCCCCCTCCCCCCCTTCCCCCTTCCATTCTGTTTCAAAAGCTTTATCTTCCTCTTATACATGAAATAGCCCATTCTGGAGGTGGATTTTTTCTTTTTTTGGTTTTTGCAAGGCAATGGGGTAAGTGATTTGCCCAAGGTCACAGAGCTAGGGAATTATTAAGTGTCTAGGCTGCATTTGAACTCAGGTCCTCTTGACTCCAGGGCCAGTGCTCTATCCACTGTGCCACCTAGCTGCCCCAGAGATAGACTTTCTAAGTTGTTATGGCTTAGTTTTTTAGTGGTTTCTCTATAGCCAGTTTTCTAGTGATGATTTTTTAAAAATATACTTAGATAGTCCTATAAGTGGACAAAGGATACACAAAATTCTCTAGATCCATCAGGTACCTTTCAAGCCTTAATGTAATATTATAAATGAGAATTTTATATTATTATTTGTTTGTCAATCTATCAATAAGCATTTATTAAATGACTCCAACATTCCAGGCTCTGTGCTGTGCTTTGCACTGAAGAAACAAAAAATAAAAGTGAAATTGGCTCTTATCTTCAGGATCTCAAGTTTTATTGGAGAAAAACAACACATGTATATATTTGTAATTTTTGTGGGAGAAAGGTTTGGGGATGCTGGCAGCTTGGAAGAACAGGAAAAGCTGTCCCTAGAAGTGATTTTTGAATTGAATGTCTAAAAGGCAGTGGTGAGGAGGGACTGTTTCCAGCTTTGATTGCCAGTGAAAACAGTCCTGAAGCCAGGAATGGATTCTCTTAAATAAAGGAACGTGAAAGAGCCCAGTTTATCTGTAGAGTAAATGAAAGGAAATAAAGTACAAAACTAAAAAGTGGTTTGGGGCACATTCAGGAAGGGCTTCAAATACCCAAGGGAAGAATTTATACTTTAGGAGTTGTTGAGAGTTTGATGAATAATGCAATGATATGGGGAGACTCATGCTTTAGGAAAATTGGAATGAAGAGAAATTTGAAGAGAGGAGACCAATTAGGAAGCTATTTTAAGAGTCCAGGGGAGAGGTCATGAATGTCTTGAACTAAGGTGGTAGCAGCTTTAAGAGATATTTGTCAATGAGATATTAGTAAATATAATTTTTCTGCCACCTGTTATGCTTATCCTATGAACTAAGAATGTTTTATATGTTTAAATGGATTAAAACTTTATTTAAAAATATTAAAAAAAAGTTTGGCTTCTAGCTGTACAAAAATAGGAGGTAGACTGACTGGGCCTATGGATTACATTCTGCCAGCCTCTACTTCGATTAGCCTGGGAACTGAACTCTTGTATTATACTAGCAACAAGTATTCCTGACAGGCATGCATCTTCTCAGAAGAAATTGCTGGAAGAAAAATGTTTCAAAGGGTGGTAACTGATGACATATAGGATTTTGATGTATAAATTTGGATCAGAATTGGAAGGAAATTTTGAAACATTTAGATACCCCCCTCATTGTACAAATGAGAAAACTGAGGCTAATGAAAGTTATGATTTTCCTAAGAACACAGATAGTAAGCATATGATGTGATATTGGAAATCACATTCTCTGTTTCTAGAGTCAGCATACGGCAGAATTTTACAGTTTGGTCTGTCCTGGCAAGACAAGTTTTGTGGGAAGTTCTAAACATCAGCATCTAACTGCACACATTTCTGCAAAGAAAATATTTGCAAAGCATTTGAAGCATCTCTTCTGTTCCTATATCTTAAAAAGTGTTTTCCACAATGTAGCAACTAAACTTTCAAAGGAAAGTTTTAACTCACCGGTAGGAAAAAATTCATTCTGTCAAGTGATGTGATGTTGTTTAGAATAGGGGGTCAAAATGTTTCCAATCATATGGTATTATGTCCTAAGAAGCCCAAACAAGCAACTGACAAGCTACTTGCTGATTTGTGGGCAGTTAGATGAGGGAATGCCTTTGAATTTCATAGAATCATTGGATGGAGTTGTGAAAGGGAACTTAGATTTTATCCAATTTAATCATTTTTAAATGAAGGAATGAATTGGACTTCTGTTGTTTTTTTCATCATTTTTAGTCACATCTGACTCTTTGCAATCCTATTTGAAGTTTTTCTTGCAAAGATACTGGAATGGTTTGCCATTTCTACCTCCCCCTCATTGTACAGATGAAGAAACTGAGCAACTCGGTTAAATAACTTGCTCAGAGTAATACAATAGACAATGTGTGAGATCAAATCTGAACTCTGGAAGAGGAGTCTTCCTGACTCCAGATCCAGCACTCTTACACAGAATTGTATAAAACACAGAAATGTTAGAGCTAAATCCATTTTAAAGGCGCTAGGGAAGTCAAGGAAAAACACCTAAAGGAGACATCAGTTAAAAATCAGAAGGAAAAGCATAGGGGGACCCTAAGATACAGGGGCAAATAAGATGATAATGGTCTTCCTTATTGTTGTTTCAGTTAATGAAACTATTGCTAAAACTGCATTCATATCTGCTATCAATCCCCATGAAATGCCACCAAAGCCTTTAATGAAGAGAATATTAATTTTTGGACCTTTAATGGCAGTGGCAGTTGAGGAGGCTCAGGGGACTCAGCCCTTGCAGAAGTCAATTGCTCTGTATGAGTGTTGTTCCCTTCCTTCCTTCCATGCTGATTTCCAGAGTTGTACTGGAATTAGAACATTGATCTGGAAGTCACTGACATTTCTGTGACTATTTCCTGTACTTTATGTTCTAGGGTATCTCCTATAAGGTTTGAGAGGAGATGGTGCTAGCAGTTTGACTCATCTACGTACTTGGTGCATCTTACTTCCTTTCTCTCACTTAGGATTCTCTTCTACTTCAGCAAAAGGATGGTTTATCTGTTTCATCAATTGATGTTGGTCATAGTGATGATGGTTTGCCTTTTCTCCATAGGATTTACTCTCTTTTATAATGTAGAGGGGACCAAATTAGAAACATAGCTTGTAATCAGTAACTATTAATGGGGAGAGAAGAATTAATGAAGCCCGGAGATATTAACTAAGTTGTTCAATATTAGTTCAGAGTCCAGTGACTTTGGCTACAGACATGATTGATAGAATCATAAAGGGTTTAGAATATTTTGTCAATTTGTTGATCTTATGTCCCACTGGGTTTTCACTCTTAGGTATATGCTGAACATTGAAACTTCTAAAATTGTAATACACCTCACCATATGAGGGTCTTTCTATGGAGGCAGGACAAGGATACATGGGGGGAAATACACTAAGGGAGTCATACCTTCCTTAGTGTCACTTGGTTTTCGTCATCATGCTCTTATCAATACATTTCCTTCTCTATTAGAGTTAATTTAAAAATATTGACCCACGGGACGGCTAGGTAGCATAGTGGATAAAGCACCAGCCCTGAAGTCAGGAGTACCTGGGTTCAAATTCGGTCTCAGACACTTAATAATTACTTAGCTGTGTGGCCTTGGGCAAGCCACTTAACCCTGTTTGCCCTGCAAAAACCTAAAAAAATGTTGACCCACAAAGCAGATTATCTCTATTCATAAACTGACATGATTGACTTCATAGCTGGGGACAAGCTGGTGTGTTTATCAACCATTGACTTCCTTTACTATAGATAAATTGTCCCATCATGCTGAATAGAGCTAGAACTCCAATATGGAACCTCTGCCATCAAATCTATTGCTCATAACACTTTACCACAGCCTACTCAAGCTTCTTTTCTAACTATGCCCAAACTTGAGGTTTGCCAAACAATCCTTGAAAGAAATACTTGTACTTGAAAATGTCTAGCAATAGAACTGTACACATCTTTGGACTGGCACAGCTCCTCCTTATCTAAAATTTATTTATGGAAAGCAGCATCTCATTTTAGAAATTTATAGGTATACTTTGGACTTGCATTAAGAAGGAAAGAAAATTGAAAAATTTCAGTTTGGCAAGTGTTTATAGAGTCTGATGAGCACTAACTGTTAGAGTCAGGCAGGTAGCAGATAGATGATGCAGTGGCACAACCACTTCAGGGATGCTAGCTGACAAGGTGTTAGATGCTGTTAAGTAAATCATCTTACTTTAATATCTTAGGAGTGAGAGATTTAATCCCTCTCCATTTGTAGTTATGTGTGGAAGGTATTTGTTAGAGATCACAGGCTTAATCCCTGGGTGGGCCAACTAGTTTTGTGCTATGCCAAGCCCCATGAATTACCTCCCTACCCCTTGCTAGCTCTCTCATAAAGACATACTTTTATTTATAAGTGAGAACCCATTTCTGGCTCAAAAAAGTAAAAAGGCTCATGATCTCAGGATCCCAGCATGAGCTGTAGATATTTAGGTCAATGCATTTGATACCATATATAGGATTTGCCTTAACAGAGAAACTAACCTAGATGCATACACATCTATCTTGCTGAGGGAAGAAGAAGATGAATATGCCTTAGAATTGGAGGTGGGGTGGTTAATGAATTGGTGCTCATGTCATAAAAGATGGTCAGTTTTTCATTTTCATGAAAGCACAGTATTTATCAATCAATGCCCTGATATAGCTGACATAACAGGTGAGCCACCCTTTCCTTTGTGGTCAGAGTAGATTCTAGGAAAATGACTATACTTAGACTCATTCATATCATTATTTGATAAGCATTCTTCTAGATTAGTTTGTTTAATAAGGTAAACAGTGGGACATAGAAGTACATTAAGAAAAGTGTACCCCAAAATATCAGGTTCCTTGGAGGTACTGCTCTACTATACCCTTGTGTACCTGGCATGCTCTCCCTCTCTCTCCGGGGAGAATGCTTTAACATTAGTATAATGAGCCAGCCAATAAATAACAAGTGTCTAATCTGGTATCCTCAATTCATTGATTATGGTAGTCAGTCAATAGTAAGCAAGCATTAATTGCCTACTATCTACCAGGCACTGTGTAAATATTGAAGATGCAAACAAAAGGCAAAAGACATTCTCTGTTTGTAAGGGCTACCTTCTTGATTGACCCACAAATTGATCTTCCTATCTGATTAAGGTAATGGTCAAAAATATACCTGTTTGTGACTTCCCCTACCCCTCATTATCTCAAAATAAAATTGAGCTGAGGTAGATCCAGTTATTTGTATAAGGTCTATGCATTAGGGCTTGCTCTGGGAAAATAAAGCCTGCATAGGAATTTACCTAGCTTCAAGTTTTGAATGTACAAAAAGATAATACATGATCAGTGTCACTACTTTCTTCTTGAACACAAGAGAGAAGATATCTTCTATAGTCTAAATTTTTCTTGGATGTATATATGTGTGTGCATGTGCGTGGTCAAAAAGCTTAGGGCATCTGTGTTGTGGAAATGGGAAGACATTCTGAAGCCCCATAAAAATTCACACCTGCATCTTCTGGATTAGAGTCCAATATGACAACCCAAGTAATTCAGAATGGACTTTGTAGCTTCTAAATCCCAGCCCTCATCTAACCCAGACAGTCATTTTGGAAAAGTAAAATTCAGGCATTCAGTCACTAGTTCAAATTAAAAGCTACCTGCCTTCTGGCAGTATTTTCTACCTTGTGACAAACTGTGAAGCTTAAACAATCATTTCATAGACAGAAAATTATTCATCTCCCTTAGGTGGTACTGTATATTTGTAAATTATGCATGTATATTGCATCTTTTTTTCTGGAAAATCCAAAACCTAATATAACTTTCACATATTGAGGTTTTCCAAACACTTTATTCATAAGAATGCTGGGAATTGGACAGGATAAGGGCTCTTAGTCATTTTATAGATGGAGAAACTGAAGCTTAGGTTTGTAATATGTGTTTCTCTTGAGCATGTACCTATTCACAAATGTCAGTGTAGGTCTCACTGTGCAGACTTTCTTTGGCCACCAAGAACATCATAAGTAAATGGCCTGATCTGTATTGCCTAAGTGAATTGACAAAATATTGATTTCCTGTCTTTAGTCTATGGGGTTTATTTAGATCTGATGTTGATAGCTTGGTCTCATCCAGCCTTACAATCTGTTTCTAGGTCCCGTGGTAAGAGCAACACACTTGTATTATAACTAGTTAGGTTTGGATGTGCAAACTATAGCACTGGGATAAAAAAGACCTGTGTGGTACAAATGATTCTTGAAGCCTTGACCCATTCATCACATTAACCAATTAAAAGCTACTGAATATTCCTAAACATTTAGTTCTTCCAATTCCTAAGACACAACCTAAACTGCATAAGCATGAAGTTTCTAGGCTTCTCCTTAACAAAGGGGATGTGAAGATGAACTGTGGACATTTCGGGTATACTTTACTTTGTTCTTTGGATAACTTTGTTCAACATTATTGATGGGCTTTCACAACATATGTGGTCAAAGAATGAGCTGGGGTTTTCTGGCACTGTCTCACCTCGCATTACCCAGAGCTCTTCCTTTCCCTTTAAGAGTGCATGAGATGGGGGCACCCAGGGTGGTAAGTGACTTGTCTAAGGTCACATAGCTAGGTAATTATTAAGTGTCAGAGGTCGGATTTGAACTCAGGTTCTCCTGACTCCAAGTCCAGTAGTCTATCCACTGTGCCACCTCAATGCACCCCTAACATTTTTTTGATTCACATTTTAGACTTTAGTAGTTCTTTCTAGGTGGCACAGTGAATAGGGCACCATCCCTGGAGTCAGGAGGACCTGAGTTCAAATCTGAAATTAGACACTTAATAATCACCTCACTGTGGGATCTTGGACACATCATTTAACCCCACTGCCTTGCAAAAAAACAAACAAACAAATTGCATGAGATGTGGGTCTGATTTCCCAATATCTTCCTGATCAAATGTATACTTCTATTTGTCATTTAAAGTACTTCACTAGCAGTCATCTTCCTGTCTTTCCAGTCTTATTTTTTTTATTTTAAATTGATTTTAGTGAGCAAAAAATGATTTTCTTTCCCTCTCATTCCCCACTCACTTAAAAATAACAAATCAACAAATATCATATGACATCAATGCATTGTTGTTGTTTAGTCATTTTCAGTTGTGCCCAATTCTCTCACTCTTTTGGAGGGTTCTTGGCAAAGATAATGAAATGTTTGTCATTTCCTTCTGCAGCTCATTTAATAGATGAGGAAGGTGAGACAAGCAAGATTAAGTAATTTGAACCCCCCCCCAAAAAAAAGGATTAAGTGATTTGCCCAGGTTACACAGCTAGTTAGTGTCTGAAGCTGGATTTGAATTCAGGTTGGTACTCTATCCATTGTGCCACCTAGTTGCATAGTCAAGTCAAATAAATCCCTTCATTCACTACATTAAAAAATGTCTCCCTTTGCACCCTGAAGCAATTACCTCTCCGTCAGTAGGTGGTTAGCATACATTTCTTGTTATTAATTTCAGAGTTCTTTTGACTTTCAAAGTTATTTGTTATTGATACTTCCTTCTGTTTTTATCATTTAGTTTTTCATTAAATATAGAAGTCTTTGAAATTGTTTACTTGTATAATATTGATATTGGTGTTTCAGTTATTCTTCTGGTCCTGTTCACTTCACCTATTTCAGATAAGTCATTTCAGGTTCCTTTGAAGACACCTATTTCCTCATGACTTACAGCACAATAGTATTACATTTTATTGATAGATCCCAATTGATGATCAGTCTCTTTGATATCACTTTCCATTATTCACTCTTTGCTTCAGGCATACTCTTGTACCTGCTCTTCTGCACACATGAGGCATCATCTTCTGTTTTTGTGTTTTAATAATGATTATTCCCTTCCTGGAATGCTCTTCCTCTTCATCCTTACCTCTTGGGCTCAAACACTGCCTTCTACATGAAGCAGGCCCTCAGCTATTAGTGCCTGCCCTCCAGAAAGTACTTGTATTCCTATTTTATATATGTTGTATCCCCAATAGAATATAAGTTCCTTGAAGTCAGAGGACTTACACTTTTACCTTTGGATCCCCACTGCTTAACATAAGTGTCTGGCACATAGTAGACACTTACTAGATGTTTGCTGATTGCTTAAATGAATGATTTATTAATGTAGACCCAGTTAATGTTACATATTTTTCTTTGCATCTCAAGTGCCTTCTTGAGACCCTTGAACACATTTAATACCTACCTGTTAAATTAAATGGAATTGATTTATGATTACCATACAAAACACAGGGAGTATAGAGTTCTAACTCACCTGTTATCTTTTGTTAGTTATTCAGTAGTTTCAGTCATGCCCAACTCTTCTTTTTTTTTTTAAGGTTTTTTTTTTTTTTGCAAGGCAATGGGGTTAAAGGGCTTGCCCAAGGCCACACAGCTAGGTAATCATTAAGTGTCTGAGGCTGAATTTGAACTCAGGTACTCCTTACTCCAGGGTCAGTGCTCTATCCACTTCGGCACCTAGCTGCCCACATGCCCAACTCTTCTTGACATGATTTTGGGTTTTCTATTCAAAATATTGAATTGGTACACAAATTTCTTCAACTCATTTTACCTGTGGGGAGACCAAGGGAAACAGATTTAAGTGACTTGCCTAATGTTACAACACCAGTATCTGAGGCCACATTTGACCTCAGGAAAGAGGACTCTTCCTGACTCTAAACCTTGCACTCTATCCACTGGACCATTTATTTGCCTATTACCTAACTCTAGTAATAAACACTTATCATAGGAGAAATTCATATCCATCATATACTTTCAATATTAGTTACTAACATTATGCACATTACTTAGTTTTTGGTACCATGACCTTGTGAATTCAGGGGAAAAAAATGGAATAAAGGCCCTGACAGTTATCACAAGTAAAACAAACAAATCTTTGTACAGTTATTCACAAAGAGATAATCAACTATGACTGATCAGATTAAAGGGATGGTAGATACAATAATTTGGGAGGGGGGAAATCCTGTTCAAATGTACTTTGAAATTCTTATCCTTCTAATAATATTTGAGGAATTGAATTAGGCACTATCTATCTAACCCTTGTCTTCATCCTTCAGATTCTGCTGCAACTTTGTTTGTCTCTTATTTCTTTCCTTATCCCAGTCACTATTTGATTTCAGAAAAGGGTTGCATGCACACATCTCTTAAGCTAGTTACATGCTGCCAGAACAATTGGTTATCAAATAGCTGCAAAAAACCAATTGTTTTGTTTATATGTCATAGAGCCAGTTTGATTTTCTCTTTATTCTATTGAGAGTGTCTTCCCCTCATCCTCCTACCTCCTAGCAAACTGATCAGATGGTCCAGTACTTTATAGTCAAGCTTTTGTTTATATTCTATTTCCTTTCTTCTCTTTTTTTTTTTTTAGTTTACTCAGAGATGCTCATAATTAACCGTTACATTTCTTCTCCATCTTACATACTGGAAAGTTCATTGTCATCAAAAGACTGATCCTAAAAGAGCAGTGAGGAATATTATTGATTATTGTGGACATTGAATTAAAGTTGTCATCATTTATATCTACTGCCTTATCCAAAAATATGAAAGCTCATGTTTTTTGAAGTAAGTCATGTGTCTTTTTCTTTTACAAACATTGTCCTCATTTTCCTTCTTACTCTTTTCTTCCTTCCTTCTCTCCTTCCTTCCTTCCAAGTAAAATGTTGACATCTAGTCATTCTCTTGAGGATTCCCCCTCTAATCAGAGTCCTATGTGTCATTTGGTAGATTGAATTTAGAATCTGGAAGACCCAAGGTGAAATTCTACCTCTGATACTAGATGCCTGTTTGCAGGTAAATTTTTTCCACCTCTTTGAACTTCAGTTTCCTGAACTGTAAAATGTGGGTAATAATAATAATCTTAGCACTTAATATTTTATGAGGCTCAAACTTGAAATAATGCTATGAAATTCACTTTGTACACCTTAAAGCACTATGGAAGTGCTAATTATTATTATTATGGGAAATAATATCAGACATCATTTAATCACACTTGTAGTTGTCTGTTTTTTTCAAACAACTCTAATCATTTATATATCTTCCCTTTTATTAATCTAAAGGTTGTCCCTCTCTACTTATACCTCTTGTTCCCAGTACGGTCCTCTGGGGTCAAGCAGAATTGCTCAAATTTTTTTTATTCATGTTATTTAGTCATTTATTCATGCCCAACTCTTTGGGACTGTCTATGGGGTCTTCTTGGTAAAGATAGTACAATTGTTTCCTGTAATTTCACCAGTGGCTTAAGGCAAATAGAGGTTAGATGACTTGCCCTGGGTCACACTGATAAGTGAGTATCTTGGCTCTCTTCCAAATAAGAATTTGAAAAATAAAGTATATTTTACAGAGAAACAAGAAAAATAAATGTCATGTTATTTCCTTGAAGATTTGAAGATTTGAACTCAAGTCTTCCTAACTTTGGTCTCTATCCCCTGAGTAGCCTAGCTACCTCTATATGACAACTATTCAAAACCCAAATGAGTTATTAGGTCTGCCACCTCTTCCCTCATCCAAAATCTTCTACTTTTGAGGCTAAACATTCCCAGTGCCTTTCAAGTGATCATGCCATGGCATTGCCATAAGGCCACTCATCACTCTTGTCACAATTGCCTGGACATTCTCCAGCTTGCCAATTTCATGTCCTAAAATATGAATTCCAGGACTAAATATAGCCTTCTAGACATTTTCTGATCAGGACAGAGAGCTGAGTGACTATCTCCTTCATCACTGTGTCATTGTAGACATCCATTACCACAGCTTCCCTGAAGCAATTTGTGATGATAAATATTCTTCATATTGTGCTATAAGGTTTACAAATTATTTTTAAGTGAATGTTCATTTTATCCTCATGACAACTCTGACAGGTAGGTGATATTATTAGCCCTATTTTAGATTGAGAAACTGAGGGAAACATATTAAGTGACACTTTGCCCAGGATCATACAACTAGTTAAGTATCTAAAGCTGGATTTGAACTGAGACCTTCCGCCTCTCCATTTCTAGTTCTCTATCTACTATGTCACCTAGGAATTATTATGCCTAGATGAAAAATCATCTAGCTAGAAAAATAACTGATATAAAAGAATTTGACATGAAATCAAACAGAATTTGGAAAATAAAGTAGATTTAACAACGAAACAAGAAAAATAAATGTCATATTATTTTCTTGATTTTTTTTTTCTTTTCCTCTTGTGGCAAAGGAGATTCATTCTGAAGACAGATGACTAACAGAAATGCTTCACTATGAAATTAAATTGGAATCATGTTAAGAAATCTTTGTAACTCATTAACTTTGGCTCCTGTTCCATAACCCTGATAGTCTGATTGGATATCATATCATGACCCAGACTTTGAATTCTCCAGAAAACTATCCAAATGCATTAGATACAAAGAGGGAGAGAAAAGAGAGATTTGTTAGGATGACATCATCATGAAATGTTAGGTTAGAACTGAGAAGTACTTTAGAGATAATCGAGGCCAACTCTTTTGTTTTATAGGCATTTAAACTGAGACTCTGAAGAGAAATATGATTGCCCAGGTCATATTGTCTGTGTCAGAGTTTATATTACTCCCAGTCCTTTTGTTTTTTGACTTTAAACCTAGTGCTTTCTCCTTTATTTCATGGATTTGAGTTATTTACCCACAGTATAACTGTAATAAGAGAATCATGGTTGAATTCCATTTCTAGCCAGGTAATACAACAGCTTCTCAAGGCCAAGGATTTTCAGTGTTTCCTCACATAGTTTATATCAATCCAAGATATATGAATCAGACTTTTAAAATTCATATTTAACTTTCTTGTAAAATACAGAAAATAACTTTTCACCAAGTGGTGAGTTGGATTCATCCCCTAAATAGGAATACTTTCAACAAGAACCTGTACTTCTTATATATAAACTTGTCATGTGGATTTTTATAGATTTTTTGTTTGCTTTTCTTAATTTCTTTTTTTAAGGTTCTTGTCAGGTGTGCATTTTTAATTAATATTTAAGCAATCTGTTTAGGGAGATTTCTGACTCACAGAATTGACCAGTAAATTAAAAAACTGTCTCTTCAAAAATTCATTTGATATAATCTAATTTTGATTATTTGGAAGAAATTATCTTCATCTCTGTTCAATATAACTAAGGGAATTGGTAATACTTGCTCAGTGACCAGATGAAGTGCTATCAGATGGCAATGGGCTAATATTTGTGACTGATGAGGTGATTCTCTAAAGACAATACTCAACCTGGGGCAGAAAAACAGGTATTTGGTGGGAACATAGTTTATATCTATCTGTTATTCTATCTATCTATATGCAGACAAACATTTATTCATCTATATATATAGTAAGTATGTATCACATATATATGTCACATATATATCACAAAACCATATATACAAAGTGTACATCTGTCTCTTTCTGAACATATGTATCTATATATACATATATATGTATATAATCACAAAACCAGATTAGTTTGATGTCAGGGTGTTTATGGAGGGGTAAATCTAAGAGGCTCATGTAAAAGAAAGAGCCCATTTGAGAAACAGACATTTGGTTTGGAAAATTCATGCTAGAACAATATTTTTTTTAAATGCTGAGGATTTGCTGACTCAGCCTGTATCCCCAGAGTCTTAGATCTTTTCTGATATTCCCTGCTTTGTACTCATTGGCCAATGTAGTCCCTAATGCCCACTACTGACTCCCTCTAGCCCTTCTTATCAGGCAGATATATCACCAAGATATAATCAACAAACCAATGAGGGCAGGCCCATAGTAGTGACAAAGCTAGGTTAGCTTGGGAGAATTTGACTCATTTTATCTAGACCTTCCCCAAACTTAAGCAAGTGTTTCGTTATTCTATAATATGTAGAAACCTTTATCAGAGCAAGCATCTCACTACTATGGTCATATGATTTTATCTAGCTATTATGATGTGCTAATTAATTGGAACTTGCAAGAAAAAAAAGATCCTAACCTAATAATAAAGCTGAAACAAGAGATTAAGATTAATTATTGAAAACTGATGATTAGCTCAGTATTCAATTCAACAAATATTGTCTACAAGAAAGGATCCTAGGTGCTGGGGATTCAACAAAAGCAAGTATAATCCCTACTTTTAAGAAATTTACATTCTACTTTTTAGTCCCATTGTAGCACAAGTTAATTTTTATAAAAAGGCAAATTGAAGAGAACTCTAATAGCATCAGAAAAATGGCTTTTCACAATCAATCAACCAATTAACATTATTAAGTGACTGTTATGTCAAAGTCATTGTGCTAACCTCTGGGGAAACAAAAGTGGACACACCTGAGTTGAAACTTGAAAGGAAGATTAGTAGTCTCTCCTAAAAGGCGTAGTTTAAAAGGGAGTTCCAGATATGAGAGAAAGGTTATGTCAAACTAGACTGGAATAAGAAAAAAGAACTAATAGAACTGTTTGACTGGAACATAGGATTTATGAGATCAGATAATATAAAATAAGAATGGAAAAGGATGTAGTAATCAGACTATGGAGGGTCTTAATCTAAAGGTTTGTATATGATCCTAGAGACAATAGGGAGCTTCTGAAAGTAATTGAGCAGGGGACTTATAGAATTAGAACTGTGATTTAGTAAGATTATTTTTGCAGTTGTTTATAGATTGCATTGGAGATGTCAGAATTTTGTCCCTAGTACACCCATTAAAAAGGTGTACTATTAAAAGTGTGTTACATTAAGGTGTACTATTAAAAAATAATAGATGAGATATTCTGCTCTGCCAGTAGAACACTACTTTGTGCAGTATTCTAAAAATCAACATTAATTATTGTTCTTGGACATTACAATTAGAATTTGTATTTTACAATGATACTATATACACTCATCTAACACTAAATAGGTATAACATGAATTGTAATTAACAAATGCTTTTTATACTTTTGCTATTTGATATTTTGATGATGGCAGTATCATCAGGAGTTTATATTCTACTGCAAATCATTTCCCATATGAATTCCTCCTAACACAACAGTGTGTGTTGAACCAGAAGTTCCATGCTTAGTGGAAACTCTGTGAAACAGAAAAATTGCTAGGTCACTTGTTAATACTGCATATTCCCAATTGCATCAATGACATTTTTTAGGGCTAAGCGGTTTTGAAACTCTCCCCTGGGTCTCTCCTTGGCAGATTGAAATATGGGAAGTTTGGCCTTGATGTCTCCATCTTTCTCTTTCTATAACCTGTGTGGTTTCTTTTCCCTACTACTCATCTTTTTTCAGATACCTGATGCTTTATACCTTCCCCTCCATCTGTGACTGCCCTCAGTACCCTTTTCTGAATTTAAATCAATGTGACTTCCTCCTCCCAGGTGGGTTAGAATTTAATATCTCATCTCTAATTGTGGACTGAAAGATTTTGAGCCTCTCTCATATGTGAAATTTCAGTCATCAGGTAGAATTCTTTGTGAGTTAGGTGAGTATTTTGTGAGCAGAAGAACATTCCTAAGACCCCCATATTGTAGACATTGAAAATCACAGCCTACTTCTAATTTAAGGTTTTCCAGATTCTAGAGACTGATGAGGTTTTAAAAAATACTTTCTCCAGCACCAGGAAAAACCTCCATACTCATCTCCTAGGTTGTACCAGAGCATTCAAAGATGTCCTTGAGAGGATGAGACACCAAACTCAAAGTTATCAATATAAGATGGGTAAATTTTAGTTCTGATTTTGCCCTTTGATACAACAACAAACTTGTGGTCTTTATATTCTTTTCATGTAGCTCTGGGGCAGCTTATTCTTTTTTTTCTGGATGCTCCTCAGATGGATGTCAACTTTTGTGTCTTTTTTTTTCTTTTGGCATGATAATAAGGCATTATGCGTTAATGCTTTGTTCTGAGTCACTTTGTCCAGACCTCAACTAGATTAGAAGGCCTGTATTTTATGAAATCACCCATTTAGCAGGGTTGGCAGTCTTTAAAAGTCTGAGTCAGCCAGAATGTCATTAACTTTGATCCTGTAGGCTGCATTTCCCTGTGAGGACTCTTGCCCTTTATTGTCTGTTTAAAATTAGTTCCATTTTGAAAATTACCTGAAGCTAATTTTATTTCTCTTTGTCATATTACTGTAGTGACCCCCATCTCAGTCCTACACCCTTCCCCTCTTCCCTTAACCCTCCCAAACACATTCACATTTAAGATCTTGGCAGCCAAAAGTAGGCTCAAGTGAAGGAAATGGAGGTTCTGTATTTCACAAGTTTTCCCTGTGCTAAAGAAAGCTGCAAAGTTTTGTTGCTTGATTTCTTTTTGAAAATTTTTTTATGGATTTTCTTTTTTTGCTTTTGCATTGCCTTCATTTCCCAATAGATCTCTCCTTCCTCTTCCATCCAAAGAGACATCTAGTATAATATAGAGGGGAAAAAAGTTCAGTAAAACTAAGAGCACAGCATCAGTCAAGTCCAAAAGTACAGCCAGAGTAAAAGGCTTATAGTTTAACCACTTTTGTAAAGGTTTATTAATTCCCTATAAAGTGTCAGGCAATAGACTGAACACTTCAAAAAACTTAACTCATTCAATCCTTACCGAAATCCTAGTAGTTAGGTGGTATAATTTACAGTTAAGGAAACTGAAATTAAGTGACTTGTTCAGTCTAACACAAATCTAGTCCCAGGCATGTTAACCACTACAACACCCCTACCTCATTTTCCTTCCAAAGAGGGGAAGACTATAGCTTTTCCAGTCTATCTTTTAGAATCAAGCTAGTTCATTATAATTTTTCAGTATTAAATTTTGTTTGCTTCATTGTTATTGCTCTTTCCATTTACATTTCTTTGACTGTTTTCCCTAGTTCTGTTCATTTGACTTTGAATTAATTTTTATGTCTTCCCAAGTTTCTCTTTCTTGATCATATTCATTGTTTCTTATAGCATAATGATAGCTTGTTGAATTCATGCTCTGAATCTCTTTTACCCATTCCCCAAGTGAGGGACAACTGCTTTGTGTATATTTCTTCCTAACTGTAAAACAGTCTCCTAAAAATATTTGTGTCTACTTAGGATCTGTCTTGTCATTAACAATCTTAGGCCTTGTGCCTAGTCAGTCATGAGATGATCTCTGGGTCTAAGTGAATAGATCTTTTTTATCACTTTCTCAGAATAATTCCAAAACATTTAGCCAAATGGTTGGTCCTTTCATTTCTCAAAGTCACACTCATGAATATGCCTTTTCAGAGCTTCAAGGGTCAGCATCTAAAAGCCAGAAAATTAGAAAGAGGTAGAGGCCTCCCTCTGAAGGGAAGAATTTGTTGAAAAGATGAAAGATTTCTATTTTTTAAAAAAACTGAGCAAAACACCTTGCAAGAGGCATTTATGAACTCAGTGAAATTAAAATTGATCCAAATGTGTCATCCCCTTCTGAATGATTCCTCAAGCCCCAAATCACATATGCCCATGTCAATATGAACTTGATTGCCTGAGACTCTAATATTTGAATGTCTTGTTGGTTCATCAGGAAATAACTGATGACTCTTTCCATGGGGCTATCCCATTTTACCATAGACTTCCCTAGACTCTCTCCAGTCTTTCCTTTTTTTTCATTGATTTTACAGTTTTTGGAAACAGAATAGTTATGTCCCAAGTTTGGGGAGTTTATTGCCCTTATAGAATAATAAGAGTCAACTGAAGAAATGTGAAGTCAATGAAGACTGACCTGCTGTTTGCCCAAAAGACCAATTAAATAGTCCTTCTGATTATGTTTGTCAGGGCCAATTGAACAACAACATAAGGCATGAGAGTTAGGTGTACATTGGAGGCATGTTTGACATTAAAATCAGTGATATTGAGCTTCTAGCAAACTTCAAATTCTTATATACTGTAATTCCCTCTGTGTAATGGAATCACTTTTTCTCCTATAACCAGGCACTGCTTTCCAAGTCTTTTTCTCATAAAAGTTAGGGGGAGAAAAATAGCATTTTTCTGAGAGATGTTTCTGTGTGCTTCAGATGTGGCCTGAGATAGTTTTGAATCCTTACCAAAGTTGAGTTTCTTTGTGAGATAATAAATGGACAGCAAGCTTTCTCCCTATGTCTTTATCATCAGATGTCTTTAACAATCTGGGATCCAATAAGAATTCCTCATAATAAGACTTCATTAATGCATAACTATGCCAAAAGCCACTGCAACAACTGTAGAAATTAAGATGAAAATGAAGTTTTTTAACCTTTTTATATTATTACTAAGTGTAGCAAAGGAACTGTGGACACAGAAATATTGTAATCTTTCTCTTTTCAAAACAAATTTTTTTTCCTGTACTGAGAAAGTGTTTTTTTTAACCTTCTGTATTTGTTTAATCCTAAACCACTGTGGACTTAAAAATAGATGGGAACATGCCTGACCTTGATCACTGTACACTTACCCTTGGGGGCAGAAGCAGTGGATGGTACCTTAAACCAGCTGTTAATTAAACCTCCCCTTAGAGTATGTATAGTATACTCCACTCCTACACCAGGTATTAAATACTCCTTAAACCCCCCTGTTCCTCCTGCCACAAAATTATATTTAAAGAGTGTCTCATTTTTTCTCCACATGTCTTGGCTGAGTAGTAGGCTCCCCTGTTTCCTTTTCCCTTCCTTTCTCCATGCTATATCCTAAGGTACTATGGTCTTAAGAGGAGTTGGGCACATGCTGCTAGATTCATGTGGTCCGGGCTCCATACAGCTGGATCCATGATGACCCAAACCCAGCTACCCTCTCATGACTGTTTCCTGTGTTTCCCTTTCTTTATTGTCTTTGTCCAACTTTTTACTGTCTCTTCTTTGCTTATCCTTACTATTTTCTGAAAAACTCATCTTCTTTACCTGATTAAAGAACCTAACTTGTGAACATTTTGTAATAATTTGTGTACCTTTTTGTAGTAACCTGTGAACCTCTTGTAGTAACCTGAGCAACCTGGAAATCAAAGTCTATGACTTTTCTTACCCTCCTGAGTCAGAGAGTCTGGTGATTTCATCACCTAAAATGAATTACAACTCAAAATAAATAAAATTTTTAATAAAATGATTTGGATCAATGTACAACATGGAAACAATGTAAAGGCTGGCAAATTGCTTTCTGTGGGGGGTGGGGGAGGGAAGTAAGATTAGGGGAAAAATTGTAAAACTCAAAATAAATAAAATCTTTACCAAAATGAACTATAGCTGTCTCTGTAGGATCTCCCCATCCCAACCACTCCAGCAGCTCTATTATATATGATTCATCATTACCATTCAATTTTTGTTGGGGTCCAATGATATCAGATGGGTGACATCTTGACTTGGAAGTGATTTGGATTTAAGTGAGGCAGGGCAGAGCAAAGTGATTTACCTCATACTCTGCTCCAGTCATCCGGGTCTAGTGGTAAGACATAGGTCAGGATGACTGTACATGGCCTCTGGTAGTGAGGAGACTTTTTTAAGCTAAGGTATACCCAGGTTTCAATATATTTGAGGGAAACATACATTCAGTGATTTAGTGATTTTGGACGAGGTAAGTAATGGGGTGAAAGATGAACTTGTCTGTCTATTCAAAAAAAAATAATCTGGGGGGAAGATCTTCAGGGTTTCTGGCAAGAACAGAAATAATTACTATTTATACCCACTCACAACCATCAAAACCCAAATTAAAAACTAGTGAGACTTGTGTTGGGACCTTTATTGGATAATGGGGGTGGGGGTTGAGTAATTTTTATCTGATAGCTTTGTTGAGTGAAGGATCAAAGAGATTTTGTGTGATGGAAAGAGAATTGGACCTAGAAGAAGGAAACCTGGATTTTAATCCTGATTTTGCTTCTTACCAGTTATAGGGCCTGGGTCTCTAATCTCTCTTTGCTTCAATTTTCACAGTAATAAAATAGGAATGATACTACCTTGACTATCTCACAGGGTCAAGGTGATCAAAGCATATTGGAGTCTTAGAAATACTTTAGAAATCTAAGAATTTGTTATTATTGAGACAGGAAGTTACCTTAGAACTAATGAATACAAATCCCTTAATATCTAGTTGGAGAAATTGGGACTCCCAGTGATTAGGAAACTTGTTGAAATTCTAACTGCAAAATTAGTAAATCTGGTCTCCTGACTCTAAACAATCAAAGAAAATTAAAAAAAGACGAGATTTGGATTCCAGTTCTGGTGGTGGGAGACAAGAAGGACAAGAGTGGGCAAAAAAAATAGAGAAAGGCTTATTTTACGTGATACTTGAGGAGATACCAGATTGTAGAAATTAACACTAATGTTTAATCACATATTTACTCAATTATCACCTCAAATAAGAACTTAGAATGAGGTTGCTATGTTGAAGGAGGAGTAGGTTTGATTTATCATTGGAGTAAGGGGGATTTGAAAAGAAAGTAGGCATTAGATGAATTATGGCAGTTAAGGACTTTGAAAGGAGATATTATAAAGGCACTGGGAATGTGGAGGAGGTGGGAAATTGAATGTTCATAGGTAATAAAAGAAATGCTAAGTAGAAGGCAAGAATTCAATGCAAGTTACCTATTTTCAGTTTTGAAAAGGATCCTGGTGGTGGTAATGGTTCAGGTGCCTTTGAATATCATTTCTCATGTTACTCTGTAGCACCTGAATTTTAGTGACCTAAAGCTATAAGCAGACCATTCAGAAATTCTATAAAGTCAGTTCTCCACCAAAGTTCTCTTCTGATGCTTTAAGATGTCATTGACGGGATCATGGGACACCAAGACAAGGGAGTATAGTACAAACTCTGACAGGTCTTCAAAAGCCAAAAGTTCTTCCAGTAGATATCTGACTGAAAAGTATGTTTGGAGACTATTGGAGGACCAATCAGTCAACCAAACTGCAAGTTTTTATTAGGTCCTTAGTACAGAGCAGACAATGTACTTAACACTGAGGATATAAGTATCATAAATGAAACAACTTGAAACAACTTTATATTCTACTGGGGGAGGGGAGATTATATATTTATATAGGTAAAAAAAGTCCCTGCCCTCAAGGAGTTTACAATCCAGTGGGGGAGACAAGTGAAAACAACCAAAAAATACACACATATGTGTGGATATATATATATATATATATATATATATATAGATAGATAGATAGATAGATAGATATAGATATAGATATATATATATAGAGAGAGAGAGAGAGAGAAAACAAGTTTTAAACCAGATAAACAGGAAATAATTAATAGATAAGTAACTAGAACATATACATATATATATATATATATATACATATACATATATATATATCATGGACTATGGAGAAATTATATATACTATACATAAAGATCATAAATGTATATATTTTATATAGTTGCTATATCTACACTATAGACATCATATATCCATATATATACCCATTACTATGTGTCCATTTGTAGTTAGGGAGTAAGGACACTAGAAGTTGAGGGCCATAGTACATTTTTCATATACAATGGGAAGCTTGAGCTGCTTCTCAGAGAAGAGAGGTAGGTAGAGATGAGGAGGGGTACAATATATTTTAGGCAGTGGAGTAGGGGGTGGGGATAGCCAGATGTAGAGATGAGAGATTGTATGGCTGTCATGTATGAAATATACAAAGAAGGCCAAGCTTATCACAGTGTCTAGCACATAGTAGTACTTAATATATATTTATTGAGAATTTGGCTAAATCACAGAATATGGCAGTGGGAATAATTAGATTAAGTGGAAAGAGAAATTGGGGCCAGTTGACAAAGGGCATTAAATACTAAGCAAGAGAGTTTGTTACTACCAGGAGCAAATATAAAAATTCTATTTGCTATGTCAAATCCAGGACAAGCAGAATATTATCAGTCAGATGAAAATTTTGAAAATTTTAAAATTTGTTCCTTCCATGTAAACTTTATAATCTGGCCACCAGGGACTTGCTGTTCTATGAAGGCAACACTTCATCTCTCAGCTCCTTATCTGTATACTATCTGACTGTATCTTTGGAATACTCTTCCATTTCTGTTTCCTAGCTACCCAGAATTCCTTCAAGACTTTTCTATCTTCTTCTAAGGGTCTTCCCCCTCACTCTGCTACCACTACTAGTGTTATCCTTCTGAGATTTAGTTCACAAATAAACAAAACAAAAAAATAAATGAATGCATAAATGCACACATATAATATAATATGCATATATTATAAATATATGTATAAATATATTTATTTTTCTATTTTACATGTATATAGCTATTTATATATTGTCTCCTTATTATAATATGAGATCTTTGAAAGTAAGGGGCAATAAGGGCTTAATAAATATTTTGTTGACCACCTGGGTTTAGATCAATAAGAGCAAGACTGGTTGAATGTGGGGAACCTTATTACCAAAAGACTTCACAACAGATAATGGATTTTTTTTTTTGGCCATGGAAGCTTATGAAAATGTCTCTTAAGGCAATGAGGGGTTGGTTATGATCTGCATTTTGGTGTTTATACCAGCAACCCTTGAAATAAGTATGTATATTTATGTTCAGAAGAGTTTGGAGAACACTATTTAAAAAGTATCAGTGAGATTTGTCATTTAGTTAAAGGGACTTTATTGCTCTCCTGAAGCAAGCTGGCCCTGAATCAGAGACCACATGCCAATGACAAAGAAAAAAAGCCACTGTGCCTGAGGGACTGGGTGTAGATTTGAATGGGAGAGCCAGTTCCCTTGAGCCAATGAAATAGAAAGACTTTTCTTGTTACTTTTTTTCATTTGTTTTTCCATTTCCATTTAATATTTATTTAAGTAAAACATTTGTGACAAAGGTTTTTTGCCAATTTCAAGGAAACTATGTATTATTGTAGAATACAGACTTGAGAGGCAAGCACAGGGAATTTCTGAGAGGAAAGAGAGATAGCTTTATTTTTCCAGAACCTGATTTCTGGTGGGGGCTTAAGGAAGCAATAAATTTAGCACTGCTTCTCTAGGCAAAGGAGTCAGCAATAGTTTTGATTAGTTAACTAGTAGGGCTGATATTGAGACCTAGTTTAAAAAAGAAAAACAAGAAAATCCAATCCTCTCAAAAACTAATAAATATCTGCTTTGTACTAGGCATTATGCTGAATGTTGGGGATATAAAAAGGAGGCAAAAAATGTCCCTGCCTTCAAGGAGTTCACAATTTGGGGGAGAGACAAGTAAGAACAACAACCAAAAAATACACACACACACACACACACACACACACACACACACACACACACAGGGATTGAGAAAGACTTCCAATAAAAGATGAGATTTTATTTGGACTTAAAGGAAGTCAAGGAGATCAGTATTTAGAACCAGAGAAAATGAAAGTAAATATGAGTAAATTGCTTGGGGGAGGGGCCTTGCAAGGAGGGTCTCTTTAGCAGTGAAGAAATCACAAATGTTCTCTGACTTAGGAGGATAAGAAAAGGAAATGAAATTCTAATTTGTGTTACTGAAAAAAGTTTCAAGTTAATTCATAAAGTTCTTTATAGAGGCAGCAAAGTAAAGAAAGTCAGTTTTTTAGAAGACAGTAAAATTAAGCAAAGAAGGAAACAGTTAAAACTATGACTAGTGAGAGCATCAAAGAGTTTAAAAAGGGGGAAAGGGAATAGGGAAAGAAAGAAAAAGATAGAATCAGTCACAAGATAGTGATTGGGCTAAGATCAGTGTGGATCAGCTGAGGTCAGCCTGGAGGAGAGGGTAAGCAGAACTTTAAAAGGGAGTCTAATCCACCTCAGGAAAACGTTGGAAGAAGGGTCAAGAGCAACTTTATCTGGATATAGCTGGACTCAGGCATACACTTTGGTAGGCTACATGCCAGTAGGGGAAAAGGAATGAGATTGTTCTTATTATTTTAGTGAATTTACATTTCAGAAGATGTTAGGGTGAACAATGAGCAGGAAATCTGAGGTGCACAGAAAAATGCCAGACAAGTATGGAAAATATTTTCTTAATATTACAGGAGAGGCCAGACAAATATTTCCCTAATCATTACTACTCTAACAAAAGTTGGGAAGAAAAGGAGTGTCTAACTAGAGAGAAAATCATACTCACAGGGAGGTGGAGAGAAATTAAAATGCCTTATCTCTATCTGCTCACCAATCACTGAAATACCAGGAAAAAGAATCAAAGATGGAGGCTTGGGAGTCTAATAATTAAATAAGTGATGAAATCTACCATGGAGTTTCAAGCTCTGGATTTAAGTCCTGTTTCTTTTATAAAACATCTGCATGAATCTAGAAATACAAATATATATATATATATATATATGTATATATATATATATATATATATAACTCTTATGTTTCATATATGTGTGTGTGTGCATGTATAAAAAACTCTATATGACCCAATTTTGGAGTTTTCTTGGCAAAGACACATTTTACAGATGAGAAAACTGAGGCAAACAGAGTTGAGTGACTTGCCCAGGGTCAGAGAGCAAGTAAATATTTGTGACCAGGTTTGTATTTAAGATTGAGTCTTTCTGATTCTAAGACCTGATGATACCAACTAGCTACTTGGTAAAGTGAGGACATCCCTATAGTCACTTCCAGCTCTAGACTCTGTTTTCATTTTTATCTCTCTTGATTGTCATTACTATCTTTTGTTTTTACATTATATTTGGGTAATATATCTCCCCCTCTTCCTTATTCAATTGGACTTCCTTTATAACAAAAGATTTTAAAAGAAAAAAGGGAGAAAAAGCAGTTCAGAAAAGCCAAATAATAGATTGACTGTGTCAGACAATATAATACAATATTCCATACTCATTTAGTGCATCCATCCCCCACCTTACAATAAATGTAAGAAAGCACAATTTTTTAAACTTTTTCTCTTAGATATTTTCAATAAATCTCTATTAAACTTATTTCTTCTTTTGTTCACAGGATTCAATTAGATTCTTCATTTAGCTGCTGTAGCAGTTGTATAAAATTAGCTTGTCTTACTATCATAATTTATTATTTGTTGAAACTCAACAGTGCACTTAGTACTATATAAGGAAAAATATCACCCACCATTCCCTATTTTTCTTCCAGGTGCTTAAAGTGAATAGGGAAGTCAAAACAATTCAGATATAAAATAACACCTTAGAAAGTACTTAAAATTCATAGGTGTAAGGTTTTTCCCATACTTAGAAACAATGGAAACATCCTAGGATGGCAGAAAATTATTTCTTTTATCATTTGAATTATAGCACTCTTAAATGCTAGTGATGATATTACTACCAAAACCATTTACTTTTCTGTTTTCTTTTGGACAAAAGTAACTAGTAGTGAGTCTTATTTATTGTCTACCTTGTCCCCATAGCTTTGGTTAGTGATGAACTTAAATGGTCTTTCCTCAACCAAAAGGTATTGAATCAATTAGTGATTATCTTTGAGCTAATACAGTAGAAAGGTACCTGGATGTGGAATCAGAACATCTGACTCTACCACTTACTAGCTGTGGAATGCTGCACCAATGATCCTATCTCACAAAGCCTCAGTTTCTCCTTCTGTTAAATAGATAGCTAGAACCTACCTCATAGAATTATTGTGAGAATTATTGTTGAACCATTTAAGTATCCTACCATCTTGTAAGACTTGGGAGTTTGATGCTTGGTCTTAGAAAGTTTGTTCATTTGGAAACCATACAGACAGTGTTTAACCTGTATTTTCTAGATGAATTTATTTTATTTTCTTTTTGCTCAATTACAAGTCACAGCAAGGGGATTTTTGTACTGCTTGTCTTCAATTTTAAAATTATAAGCTGCTATGTACAAGGATGTAAAATAAACAAGAAGGCTGCCTCAAGTATCCAGAGACCTTGACTTGAATCCAGGTGCTGCCCCCTCAAGTGATTTGCTGATGAGTCACTTCAGCTCTTTGACTCTCAGCTTCCTCCTCTTTAAAACGATTAAGCTTGATGCCATCATCTTATGATTACATTTATCCCTATGATTCTGTGGACTTATTTCAGTGTGGTATTATGGAAAGAACCCTGACCTTGGAGTCAGAAAGCATTTGCTTTCAAGTTGAATTTGACATTCTCTAGCAGTGTTACCATGAGTATGTAACTTAAAATCCCACAAATATTAGTTTCTTCATTTATAAAATGAAAATAACAGATATAGTATCTGCCTTGCAGAGTTTTGTGCAAATCAAATGAGATAAAGAAAAATTCTTTTTTAGCCTTAATATACAACATGTCAGGCTGCTAGTGCCTATTTCAGGTTTTCTTCAGGGGAGTCAATGGAGGTAAGGGATATCTCCTTACTAAAAAGCAATGCAAGTTTTTGCATTAATGTGACTAATATCCAAAATCTATAAAGCAGTTAATTTCTTATAGTCTTAGTGAATGAGAGAAGTCATTCATTGATCCAGTTAACTAGCCAACAAATGTTTATTAAGCATCTATTGTGTTAGTCACTTGAGAAAATACAAAGTTTAGATAAAATGGCACAATAACTGCCCTTTTGGACCTCTCTATTATAGTATAA
Source organism: Macrotis lagotis (assembly GCF_037893015.1). Classification (NCBI taxonomy): domain Eukaryota; kingdom Metazoa; phylum Chordata; class Mammalia; order Peramelemorphia; family Peramelidae; genus Macrotis; species Macrotis lagotis. The sequence continues at coordinate 142,657,880 of NC_133658.1, read as the reverse complement.
TAGAGAGAGAAGACATAGATAGAAAGGATAAACAAATCTGAATATTGCATAGGCCACCATTGCCATGTCTAGACTCTTCTTCCAATATTACTCCACAGCCTTTCCTTCCTGGAGGTTTTCTTTACCCAAATTTATCAACCTGTCCAGATCCCAGTGGCTATTATCTGCTGATGTCCAGGACACTATCTCTGATGTAAATACTACTTTCCAACTAGCTCCTCCTTCACTCATGTTCCTGATGAACAGGTAGTCTTTCAATTTGCCAAGGCAAGCTCTTCTACATTCAAGTCTTCAGATTCTTCAGTAAAAAATAAATGAATAACCAAGACAGCAAAGAAACTTGAGCATCAAAGCACCAAATAAATACTTAGCTGAGAACATGCCTCATGAAGTAAGAAAAAGTCTAATGAAAAGAACATTGGATGGGAAGCAAGAGCCCTGTCATCTGAGCTCTTGTTCTGCCATTTACTATTAACCGTGTGAATTTGCATGTGCTACCAGCTCTCTGAGTCTCAGTACCTCTACTCTCAAGGAATCTAAATTGTCCAAGGGGAAATAGATGAAAAGATGAAAAGATGCATGCTTCTTTGAAGAGGGAGAGAGCAATATCTACTTGGGCAATCAGGAAATACTTCCTATAAAAGGAATGAAGGAATGAATAAATAAATAGATAAATAAATGGCTGAATGAATAAAATAGATAAATCAGTAAACAAATAAATATACAAACAAATACCTATTCTGAAATTGTTTTTATTGATTACCTAAAAAAAAAAAGAACAACCTGAGAAACTTTTCCTTCATTATTCAATTTGACTTTTCAAGATTCTGATTGTGCTAAAACTTTAACTAGCTTTGAAAATGCCCTTTATGATTAAGAGTTTGCAGATGTAATGGGGGGGGAGGAGAAGGTGGGAAAAGGACTGGTCTATGAAGGTCAGCCCTTAGATCATATATAAATATTCTCTGAATGCCATGAGTAAAGCCATGTAAAACTTTGGGGAGGTCATTTTTAACCATAATGAATAGGAATGTATTCTGATTGACTAAAGATGTGGAAGAACCAATGATGACTCCAGAACTGCCAATCTTAAAGTCAATGAGCATACAGAAGGGGCAATTCATGCATTCAGTGGTTGCAATCACAATCACTCCCATCTATATGACTGCTTCTTGCTATAGTGTGAAGGCATTTCAGGACAATTTGATGCAAGATTGAGACTCAAGGAAGGGAATCTAGAAGTCCTTCTACAATCTCAGGTTGTTGGGTCTATAGTCCATGTGAGTAGCTCTGTGGTCCTTATGTTAGAGTAGAGGAAAACTTCCTATTCTACTCCTTGTTGAACATCTTGTCATCTTGGAAACCACAGGCAAGGAAGGCAATCAGTCAATAGCCTCTTCCTTTATTGAATGAAATACTTTAATCTTCTTTCTGTTGTCACAGGGCAGGGTAATGGAGTGAGAGTGGAGCACTCGGTGTTTCTATAGCACCATTTTAAAGTGCTGTAAATTTTTTAGTTATGGGTCACAATGTTTTTTATATATATATATATATATATATATATATATATATACATATATATACATATATAATACACATAAATTGATATATTCACATATATAGATATATACACATAATATCTAATATAGTTGATGAAAATCTTTGCCTTCAAGAATATGTATATGTGCATGTAAATGTATATAATTTAAGATTATATGTTATACATATATGTATTTTTTTTATTTTTATTTTTATTTTCCCCTTGGGTGCATGCAAAAACAAGTTTTGAGTTTCAAATTTTCTCCCTTCTTCCCACTTCACTCTCCTTGTTCAGAAATCAAGTAGGAGGTAGGAGAAGAAAGTGAGGCTAGTGACTTAGCACAGCACCTCTTCACTCAAATACAATTCATGTGCTTGTCATGACATTGCCTCCCTGATGTTTCAGTCTTCCCTGATGTTTCGGTCTTCTTTGAAAATGAAGGGCAAATATTGTTATTATAAGGACAGATTATTTAGTTTTATCCACATATCTCCAATACATAGCCTAGTGTTTGGCACATAGTAGATGTTTAATAATTGCTTATTGATTGATAATGGTCATCTATTCTAAATTACTCAATTTAAAGATAAACAGGGAGCCCTAAAAGATCAACGATATCAGGATTTGAAAGTTTTGCCCCAAATCAAGACTCTTTACACTGATTGATGTTAATTGCTTTTCTTAATTTTATTCATTTCCCAAAGTGAAACTGAGTAAGAGAGAAAGCATATAATTTGTATGACTACATTATTAAATCTATAATACAATATATTCTAAAGAATAAGCTACATGAAGGCAGGGAGCATTTAACAAGTATATTTTGTATCTTCCTCAGCACTTATCAGAGAGTTTACACATGGAAGATCTTTCATAAATGCAGAAGAAGGAAAGGAAGAAGGGAGAACAGAAGGGAGAAAACATTCATGAATATTTATCTTGCTCATACAAAATCATAATTGTTCTGAAGGATCTGGACAATTGTCTCAATTGTACACCTCACATGGCCAATTAAAAGAGGCATTTTCCCAGAACAAACAATAATAACAAAGCCTCAGTGAAATCAGGCTCCCAAACCAGTTTCAAATTTCACATTAACCAAATGGAGTGGCACTTAGATTTTTAAAATAACAAAAGATCATTGAAATTTTTTCTAGTATAAGATCATATTCTATCACCTAAACCAGAGTCTTTTGGAATGATATTTAAAACACAGCTTCATCTTTTACGCTTGGAGCATTGGGAAGACATTGGAAGATATATTGGATGTCAAGGCAAAGTATTTAATCTTGCCTCTTTCCCAGGCAGTCCCTGGGACAGAATTGTTTGTGGATTTTTAGCCTCTTCTAGCGTGGATGGGGAAGATAGATACTAAAAGCTCCTAGGGGAGTGCTCTGCTGCAGATGCAGATCAACGCCTCATTTTTTCTTTTTTACCAGACATAGATGGCACATGGAGATGGATTGAGGATGGGGGTGAGTATGAGAATAGCCATTAGGGAAGGAAGGGCACTGAATCTCATAAGAACTTTAACTAAAATTATTTTTCTTTTTTTTCCTATTGAAACCCAATTGGTATTTAGAAATATCTCTTTTATTTCTTTGGAAATTAGATTCTCTTTAGTCAAGTCAATCTGGAAAACATAGGTACAGTTTATGCATAGTAGATGTTCATCAGAAAGAGGGAAAATAAGTGGGGGATTTTAATTCTGGCTTTAAATTTCCCTCCAAACCCAGCTTTTGAAGTCAGAATAAAAATGTAAAGTTGTCTGACCTATTTATAATTTTCCTATGGTAAACAGTCAATGAAACATTTTTTTCTTTATCAAGGACATTTAAAAATAGATCTCTTTTTGAGTCATTGATTTGTGATACATAATACCAAAGTAGAGGTTATCATACACTCTCTTGTGTTGGGCTTTCTTATACTGTCATTTTGTTTGAGATTAAGTATATAGACTGTCTCCCTGATGATGTGTGTCCTTCATTCTTGAAGAAGATCATGATATCAGGGACATAATGCCATGAAGAGCTCATGAACTGGATTTGAGTGAGGGATACTGTGCTAAGTCCCCAACTTCACTTTCTCCTCCAAAGCCATCTGAGTCCAGTGGCCAGACATGAATGAGGCTGACTGGAAATGACCCTGAATGAGAGGCAATCAAGGTCAAGTTACTTGTCCAAGGTCACACAACTAGTAAGTGTTTACTGTCTGAAGTTGAATTCAAACTCCTGTCCCCCTGACCTCAAGACCAGTGTTCTATCCACTGCACTACCTAGCTAATTAGGGGGATAAGACCTCAAAGTTAGGGACCCCACACCACCATCTTTTTTTATGTTCCTGTGTCCTTTAGGACAATGTTTCTTAGGTGAAGGGAATATTTTGTATTCTCAATATCTAACACAATACTTTACATTCAGGAAATGTTTAATAAGTATTAATTGGATTGAAATGAATTGAACAACCCCAAATGATAAATAGTCAAAGGATATGGACAATTTTCACATGAAGAAATTAAAGCTATATGTAATCATATAAAAAATGAGAGAAATGCACATTAAAACAAAAATGAAGTATCACCTCACATCTAACAGATTGACCAAGATGAGAAAAAAGGGAAAATGATCAATGTTGGAAAGATTGTAAGAGGATTGGGACACTGATGCATTGCTGGTAGAGTTGTGAAAGGATCTATCCTTTCTGGAGAGCAATATGGAACTATGCCCAAAGAGCAATAAAACTTTAACCTAGCAATTCCAATTCTAGGTTTATATCCAGAAGAAATTATAATAAAAAGGAAAAGTCCTACATGTTCCAAAATATTCATAGCAGCTCTTTTTGTAGGGCAAAGAATTGGAAATTGAGGGGATGCCCATCAATTGGGGAATAACTAAACAAGTTATGTACATGAATACTATTAAATTCTATTCTATAAGAAACCATAAATGGTCAGACTCTAGAGAATCATGGAATGACTTGCAGAATCTGATGCTGAGCAAAGGGAGTAGAACCAAGAAAACAATGTACACATTAACAACCACATTGTGAAATGAACAACTTTGATGGAAACAGTTCCTCTCAGTAGTCCAGAGAGCTAGGACAACTGTATTAGATTGGCTGTGGACTAGGTTATCCCCATCCAGAGGAAGAAAAACAAAACACAAAAAACAAAAACAAAAAAACCCAGCCCTTCAGAATTTGATAAACACTATAAAAATTATCTCTTATGTATCTCTTTCCCTTAATCCTAATTTCTCATACTGAAAAGAACTAATCTGTAAACTTGTCTATCATAAATATGTATGTTCAATGCTAACCGGACTGTTCACTGCAAGGGGAGGGGGTGGGAAGTGAAATTAGAAGGAAATTTTGTAACTGAAAAAAATATACATGTGCATATGGATGGAAATAAATAAATAAATAAATAAACAAATTAATTAAAAGAAATGAATTGAACACCTAGCTAGACATTCTATAGAATATAAAGATAAATAAGACAGAACTTCCATTTATCAAGAAGCTTATAATCTAGTAAGGGAAAAAAGATGTACACAAACAAAGAAGTCCCCATCCTAGTTCTTGAGAACTCTTTTTGGCCTTAGAGATAGATGTTTGTATAGAGCAGTGGGTCTTTATTATGGCATATTGAAACAACCACAACAACAAAAAACAAAATTAAAATAAAACCTCACATGAGGGAAGTTCAAGACCTAAAATGAAATATCTTCAGGCATTGGGCAAGGTGAGAAGAGGCATATGGGTGAAAGTATGCCACTGACCCTCAATTACTGTAAGATTCAAGTTACACATTGAGTAAAATGTCCAGGGTAGTCAGGAATGAGGCTTCAGAGTGATCACATCACGTTTTACTTATCCAGTTTCACCAAATTTTCCATCATGACTGGATTGGCAGGTGGTTATCTGTTGCTTTCTAGGCAATGAAGGCCATGAATAATATAGGGAAGGAAAGTAGTTTTTTAAGGCACAGTTAATTGGTTTTCTGTCTCAATGGCATAAGTCAAGAAGATATTAAAGATTGTCTAGAGGAAGCTAGAGAATGAAAGTATGGAAGAAATGGAAGTTGCTACAAAAGCACAGAAATGTGATCATTTTTAGAATAGAATTGTGTTTGCTCAATTTAGCCCTAGGGTTTTCAGGGAAACTTCCCAAACAAAATAATTAAAAAAAAACTAATTGTCTTCTAATTTTAACTCTACTTTTTAACTCCTGTTTCTTTCCCTTCAAATTCATTGCATTCTCTAATATAAGAATACCTAGCATTTGCATAGCATCTACTATGAGATAAAAACCTAGATACCTAAGTACTTTACAAATATCTCATTTGATCCTAACAGCAATACTTGGAGGTAGATACTACTCTTTCACTCTTTTACAGTTGAGGAAGATGAGGTGAAAAAAAAGTTAAGTGATTTTCCCAAGATTACACAGTGCTTATGAGTCTAGGACTGGATTTGAATTCAGGTCTTTCTCACTCCAGTCTCATTGCTCTACCTACTTTTGCCAGGCATAATATTTCTAATGCAGAAATCTGTTTGTTATTCCACTACTCATATAGTTTGGTGATTCTTTATTGTCTTCCATATAAACTGCAAACTCCAAGGGTGACACACCAATATATGATCAGAGTTAAAAGGAGAAATAAGAGACAGGAGCTAGAAAAGCAAAAGTTGGAAGAATTGGAATAAGTTTCACAGAAGCCAGAAATAAAAAGAACATTAAGAAGGAATTGCAGGGTCAGCTAGGTGGTGCAATGGATAGAGTACTGGCCCTGGAGTCAGGAGTACCTGAGTTCAAATCCAGCCTCAGACACTTAATAATTGCCTTGGACAAGTCACTTAATCCCATTGCCTTGTAAAAACCAAAAAAATAAAAGAAGAAGAAGAAGCAATTGTGGGTCTATTTCACCAAATTCTACAGAGAAAACAAGAAAAGGTTTTAGATTTGTGTGCTAGGGGGATTGTAAGCTTTGAATGGTAGCAGGTTGCTCAAGGTTGATGAGAATTGTGGATGATGAAGTAGGGGGAGTACTGCACTTTTATGATCCTTTAAAAAAAAATTATCACTAAAGAAGAGAGACAGTGTAAAGCCTTGGAGCAAAGGTAAGTTTGGGGAGCAAGTTTTTGTTCTGTTTAGGATAGAAAAGACATATTTCTTAGATATAAATGAGGAAGAAAATTAATAATTGTTGTATCAAAATCTCAAGGGAGTGAGATCAAGGGCACAATTAGAAAGGTTATAGCCATGACTGAACTAAACTCCATTATTTTCCCTAGCATTGTAGTTTCATTTTTATCTTTTTAATACAAATTTTATGAAAAAATAAAAATATATCATATTAATAATAACACAAAGAATTTTAAGGTTTACAAAACACTTTCCTCAAAATAACATAATGAAAATAGTACAAGAATACCCATTTGACATATAAGAAAACCAAGATATCAAAGAAGTGAAAAATGACTTGACCAGGGTCACACAGCTGATATGTATTAGGCAGAACCTGGACTAAAACTTACATCTTCTCTTTTTAAGACCAGCATTGTTTCTTCTCCAATATGTTACCTTGCATTTGTGCTGAGGGCCCAGAAATATTGATTTTATAGGATATTACCTGGTTGAAAACTGCACATAGAAAAAGTTTCATTCAATTTCTGGGGGAACCCTGTCACCCTTTCCCCACCCCTGCCATGATTAGATTTATCTAAAGTAGAATGAGCTTCCTTGGGAGATAGCTCTGCAAACAAAGGTTACATGTCAAATTCTCATGAATGTTGAAGTATTGAAGTGAAAACCCAAATTACAAAAATATGAGCATCCAGGAATATTTAAATGTTGGACTCAGCTACTTTGGAGAAATTTCTTGATTCTTGATAAGGGAAATATGAGTAAATGCTCACAATGTTTTCCCCTAATATTTGGAGAATCTGGTTTATGATTTAAGAAATGTACTTATAGTCTCTCCAACAGTGCCAATAACTTGTCATTGAATATTTATTATGTGCATTTTAAGGAATTCCCAGTATGTCTTCCTGCCTACTGTGACCTGCAAATGATACATTTGTACATTTTATGGCCTTTTTTTATTTTGATTCCAAAAATCATGATGGCTTTTTCTAAATGAATTGATTTATCTCTAATGTGGCACCATTTACCAGGGACATATGCTGTCTTCTTTCCTATAAAAATAAATAATTTATATTCCTATATTGCCCCAAAGTTTCTAAAGCATTTTCTTCATAATTCTAAGGCATTAATAGTGTTGACATAATCACCCCCATTTTACAAATGAGAGAAAGACTTCAGAGAAGATGCATGAGCTACCTGTATTTACAGCTAGCAGGGGCAGCTAGGTTAGACAATGGATAAAGTGCAGGGCCTGAAGTCAGAAAGACTCATTTTCCTGAATTCAAATCTGGCCTCAGAGACCCTAATTAGCTGTGTTACTCTGGAAAAGTTACTTACCTCTGATTGCCTCAGTTTCCTCATCTGTAAATTTAGCTGGATTAGGAAATGGCAAACATCCCAGTATCATTGCCCAAAAAACCCCAAATGGAGTGATGATGACACAGACACAAGTGAAATAACTGGACAACAAAATAAACCTAGAAAGTGTCAACATTACCCTTTGGACCCAAGATTTTTCTGTTCCTAGTCTAGTTTTCTGTCTACTACACCATTCTATTTCTCAAAATCAGGGTCTCAGGCCTGTACAACATTTCAGAGAACATGTTGTCTACTTCAACATCCACTTAATTTGGCATCTAACCCCTAGTGAGGGATATATTACTAACACCAAGGAGCCCTTAGGATAGTTCTAGTGTTTCAAAGGGTTTTATTTTATTTTTTTCCCTTACATGGAACCAAATTTTCTTCCCTTTAATTACATTTACTCTGACCTCTGGGACCAAGAAGAAGTTGAGTTACTTTTCTATATGACATTTGTTAAATTATTTGAAAATATGTATCATGTTTTCCTTGAGTTTCTCTTCTCTCAGCTAAACATTCCTTCAGCCATTTTCTTGCCTAGAAGTCCTTCGTCCTCTGGACACCTTTTAGCTCAGGTTTACCTTTGCTAAGCTGCATCTCCTGGAACTCAATAGCTTACTTCTAATGTGGTATGATCAGGACAAAATTCAATGAGATTTTCACTTCTCTTATTTTTAGCACTATTCTTCTACTACATCAGACTAGGATCATACTAGCTTCTTTAACTTTTATTAATTAATTAATTTTTAAAATATATTTTATATCTATATTTCAATTTATTTGGTTTCTTATGTAGTGCTACATATTTTGTTTCATATATTTAAAAATTATTAAGAATAGCTTCTCTATAGTACCAAAGGGGACCATTACCACAAAAGGGTTAAGAACCCTAGCTCTATAGGAATAGCTAGAGGAAATCCATGTAAATAAACACTAGCAGCATAGCTGGTCAGTCCTCTGTCCTGTATCCCAAGCTAAAACTTCCTCCCCAAAAAGACTGTGACAAAGTCATAGAGGATATTACTGACAAAGTTTCCCATAACAGTGCAGAAATGTCCTCTCTGTGATCTCCTCCTATCAGGTTACCAGGGAGAGGTTACACTTCGTCCCACACTAAACAGTGGTAGATTCCATGCTACTTGTCAGAAGAACCATAATAGAAAACTGCCTCTCCTATAGTTTGGGTAGGTGATGGGCCATCCTTGGAATTGTTGCGTTCATTTAGGAGCATCACATTTTAAAAAGATCACTGCCAAGCTAGAATGCCCCCAGAGGACTGTGACCAAGAAAATAAAGAGGTCTGGAAACAACTGCTGTACAGGGATCCACTGAAGGGACTAACCTATTACCATAAAGATAATTCTATTGGAACATGATCATTGCCTTCTCCTTACTCCCAGAAGGTACAGGGAAGGAAAAATGAGATAAAGTTACAGGAAGGCAAAAAATATCTTCATTTAACCCAATTTAATAGCAACAAAAATGGAAGGAAATGTTTTCTAACCAGAAGGAACTAACCTCAAACTGAATGAACTGTTTCAAAAGATAATGATTTTCCCATCAGCTGAAGACACAGATTGGATGTTCTCTTATTGGGGATTTTGGAGTTTGTAAAAGAGACAATTAATTAGACAAAGACATGATCATTGTCTTCAAATATTCATAGTCTGAGCAGGCATTGCCCTTTCAGCTCTGACATCCTTAGATTCTATCAGAAAGAAAGAAAAATCCCATTTAACATTAGAAACAATTTACTTTCCATCAGTGCAACTGTGATTTGTAACACAACAAATTTGATATTATTCAGAACAATGAGCATTCTATAAATATATGTGCTGAAGTGAAATGAAAAATATTCTGGGGTTGGAGCCAGAAGGAATTATTTCAGGTCTTAATTTTGCCACTTATTCCTATCTGAATATATCAGATGTTTTGACCTTTCATCTCCTAATTTAGAAAATCGAAACAGTGATACCTGGGGATCAAGTGATATAATGTACTAAAATGCTTTAAGATTTGGGATAAATATTAGATATTAAAATCATTATTATTTGAGCTAAATATGTTAGAACAGTATTTTTACATGAATTGATATTTGACTGGGATAACCAATTACAGTATAAATTCAGAGATGTGACACACTTACAGTCCCATGCTCCAGAGACATAATTAATAGAAATACTTTAATGTAGTTGAAATGTGTTTACCACAACTCTCTGGTCAGAAAACCAGGCAATGTGACTGATGCTGTGCCCATCATTTTGCCTCAAATAGATTTTCAACATTTGGATGGAATATTTTTGCATTTATGCTAAAATGAACCAGCATAGTCAAATAAGCTATTACATGGTCCATTAAAATGACTTTTAAGTGACTCTCCATAGCAAAGGATTTCACAGCTTTAGCATTTCTAGAAGATCTTGTCAATTAAGCACAGGCCACTTGTCTCCAACCTCTGAGAAAAAGGCAGATGTTGCCGCAGAGACTTCCTGAAGATAATAATTGTGTTTGTGTCATAAGGAAAATAGGAAGAATTTTCATAGTGGCAATCAGTTGAACCAGTGCCGAAATGAACCCTTTATAATTCTGGGGAAATTAAGGGAGTGAATTTTAAAAGAAAATTTAGAAATATAGGAAAGTGTAGTCAATAAACGACTACTGTTATTTTAGATACAATCCCTTTTGTCAGCTCCATATTAGAGAGACCTTCGGCTTCTTGGTCTTAAGCCACTGAAGACCAAAAAGAGACCTGAACTCTTCTCACATCCCCAGTAGCAGCTTTTAGATCAGCTGTTGCCTGTGATCCAAAGCTATTTTACTGGTAATGGGGAATAATAGGAATTCTGAATGAGTTTCACTCTCAACTTTATGGGGGAGTTTTTGGAAAGTAGTGACTTTGTCTATGGTGCAAGGAACTTGGGCAGTATCATAGAATGATATTCCTAAAAATGGAATAGAATCTAATGGGTCTTCTAGTTTTACAGATTAAACAAAACAAAACAAATAAAAAAAGAATTTAACAACAGCAACAAACCCTGAAGCTATGACAGGCAAAACTGAAATTTCAACCAAAGGCTCTCCTGAGTATAAGTTGAGCAAGATTTATATAGTATGGACTCCTATGGTGCCCTGTGAATATCTTACCCTATATAAGGTTTGATCCAACATTACCTCTATGTGTAAGTTTGTTTGTGCTTCCCTTTGTGTTGTCACCTTCAGCCATAGGAGATATAGATCTTAGGAACAGGAGATTTGTGTTTCTAGGAGAGCATAGAAGTCTTGTAGAGTCATACAAGGGTATTGGTCAGTGAGAAGAAACATTGAAACTGGCTTAAGTTGACAGGAGAGGGATTGGCAGTAAAAGTTATGCATTGTTATTAAGTCTAAAGCTAAAGTAGATTTTTGAGAGAGCAGTAGTGCAAGTTTTAAACAGAAGCACAAAGATGGAAGGGTCCTGAGTCATTATCTGGTCTAACCTGTATCTGACCAAGTAAGCCATCTGTGACTTCCTCAACAAATGATTGTCTTTGCTAGAAAACACACACACACACACACACACACACACACACACACACACAAAAACAAAAATTATTACCTCCTAGGGTATATCATTTATTCAACTTTTTCTTTTTCCTCATCAGATTTGAAATCATCTTTTCAAATTATTCTCCTTATTACTAGTTCTATCCTCAAGAATGAAGCAGAAAAATAAAAATTTTCCTTCTTCATAGCTTGTCTAATGCAGAGTTCAAGGAAGACTAGTAACTCTGGTGTGAAGGTTGCTGGGTCCTTCTCAGAGCTGCTTTCCATCTTTGATATCCACCTGAGCCATCCAATTCTCACCTATGTCTCCACGAAGTTGAAGCATGCACAATACCCACATCACAGTAAATTGTTTTGGCAGATGGATTAAAATAGTTTGAGGGTAACCAAAGGATTCTCAAACTCATCAGTGAGTTGGGAGGGGGAGATGTTTCTTCCCCAAGTATGTGAATTCTTCCCCTGGTGGAATGGGTGGATGGGAACATTTTTGGTCCAATTGCTTTGAAGGCAGCTGAAACAGGTGCTGTGGAGCTCTTAGAGTTTGGTGAGACATCAAAGATACTAAGGTCCTCCACTGCATCTAAAGCCAGTTACATCACCAGTTATATTGACTTTGTCTTGCCACTGAACCATAACTTTGGAAGAGAGCAAGGCCACTGACTTCTTGCAACCCTACCTCATTTAAATCCAATTTATGCATAAATTTAAAAAATTACCCAAACTACTTTACCATTCCTGTTTTTAAAGGCCTGTTGTGGTGGGCAAGTAATGAAGTAGCAAATGGGGATACACTGGTAGCTATAGTCACAAACTACAGGTGACACAGGTCACACACAGGAGACCCAGGATTATTTCCCTAGTGAAAGCAGCTGTGGAATTCAACAGCCCCCTGGTGTCTGAGTAGTCTTTTAATTATCACACTGCTAACCTCCTGATGTGAAGAAGGGGCTAGAAAAGGTACCCTAAAAATTGTCTGTTTACCCAACCCTGGGGAGATTACAATGGCAGATAAGGGATCCCATCCTGTGGTTGAAACACATAAAAATACAAAAACTTCAAAGAAGACTCCACTCACCACTGGTGCATGAAATGTCCACACATAAACAGCACAAGATCCAATAGACCTGAAAGAAGAATAGCTCTTGATACAGGAAAACTCAAAAGGGGTAATATTCATACAGTAGCCCTGAGTGAAACAAGGTTGTCAAGTGATGGCTACCTTACTGAGGTCAGAGCTGGATACTCATTTTTCTGACTTCTCTGGGTTCTTCTCCTGCCTGTCTGACCATCCCTTAGAATCCTTTGCTGAATCTTCATTCTTATCATATCCACTAACTGTAAATAATCTACAAAGCTCTGTCTTGGGTACATTCTTCTCTATTAAAAAAAGATAAAACAAAAAATTTGTTGAAAGGAAAGAAGCCAGAAAAAGAAGGGAAGGAAGAAAGGAGGGAAGGAAGGAAGGAAGGAAGGAAGGAAGGAAGGAAGGAAGGAAGGAAGGAAGGAAGGAAGGAAGGAAGGAAGGAAGTTAGCCAGCCATTGACCTTCTAACAGGAGCCTATTAAAATCAATACCAGATGGGTTTGGGAGAGATCTCTACATCATTTTTTTTTGCCAGACAACTAGAGAATTCTCCTCCATAATGAATGAGACTGTCCAAAACACTTAGGCATTCCAATGAGGCAAACAATGTCCTGAAGCTCAGAATTTCTTGCAAGACCATCCTTGAGCCTTACAGGATAACTTAGAAGTTCACCAGCATCTCAGTGGATAGAAGCACTTGGCCTGGAGTAAGGAAGATCTGAATTCAAATATGTTTTCAAACACTTACTGGATATGTCTCAACCTCTCTTTGCCTCAGTTTATTCAAGTGTAAAATGATTATCATAATAGCACTTACCTCACAGGGGTGTTATGCAGATAAAATGAAGTATTAATTACAAAACTGTTTAACAGAGCCTGAAACTAGTACATGTTATGTAAAGTCTTTAACATATTTTTGCAGACAACTGGGATTTAATGGACTTGCCCAGGGTCACCTAGCTGATAAATATAAGTAAGATTTGAACTGGGGTCCTCCTGACTCCATGGGCAAAATATATATGTACATTATGAAAATGATGAGGAATTACAGAAACTTCTCATTGTTGAAAAATGACATCCACAGGATTTATCATCAGGATAGTACATCCATGTCTAAGAAGACAGCATTTAATTCCATCAAAAAGTAATATTCAAGTGAAGCTTAGGGAGATGCAGGATTCTTGGCTCAATAAGAAGGCAGATGAAATTCAGTTTTATGCAGATAGTAACAATCTGAAGTACTTTTATGATATGTTGAAAGCTATTTATTGTCAAAAAAATATATGGTACATCTCAACTACTCGGTGCTTATGGAACCACATTGATTAATAATAGGGACTCCTAAAGATCTGGGCTGAATATTTCCATTGTGTTTTTTAACAGGCCATCATCAAGCAATGCAGGAGTCATTGCCTATTTCTCTTATTGAAGTCAATCTATCCCAAGCTGAAATTCCAACTGAAGAAAAGGTTTTAAATGATAATAGGTTCCTTTCTTGTGGCAAAGCACCTGGTGCTGATTCTATTTCAGTTGATATTTACCTTGGGGAGCCATTTCTCATATAAAAGCTGACTGAAATTTTCCAGCTTATAAGACCTGAAGAAGTTTTCCTCCAGGAATTGAAGGATGCCTCTATAAAGGTCAAAGAAATAGATTGTCCTATGATAATCACAGAGGTGTTTCTCTTTTAGTCATTGCTAATTAGATTCTTTTTTTTTTAGATTATTCAAGGCAATGGGGTTAAGTGGCTTGCCCAAGGCCACACAGCTAGGTAATTATCAAGTGTCTGAGGTCGTATTTGAACTCAGCTACTCCTGACTCCAAGGCCGGTGCTCTATCCACTGCACCACCTAGCTGCCCTGCTAATTAGATTCTTGCCAGAGTCCTGACTAGACTGATCCTTCATCTGGGAGATGGTCCTCTCCCTGAGAACCACTGGCTTTAGAAAGGGTCAAGGAACAATTGATATGGTGTTTGCTGCTTGACAAGTCCATGAAAAATGTCAGGAGCAGAACAGAGGTCTCTATAAAACATTTAGAGATCTGAACAAAGGCCTCTGATACCATTAGTCATGAAGTTTTTTGGAAAATTATATCAAAACTTCATTGCCCAGAGAAGTTCACCAGTATTGTACATCAATTTCATGACATCATGCTTGTCTGAGTTCTGGATAGTGGATGATGCTCTTTTGATTTCCCAGTCACAAATAGAGTGAAATAAGGCTGTGTCTTTGCTCTAAAACTTTTTCATATATATTTTCAGCCATGTTGTCAAATGCCTTCACTAAGGATAAACATGGCCTCAAGTTCAGCCACTGCTTTGATTTGGCCTAACAATCAGCAGCAAGAAAGCACAGGTGCTCCTTCAGTCAGCACCACACCATTCATATATAGAACCAAACATCAATTACACAAAATGTAAAGTTTTGAGTACCATGGATAAGTACATTTACCTTGGTAGTGTACTATTCAGGGGGGTTGACACACACATTGCCAGAGCTAGCTCAATATTTGGGAGACTTCAAAAGAAAGTATGAGAGAAAAAGTATTAGACTGACTACCAAACTGAAAATCTAAAGAACCATTGTACTGACTTCATTGCTGTATGTTTGTGAAACCTGAATTGTCTGTGAAACCTGGATAGTCTGTTAGCACCATGCCAAGAAACTGAATTTCTTCCATTTAAATTGTCTTAGGAAGATTCTGAAGATCACCTGGCAGGAGAAGATACCAGACACAGAGGTCCTTTCTCAAGCTAAACTATCAAGCATTTGACATTACTAACAAAATCAAAATTATGATGATCTGGCCATATTGTTAGAAAGTCACAGGAATGTTTGCCAAGACTATTTTATGGAGAACTCACACAGGGCAAGCACTAACAAGGGAGGTCAGAAGAAGCAACATAGGGACACCCTGAAGATCTCTCTTAAGAACTTTAAATAAATTGTGCAGCATGAGAGAAACTGGCACAGGACTGCCCAATATGGTGTTCTCTCATCAGAGAAATTACTAGGGCCCTATGAGCAAGGCAGAATTGAAGCAGCTCAAAGGAAACATAGCATATGCAAGTTTGGAGTAAACTCTGCAGGTGCTCACATGGACCACTTGTGCCTGACCTGTGGTAAAGCATTCTGAACTCATATTATTCTGACCAGTCACAGTTGTATATACTGTAATTTGTCTCTCACATAGTCTTCGTCATTTCGGTCTTCTTTAATAATGGAGATAAACCTAGATGCAGTCCAAGGTTATATATAGGATTTGGGGAACTGCCAAATTATAATGTGGATTCATGTTGTATTGTTCTCTAAACCTCTACTTCCTTCTCCTGTGAATATTCATCCAGTCACAACTTCTTCCTTTATTATTTTAATTAGTTGATATTGGGCACTTAAGTGTAAAACTTCACATTTAGTTGACCTCATCTTATTAAATTTTATTAAATGTTCTGCCCTTAGTTATTTGTGGATTCTGACTATTGTCTAACATTTTAGTCTCCCTCCCCCACTCTAAGTCATCCAGTTTTCTGTCATCTGAAAATCTGCTGATAATATCAGCTATGTCTTTAACATTGATAAAAATAATGCTACATGTTACAAGGTCAAAAACATATCTCTCTTGTAAATCAGTAAAGTATTCCATCCTAATCTCAATATTTTCTCATGATTCTCTTCATTTTTATTGAGAAATAAGTTTCTTCTGGTTGATCAGAATCAGTTCTAGATTAAAAGTCCCCTCTATTTCTTCTACTTTTTGAATCATGAAATTGATATTTGTTCAAGGCAAGATATTATTGGACGATTCAATTTTGGCAGGAGAGTATCCAGCAGCTGTCAAAGTGATTGTAATTTGTCATTACTATATCATATCACCATGCCAGAATAATAATATTTCCCAATTTCCTCATCTATTTTCTGCTTCTGTCAAATGTCATTCTCTCTCTCTCTCTCTCTCTCTCTCTCTCTCTCTCTCTCTCTCTCTCTCTCTCTCTCTCTCCTCTCCTCTCCTCTCCTCTCCTCTCCCCATCTCTTCTCTCTCTCTCTTTTCAGTGACATATTTGAATATGTGGATCATAGGTCCATCTATATTAAGTGCCAGTAATACCTATAAGGTCAACCTTATTTCATCTATTAAGTCTTCTAATGTACCATGCTCAGTAACCAAATTTTGGCTATTTATTTATACACATTTGAAATCATGACTTTATTACTACCCCCTTTTTTGAATTTTACTTCTTGTGAATTACTACACATCTCTGCTTCTCTTCCTCTGCCATATTAATCAATTTCTCTTTTGTCTTAATTGAGAGTTTTGAATAATGACAATTGAATCTCTATACCTTTGTAAGATTTCAGCGAAGTGTTTTCTTATTTTCCTTGTCATGACCATCCCTGCCTTGGTCAGAATTTTCCATTTCTACATTATTTACTATAACATAAAAAGCTAATTCCCATGATCAGATACCAACTTCTGAATTGCTTGTTCATTTCCAAAATCTATTTTTTCCCCCTGAAGTCCTACCCTCTTCACCTTGTCTGCATTGGATAGCAAATATGAAAAAATATTGCCTATCCCTCTAAGGTATCAATTCCCTTCCTAGACTTCATAATCCTTAGGAATGTTGTTTAGATTTCTTGGGTCTTTATAATTTATGCTTTTATGAATAATCAAATGGACAAGTCATTCCATCTGATATAGCTTGAGAGAATTTTCATCACATTCTGAATCCATGCCCTATGACAAAAAAAAAATCTCTCTTTTAATGATGTCAACTAATAATTAAGTGCCTTAATATCTTTCTCACACCCAGGAGGATCTCAACAGTGATGTTATTCTCTACCTCTTCCTTTGACGGTACTGGATGAGCTTTCATCCTCATTCCTTTGGAAAAAAAAGTAAACAATTGCTTCCTCTTTAGAGGGTTTACAGGGAGACATTTCTCTAATGACTAACTCTGAGTATCCTTCCTTTTCTTTTTTCTCTTTTTCTATTCTCCCATTCAGGCTAAAATTCCCTTTTACTTATTTCAATCTAGTTTCTTGTGGTGGTGGTGCTTTATTAAACTTGGGAATACTTCTCTCTTTTTCAAACAATAATTCAGAGTATGAATTCCTTTTACTTCTTTCTGCTATGTATACTCTTTTAACTATACATAGCAGTTACCTGGCCACGACATAAAGATGAACATAAAGCAATCTATGCAGGTCATTGCAAAATTTTCCTTGTCTCAACCTTTGATGGATCCAACATCTTTAGTTCTTGGGTCCCATTTCCTTGACAAGTACATTTCCCATGAGACACAATGGTAGCAGTCAGGTCATAAGTACCTCTAACTTCCAATTATTTTTTGAAGTATTAATTCTGCTCCAATTTGTATCCTAGACTCAACTTTACAAATGTGTTCAGCTCTCCTGCAGAGTCCTTACTCTATTTGTTTCTAATTGGGAGTAAGAGTTACTAAGAAAGAGACCGTCCTATCCCAATGTTGTTCCTAATGCTTACATATTTGAATGAGGTTTTTAAAAGAGAAATTTCCTTCCAAGGGCATCTGAAGGTAGATGAGTTCTCAATACATAGTATAGTCCTTATTTACAGTCTCAAGGAAAACATGGGAAATGTACAAGCAACTACTTTGATTTCTATATAAATCTAGGCATGTTTCCCAGTCAGAAAGGATAACCAAATTAAAGTATATTCATGCTATTTATGAGAGAAGCTGTTTCTCTTTTCATCCAAAAGAGGCAGACAACACATTTTCCCTTAAGTGGATCAATTGCAATCAAGCATCCCAAACAGATATAACTCTGTGTTTGTGTGTGTGTGTGTGTGTGTGTGTGTGTGTGTGTGTGTGTTATATTGAGAAGAGAGTAGATTAAAAGACAAGAGATCTGGATTCCAATTTCAACATCTGAGACATACTGTCTGAACAATCATATAATTTGTCTGTGCCTTATTGTATTGATCTATTAAAAGTTAATGATAGGGCCAAGATGGCGGGGAGAAGACAGACACAGTTCTAAAGTCTCCTGATCTCTTCCCCATCTATCACATGAAACAAACCTCTTAAAAGAAATCCAACCCACAAAACCCAGAAAGAAAAGCCAGGAGAAAGAACATCTACCTCGGGATTTGTCTCCTGTAGCAGCTTTGGACAAATTCTGGCCGGTGAGTCTGGGCTCAGAGGGAAGATCAGCCCCAGATCAACCAGATTAGCAGCTGAATTGGAGCTGGGAGTCTGAGGGCCAGAGAGCTGGACCTGCTGGATCAGGGTGGGGCTGGACCATGGGGGCCTGAATCTGCAGGAGAGCTGAGGCCCTGGTGTTGGAGCTGTCCCCCAGGAGATCCTGGACAGGGCTGGGGGGGAGAGTTTTGGAGCAGGAAGGCTTCAGACACCATCCCTGGGATCCTCTGGTCTGAGTCCCATTACAACTCAGACTTCTTCCCTAACAAACAAATGCAAAATAATTCTGCCTTAGGCCCAGGTGTGTGATCAGAAGAACCAGCCCAGCTGAGGATTGACCTCAGGCCAGGGTAAAGCCCACCATTGACTGAAGACAAAAGAATTCAATAGCTCCAACTCCTCCTTTCAAGCAAAGGGAGAAGGCCTCAGCCAATGTCACAGACACTCTAGAGAAAGAAACCAACACCTACTACTGGCCAGCCATAGAAACTGCACTCAGGGAGTAAAGCCTTTAGCAATCCCAAGCACCTGTGAACCAGCCTCTGCCCAACTCAGGTCTTAGCAAAATGAAGAAAGATCAGCAGAAAGTTGGATCCATAGAAAAATTCTTGGAAGGGAAAGACCCTAACTCAGAGAGACCTGGAACCTCTGAGGAGAATACAATCTGGTCTTCAGCACACAAAGACTTCCCTGAAGAAATAAGGAAGGAGCTTAAAAATTTGGGAGAGACAATTAATACCTTGCAACAAGGAAACAAAACCTTAGAAAGTACAATTGGACAAATACAAAATGAGAATAAATCTCTCAGATCTTCAAATAGGCAAAAGCAAAAAGAAATTAATTCTCTCAAAACCTCAATTGGTCAAATGGAAAGCTTTTTCAAAAGTAGAATTGAACAATTGGAAAAGGAGTTGCAAAAGGTTAATAAAGAAAACTCCTCCCCCCAAAAAAGAATGTAGTCTACAGAAACTAATGACTCCATGAGACAGCAAGAGTCAGTTAAACAAAATCAAAAAATAGAAAAAATAGAAGCAAAGTAAAATACCTCATCAACAAAACCACTGACCTCGAGAACAGATCATGGAGGGGCAACCTGAAAATTATAGGACTTCCTGAAAACATTGAAGAGAAAAAAAGCCTGGACTTAATATTACAGGATCTAGTGAAGGAAAACTGCCCTGATATCATGGAATTGGAGGGCAAAGTAGTTATTGAAAGAGTACATCGATCCCCACTAGAAAAAGATCCTAAAATGAAAACACCAAGGAATGTTGTGGCCAAATTCCAGAACTATCAGGTAAAAGAGAAAGTACTACAAGCAGCCAGAAAGAAACAATTTAAAAATCAAGGAACCACAGTAAGGATCATGCAGGACCTGGCTGCATCAACATTAAGGGATCGGAGGGCCTGGAATGAGATATTTCGAAGAGCAAGTGAGCTTGGAATGCAGCCAAGAATCTACTTTCCCGCAAAGCTGAGCCTTCTCTTCCAGGGAAAAAGATGGACATTTGATGAAATGGAAGAATTCCAAAAATTTCTGATGAAAAGACCAGAGCTAAACAGAAAATTTGGACATCAAACAGGAGGTTCAAGAGACATATGAAAAGGTTTTAAAAAAAGGGTGGTGATACAAGGAAAAAAAATGCAATCCAGTAAGTTGAAACTGGCCATATCCCAGTATGGGGGGGAAAAGATTCTCATAAATCTTGAGAATTGTAACTCTAACAGAGAGAATATACCTAGCCAAAAATGATGGACATTTATGACCTATCCATGAGACTGATATTTAAAGAGATGTAACTGGCTTTAACCCCACTTGGGAGAAAGACCCTAATAACTCTCAGTAATTTTGACTCTATTCGATAGCATATATTGAATTAGAAGGGACAGACACTCAGAATTTTCTATGACTTAGATAGAATGATCTAAAAAACACTACCTCCATAAAAAGGGGGATAGGAAAGAGACTGGAGGAGGGAGGGGAGTGAATGGGGTAAATCTCATTACATTAAGAGGTACAAAAAAACCTATGGTAATAGAGGGGAAGAAGGGAGCAGATGAGAAACACCTGAATCATCTTCTCATCAGACTTGGCTTAAAGTCAATCTACACATACTCAGTTAACTTATTAAACATCTAACCTTTCAAGTATTAAAAGGGGAAAAGGGGAGGGGGGGACGGAGAAAGGGAAGGGGAATGCAGGAAAAAGGGGAAATAACAAAAGGAAGGGAAGGAAAAAGGGAAAAAGGGAAAGGGGAAAGAAAGGGGAGGGTGTGATATAGGAGGGCAAACACACTGAAGAGGGTGGTATTCAGAAGCAAAATACTGGGGAATATGGATAAAGGGGGTAGAAAGGGGAAAAATGCAAACAGAGGGAAGATAGCATGGAGGGCAATAAAGAATTAATAATCATAACCTTGAATGTGAATGGGATGAACTCTCCCTTAAAATGTAAGCAAATAGCAGAGTGGATTAAAAACCAGAATCCTACAATATGCTGCTTACAAGAAACTCATTTGAAGCAGAGAGAGATACATACAGAGTAAAAGTAAAAGATTGGAACAAAATATATTTTGCTTCAGCTGAAGTAAAAAAAAGGAGGGGTAGCAATCCTTATCTCACACAAAGCAGCAGCAAAAATAAATAGTGTTAAAAGAGATAAGGAAGGAAACTTTATCCTCCTAAAAGGTACCATAGACAATAAAGTCATTTCAATATTCAATATATATGCACCCAGTGGGACAGCACCCAAATTCTTAGAGGAGAAGCTGAAAGAACTACAGGAAGACATAAACAGCAAAACTCTACTAGTTGGAGACCTCAACCTCCCACTATCAGATCTAGATAAATCGAATCATAAAATAAACAAGAAAGAAGTTAAGGAGGTAAAGAGATTGTTAGAAAAATTAGATATGGCAGACTTATGGAGGAAACTGAATAGGGATAGAAAGGAATATACCTTTTTCTCTGCAGTACATGGAACTTATACAAAAATTGACCATGTACTAGGACATAAAAACCTATTGATCAACTGCAGAAAGGCAGAAATAATGAATACATCTTTCTCAGATCACAATGCAATAAAAGTCATATGGAATACTGGGCCAAGGAGATATAGACCCAGAACAAATTGGAAACTGATTAACCTCATTTTAAAAAATGAGTGGACCAAAAAAACAAATTATAGAAACAATTAACCATTTTATCCTAGATAATGATAATAATGAAACAACATACCAAAACCTATGGGATTCATTCAAAGGGACTCTCAGGGGATATATTATAGCTCTAAATGCTTACATGAATAAATTGGAGAAAGAGGAAATCAATGAACTAAACATGCAACTAAAAAAATTAGAGAAAGAACAAATTAAAAACCCCAATTAAACACTAAATTAGAAATTCTAAAAATTAAAGGAGAAATTAATAAAACCGAAAGCAAAAAAACCTATTAAATTAATAAATAAAACCAAAAGTTAGTATTATGAAAAAAACAATAAAATTGGTAAACCTCTGGTCAATTTGATTAAAAAAAAGAAAGAAGAAAACCAAATTGCTAGTATCATAAATGAAAAAAGGTAAACTCACCACCAATGAGGAGGAAATTAAAGTAATAATTAGAAATTATTTTGTCCAACTCTATGCCAATAAATTTGATAATCTAAGTGAAATGGATGAATATTTACAAAAATATAAGTTTCCCAGGTTAAATGAAAAAGAGATTAAATACCTAAACAACCCTATCTCAGAAAAAAGAAATTCAACAAGCCATTATTGAACTCCCTTAAAAAAAATCTCCAGGGCCTGATGGATTCACAAGTGAATTCTGCCAAACATTTAAGGAACAATTGCTTCCAATTCTAAATAAACTCTTTGGAAAAATAGGGAAAGATGGAACTCTGCCTAACTCTTTCTATGAAACCAGTATGGTGCTGTTATCTAAAACAGGAAGAGTTAAAACAGAGAAAGAAAATTATAGACCTATTTCCCTGATGAATATAGATGCAAAAATCCTAAATAAAATCTTAGCAAAATGATTACAACAAGTTATCACTAGGATAATGCATTATGATCAAGTAGGATTTATTCCAGGAATGCAGGGTTGGTTCAATATTAGGAAAACTGTTAGTATACTCAATTATATCAACAACAAACACATCAGAAATCATATGATCATATCAATAGTTGCTGAAAAAGCTTTTGACGAAATATAGCATCCATTCCTATTAAAAACACTAGAGAGTGTAGGAATAAATGGACTGTTTCTTAAAATAATTAGCAGTATCTATCTGAAACCATCAACATGCATTATATTCAATGGGGAGAGGCTAGAGGCATTCCCAATAAGATCAGGGTTGAAACAAGGGTGCCCATTATCACCACTACTATTCAATATTGTATTAAATATTAGTATCAGCAATTAGAGAAGAAAAAGAAATTGAAGGAATTAGAATTGGGAAGGAAGAGACAAAACTCTTGCTCTTTGCAGATGACATGATGGTATACCTAGAGAATACTAAAAAAATCATCTAAAAACTACTAGAAACAATTAGCAACTTTAGCAAAGTTGCAGGACATAAAATAAACCCTAATAAATCCTCAGCATTTCTATATATGACTAGCAAGACACAGCAGAAAGAGCTAGAAAGAGAAATCCTATTCAAAGTAACCTCAGACAATATAAAATACTTGGGAGTCTATTTCCCAAGACAGATTCAGAATCTTTTTGAAAACAATTATAAAACACTTCTCACACAAATTAAATCAGATTTAAACAACTGGGCAAATATCAACTGCTCATGGATAGGCAGAGCTAATATAATAAAAATGACAATTCTACCAAAGCTAAATTATCTGTTTAGTGCTTTACCAATCAAAATTTTAAAAAAATTACTTTAATGAGTTAGAAAAAATTGTAAGTAAATTCATATGGGGAAATAAAAAGTCAAGAATCGCTAGCAGCTTAATGAAAAAAAGTACAAAAGAAGGTGTCTTAGCCCTACTTGATCTAAAATTATATTACAAAGCATCAGTCATCAAAACTGTTTAGTATTGGCTAAGAAATAGAGTGGTGGACCAGTGGAATATACTAGGTGTAAAAGCAGGAGATGATTACAGTAATCTGCTGTTTGATAAACCCAAAGAGTCCAGCCATTGGGATAAAAACTCCCTCTTTGATAAAAAACTGCTGGGATAATTGGAAGTTAGTATGGAAGAAACTTAGATTAGACCAACACTTCACACCCTTTACCAAGATAAGATCCAAATGGTTACAGGACTTAGACATAATAAACAATACTATAAGCAAATTAGAAGATCAAGGATTAGTTTACCTGTCAGATCTATGGAAAGGGGAGGAGTTTATGACTAAGTAAGAGTTGGAGAACATCACCAAAAAACAATTACATGATTTCAATTACATTAAATTAAAAAGCTTTTGCACATATAAAACCAATGTAGCCAAGATCAAAATAAATGTAGTAAATTGAGAAACAATCTTTACAACTAATGATTCTGACAAAGGACTCATTTCTAAAATATACAGAGAACTGAGTCATATTTTTAAAACAAAAAGCAATTCTGCAGTTGACAAATGGTCAAAGGATATGCAAAGGCAATTTATAGATGAGGAGATCAAAGCAATCCATAGCCATATGAAAAAATGCTCTAATTCATTAATTATTAGAGAAATGCAAATTAAAGCTTCTCTGAGGTACTACCTCACACCTCTCAGATTGACCAATATGACCAGGAAGGATAATGATCATTGTTGGAAGGGTTGTGGGAAATCTGGGACACTATTACACTGTTGGTGGAGCTGTAAACTCATCCAACCCTTCTGGAGAGCTATTTGGAACTATGCCCAAAGGGCATGACCCAGCAATACTACTACTGGGTCTGTACCCTGAAGAGATGATGAAAAAGGGTAAAAACATTACTTGTACAAAAATATTTATAGCAGCCCTGTTTGTGGTGGCAAAGAATTGGAAGTCCAGTAAATGTCCTTCAATTGGGGAATGGCTTAGCAAACTGTGGTATATGTATGTCATGGAACACTATTGTTCTATTAGAAACCAGGAGGGATGGGATTTCAGGGAAGCCTGGAGGGATTTATATGAATTGATGCTGAGTGAGATGAGCACAACCAGAAAATCACTGTACACCCTAACAGCAACATGGGAGTGATGTTCAACCTTGAAGGACTTGCTCATTCCATCAGTGCAACAATCGGGAACAATTTTGGGCTGTCTGCAAAAGAGAGTGCCATCTGTATTCAGATAAGGAGCTGTGGAGTTTGAAGAAAGTTCAAGGACTATTCCCTTTAATTTAGGAAAAAACAGATATCTTATTGTCTGATCTTGTCAACTCTTGGACTTCTCTTCTTTAAGGATATGATTTCTCTCTCATCACACCCAATTTGGATCAAGGTACAACATGGAAACAAAGTAAAGACTGACAGAGTGCTTTCTGTGGGGGGTGGGGGGAGGGAAGCAAGATAGGGGCGAAATTGTAAAATTCAAATAATATCTTTAATAAAAATTAATTTTAAAAAGGTATTGATAATATCTGTGGTAATATCTGCTTTGTAGGGTTGTTTTGAGGTGCTAATGAGATAATGCATGTAAAATGTGCTTTGTAAACTTTAAAACATCATGTAAATACCAATTTATAATTTTTCTGTTGAACCTCCAGATGATTAGGGTTATCTCTGAACAACCTGCTCTGTATATTTAAGCATGGAAATATACAATCTAACTAGGTAATTCTATTCATTTGTATTTTCTTTTCTCTATTTAAATCATGATGGGATCAGAGACCTTGGTCTTAAGACTGACGTCAACTATTCACAAGTATTTCCTGTTAAAATGGTAAAATTTAGCAAGAAATTCACCTACTATGAAAACTGTAAAGGTTTAAAGAAATGTTTATCTCCAGCTGTTTTATTTTAGGGGTAAGGAAATTCAAAAAAAAAGAATGAAAGAAAGAAAGTGAATTGCCCAGGAACACAGAGTAAGTGATAATAGAACCAAAATGCTTATATTCTGACTATAAATCTGATGCATTTTTCACTATCCATTTTACCTTTTTGGAATAAAAATACTTTGACAATTTCATTTTTGGCTTTGATACAAATGTTAAGTTTTCCTATATATAGCAAAGAAATTGCAAATTTAAAAAACGTTTGTGAACATTGTTGTACTTTTATCATTTTTTTCCCTTTCATTTGGGGGAATTTGTATTTATAAATGAGGTATTTCATTTATTTGTTTATTTGTTTTTCTTAAACTAAAATTATGCTTTCAGTTCCTTATGTGAATAATGATATTTGTTTTAGATGATCTCTAATAAACTTTGTATCTTTAATTCTCTGACACTACATTCTACAAAGGGATACAACTTTTAAACTTTTAACTGTATGTCTACCATCCTATGATGATGAGTGTTAAATCTATAATACTCTTCTTTTCCCTGATCTCCATTTCCACATCTCCACTTTCCTCTTATTTCCTCCACTTTCCTTTGTTATTTCACTTCTCAACTAAGCTTTCTTGTTTAAAACCCTTCACTTCTGCCTGGTTTCTTATTTATAGGAAAAAGATTGCCATTTTTCCATTCTCTCAGGTTTTATAATTCTTCCTGAATTTTCATTCATCTTTGGTTTTTTTCTTCTCTTTCCTATCTATTTTTGACTAGTCTCTATCCTGCAAATCTTTCCCTTCTTCACTCAGTTTCTTAAGTGATCGTTTAAAAGCATATGTCTGACCATACCATTCCTTTTGTTAATAAATTCTAGTGACTTCCTATTATTTCCATATTATTCTTTATTCCCATCCATGCAGTTTTTAATCCAACTACACTTGCCCACTTTAATAACCTTTACATGATTCTTCCTCCAAACTTTTTTTGGGTTTTTTTTTTTTTTTTGGCAAGGCAATAGGTTTAAGAGGCTTGGCCAAGGCCACATAGATAGGTAATTATTGAGTGTCTGAGGCCGGATTTAAACTGAGGTACTCCTAACTCCAGGGCCAGTGCTCTATCCACTGCACCACCTAGCTGTTTCTGACTCATGCTTTTGGACTGCATGTCTTTGATACTAGAAGGTTCTCCCTCCTCATCTCTTACTCTTAGCTTCTCTGACTTCATTTAACATTCAGTTCAAATTCTATATTCTTTAGGAAGCCTTTCCTGACCCTTTCTTCAAAGATTACTTTCTCTGTGTCACTTTCTGGCTCTGAGCATATGTGTGTCTGTGTACACACACACACACACATACACACACACACATATATATATATATATATATATTCATATCTTGTATGTGCTTAATTATATTTTGTATTTTCATTCCTTTATGGTTTTACTCGTTTGCATCCCATCAGAATGTGATCTCCTTGAGAGCAAGGACTGTACTTTTGCTTCTTTTTGTATCTTTAGGATTCAGGACAATTAGTAAAAGTTCAATAAATTATTGTTGACTGATTAATTAGCCACCAAGTTTTGTTGATTATATATAACTTCATGTATTTATTACATTTCGGCCACCCCTGAGGACCCTAGCAATGACCAAAGAATTGGGAAATGGAAAGGGAGTTACAGAGGTATTTTCTTATTAATATTTTATTTGTTTTCCAATTATATACAATAATAGTTTCTAATTATCATTTTTTTAAGGTTTTGAATTTTACAATTTTTCCCCACCCTCTGTTCCCTCCCTCACCTTCCCAGAAGGCAGTCTGACAATCTTTACATTGTTCCCATGCTGTACATTGATCAAAATTGAATGTGTTAAGAGAGATATCATATCCTTGAGGAGAAAATAAAATATTAGAGATAGCAAAATTATGTAGTATATAAGAATTTTTAAAAAATGAAAGTAATAGACTTTGGTCTTTGTTTAAATCCCACAGTTCTTTCTCTGAGTACAGATGTTGTTCTCCATCAGAGGTACCCTAAAGTTGTCCCTGATCATTGCATTGATGGAATGAATAAGTCCATTAATGTTGATCATCAACCTCATATTGCTGTTTAGGGTGTACAGTGTTCTGGTTCTGCTCATCTCACTCAGCATCATTTCATGCAAATGCTTTCAGACTTCTCTGAATTCCCATCCCTCTCAATTGCTAATAGAAAAATAGTGTTCCATAACATACATATACCACAATTTGTTGATCCATTCCCCAATTGATGGACATTCACTCAGTTTTCAATTCTATGCTACCACAAACAGGGCTGCTGTGAATATTTTTGTTCAATTGATATTTTTATCCTTTTCATGATCTCTTCAGTATATAGACCCAGTAGTAGTATTGCTGGATAAAAGGGTATGCACATCTTTATTGCCTTTTGGGTATAATTGCAATTTGCTCTTCAGAAAGGTTAGATGAGTTCACAGCTCTACCAGCAATATATTAGTGTCCCAGATTTCACACATCCCTTCCAACATTGAACATTGTCCTTCTGGTCATATTGGTCAATTTGATAAGTATGAGATGATACCTCAGAGATACTTTAATTTGCATTTCTCTAATCATTAATAATTTTAGCAATTTTTCATATGACTATGGATAGCTTTGATTTCCTCATCTGCAAATTGCCTTTGCATATCTTTGACCATTTGTCAATTGGGAATGGCTTAGAAATGAGTCCTTGGTCTGAAATACTATCTGTAAAAATTGTTCCCCAATTTATTACATTTCTTTTGATCTTGATTACAGTTTCTCCTGGATCTCTTATCTAGTTCAGTAATTTTGCAAATGAGTTATTTTATGTTTTCTTCTATTTTTTTTAATTTTTTGGTTTTGTTTAACAGATTCTTATTGTCTCATGAAGTCATTAGCTTCCATGGATTCCATTATATTTTATGGAAGAATTTTCTTCATCTACCTCTTGCAACTCCTTTTCCAATTGGCATTTGTATTTTTAAAGGAGTTTTCTATTTGTCCAACTGTGGTTTTGAATGAATTATTTTCTTTTTGCACTTGCCCAATTGTATTTTCCAGGGATTTGTTCCCTGGTTGCAAGGTGTTAATTTTCTCTTTGGTTTCTTTTCCCAATTTTCCCAATTGATTTTTTTTAGGTTTTTGCAAGACAAATGGGGTTAAATGGCTTGCCCAAGGCCACACAGCTAGGTAATTATTAAGTGTCTGAGACCAGATTTGAATCCAGGTACTCCTGACTCCAGGGCAGGTGTTTTATCCACTACACCACCTAGCCACCCCAATTGATTTTTAAAGACCTTCCTTATCTCTTCTAAGAAATCTTTCTAGGCTAGAGACAAATTCATATTCTCCCCAGAAGGTCTCTGTGTTAGAGTCTTTGTCTTTGAGGTAATTTTCAATGAACCCCCCCCTCAATGGCCTTTTTCATTTTCATAGGATCTTGTGTTGGGTTTCATAGACCTTTGGTTTTGAAAACCCTAGAGTCTTTGTTCACTGGTTTTAGTAACTCCAAGTGGATTGACCAGTAGGGGGTGCCAGACACTTTCTCTGGAGTGTCTGTGACCTTAATTTGTGGTGCACTCCCTGAGCCTGGAGGGGTGCATGGGGCAGCAGGGTCAGATTAGCCTAGCACAATGTGGGCTGTGCCCTTGGGCTAGATAGTTAATCTCCTCATTCCACTGATAGAGATCTGCTGCTCTAAAGAACACACACACACATATAATCATTCTGTACATACTTCTATTCTATAGATATTCTATTTATTTAGTTGTTTTTTAAAAAGATTATCCTGAGAAGATATTCCAATTGAATTTAAAGCAGAAAAGATTGAGAACTTCTGGTCTACAGAGACAAGAAAAAAGATCCCATATAGTATATCCAGTTAGTGGGTATGACAGATCATGATCCTACAAAGGAAACTGAGAAAGAGTAGTCAGACACATAGAAGAATAATCAAAATAGAACAGTGTCTGCATGTGTTTGTGTATGTGCCTGTCTCTCTCTCTCTCTCTCTCTCTCTCTCTCTCTCTCTCTCTCTCTCCCTCTCTCTCACTTTATCTGTTTCTGTCTGTCTGTGAGACACACACACACACACACACACACACACACACACATGAGAAAAATTCCTTAACCTAGCATTGAAGGCTTCTATGAACTATTTTCAAACTTCCTATAAATCCTTATTTCACAATATTATCTTTTCCTCCAAATTTTTATACTTTCTTTCATTGCCATGTATTCACACAAAATCTTCTCAAGTACCTAAAATATATTTCCCTCTCTTTTCCATCTTTCCATCTCCTTTCTTAATTCATGGTTCATTTAATTCATCCTTCACCACTGAGAACCTTCTCTGGTTATTCCAGAGGAGAGCTCTCACCCTCATCATACAACTCGCAAAATGAACTAGAGACAGTGAACTGGTTAAATACATTGAGCACTTGACTTAAAATTAGGAAAAGCAAACTTCAAATCCATCCTCAGACACTTACTAGCTAGCTTTGTGACCCTGGGCATGTCACTGAGCCTCAGTTACTTCAACTAAAATATGAAGAGAATAATAATAATGCCTATCTCCCAGGGTGGTTGTGAGGATCAAATGAGATGATGTTTACAGAGCACTTTGCACAGAGTTTGGCACATAGGAATGACTATGCAAATGCTAGTTATTGTTATTATTATATTATTATTATTATTATTATTATTATTATTATTATTATTATTTCTAAGCAAGGAGATAAATTTGCCCATATTAAGATTTTGTGGGGTGTGTGTGTGATGTGTGTGTGTGTGTGTGTGTGTATGTTTGGTAGAAAACAACATTGAATAGTAATTGAGTCTGTTGTTCAGGGGAGCACCCTTGACTCACTTGATGAGCTTACAAGATGAGGCTTTATTTGAGACTTTGAATCTTTGTCCCTCTGGAATGTATAGGCATATTCCTTGGTATTTCATGAATCTCAGTAATTAGAGATGTAGTTCAGAACTTTCCTTTTTTTGCTGGTAATATAAAGAAGAAATTAATCAAAGCTCACATTTTATTTCTTTTTCCTTCTTCTGAATATAGGTCAGAGATCAGAGCCATGAGAATAGATTTTGATTCCTGGAGGCATCTTGTTTTGGCATAGGCATAACCACTAAAGAAATAATCAATTCTCAATCCCCCCAATTTCTTCGTACACAATCTGATACTATCAGACCCTTTGGATTGGAACCATACCATATAGAGAAGACGGAATAGAAATATGAGCAGAATAATACCCATAATGCAGCCTTGGGGAAGGAGACCATGTGAAGGGTAGTCCTTCAGCTCCAGATTATTGGAGGAATATTAAAAAAATCTTAAGTTCAGCATCCTGATAGAAGAGAGAGGAATTCCTGAGCAGTGGGTTCTCATAACCTAACTTTTTAGAAAACATTTTAACTATTTTTTTTAAACCTAACCTTCTTTAGAAAGGGGAGTGGTGGTGAAATTTCCTAGGAAGAGACAGTCTCATGGATAGAGAAGGTAAAGTTCACATGGCATTTCAAACTAGAGGAGCAGATATGGAGTCTAAACCATGTGGGAGGAACAAAATGTCTGAATTTTACCCTGTGTTATATTGCCCATATATTGTTTAGATGGTGCAGGTCTGACAGAAATCAGATTGCCTTTCTTATAACTCCAAATGAATTTCCATTCTGGATGAGGGTTGGGAGTTCATATCTCCAGGAGAAATTTCTTTATGGCTCTCTCTGATGAAAAGCATGACTTCATAGTTACAAGATTGACCTTCAGTGATGTTTTCTTCCAAGAAAATCTAAGCAACAAGAGCAGTTTTATACAGATTTGTTTACCTTTCTAAAGGAATCAAGACAGGATATTGACATGAAACTGAAAATCTGTAAACCCTGAGGATAGGGTGGGATTTGAGGAGAAAAATTGTTTCAAGTATTTATGAAGATTTTTTAGGAAGTGCTTAACATAGTGTTTGATATATAGTAAGCGCTATGTAAATACTCATTTCTTTTTCTGTTTTCCTTTGCATTATGAGGCAATATGCCATAGTGAAATGAGAACTGGCTTCAAAGCCAGAAAGACCTAGGTTAAAGTTTTGCCTCTGGCTTATGGTGGTTATGTGATCCTGGGCAAATTGCGGTAACCTCTTTGTACTCTGGGGAACTAATTCTTTGTTGCTGAGAAAATGTCAACTTGCTTTGGTAGAATGAATTTTTTTTTTACCTGGGAATTCTCTGAACTAATATTATCTTAGCCACAATCCTTATCTCGATTTATGTCTACTGTAAATTCTTTATGTGCATTTTGCATTTTCTTTGGAATGGAATAAAGTTGTTCTGTATCCAATATGCCTTGAGTCTTTGACATCTAAAGATCCACTTACCCACAGCCATGATACAAGCTATATTATAAAATAAGCCTGAGGCAACTTGGCAAGAGGACAATGCAAATCAAAAAGAATTCAGTTTGCAGGATACCCCTAAGATTGGACCTGATCTAAATAAACTCCAAATTCAAGAAGCCAGGTTCTGAGTTAGATGACATTCACAATAACAAAAGAGAATTGAACAACAAATCTCTATGCTATATTGACTCCCAATTGATTAATCAGATACCAAAACTGAATTTATTTGTTCAATCATCCACCTTTTGAAACATGAAAGAAACATTAAGGCAACTTAAGAAAGAATGAACTATTGATAGGAGACAAAGGCAGAGTCACAGAGAGAAACAGAAACACATTTGGAGAGAGAGAGAGAGAGAGAGAGAGAGAGAGAGAGTTCTAATTCTCTCCTCAATATTTTATCATAACATTGAATTGTATAATACTTCCTGAACTCCTGTTTCATTTATTCCTTCTGTCCAAGTGGTCTGTAGTATACTTTAATGATAAAATAATTTTTGTTTCTGCCTTCTTTTATTTTGACCCAAATGTTCCCTACTCTGCCCCTCAAACTTTAATTTTTTTTTAATTTCTGTCATTACAGAATGAAAAGAGGTTATGCATAAAAGCTTCTAATGTCCCTTTCAGCTCAAAAAACTGTAATCCTATGGATAGTTGCCAGGTTCTTTGGGAGGAAATTGGCAATCCCTATTAGAATTTGTGATGGCAGACATAAAAATGGGCATAGTATAATATAACCTAGCTAATTAGATTTGAGGAATGGGAATAGCAAGCTGTAGAAAAAGGGTAGGTAGGATCTAATGGATTAACTTGAATAAGTAGAATTAGTCTAAGAAGCACAGGAAATTGTTACTTCTGAAATTCTGAAGACAATTCTAATAGGAAGGGAATAAAAGCTTTATCTGAAGAAAATAATGAGACTACACAGGAAACTCAGTCACCAAGTTAGATTTTTTTTAAAGGAGATATTTACATAAGAGAAACGGTAAGAGAGATGGGAGAATATCTTAGGGTATTATGGAACTTTTAGATTAATGTGGCTAACTCACCAAAGTTCAGGAAGGGTTGAGGCTAGAAAAAATGCTATAAGCAATGAAATAGATGTTCTAGTTATATTGAGAAAGGAGAGGAGGAAGGAGCAAAGAAGGGATAGACTTGCTGCTTGTGGAGGTTTGCGTGTGTGAAAAAGAAAGATGATGGTCAACAGAGCTATTCAATTTTTATTTTATTGCTGTTTCCTCTGCTAGAGTATGACCTTTGGATTTGAAACCTTTGGATTTTGATACCCATGAATGAGTCGAAGTAAGAGAGAATGTTGTTGACCTTTATGAGTTTAAAATCACCTCACCCAGATAAACTCTGTCCTCGGATACTGAAATGATGTCATTACTGAACCACCATCTATGATATTGAAAAGATTGTGGAGAACAGAAAAGATATTGCAAGACTAGAAAAAGAAAACAGTATTTCTGATTTTCAGAAATCTAATGATCTTGACTTTAGCATATGGAAGAAATCTAGAATGTTTTAATGGATAGTTTGTTTTTTGTTTTTGTTTTTGTTTTTGTCCTTCATTCTTGAAGTAGACCATGACAACAGGGAGGTGATGTCATGATATCATATGACTTGGATATGAGTGAGGGAGTGCTATGCTAAGCCACCAGCTTCACTTTCTCCTCCAGAGCCATCTGGGTCCAGTAGCCAGATATGAATCAGGATGACTTGGAGATGGCCCTAAATGCTAGGCAATCAGGTTTAAGGATTTGTCCAAGGTCACACAGCTAAGTGACAAATGTCTGAGGTGAGTTTCAAACTCTGGTTCTCCTGTCTCCAAGGCTAATGTTCTATCTACTGCACTACCTAGCTTCCCTAGAGGATAATTTGTAAAAATAGAGAAAAAGAAGTAGTTGAAAAGCCTGGAAAGACTTGCATGAATTGATACTGAATGGTGTGAACACAATCAGGAGAACTTTGCACACATTTACAGTAATATTGTGAGATGATTAACTATGATAAACTTAACTCCTCTCAGCAATTCAGTGATCAAGAACAATTCTAAAAGATTTATGATGTAACATGCTACTCACATCCAGAGAATAAAGTTCAGGAACCTGACTGCAGATCAAAGCATACTATTTTTACTTTTTAAAACTTGTTTAATGTTTTTTCCCCCTTTAGTTCTGATTCTTCTTTCACAACATGACTAATATGGAAATATGTTAAACATGATAAACTGGTATAACTTATATCAGATTACTCACTGTCAGGGGAGGGGAGGGAAAGGAGGAAGGTAGAAAAATGCAGAATTCAAAAGCTTACAAAAATATGATTATTGAAAATTATCTTTGCATGTAATTGGAAAAAATGTAATAAAAGAACATTAAAACAAAGAAAAAACCAAAAGGAATTGGTGATTACAAAGTGTTAACAAGGTTCATCAAAAACAATTCATGGCAGACTAATTTTATTTTTTTCTTATAACAGGATAACTAAACTAAAAGCATTTATTAAGTGCCTACTTTGTTCCAGGGGAATGTTGTATATCTTGTTTGTCTAAAATAAATATTCAGTCAAGTCTCTTATATTGCTAAAAATTTGATCATGGTCAATACAAAATGCAAATTCCAGCCAGGTCTTGGTAAATGCAAATAATGAATTCACCTGAAGTGGTTGTATTTATTGAGTTTGTACTATATGAAGTTATAACTATATCAATTATATTAACTGATTCCAGAACAATGGAGAAATGTAATTTGAATTCAAATAATGCATCTACTGGGTGTAGGGTGGAATGAGTATTTACACTATTCAAGATTTAATTGTGATTTGAATCAAAATAGTTTGAAAGGCCAGCTCCAGTTAATGGTCATTAATGGTTCAAAGTCAGCTTTGCTGGAGATTTCCAGTGGAGTTTCCCAGGAACCTGTTTAACAAGCTTATCAGTGTCTTTGATGGAGACATATATCACATGTTTATGAAATTGGCAGATTACTCAAAACTAGGAGTGATTGTTAACTTACCAGATATTGTCTAAAAATCCTTGACAGTTTAAAATATTGATGAGAACTGAATTAAATAAAATTTAATAAGGAAAAATATAAAATCTTACACTCTGATTTTTTAAAAATGAAAGATA
This sequence comes from Macrotis lagotis, assembly GCF_037893015.1. NCBI lineage: Eukaryota > Metazoa > Chordata > Mammalia > Peramelemorphia > Peramelidae > Macrotis > Macrotis lagotis. The sequence continues at coordinate 142,622,549 of NC_133658.1, read as the reverse complement.
TCCCATGTACAAGATTAGGCAAAGCATAGTAATGCTTTTGTTTTGGCTTTTGTTTTTTTTTTTTCTGAAAAAGTTCTAGTGTATTTGGGGGATTGCAAACTCAGTATTAGTCAATAATGTGATTTAGAACACCCCAAAATCTATTGTAAACTGAGCCATCAGTAAGAGGGTTATGGTGGTCTTTGTTACTTCTAGTGATCTAAACTGGCAACTTCAAGGTTATTCTCAATCCCTAACTCTCAGGCAACATATATAGACAATCCATTATCAAATCTTGACATTTCTAACTTTATAACAGTTCTCACATATGCCCTCTTCTAACTCCCAAAATCAACTCTTGGTCTGTCCCACACTTGGACTATTACAATAAACTTCTAATTTTTCTCCCTGTTTCACATCTGTCCTCAATCTAATTCCTCCTCTTCTCAGTTGCCAAGGTAGTTTTTATAATGTCGCGCCACAGTGATCTTCAGTGGCTACCTCTTAATTTCCAGGGCCAAATATCCCCAAGACCAGAAATCCCTTTTTTGCCATTTACAGTACTGATTTTACAACCCTTTCCTACTTATCCAGTCTTCTTGTACTTCAATTCCCTCCCTGAATTCTATGATCTTGCTACATTAGCTTATTTATTACTGATTTTCCATAGAACACATCTCCTACTTGCAGTGCCTTTGAACTGGCTAATCCCCCCCATGCTTATAATACTCTGTTCCTTCAAATCTGCTTCTTAACTCTCCTGGTTTCCTTTAAGATTCTGATTGAATTCTACCTTCTGCAGAAGGACCTGCCTTCTCTTCCCAAGTTATCTTTCATCTACTCTATATATATCCTGTAGAGAGACATGATTATCAAATATCAAATTATTAGGGAGATCCCAGTTCTTTCCCCAAAATTTACCCTCTCTAGACTATCTTATCTAGGTTAAATTGTTGCCTCACATAGAAAATCTTCCAAAGAATTTAATCTAAGGTGAACTCAGGCCTATTGTGCTCCATTATGGACTGATTCGGGCTGGCAGGGGGTAGGGCATAGTAGGTCTTTTGTCTAGATTGTCTAAGGCTAGAAGTGATTTGAAAGTAAATGGACATGATCAAAATCATGTCCTCAAGCCCCTCTTTAGACTGGGTCTGGCTCTCATTATAATATTCATTATCTTTCATTGCTCTATGGGGAGTTCAATGCTACCTGCTCTTCCCAGAGCATATAAGCATTGAATGGATTTCTTGAGGGGTCTTTGGCATTTGAAAGTGTCAGTATTCCATTTATTACTTATATACTAGCATGATTAATAAAATGACAAATTACTTAAAATATGGCTCTCAAAATTTTATGCATCACATTGTATGTATACCCAGTTATTTGCATCTTTTCTGTATGAATTAATAAAACCTAGGCAAGGCCCATCTATATTTACAGAGAGAGAGAGAGAGAGAGAGAGAGAGAGAGAACGAGAGAGAGTTTCAATGACATCAGGGAGGTGATGCTATGACATGCAAGTGAGTTTTTAAGTAGGGAGGCTGCAAAGTTGCCAGCCTCACTTTCTCCTTTGGAGTCATCTACTTCCATTGGTCAGATATCCATCAGGACTACTGGAGATGGCCCTGGTTGCAGTGAGATACCTTGGCCTTTTTAAACTAAGGTCTTTAACAGGTCTCACTTTGAATGAGGCAACAACATTTAATGATTAGACTACATAACAAAAAATGAAGATTGAATTCTTTTGCCTATTCAAAAGAAAATCAGTCTGAGAGAGGAAGAGCTTAGGGTTGTTGACCAAAACAGAAATAATTGCTATTTACATTCATTCTGAACTAATCAGGGTCCAACAATGTTGTGGGGTTTGGTTTAGGACCAATTGTTGGTTAATCCTTTAAAGCCAGAGAGGGATTAAATATGGTCTGCCTGAGCCCAGAAAGCAGAAGTAGGAGCATATGAAAGTTTCATCAAGCAAATATTAAAATTGCTAATACATTTGTTCATAATAGCCAACACATTTATTATCTTATTTGATCTTCTAGACAACATTGTAAATTTATTATTATTATTATTATTATTATTATTATTATTATTATTACATATTTTACAGATGATGAAACAGTTTTAGTGAGATTAAGTTACTGACCCTGGATCACACAGTCCTGGATCACACAGTTAGAAATTGTCTAAAGGTGGATTTGAACACAAGTATTCCTGATTCCAAGATCAATGTAATGTTACATTTCTTATAATACTTCAATGCCTCAAATTTAGGCCTAATATCAGGAAAACCTCCTAATAGTGAATGATCTTCTGACTGCAATGAACTATATCATATATATATTTATATATATATATATATATATATATGAAAGACCCTCCCCCAAACCCCACCAAATAGAGATCCAAAGTAAATACTGAATGAATGGCCGCTTGCCTGGATAAATTCTAGATAAATCAAGTATGGTTGCTAAAAAAGAAAAATTATCTGCAGGCTCCTTGAACAGAATAAAAGACAGATTTTCTGATCAGGGCTGTACTGATGACAAAATGATAAGCCTTCAAGTACATAGCATAAACCAAGAATAGTTGATGGTTTCAAATGCTTCTTTGAAAGACAATATTTCCTAATCTTTCTTGATCCTGGGTTAGAAAGAAACCATTTTAGTATTTCCTCACTGATCATCTGTGGATGTCTCTTGAGGTAAGGCAGATCAGTAGCTTGGAGCTCTGGCTCTGAAATGAAGAAGACTTGAATTCAAATCTTGCCTTTGACACTTGCTAGTTAATATGACTATTTAACTACTGTCTGCCTTAGTTTCTTCAATTGTGAAATAAAGATCATAATAGCACTCACTTCATATGGTTGTCGTGAGGATCAATCTAAATATCTGTAAAGAATAAAATAGAATGTCTGGCATATAATAGGTAATTTATAAGTAAATTATGTCCATCCCTATTTACTAAATGGATTCTGAGGACCCTTCCATTTCTGAAATTCTTTGATTATATAAATTTTTCTGGAGCACATAGTCAAGATCTTTCCTATAACTTCATCAGTCCCTTGTTGTTATTCAGTCTTTTTAGTCATGTCCTACTCTTCATGATTCCATTTAGGATTTTCTTATCAAAGTTACTAGAGTGATTTGCCATTATCTTCTATAACTCATTCTCCAGATGAATAAACTGAAGCAAACAGGATTAAGTGACTTGCACAAAGTCACAAAGATACAAAGTGGCTGGGACTGGATTTGAGCTGAGGAAGATGAATCTTTCTGATTCCAGTCCTAGTGCTCTATCCTCTGTACCACCTACTTCCCCCATCATTTTCTAACTTGTATTCAACTTACCTATAAATTGTATCACTTCTTCATATTAGGTTTATAAATTCTTCAAGAGAAGGGATAGTACCATTTTTATCTTTGAATCTCCAATGCCTCAGACAATACTTTGTACATGGGCTATATATCATGCATACCTTTTCCACTTTTCCAATCAAATTCTACATTCTTCTTTAAGAACACTATTGTCTAACCATATTGGTTTTCTTATTAAACATTACTCATCTCCTATCTCTTTCTCTCTCTTTTTTTTTAGGTTTTTGCAAGGCAATGGGGTTAAGTGACTTGCCCAAGGCCATACAGCTAGGTAATTATTAAGTGCCTGAGGCCGGATTTGAACTCAGGTAGTCCTGACTCCAGGGCCAGTGCTCTATCCACTGTGCCATTTAGCCACCCCCCTCTCTTTCTCTTTTCTACTGGCTCTCTTCAGTGCTTGAATTCCACTCTCTCCTTACCTCCAGTTCTCAGAATCTCTATACTCTTTCAAATTTCCTGACTCCTGTCCCTAAATTTTCCAGTTACAAGTGTTTTCTCTTTAAAGTTACCTAGTATTTATTTTGAATTCCTCTATATTAGGAATTCTTAACCTGGAATCTAATTGGGAGTCTATGGATAAATTTCCTGGTGTTGATGAATTTGAATGGGAGGAAATATATATCCTTATTCTCATTAACCTTTGTAATCCTCTGTATACTAGTTCTGTTAATGCATTTAAAATTATTTTAGATTCATAATCTTTATCCAGCTACTGGATGGGTCCATAATACAAAACATAGGTTAAGAACCCCTGCTTTTTGTAAATGTATTTTTTTGTTGCCAAGAGAGTAGTACAGCTATGGTTCATTTCCTCATTTTTCATGAGGAAATCATGGAACTCTAGCTCAGGAAAATAAGACAGGTTTAGACTTTATAGGCTACACAAAAGTATCACAGGTTATTACAAAAGTTCTCAAGTTACTAAAAAGTTCACAAATTAGGTTTTTAGGAGAAGCAATTAGATAGTGAGTTTCTTTTCTTTTCTTTTTTTTTTTTTAGTTTTTTTGCAAGGCAATGGGGTTAAGTGACTTGCCCAAGGCCACAGAGCTAGGTAATTATTAAGTGTCTGAAGCCAGATTTGAACTCAGGTACTCCTGACTTCAGGGCCAGTGCTCTATCCACTGCGCCACCTAGCTGCCCCAATAGTGAGTTTCTTAAAGAACAGGTTGATTAGCAGAAGTTGAGGGAAAGAAAGATTAAGGTTCAGGCAGGAAACTACTGATCCCTAATGAGGGATAGTAGTCACAAAGGAATCAAGATTAGGTACTTTAACAAGGTAATAGATGGTAGGGGAGAACAGCAAAGAGGATAGTCAAATTAAAGAGGGTGAATTTCTAAGGAAGATAGTTAAGTTAAAGAAATAAATATAAGTTGGGAAGGGAGATGAGTTTCTAAGGAGACAGTCAAACTAAAGAGATAGTTATAAGCTCAGAAGGGGAGTTTCTAAGGAACTGGAATATATGGATATAACCTAGAGAATGGAAGGGGAGAAGAAACAGGAGAAGTCCAACCCAGAGTCAAGTAAGAGAGAGTAATTGAGGAAATGATGATTCTTTAAGTATCCACCTCTGTCATAGTTAAAGCAAGGGTGGAGTTCAGGGGTAACCTAATATCTGTTTTTTCACTGTGCATGGCATAGGAAGTTTGGGTTCAATACCCACCTAAAGTATTATCCACTGCACCTGCACAGTGTCCATAGTCCACTGAGCATGGTTAGTGTTCATTGACACCACTTATAATCCTGCCCTTAAGGTGTGACCAAGGTCAGACACATAGCTACCCCAAGTCAATACAGTATAGTACAATATAGTACTTTAAAGGTATAGAAAAATTCAGAAGATCTGTTCCCAACTCAAAGAGATCACAATATTTCTCTGTCCCTATGACTCTCTTGCTACAGTTTCTTCTCTCTAGATTGGAAGGTCCTCAGGGTCAGGGGCTGTTTCATTTTTGTTTTTGTTTATATTCACAATGCCCAGCATAGTGACAGGCACATAGGAGCCACTAAATAAGTACTTATTGATTAAGGTTTCTTGATTTGAATTCTGCCATTATACAACTCTAATCATTGAAAGCTTTCTGAGCTGAATCTCTACAACATTGACTCACTGCTCTAAGTTAAAATTCCATTCAAGAAATTAAAATGAACATTTCTTAACATTATTATTAGACTCTATGCAAGTCCTGGGGATGGGAATACAAATCTAAAAACTGAAACACCTCTCTGAGATCTTACAGTTTCCAAACACAAAGATTTCATGTTTATTAAATAGAATCTTTAGCCCTGAAAGGAGGAAGGTTCCTCTTGACCTGACATAGTAATGGAGGGCCACAGAAAGAGAAAAATTCCATCGATAGTTTAGCCCCTTACTCCAGGGAACTTAGAGTTCAGAACTGGACTCTAGTCCAGATATGCAAATGAGAACAAAATTCCCAAATAGAGATTATCAATTGACAATTTATAAGAAATTGCAAAACCCCAAACTGAAAATTTTTGGTAGATTTTATTGCATTCATTCAACTGACCATCCACACTAAATTCCTCCCTTGATATTTCATCATGGCTTGGATTTGACTCTGGGCATTTAAAGCTTCTAGAGAGGAATACAAGGTCTGATGATTTCTACCAAGCTGAAAATACACTGTAATATTTCATAATATTTAGAACTGGGAGAAAAAATAGTCCAGCTCTTTTTTTCTTTTGTAAAGGGGGAAATCTACTAAGAGAGGTAATGATTTTTACAAGATTACCCAGGTAGAATCGGAGTTGACAAGCAAGTGCCAGACACTGCACTAAATGTTGGGAATACAAATAAAAGCAAACCCCCTGGATTCTAATGGGGAAGACAATGCATAAAAGGAAACTGAAAAGAGACAGGGAAAATACACTCTGGCATGAAAATAGTGTAAAGGAAGGTTGGCATACACTCTGGAGAGGGATAAAACATGGCTGACCTGGGCATCCTCATTAAATGGAGTTCTGAAGGAGAGGCTGCAGGGGAAGACAGTATTTCCAATGAGTGAATTCTAGGCTTGGAATGAGACTTCAGAATGAAGAATTGGGGTATAATAGAAAAGGTCCAGAGTGCAGCTTGAAGAGGAATGAGGCTGTAAGTAACTCACCTGAGAGTCAAACCTAGTTCTTCTGATTGTGAATCAAAGGTCATTTTTTCCCCACTTTCTTACTTCCCTAAAGTAGTTATGTTTCTATCAACCAAGGACTGCCTAGTTAAGTGCTGACAGGATCATCTCTACAAGTGGTCACCAGGTCATGAATTTTTGAATTTTTTTGTCTGTATCTCTTCAGGAAGAGAATTTGCTAAGGTGCGGAGCAGTTGAGATGGGCATAACTGGAGGACCAATACTAAGAAAAATCATGTATGCCTCATTAGCTATTTTTGTCTCCCTTCCCTCTACTGCCACCTCATAAGACAGGAAAGGCAACATAATTAAGGGAAAGAGTGTTGAATTTAGAGTCTGAAAATCTAGGTTTGAATCCTGTCTCTACCACTTAATGACCTTGGAAAGGTCATTTAGTTTCTCTGGGTCTCAGTTTACACATCAATAAAATATTATTAACCTTTGAGGTCCATTTACTTCCCGAAATGTGCTAGTACATGGAGATCAACATAGAGTGGACCTAATCTTAAAATCAGAATGTCAGAAATAAATGCATGACAGTCCAATTGGTGAGCTGACAATTTCTTGAGTGACAAGCTGATAACCATTTTGGTTGTACATACGAATAAAGTTTTTTTTGTAGCTATGAAGTTTTTACTCTTTTATAATTCAGTACTTCCCATAGAAATCTGCTACTGTTTCAATCATTATACTATGTATTTCCTCAGAGATCATCTGAAATGAAAACATTATGCCCTCCTTGAACATTCCAAGTACTTTTTACTTTTTTTAAAATGAGTATTCCATATTCTAACATATAAAATAGGGATAAATTGGTTAAGATCTCAGTGAAATTCAAACACAACTATCAATATTTTCTCCCTTGATGGTCAGAGTAAATAGTTTTGTGTTTCTTTTTTAAAAATTCCACTGGGGATTATTGAAATCTCTTTTCTCGTCAATTTGAAGAAAGTTTTACTGTAATATTGCACCTAAAATATATATATATAGCATTTGATTTTAGAATGCTAGAGCTTTCTAGAAGTTGTCAATTACCACTAGTCACTCTACTACACTTCCTTCTGTTTAAAGTAGAAAAATAACATCCAGAATAGGAATCTTGTAATTTGGTTCTGTGTACCACACTTCAGAAAAGACAATGATACTCACAAATTTGTACAGAGGATAACTAGAATGGGAAAGACCCTGAAAATGATTCTATGGAAAGATTTTTTTGAAGAAAGGGGAATGTTTAGAGAGAAGAGGAGACTTAGGCAAGATGGGATCAGTGTCTAGTTGCAATTGCTCATTTATTTAATTTTTAGAATTGAAGATTAGACTTATTTTTACTTGATCCCAGAAGACAAGACTAGTCAATTTTTCGATGATCTCATTGATTTGATTCAGTTGTCACCTGTTAATTTCTGAGCTCCTATTCAATCCTATGCCAAGTTACCAAAAGTCTTCTGGTGGGTACTTTTTCAGTGCCTTTCTTTGTTCCATCATATACTTAGATCTTAACTTATTTAGAAATTATTGAATGTCTATAATTTTCTAGACTTGACTCAATGTATTTATTTTCATAATGTTGACAGGTTAGATTGCTTTTCCTTTTTCTCTTTCATCTGTAAAATATTGAATTCTCTTAACCTCAGTTACATTATTGATCAAAGACTGGGCTGGTTCCTATAAACAGCTAATGCCATTATTATTATTACTGTACCCTATAGCAATTCCTTACTTAATATGAAGACTTCAGTGTAGGGAAGTGCCCCTTGGAGTAGGAGAGTGTTACAATGGAGACTTATTATTTGACAGGTATAATATGTGTATGCCAATGTTCATGAAAGGTTATATCAGGCAGCCACCCAGATAGAATGATTTCAGGGGCACCATGGAGACTTCCTTGACTGAAATATCTCTCCTGCTGGCCTGTCAAAACATCTAAGTGCCAACCATAAGAATTTTATTTTTTCAGTCCTAGAAGGCTTTTCAATCTTCTGGAATTCCCTATTAAAATGCAAATACTCTAAGGAGTTGTAACAACCTAAGCCTTTATCAGATAACACAGAACACAGTTGATGGGGTTTTGATAGCAAGAGAAAGTCCCTAGCAGAGACAGGGTCTGGATACTGATTAAAGGAAGGGATATTTTCAGGGAAGTGGAAGACACAGCTAAGGTGGTTTTTGCCAAGTTTCATTCTGAAAAAACAACATAAGGCCCCAAATTTGGAGCCTAAAGACTTCTATTTGAATCTTGGATATTGCCTTCTGTTTGCTTTATGATACTATAAATCATTTAGCTTCTCAGAACCTCAGTCTCCACATCTGTAAAATGAGCATAATAATTCTTGCTATTTGGAAGCAATCAATCAATCAATAAGCATCTATTAGTGTAGCATGATTCAAATGTTTCAAGCTTGAAGGGAGGCAGAATAGACATCTCTAGTTACTACTCTCCTTACCTTTGTCTAAGGAATATTTTATTTCCTTCCAAGAGGGAAAGCAGGAAGTTGGGGCCAGATTCTTGACCACAGAGAGGAGGTGGGGGTATTTTGCTAGAAATATTATTACATATTATTTTTCATGGGTATATGACTTTCAAGTTTAATCTGACTTGTGATTATTATTCATTTTGGGGGGTAAGATTTATATCCTAGGCTTAAACTTCCTTTCCCCTAAATAACAAAGCGACAATGAATAAGCATATGGAATAGCAAAGAAAACCATTTGTCCAAACAGCAAAATAGAAATCAGAGAAAATATACACATGAGAATAATATACCAGATGATACAGTATAAAGGAGCTTTCCCTCTGGTAACAGCTCAACCAAGAGGGATTGTTTTGGATCTCACCCAAGTAGAAATTCTCTAGTGAAGTAAGCTGGGGACAAGAACATGATAGAAACTGTTAATTCCTCTCATTTCTTTCTAGAGTCTTTCCACTTAGAATCTTGAAGCGAGGTTGACTCCATTCATCTTCTTTCTTGATGCTGAAAGCAAGAAGTTACTGAGTAACTATAGAGCCCAAAGAGATGCTTGAACTCTGTGAGTTCAAGTTTCAAAGAAAATCAAAGAGACTGCGCTTGTCAAGTACACCCGATGTCCTATGCAGGCTCAGGGCACTGTTTTGTACTTCTAAGAAAAGAATCCCATGCTAATAGACTTTGAGATCAGGTTTAATTAAAAATTTGCTTTGTGTCAAAAACTGTGTTTGGCATAGTGGATATAAAGACAAATAGGGAATACCCTCTAATCTTGAGGAAACAATCTTCTATTGGAAGAGGCAACATATGTGTATATAGATATAAGCATGCTACCCACACTAGCAAAGCAAAGTCTATTTTTTGTGGCAGAAGTCACTGGTAGTTAGACAAAAAGGCAAGATTTCAGTAGAGAAAGTGGTACTTGAGCTAAGAAATTAGAGATTTTAAAGGGTAGAGGTGATGAAGGATATGTTGTACTATGTTTGAAAAAAACCCCAAGAGGTTTAGTTTTGCTTCCTTATATAGGAACTTAAAATAAGATTTAAAACTAGATTCTGATGATCTTTGAATGCTAAATAAAGGAGTTTTTTAATGATCTTAAAGGTAATAGTGAGCCACTGAAGTTGATTGAATAGAGGAAAGACTTGGTCAAAATTATGCTTTAAACAAAATGACTTTGAAATGCACAGGGGAGAGATTGGAATGGGCAGACATGAGACAGGGAGAGCATTAGGAAACTATCATGTTAGTGAGAGGTGATTAGGGTTTGAATTAGAGTGGTGATTGTGTGAAAAGAAAGAGATGGGTGTGAGAGATCTCATTAGTTTTGCCAACTGATTTCCCTTACAGGATGAGGATGGTTCCAATATTGCAATTTAGAAGGATGAGGTCCATGAAAGAAATAGGAAGGTATAGAGGAGGAGAGAATTTAAAGAAGGGAAGCTTTTTCTCTTGTGGGAAAAGAGCTTTATAAAACTGAAAGCAATGTGTAAATGTGATCTATTATTTTTCCCTAGGTCCTGCTGAAATGACATGTTCATATGTGATACAAAGAGAAAGAAAATATTCAGAGTGGTTTGCAGGCAATTTTTGCATTTAAGGTAATAGGCTATGGAAATGGAAAGGAACTTGGAAATAATCAAGTATACTATTCCTCTAACCCACAACTCCATTTATCTATTAAAAAGCCCAGAGAGGGAAAATAACTTACTCTATGATAAAGCTCATATAACAGAAGTACAGTTTCAATCAGTTTATATACTGTCTCAACAATGTCAAAAATGAAATTGTATTTCATTTTTGTGTACCTTACATTTAGCATTCTGCTTTGAATAGTAGGTACTTAATTATTTTTTGATATGTACAATGAAGGAAAACATGTTACACATTGAACATTGCAGGGAAAACCTGGGTTCCAATATCTTCTCTGTGTCTCAATTTCCCCATCTATAAAGTGTCAATAATAAAATTAACAAAACTAATCTCCCAATGTAGCTGTTAGGAAAATGCTGTGCAATGACTAAATTATCCTATAAATGTGAATTCTTGTTTCCTGGTGGAGATCTGTGATTTTATCTATATGTGGAATTCTTGCTCTGATCTCCTTGCCCCAATGCAGATCCACAACTCTTGTGTAATTTGAAAGGTTAAGTGATTAGCAGTTTGTGTCAGAGGCAAGATTTCGACATAGTGGTTGGACTCTAGGGTTGACCCTAGCTTTTTGCAGCAAGTAACCACTTTGGTTATTGAGCCTTAGTTTTCCCCTTGGTAAAGTGAGGGTGTTGAATTTGATAATCTCTAAGCTCCCATCCCAATTCTGTAATACAAAAGGAGGGAAGAACTATAACTTTCTCTGTGGTGTAGATCATCTCTTCATTTGTCAGGTCAAACGACTCACATTTAAATAGCAGTTTAACTATATAACTTTCTTCTCCTGCTTCAGGGTTTGCTGGTTGGGTTGGCAGCAACTTCTGATGATGCAGTGATTTTTGCTTTTTTCCTATTTTGTTTTTTTTTTTTAATTTTAAAAAGTTGTTAAAAGAGCAATTTTAGAAAACATATGTGCTTGTGTTTAATTGACTATTGAATACCCACTGGTCAGTGCTTGGAGGCAGAGAAGTGGAATGAGAACCTAGAGCAACCCAAACTTCCTCTACAGCTCATTGACTACACGAGGGAGACAATGCCCAGAAAATAATGAATGTCTTTGTTTTCCAAGTCATTCATTAAGGCACTGTGGGCTAGGATACTAATAGAATTTTCAGAATTCAGATTGGAAAAGGGGAGGTGACTTTTTTTCCTGACTGTAGAGCAATATCAGAAGGACAATAGAATTTGTACCCAAATTTGTTTACAGTGCAACTTGGCTGACTGTATTATTTGGGGAATGAATGATGAAAGGGGTGGCAATTTTCAGTTTCTGCAAGAGGTTAAACAGACAGAAAATGTTTCCTTTTTTGCTCATTTTTTCAAAGATTTTTCCTGAAACAAAGCTTTATTTTTTACCTTTAGAAAATGAAGGCTGTATCTCAAAGAAAGGGGACATCTATACAATGCAAATGAAGATTTGAAAATAGAAATATTAACAACCTAAGAAATCTACCATAAAATTTTGTTAAGGATTGGTGGGGCAGGGTGACACTTACCTTAAAAAGGTTTCCCGAGGTATTATGGACTACTCTTTTGTCAAAAATGACTCATTGACCTGACATGACTTTAAGATCTCTGTTAAGAGAGAATGGAACTTATATGAAACCGAATAAGTAATTTGTCCTTTAGAGTTTTAATTATAATAAATGTCTTTGAGCTTCTGGGAAAAGGGGAGACTTTTAAATCCAAGGTGATTAGTTGTTCTAATCACCAAAAATCTCAAATATACTTCTCTAATACTTCAAAATATTTGTGACATGGGTACTCATGAACACGGGTATTCCCTTCATCAATGCAGGTTGTCATCCATCCAGGACTGCCAGCCTGTCACTCATATCGATTTCCTATATGTCCCTCCATTAATGGGGAATAGGGGTCTATCTAAAGTGCTGAAGGTTGCCTTCTCATTCTCTTAGCAATGTGTGGAGGACATGAACCATCAATCTCTTGTTATGTGAATGACCTATTTTTCTCCCAGGAATATGTTTCTCGATAACATCATTTATGCAGCTTCTAGATTAATATCATTTATGCAACTTCTAGATAAATCTTCATTTGTAATGCATTTCACAGTGTTCCCACCCACCAAGTATCTCTCCTTTGTTCTTTGTGGGAGTCTTAACTTTAATTCTTTGGAGACTGGTGTTTTTTAACTTGCAACCTTCTCGAGTCTCTAGAAGAATTTTAAAACTATTATTCTTCTGGAAATAATTATATTTCTAATATTAGGATAAGGAAATGAACTGGATCTGTTATTTCACTTGTATTGGAAACTTCCAGTGTAATTTAATGACAGATTAATAATACCATTGTTATTGACTCTTTCTTTTCAGATATAAATCATTTAATTTTATATGTTGGTGCTGAATGGCCATTTTGGACATCAAAAAATACCCAACAGTCTTTTCACTTACTGAGATAGATTAGATTAAATTGGTCTCTGGGTCTGAATTCAATGATTTTTTTTATATTAGAAAGACTTGTCAAGTCTTGCAATCTCTTGGGAGAGTCTTTAAGGGAAGGAATAAGTATTTATTAAGCTCCTACCATGTGACAGACATATGAGAAACAATTTATAAATTTTACCTCATTGCAAATAGTTTTGCAACAACTCTATGAGATATTTACAATTATTGTGCCCATTTTATAGTTGAAGAAACTGAAGCAGGCAGAGATTAAGTGACTTGTCCAGGGTCACACAACTAGGAAGATTTGACCAGATTTGAAGTTAGGTCTTCCCGTCTCCAGGTTTAGTTCTCTATCCACTGTACCACTTAACTGCCTACTTTGAGATTTCAAGGTCAATACCAAGACATGGAGAGTCACTGAAAGAGGTCTAAGTTTAGGAATAATGGTATCAATTATAACAACAGTTGACATTCTCTTAGCATGTTTTTGTCTTACTAAAGTTCTATTCTCATACCAACCTCATAATTTAGGTCAGGTACATATTTAATGTAACTGAGAAAACTGAGATTTTGACAAGTAAAGCAACTTGCCCACCATGATCATGCAAGATAAGAAGTTCTGAAGGCAGATCTCATGAGAAGTAAGAGATAAAGGTCCCATGGAGGAGAGTACATTCACTGATGTGGCTAGTCATCTCCTGATGCCTTATGTAGCTTCTCAGGTGCACTGTACAGTACTTCGCATTTATGTTCTGTAGCATTGCAATAAAATGCCTAATATTTATGGTTACGCCCTCTTTCTGGCTTCAGAAGCAGGAGCAATATAATGGAAACTAACTATGCCAACAAACCATTAGATTTGTTGCTATTCTTTAAAGTATCCATTTTAAACATACTATTTATGCCTTTTGCCATGCCCAGCTGTCACTGGATATACAGAAGCCCTTACCTAGTCTGCAGTCAGTACAGAGAGGCCTTTGATTCTTAGCAGGTGCCATTTATTATTATAAAATTGTTGCAGAAATTCATAGGGAAGGGAACCCACAAGTACTCTGGGAATATACTGATTTTGAGTATGAAAGAAGGGTCCAAGCTGTGGTGACTGTGATTTCTTATAGTACCTACATTTGATCTGTAATCATTTTGAAGTATGTATATTCCAAAGGGAAAGGGGAATGCAAGCAAAGTTTTTCCTCATGGAATAACATTTCTTAGCAATCTCATCCACAGTTATTTTGGGAGGCTTGTGATATGACAGGAAAACAGAATTTGGAATCTTAAGACTCTGAGACATTACCCACAACTCAATAATACCATATCACACCCATCTGAAAGATTCAAAGCACCATATCAAGTATATATGTTCTTCTTCTCAGGTATTTTTTTTGAATTTCTGTATATTTGAATGCCTTTAGATATATATCAGTTCATTTTTACTTTTATAAACAAGAGTTGATATCCACTCTTATTTTGGGATAAACTAGAGTTAACAATTCACCATTATCTTGGATGATTTGTGATACAATGGAAAGAGGAGACTGATAGTCAAAAGACCTGAGATCAAATTAAAAAGGTATTCTTAATGTTAAATTCATGTGCTTTTTTTGAGTTTTTTTAATATGTTGGTATCTATGGCATGATAATTAATTTCATTTATAATCTATATATTTTATGTTATGTATTTAAGAACATTATTCTGAAAATGGGTCTGTAGATTTCACTAGACTAACTGTCAAAGGGACCAATGACACTACACAGATTGGAAATCCCTGAATTAGAAGTTTGGGCTGAAGTTTGGTGAAATTTAATAGGGCTAGCTTATCCTTGGGCCAGCTTTACATGAACAAATAGGGAAGTTTGCCTAGATAGAATTTTACTTTTTTTCTTAGACTGAGGATCAATATGACTGAACAAGTTGTGATGTATCATTTTGATGGAATAATACTGTGCTATAAAAAATGAAGCTCAATGATATTTGAAAGGCATGGAAGATCTTACAAGAAATGTTGAAGTGTGAAGTGAGCATAATCAACATAGGATTGTATACAGTAATAGTAATATTGTTCTAAGGATGACTTTGAACATCTAAGTCACCTTGACCATTATCAATACACGGATTAACAATAATGGGCATATAAAGAAAGATGCTCTCCATATCCAGAGAAAGAACTGATATGAGGAATAATTTTATATGGATATGTATGTGTATTTATTTATTTATTTATATCCTTATATTATTTGTGTTTAATGCTATCCATCTCTAGGATGGGGAAATGTAAGGGAAAAAAATAAGGAAAAAAAGATTTAAATAATAGCTATTATATATTTAAAGGGAATGGCAACAATAGATTTGCCGTTTCATGTGCAAGCATCCTTTTTATTTTACAGTGTTATGGAAATTCTTGTCTTATTCCATAAATTAAAATTAAATAATTTTGACACCTTATAAAAGTAAAAAGAAATAACAATATAATATGGGTAATTTAGTCTGCCTAAAATGAGAGAGCTGTAGTGTCTAGGGCTAGGAAAGCATAACCTCCTTGCTCTAAATATTAGCTAGATGTTATGTTCAGTTCTAAGTACTACCTTTTAGGTAGGCCACTGATAAGCTGGGGAGTATCCAAAGGAGGGAAAGAGGGATTGTGAAGGGCCTGAGTTCATGTGGTAGGATTGTTGGAGGAAGAACCTAGAGGTGCTGACCCTGAAAAGAAGACTTAGAAGTGTTAACTGTCTTGAAACAGTTGATGGGCTGTCAGTGGAAAATGTATTAGACTTGTTCTACTTGAGTCCAAAAGAGAAAACCAAGAATAATGGGTAGAAATTATGAAGAGAACATACTTAGGTTGGATATGAGGAAAAATTTTTCCTAATGCTTCAAGCAAAATGGATAGACTTAGAAGTGAAGAGGATTCTCCTCATTGGACATCTCTCCACAAAGGTTTGAAATGTACAAGGAAAGTCTGAACAAGCACACCTTTATCAGGTATGCTGGATGATCTTTGAGAGACTTTCTGTGAGATTCTATCAGGTTGAGTGAATTAAATAGGATGTGATATTCTTGAGAATAGATAACATTTTTCATTTTGTCTATGAATTCCCACAGTACCTTGCACCTACCATGCAACTAATAAATGCTTAAACTAAAGTGAATCTCTAAGACTTGATCACTATGTGACCCTGGACAACAAATTTCTCCCCCTCTAAACTTCAGGTACTTCATCTGTAAGATGTGAAAAATGTGCCTTTATTGTAAATCACTAAAGCATGATATATAGGACAGAAGTCGTAATGAAGAGTCAGAAAGCCCTGGACTTAAATTCAAGGAGTATCATAATCAGCTTATATAGGATGTCCCAAAAGTCTTAGTGCAGTTCAAACTATTCCAGCTTAGAACCTCACTAAGATAACAGTATCACACTTATGAGCCTTAGTTCCTCATTTGCAAAATAGATTAATTATAACTTTAGTACTTAGTCTTCCTGCTTGTTGTGGCATCAAAATAGGTTTTGCAAAGCTTAAAATACCACATAAATATTAGATGAATTATTATTGTTATAATTGTTTTTGTTACATCAATAATTACATCAATCCTTTAAATTGCAAATCTCATCAATTTGGATACTATTTCTTATCATGAAGAATACAACCCAACCTCAGCTTCTTATTCTGTATAATTCTTGCCTGGGTCTTTCCATGTATCTTCCACTGTGGATCTAGACAAACTATTAGAGGCCTTTCCACAGATATTTGGTTTTGATTTTGGGTTTTAGGTATGGATTCATTTTTTACTATTTCATGGACTTCCAATCTCTTATGACTCATCCTTTACTGTATTTCTGCTCAGTTTTTTTTATCATTGATGTCCTTGTTGTCTTTTATGTGACTTCTCACATGTAAGTCATCATTGCAAATAATTTATAATTTACCTCTATCATATTTTTTATTGCCTTTTAGGTCACCTGTAACTTTAATTCTTCTGAAATTGTGTTCTATGATTGAAGCAATATAGTGTCATAGGGAAAATCTTGTTAAAAATTTTGCGTTTCATAGCAGGGAACTATTTGATATTATTGAAAATGCCATGTTATTCCTTATGTAAAATTGGGCCCAGTATCTGCCTCCTGTTTTACTCTAATCTAGATTTTTAGCCATTGGAAGTATCTAATCAATACATATGTAATCACAGATGACCTTAAAGGGCTTCCCATCCAACTTCCTATCACAATCTGGGTAATGATTCTCCTTCTACTTCCTTGCCACTCCCCCACCCACCCCATTGAATGAATAGGTCAATATCTTTTGAATGATCATGAATCTATTAGAAAAAGTCCTGTGGCATTTCAGGATTTGATGCAACCAAAACAATATTATCATCAAACAGAATCATCCAAAGGATTTATTTTTAGCAATAATTATTACCATAAATTCAGGTCTATAGGTATTGGAGGTAATGTGAACTTGAACTCCAGAGATAAGCTGAGAGATTTTTCAATAGTATGAAAGGAAGGAAAGAAACAAACAAACACTTCAGTTATCAGAGTGGACTACCCAGTTTGACATTTGAACACAGGTTGAAATGGACAGCAAATCATTTCTCTATCAGAAAATTTAAAAAATAATTATGGTAATTCTTCAAACATTGTAAACTGACCACAAATAGATGCTTCTGGCATTCAGGAATGTGAAGTCACCATGAAAAACAGTAGCAGGAAGTTAATGCATCTCATATCTTGGACTATGGTAAAACTATATAAAGGGGTTCAAACAGTTCAAACAGACATTTAAGAATTGGTTCAGTTTAAGGCACAGTGGAAACACTCTGGACTTGGAGTCAAGAAATATGGGTTCAGGTTTCTACTCTACCATCAATGGGACCCTGGATAAGTCACCGACCCCTCTGGACATCATTAAATTTCTTACTTTATCAAATGAGGTTAATGATTCATCTATAAATCAATCAATCAGCAAGCATTTATTGAACATATACTATCTGCCTGGCATTTTGCTAATCTTTGGATATATACCAAGAAAAAACAAATAGAGTCTCTGTCCTCAAGAAGCTTACATTCTTTTGTGGGGAAAGGATGAGCTTTTTTTTGCTTTAATATTGCAACAGACTGATATATTTAGTTTGATTAACACTTCCAACAGAGCAAATAGAAAGAGAAGCTTACATTATAAAGAAAGAAAGGGTATGGAGATAAATTGGTCCATACAAGATAACTACAGAGTTAAAGGGAAGTAATCTTAAAGGAAAAGACACTTGTACCTGGGAAGATCTGGAAAGACTTTTTCAGGAGTTACTGGTTGACAATCTACAACTTCTCTGGTAGAGAAAGCATTTCATCAGTTGTCAAGTACCCTATAAGTGTGAATTATTATTATTATTATTATTATTATTATTATTATTATTATTATTATGTAATATTGGTATACTTATTTTAATAGAATAATAACAAATTTTAATATAATAATAATATAATAGTAACATTCCACACTTTATAATATTTGGAAAGGGAAAGGCTTTGGTGGAAGGATGACAGATTGGGAGACTTCCTATTGCCCTTCAAATATATTGCGGGGGAAATTGCTGAATTTGCCAGTCCTACTGGGGCGTGCTAACTAAACAGTTGTCTCCTCTGAGCTGTAAACGGAAGATAGGTGGAAGATAGGTGTCTGAGACCAGGATAACCTAATTGCTGACTTTGTTTTCACAGGTCTGAGACGCAGTTACACGTGTAGCATCTGTCATGTCACTCTCAACTCAATAGAACAGTATCACGCCCACCTGAAAGGCTCAAAACATCAGACCAAGTATGTACTTTCCCCCTCTCCCATTTCTTTGTGAATTTCTATTTATCTAAATGCCTATAAAGACATAAATACAGTTAATATCTCATTTGGCTGCCATTCCTATAAAAAGGGAAGTATACATCTTAAAATACAAATGTTTATCTCTATTAAAATGTGTGTCCTTCTGTAGAAAGAATGGAAGGAGAAGGTGGGCAGTAGTTTAGGGGAGGAGGAAAGGAAGAGTCTTTGTTGTTAAATGCAGCCAATGACACCACTTTTGCAAAGTTCATGTATTAAAATAAGAAGTCCATGTTTCAGGACATGTGACTTTTCTGTACTTAGGTGTTACTATTTTAGACTTCTGTTATTCTTCAAAATAAAATCCTGAATATCTCACTCAAATGTTCATCATAAAATGGAGGGAGATTGACATTTTTAATAGGCTAAACATTTCCTTTGGGGTGGACTTTGAAATCAGGCTAAGTATCTGACTGTGTATCTCACCCAAGGACTAGGCTGTCTGAGGGTAAAGTCTTTCACAGTATGTTGGACAGTAGGTGATACTTTTCTTTACCCCCAGCTATTTCTAACTAGAGGTGCAAAGGAGTCCATGTTGTTAAAGAGAGCACCTATACCAGTGAAATGAGAGATCCTTTAACAGTTGGAGTGATATTCATTTAAGAAAGTGATTCAACTATTATACAGGACTGAATAGATTAAACTTCCACAAGAATCAGACAGCACCGTATTCCTTTAAATGGTCTTGATAACAATTGCAAACATTCAAATCCAGTTCTTAACAAATACTTCATGAGTGTGGGTGACAGTCTGTTAGGAACTTTGTAGGGAGAAGGATGCACAGATGAATATGAGACTTTAAGCTCCTTTAAAAATTTAGTAGGAGAGGAATGCAGAGGAGATCTAATCTAAGGAATAAATAAATTTCCTAACAGTTCTGCAGTGTAAAGTTAAGGTGCCTTGAACAAAGGGATGATGAGCTCTCAGGGAAAATATGATGGGTGTTAAAGAGAACATGGCATTCATACTGACATAGAAGAGAAGACAACTTAAGAAAACATGTTATTTTTTCAGAATTAGGTGGAGGGACAAAGCATAACTAGACAAGCATTCAGCTGAAAAAAAGATCTTGGGGTCTTAATGGACTGGTAGTTCAATATATGATACTACTGTGACATGGCAGTTAAGTAAATCTAATGTGAGCTTAAACTGTATGAAAATAAGTTTAATGTCTGAAAAGGGGAAGGTGACAGTCTTGCTGTATTCTCTTTTGGGTATTCAGATTCTTGGAAAGGTCATTGAAAAGATATAGCCCATCCAAGGGGAGGCAGATAGCAAGGAATCCATATAGCATGCTCTTTGAAGCTCTAATGAAATGTCTGGGGCTGTTTTGCCTAGAGAAAACAAAAATTGAAGGAGACAGTTATCAGTCAGAAGTATTTGAAAGGCTTTTAAGAGGAAAACACAAGGACAGTTTAATTACAGAAAGCCTCATTAGGAGCACTAGATAGAAAAATCAAAGAATTAGATTTTAGATTGATTCAAGGAAAAACTTTCTAAAAATTTTGTACCAAAATTGCATAATTTGAGAATTGGTAAGCTCCTTCATCCTAGAGGCCTTTAATGGAAATTTGAATGAAAATTGTCTGCAATTGTTACATTAAGGAAATACATTTCAGGTATAAGATTGAATATGTGAATTCTGAAGTGCGTTCCATATCTTGAAGCAATTACTTTTTTCTCTCTCCCACGAACATTTGGTGAATGAATTTGCCTGGGTTTGCCCTGGATCTTATTCTCTCTACACTCTCAATAAACTCATCAGTTCCATGAAACAATTGACTGTGAAATCCATATAAGTGTTCCTTATTTCTTTCCAGTTTTCCAGTCCTACATTTCCATCTTCCTGCTGGACATCTCATTCAAATTGGTGTTTCTTTGGAACACCAAAGTCAACATGTGTAAAGGAAAAATTATTATCTTTCACCTAAAACCATCCTTCTTTCCTAATGACTTTATTTCTCTCAAGGATACCACTATTAGGTTTCCAAACTAAGAACCATCAACTCTTTTCACTCAACCCCCATATTCAAACAGGGTTGTCAAGTACTCTTGCTTCTGCCTAAACAGCTCACCAATTCATCCCATCCATCTATGCATTCTCGTTCGCACTATAGCCACCCTGATCCAAGCCTTTATTACCTCTGATCCAGATTGTACCAATAGCCTACTAATCCATATCTCTGCATCTTATCTGTTGCCTCTCCAAAAAGCTCTCCACAACTACAAAAGTGATATTACTAAAGTACAGACCTGACTTTTGTTTTTGAAATTTAAAACTCATTACAATCTGGCTTAAATTTGTCTTTATATACTAATAATACTCTATTCCTTTAGATATACTGCACTTTGGTCAAATGAACTTCCATGATTCCCAACCTTTTGTTTTCTATTTCTTCAGCTTTGCACATGTCATATTCTATAACTAGAATTTTTCTATATATTAAAATGTGAGCTTCCCAAGGGAAGGAATCAAATTTTTGTCTTGCTTTGCATCTCCAGCACTTAGCACAGTGCCTGGTATTTAACATAGTAACAGCTTACTAAATAATTATTGGCTTATTCAGTCATTCACTTCTGCTTTTAGAATCCTTGTCTTCTTTAAGCTATTCCCTTCCTTTTTAGTTCTATCCTCTTCACTCAATCACTTTGTATTTATTTTATAGAAAGTGTGCATTTACTCATTTGTAAAAATATTGTAGGCCCATCTAAAAAAAATTTTCTTATGGTTAAGAACTTTATTCATTTATCAAAACGATATTAATGATATCCTTTTTCATTCTTAAACTGTGATTTCATGAGTCATAGACATTAAAATTTGGAAGGGACCTCATTGTCTATCTAGTATTAGCCATTTGTTGTTGGGTCATTTCAGTCACGTCCAACTTTGGGTGATGCCATTTTAGAATTTCTTTGTCAGGTTACTAAGTGCTTTGCCATTTTCTCCTCCAGCTCATTTTACAAAGGAGGAAACTGAGGCAAATGGAGTTAATTTACTGGCCCAGGGTCACAATTGGTAAATATCTGAGGCTAGATTTGAACTGTGTCACCAGCTGCCCAGTGTAAATCAAACCTCAAAAACAAAAAAAGTCCCTTCATCCCATTGTTACTTAAAGGGCTCCAGCAAGGGAGAGGGTACTTTTTAAAGCAGCCCATTTTTGTTTTTGATAGCTCTAATTATTAAATCAAAAGTAATGGTGACAATGATAGTGATGATAATAGTTAGCATATATATGGCACCTACTATATCCTATACATTAAGTACTTTAAAATATCACCTCATTTGTTTCTCATAACCTTGGAAGGAGGGTGCTATTATTAATTACCATTTTAACAGAGAAACTGAGGCAAAAAGAGCTTAAGTGACTTGGTTGGAGCCACATAGTAACTGAAACTAGATTTGAACTCAGCTCTTTCTGCCAGTGGGTCCCAAAGTCTAGGCATTGTACCACTTAGTTGCCTCTTAGAGCTTACCTTTAGATCAAATATAGACTTTTTTTTTCTTTTTTGTGTGAGGCACTAGGAGTTAAATGATTTGCCCAGGTCACACAACTAGTGTCAAGTGTCTGAGACTTGGTTTGAACCTAAGACTTCCTGACTCCAGGGCCAGTTCTCTCTCTATTGTTCCATTTCACTGCCCCAGGTTAAGCTTCTTCTTGATCTGATCAATTGAGAAAGTTTTTGTAAAATGCTTAACATAGTTTCCTGGCCCACATTGGATTCCTGCTTGTATCCTCCCTCTTCTTATTTTCTAGCTTCTGCCCATTGCTGTCACATTACCATAGCAAGGCTAATCTCTTTTTCTGGTGACAGAAATGAAAGTATCTGAGGTCAACCCTATTCCTGCTCCTTCCCTTCCCACCAATATCTTTTATTCCCTGATCTAAATATCCCTATTTCTTTCACCTTTTTCTCATGTGGTATGAGCATGCCTCTCACCTGGTTACCCTTCTCTGATGCTCTCCTGTAAATCAAAGTTCTTCCTGAAATTTGGTTCTCAGAACTGAATATAAAACTCTAGATGTGGTCCCTTCCCCCACTCAACTTCTGTGAATTACTAGAAAGGTGGGAAGCCTAGTGAGTCATAAAGGAAGGAGCAGGCAGATTTGGTTACCCCTCACATCATAACAAAGAGAGAAGATTTTACTTCTACTCTGGAGTTCAGGACCTTGTGTGAGTGTGCCAGATTCATTCCCAGCCTTCACCACCTTGGCCCTCAGTAGCCTCCTCTACAAAATGAGAGACATAGACCAGATGACCTTTGAAGATCCTTTTATCTCTGTCATTGATGACTTTTTTTTAACAAAGGAGACTTACTTCCCAGGGTCACACATGCACACATGCACACATACATATACATACTCACATGCACTCATACACACACCTGTTCAGTGGTACAGTTGGGATTAGACTTCAAGTCTCCTGCCTTCTGGCCAGGTTCTTTTTCTCTAGTACCTGCCTGAAGTCCAACAGATTCTGGTTGCCTCTAAGTTGTTTAACAGATGTCATCAACAGCATAATGGCACCGAAGCTCCTCTCTACCATTCACCCACAGAAGATACATTAAAGATCTAATGACATTAAAGGTTTACAAATGCAAATGTTCACATTGCTATGGAAATGCTATGAAAAGCAATTACCTATTAGCATTTCTGGGATTTCCAGGCCATCTACTCTGTCAATTAGTACAAATGATTAAAATGAAATTTAAAGGGACATGAATCCATAACATATATTAATGGATGATTCTCCCCTAATATACTTAAATTTGAGCTTTGGGAATCCTTCTAAGACTAAGTATTTTATATTATCTAAAAAGAGAGGGTATAAAAGCTGCCATTAGTTACTCTCATACTTCAGGTGGTTGAAAATGACTCACATGTGTCCAGGAGAATAAATCAAGTTGACAATCCAACCAATAGTCATTTCGAAATTTGCTTCTGCCCCAGAGTTGAAAACTTAAATGAATTCATCTTTTTTTAATTTTTTTGTCATTTTCCCAAGCCTCCAGAAAAGGTCTCATATTATTCATTCCCAAATTAAATGTGTTCATTTATTTCTTATGTACTTGAATGGTTGCACAGATAGAATTTTAGGCCTCGTCTCAATGTGTGCCAGATACTTTGGAACACAATGCAGGCTTTGGAGATAGCCGTGAATTATCTAAGGTATGAAAAATCTTAAATAAGGTACTTTCATAAGGCATGCCAATAAGTCAAAGAGAAAAAGAACCTTCCTGATTCTTGGCTGGCATAGGAAACTTTGGAGGCACAAGAAATTATACTATCTCAAAAGGAGATAAATACTAATCTGAAGGTTGAAGAAGATAAATCCCTCTTTTTGAACTTTCAACTTAATGCTAACCATTTACATTTATATAATGCTTTGTAGTTTACAATGCATGTTACACATCTTTTATCTCATTTAATCCTCATAACCACTGTGAGATTGGCAGAACAAGCCCCCCCCCCATTTTACAATGAGCAAACAGAGGTCCAGATGGACTAAATGCCTCAAAATTGTAGAATGATAGAAGTGGAAAAAAACTTTTAGGATCATCTATTCTGCTTTTTCCCCTGAGTCACAGAGAGAGAAAGTGGAGGGTCAAAGAGTTAGGTCCTCCAATTCCAAACTATTCTTTCACTACTCCTTGATGCCTTTTGATTCCAGATCAAGAATATTAACCACCAGTGAGGTTTGTGGCTTTTGTTCTTTTTTTTCCCTTCTGTTGTATGGAAGCTTCTTTTTTGAATCCAGAAAGAATCCATTATCAGTGGATTATCCTGAGGAAATATTAAGCTTCCCAATGAGCAAAGGATTTCAGTGCTATAAAGAATATAAAATTGCCTATTATGTGTTAAACACTATGCCAAGGACTAGTGATACAAAGAAAAGCAATTGACAGTCTCCAACAATTCACAGCTTAATGGGGAGAGGGGAAACAACATACAAACAACTATGTATAAACAAGATATATAGGATAAATTGAGGTGATCAACAAGGGAAATGCTCTAATAATAGAGGAGGACTGGGAAAGCCTCTTGAAGAAGGTGGAACTCTAACTGGGTCTTCAAGGTAGTCAGGAAAGGCAGAAAGTGAGGTGAGGAGAAAGCATATTGCAGTCATGTGGAGCCAACAATGAAAACTTCTGTGTTCTAGGAGTTAGCTTCATCATCTTTGAAACCAAGGAATTGATCGATTGCATCATCCCCAAGCCTTTGTTGCTCTGCGTATCTGATTCTGTGATCCTGTTAGACATCAGCATCTTGGGGAAGGTCAAATACTACCTTGCAATGTATGTTGGCATAGAGGAAGAGAAGGAAATTCAACAAGGAGGGAATGTGGAAGAAGACAAATCCCTAGTACTTATTAAAGTGCCTGGTATTCAGTAGGTACTTAATAAATGCTGATTGATTGATTGATTGTATATTCTTCCTTTTAGCAAAGTGTCAAGGGGGTCATGGCATCTGTCTCTGAGTTTCTTCAGTTATATTACACCTGTGTTACCCAGTGGACTGAAGGCTATAGTATATCTGGAATACAGTATTCAAAATAAGATCAGGATCAGGGTATCCTGAACTTCAAGGACCTTACATTATTTTTTTAAAATTTTCTTTATTTAAGACAATTGAGATTAAGTGATTGCCCAAGGTCACATAGCTAGGCAATTATTAAGTGCCTGAGACTAGATTTGACCTCAGGTCCTCCTGACTCCAGGGCCAGTGCTCTATCCACCGTGTCACCTACATTTTAATAAAAGCAATATGATAATGAAGAATCCAAGTTCAGATTTTGATTTCAGCTGTTCTTTGCTCAAATTCAACTGTAATATCACAGTGGAGAGGGGTATCTCTCTGTCATTATGTCAATTGACTATTCTTCCTTTTAGGAAAGTGTCAAAGGGGCAATGATATGTGTCTCTGAGTTTCTGGAACTATAATCCACCTATGTTGCCCAATGGACTGAAGGCTAGTATATATGGAATAAGGTGTCCAAAATAAGATTAGGGTCAGGACATCCTGAACCTCAAGGACCTTACCTTCTAATGGAAGAAATATGATAATATGTAATCCAAGTTCAGACTTAGATTCCAAATGTTCTTTACTCAGAACCAGATGTAACAGCACAGTAGAAAGAGGTATCTCTCTGCCATTTTTCTTTCAGGGGCAGGCTGCTTGCCAATAGTTGGATAGAAGCTAAGAGCATATGCTGGTTTATGAAGGGAATGGATTCCTAATTACCACATTGAAAGATTTACCCCTTTTCTAGTTATCCTAAATAAAACATAATGGAGCAATGTAATGTGGAAAACAGTGTTTCAGAGATTGTTTTTAATTTTAGAAAAGACAAAAATGAATAAAAATTATAAATATAGTACCATTTGCCCTTCAAGGAAACAGTTCTCACTAGGATTAATAAGGATTTCATTGTGTTTTTTTCAATACTATCCTCATTTTTAAATCATACAACAATATATTGCTAGTTCACAGAAGTCATTAATTATAACCATATGTCTAAGTCATGATGGAATAAAATAGCATTTAAAATCTAAAAAATGAAAATCTGAAGAAAGAATATAAAACCCTCAGATTCTTGAACATTTGCAATCAACTCAACCTACATGAATGGTAGCTAATAAAGAGATGATGACAAAACCTGTACCAAAGTTTCAAATAATTTTAAAAGGGAGATGGGCATTCTTAGAATGGAATTCTAAAAATCTCTTTTGGAATTATCTATCATGAATCTGAATAGCAGATCAATTATGCAAAAGAAGAGCAATTAATAAATTCTAATATCTACTATAATTATAACAAAGGAATTATGCAATTTCCATAATATTTGACAGAAAGTACAAAAATAATTTAGGACCTATATAAAACAGAAACTAAGGTCCCATTGCTATAATAAGAACTATAGAAGGGAAGGTGGAGTCATCAAGCCATTATCTAAGGAAACAGGGCAGATAACAATCAAGAATTCATTAACAGAACTTTTTATGTGCTTGGTACTGTGCTAAAACACTTTTGAAAATGTTATCTCATTTGAACCTCACAACAACCCTGGGAGGAAGGTGCTGTTCTTATCCTCATTATACAGCACTTTTAAGATTCCCAAGTGCTTTACAAATATTTTTATTAAACCAATAGAACTACTCTGTGAAGTAGCACATTTTATTCCCACTTTACAAATAAGGAAAATGAGGTGGACAAAGATAAATTGATTAAGCCAGTATCACATAAACAGTAAGAGTCTGAAATCAGATTTGAACTGAGTTGAATTCCAGGTTAAGTGCTCTATCCACCTTATTTAGCAGTTCTGTCCAGTGAGGTGACTAAGATTCTAGCATTTCATTGAAACTGTAAAATTCATCAAGGAATACCTCTAAGGAAAGAGAGAGCAAGGAAGGAACAAACATTCTTTAATAAAATCTGTTCTGGGTCTGGAACTGTGCTAAGACCTATAAAAATATCTACTTTGTTCCTCACAACAACCTTAGGAGGTAGGTTCTATTATGATCCCTATATTACAGTTGAGAAAACTGAAACAGAATAAATGACTCATTCAGGGTTACACAGTTAAGTGTTAAGTTATCATTATTGACTCAAACACTTTACAATGGCTCTGTCAAATGTAAATCCAATTTCTCATTTCCCCCTCTGAAGAAATAAAAAAAGAAGAAAACTAGAGATAACTTCCAGTATAGATTAATTATATCATTATTCTTTATTTAAAATATTCAGAACTTATAGTAAAACAAAAACTATACACAATTAAGAGAAAACAATATATTAATTGAGGAGCAAAAGGGGTATGAGAAAAAGACACCAGAGTATAAGGAGCAATGTTTTCAAGAACAATTTGGAATTTAGTCCAAAGGGCTATAAAATTTGGACCTAGCAATACCACTACTAGGTCTGAATACCAAAAAGATCAAGGAAAGAACCTGTAATTACAAAAAATATTAATAGCAGCTATTTTTTTGGTGGCAAAGTATTGAAAATTGAAGAAATGCCCATCAATTGGGGAATAGCTAAACAAATCATAGTATGATTGTGATGGAATACTATTGTGCTACAAGAAATGATGAGCAGGAGAAGCTAGGTGGCTCAGTGGATAAAGCACTGACCCTGGAGTCAGGAGTACCTGAGTTCAAATCCGACCTCAGACACTTAATGACTAGCAGTGTGGCCTTGGGCAAGCCACTTAGCCCCATTGCCTTGCAAAAACTTAAAAAAGAAAAGAAAAAAAAAGAACTAGAAATGATGAGCAAGATAATGATATTAAAAACTAAAAACTTGGGAAGATCTTTATAAGCAAGTATAAAGAGAAGTGAACAGAACCAGGATAGCATTATATACAGAAGGTGTGGTGAACTTTTTTCCTACCAAGGGCTATTTGGATATTTGTAACATCATTCATGGCTATATTTGGTCAAACATTCAATTAATTTCATCCCTAAAAAGTTACTATATTTAGTAAATTTTGAGTTGCATCTGCAATTGCCTTGACAATGTCAGACCAATGTATCCCGTGGGCTAGAGGTTCCCTACCTCTGATACATCACAGTATCAGCAATATTGTAATGATGATCAACTATGAAAGACTTAGTAACTCTGATGAAGAAAATTCCAAACATGATGAAAAAATGCTCTCTACTTCCTGGGAGAGAATTCTTTAGTGAACTCTGAATACAAATTAGAGAAACTTTTTTTCATTTTCTTTGTTTTATACCTTTGTTTGTTTTGCAAATGACTAATAATGAAATGTTTTGCATTAGTCATAATTAATATTATATTTCTTTCCTTCTCAATGGATGGGGGAGGTTAGAGGGAAAGAATTTGGAATTCAATAGTTTTTACAATAAATAATAAATTTTAAAGAAGAAAACTGTTCTTTATGTAAAACATCCCACCTACACAATAATATCAAAAATGTTTCATGCAAATTTTTTTCAGGGAGCCAATTTAAATCTATTATACTTCTTCCTAGTCTTAAAAATCATCATCATATGTTTTGAATATCATTAGGTATGGATTGTAAGATAAAGAATCATTTAAACAATCTTAACCACTTGATTGGTTGCAAGCTCTGGAAGCATTCAGTGCAAACTTGTAATGTATCTCAACATAGTACGAAAGAAGAATGTGCATCAGAAAGTAGATATGAAGACAACATGTATGTAAATTTTGGTATGTGAATGTTAACAAGTTCTATGGATCCACTCAAACCCCAAAGCAACAGATCATTCATTTCATAAAACCTTTTCTCAATGATATCAGGATATGCCACAGACTCAATAAGAGTAAAAATCAATGTTAAATCAAAGAAAGAAAAATATGAAAGACTTTGATCCTAAATGTTGAAAATACATTAAACCAATGGATGAAGACAAGACCTACAAATACCCTGATAGTCTCTAATCAAAACATACTGAAAGTAAAGATATCAAAGAGATGATTGTGGTTAGAAATATTCAAAGAATCACTGTCAACATGGAATCAAAGCTGATTGAGGACACATTTGATCTAATTAGCACCAAATGCACTACCCATCTTAAATGCAATACTTTGAAATTTTGAAATGCAATGTAATAAAACCTAGTACAATTTCAAGACACAGTTCTATTACATTAAGGAAAAATGTAGAAAGAGTGAAATTTCTTTGCCAAAAATGAAGGTGAGTTTTTGAGCATTTTCAGAGCATAAGAATAACAGATCAAAAACCTACAGAAAAATTTTGGAACAAACAGATTTCACTTCATCAAACAATAACACTCATAACAGGTACTGTTCTTTAGATTTGTGGAATGCAAAAAATAGACAAACCTGAGAAAAAATTAAGATACAAGATAATATTTAAAAGGCCTTTTGTGAACAATATCCACATGAACTCTGCTAATGGTATATCTACAAAGAACTTCAAACAAATAACTGAGTGAGTCATGAGGATCTAACAGAAGAAATGATGGGTTTGGGGAAGGCAATATAGGAACAGTTCATTGCCATAACATATCATAGAAGAGTGACTTTTAAGATTTGACTCAATGTTCAATGTAAATTATACAGACAATTAGTAGAAACTGTGCAACTCATCATTTTAGGATTTAAATATACAGTCCCTAATGAATACCTCACATGACAGGATCTGGTAGCTAGAATCAGACATCATAAACTTATTTTCATGTACTGACAGACATATTTTTAAGTTACCCATACAGATCTCTAGATATCTTTGAGAAATAAAACAAATTAGACTAAACTGCTGCTCATGCAATTGCCCAGGAATAAAACTGGTCCATATTGACTAAAGAACATTTTCAATAGACTTTGTTATTCCAAACATTCATGATTTATGATCTAGAAGTAAAATGTTTTAAAAATATCAATGCTTGGAGAGATCAAAACCAAATTGGAACAGAAATATATATATAAGTTCACCTTTAATGAGCCTACAGATGATGAGCTTACATCCTCACACTTTTATTCACCTACAAAAATGTTATTATACATAAGAGTAACAGTGGAAAATTGATCCATACATCTACAATTTCTATATGAACTTCATTGAAAGAGCAAGAACTTGGGGGGGGGGGCATGCTTACTCTCACAACAAGATTATTGTAATAATATAAAAAGAAAAAAACAAAAAAGAAAGTCCAAAAAAAGGAGCAAAAACTTTAATTTAGGGGCAACTAGGTGGTACAGTAGATAGAACACCAGCCCTGGTTTCAGGAGGACCTGAATTCAAATCCAGCCTCAGACACTTCATACTTACTTAGTTGTGTGACCTTGGGCAGTCTCTTAACCCCATTGCTTTTCAAAAAATAAAATAAAATAAACCAAAAAAAGAACTTTAAATTAAAAATGCCAATGATGATTTAGATTTGTGTAATACTTTTGTCCCATTTGATTGGAAGAATTGGGATCCAAAAATCTCAGTTGGCAAGAAGGACTGAATATAAAATTGAAATTGAAAAACAAACAAACAAAAAAGCTTCACACTTTCTTTCAAATAATCTCTCACCCAAGTATAAGGTGAAGGCAGAATGTTGAAAAGGGATTAGCATTTCTAAAATAGAGAATTGAATAAATTTTTTTTAGGTTTTTTGCAAGGCAAATGGGGTTAAGTGGCTTGCCCAGTGCCACACAGCTAGGTCACTATTAAGTGTCTGATTTGAACTCAGGTATTCTTGACTCCAGGGCTGGTGCTCTATCCACTGTGCCACCTAGCCGCTCTGAAAATTGAATAAAATTTGCAAGATTATACATCATTACCCAACTGATAAATGGTCAAAGGATATGAACAAATAGTTTTCAGTTGAAGAAATTAAAGCTATATATATAGTCATTAAAATGCTCCAAATCATTATTGATTAGAGAAATGCAAATTAAAACAACTCTGAGGTACTACTTCACACCTATCACATTGACTAAGATGACAAAAAAGGAAAATGATCAGGAAAAGGAAAAAAAAGAAAAATGCTGGAGAATATGTAGGAAAATTGGGATACTAATGCAGTGTTGGTGGAGTTGTTAATTAATACAACCACTTTGGAGAGCAATCTAGACCTATACCTAAAGAACGAAATAACTGATCATACCCTTTGATCCAGCAATACCTATGCTAGACCTATATCCAAAAGAAATCATCAAAAATGGGAAAAGTCCCACATGATCAAAAATATTTATAACAACTCTTTTTGTGGTGGTAAAGAACTGAGAATTGAGAAGATGTCCAACAATTGAGGAATGGCTGAACAAGTTATGGAATATGAATGTTATATAGTACTAATGTTCTTTAAGAAGCTTTGGAGAAGGATGGAAAGAATTGTATGAATTTTTGCTGAGCAAAAGGAGAAGAACCAAAAGGACATTATACACATTAACAACAACATTGTGAGTTGGATGCAGCATCTCAACTGATCAGAGACTAAGGACAGCCCTGAGAGACCTATTATGGACAATGCTATCCACATCCAGACGAAAAAAGAACCAAAAAACTCCCACAGAATCTGAATACAGACTATGTTTACTCTTTAAAACACCTCAAGTTTTTCCTTATTATCTCATGGTTTTCTTTCTTTCCCCATAGTCCTAATTCCTCATAGGACCATATGCAACTATGTTAATGTACATAATATATACAAACGTGTACAAATAACTTTTGCCAAGAGGAGGGAAGAGGGAAGGGAGAGTGGAAAATATTGTGTAACTTATAAATTACAAATGAATGAATGTTGAAAAACTATCATAGCATATAATTGGAAAAATAAAACAAAATATCAAGAAAAAAAGAAATTAGCTTTATTCTGATTGGTGCTAGAAGGCAGAACCAATAGCAGTGGTTGGAAGCTGCAAATGAGACAGATTTCATCTTTGTAACATATATGTCCTTTAATTAGAATTTTCCAAAGATTAAATGTTCCTTTCAGAAGGTAGTCACTTAACTTTTACAGGAAATCACCTAGCTAAATTTGGATTTTATAGGCAGGATTCCTGTTCAGGAATGGATGGCATCAGATGACCTCAAAACAACCATGCTATTCTGAGAGTTTGCTTTGTTGTGTTGTGTTTCATGAATGCTGAGAGAAAAATTAAGTTTTGTTGTAGTTTTCATGAATCCTGATAATGTATTATTCTTTATATGAAGCATCTAGGGATACTTTGTAATTACTGCATATAAATAGATTAGGTCCTTTGTGATCTTCAGATGAACTAAATTGAGAGCAGTTCCTTTCTTTATTAGGTCTAGAATTACATATGGCATACAGTGTTCCTTAGTGCCTTTTTGTCCTCTTTTATTTTTTGTAATCTCTCATTCTTTGTTTCTTTCTTTGTTAGGAGGAGGTTTGAGCACATAATCATTTTATTTCCTAATTTGGAGTTTGTGAGAGAATTCTGCTTTGTCTCCAAAGTAATTCTAAATCTGTAAAGTTATATTTAATTCTGAATACTACTGAAAAATTTTTTTCTTTCCTTTTTGCACCTAGTGTGATTGACTTGAAAGGTCATGGTTTAAAATTTTGGTCCTGCTGCTAACTCACTGTGGTGTCAGATTAAATCTCTTTGTTGCATCTTTTTTTCCTCTTTTGTAAGGTGAAGGAATTAAAATAGTTGATCTTTTCTTTCAGTTTTAAATTATATTTTGTGATAGTTTTACATATATCCTAGAAAGTATTTTTCCTCATCAATTAACCCATAAACATTTATTATAAATGCCTGTACTGAGTCAGGCATTTTACTAAGTTTTTTGGTGCTGGAAAAAAAAAGAACTTTTATTTTTGTCCCAGTACTGAATATTTTGTGCCAAATTTGGTCTAAAATAAGAATTTCATAATGGATCAATTATAATTACAGTTAATTTTAGTTTCTTTCTAACTTCCCTTTAAATGAACCTAAAACAACTAAATACCAAATAAAACTTTCAGAAAATGTATTTTTTCAACATAACATGTTCCTGCACTGCAAGAGCTAAGTCAGTAAATATTTATTAAGTGCATTCCATATGTCAGACATTGTGCTAAGTGCTAGGATTTCAAAAAAAATCTGAATAACAGTCTGATTTTTCAAGGTATTCAAACAATTATGTACAAACAAGGTTTGTTAAGGATAAATTGGAGATCATCAATAGAGGGAAGGCACTATTGGTAACAGAAATCTGGAAAGATTTCTCATAGAAGATGAGATTTTAGTTGGAATTTGAAGGAAATCTGGGAGGGTTTAGGTGAGGAGGGAAAGCATTCCAGGCAGTCAGCAAAAATGTCCAGAATTTCTAGTATTTAGGATCATCATATTGACCAACATGACTGTATGGTAAAGTATATGGGGGGGGGGTAAAAGAAGACTAGAATAAGAGGAGGAGATAAAGTTGTGAAGGACTTTGAATGCCAAACAATGTTTTATGTTTGGTCCTGGAGGTAAAAAGGAGTCACTACACAGCTTATTGAATATGGGAGTGGGAAGGTCACCTGATCAAAACTGCTCTTTACCATTACTTTGATATCTGTTTGGAAGATAGATTAAATTGAAAGAGAGATTAATCTGCAGGCTAATTGTAATAGTTCAAATGTGAGGTGATGATGACTTGTATGCAAGAAGTGGCAATATGTCAAAGGAAGAAGATGGTTATATGAGATATATTATAAAGGAAGAATTGCCAGTATTTGCCATCAGTTTTCATATGGGTTGAATAAGAGAAAATGAAGAAACAAGGATGACAGCTAGATTGTAAACCTGGATGACTAGGGGTATGAGGGTACCCTCAACAATACTCTCAAAGTTTAAGAGTGAGGAGGCCTTAGGAAGGGAGATAATGAGATCATTTTTGGACATGGCATTTAATATGTCTATGGGTCTTCTGTCTTTGGATATTTATTTAGAGGTATAGGGCTGGATAAGTAGATATGAGAATCATCAGCAAAGAGAAGTTAACTGAAATTATGATAACTAATGAGATCATTAAGTGAAACAGTTTAGAGGGAGAGGAGAACATGGGGCCAAGAAAGTATCTTGACCCCAGATCAAGTAATTTAACCACTGTGCCCCTGGGTTTAAGAATCATTCTTTGATCATAAACATTTTTATTCCCAGGAAAATTGGACCTGTATACACATGGTTAACTAAATTGAAAAGTATTATAGAAGCCTCTCCTGTTTATATAAATCAGACCATGCTGGAAGAGCTAAAACCCTTTAAGTTCCCCGAATTACCTCTAAAAATAGTTGCACAAGAAACCTAAAGCTTTGGTCAGTGCCTCCTCTACTTGGGAAGTAGAGGCCCACTTTAACATGGAGTTAGAATAAAGAAATAGGATGGAAAATGAGCAAATAACAGAAAAAAAATTCTGAACATAGAAAGTTACTGTGATGACAAGGAAGAACAAAAGTCTATAAAGTCAAAATTCCTTCATCCGAAACCTCAACAAAATATAAGTTGTTCATTTGGGAGGAGATATGAGAATGATTCAAGAAAATCATGAAAAAAGAGTCAACAGCTTGGTAGAGAAGACACACAAAAAAAATTGAAGAAAATAATTTCTCAAAAAAACAGAATAGGCCACATCGTTAAAGAGGCATAGTGAAAAGAAGAATGCCTTGTAAAGCAGAATTGGCCAAATGGAAAAAGGTTTACAAAAATTCACTGAAGAGAACTATATAAAAAAGTTGAATTAGCCAAGTGAAAAAGAAGGTACCAAAACTTACTGGAGGAAATCATTCCTTAAAAGTTATATTTGAGAGGTGGCTAGGTGGTGCAGTGGATAGCACACAACCCTGGAGTCAGGAGTACCTAAGTTTAGATCTGGCCTCAGACACTTAATTATCTAGCTATGTGGCCTTCGGCAAGCCACTTAACCCCATTGCTTTGCAAAAACCTTAAAAAAACAGTTATATTTGAGCAAATGGAAACTAATGACTTTATGACACATCAAGGAACAATAAAATCAAAAGAATAAAAAAAGAGAAGACAATGTGAAACATGTCATTGGAAAAGCAATTGACCTGGAAAACAGATCCAAGTGTGATAATTTAAGACTTATTTGACTTCCTGAAAGTCACAATGGAAAAGAGCCTGAACATTGTCTTTCAAGAAATTATCAAAGAAAACTGCCCTGATATATTAGAACCAGAGGTAATAGAATCACCTCCTGAAAAAAGATTCCAGAAAGAAAACTCACAGAACGAACCATTTTAGCCAAATTTCAGATTTTCCAGATCAAGGGGAAAATATTGCAAACAGCCAAAAATGAAACAATTCAAACATCATGGAGTCACAGGATAATACAAGATCTAGCACTTCTACATTAAAATATTGGAAGGCTTGGCAAAAAGCTAGGAATACAGCAAGGAATCATCTACCCAGAAAAACTGAGTAGAATTCTTCAGGGGGAAATGGAAATTTAATGAAATAGAAGAGTTTTCACACATTCCTGATGAAAAGATAAAACTGGAATGTAAAATTTGATTTTCAAGTATAAGTTTTCAAAAGAATCATCAAAAGATAAACAGGAAAGAGAAATCATAAGGGATTCAATAAAGTTAAAATGTTTATATTATTACATGGGGAAATGATTTTTATAATTCCTAAAGTCTTTCTCATTATGGGACAGTTAGAAGGAGTATTCATAGACAGAAAGCAGAGGTGTAAATTGAATCTCAAAAAGTTATCTCAAAAATAAAATTAAGGGATGAGAAAGAAGAATGTATTGTAGAAGGGGAAGAGGTCTGAAAGAGATTTTTCAGTGGAGGGCAAAATGAGAGAAGAGGGGAAAATTGACTCATCAGAAAGGAAGCAACAAACATACTGAAGTTGAATGTAGAAATCTATCTTCCCATACAGGAAGGTAGGAAGGATAATTAAGGGATAGAGGGAGCTAATAGAAGAGAGAGCCATTTGGGAGAGGTAAAACCAGAAATAAAATATTGTTGAAAATGGACAGAGTTTTTATACTGCTCTCTCTCTCTCTCTCTCTCTCTCTCTCTCTCTCTCTCTCTCTTCTAGCTGCCCCACTATTCTCAACAATACAATGATCCAAGACAATTAGCTTTGATTTAAGATGAAAGCTATTGTCCATCTCCAAAGAATGAACCACTAAAGTCTAAATGTGAATCAAAAAAAATTTTAGAGGGACATTGAGGTAAGACAGACCACTGGTCTTGGCGTCAGGAGAGCCTGAGTTAAAATCTGACCTCAGACACTTAATAATTACCTAGCTATGGCCTTCAGCAAGTCACAAAACACCATTGCCTTAAATAAATTTAAAAAGATAAAAAATAAAAAAATTAATTTACTTTTTTGTTCTAGGGCTTTTTTGTTTTGTTTTTCTTTTACAGAATGATTTCTATTGAAATGTGTTTTGCATAACCGTACAAGTATAACCCATTTCAAATTGCTTACCTTCTCAATGGGGAGGGAAGGAAGAGAGGGAGAGAATTTGAAACTCAAAATTTGAAAACAAAGAATGTTAAAATTGTTTCTCCATGTAATTGGGGAAAATATTAAATAAGATTTTTTAAAATGCCCAAAACTGGGATATGCAGCAACAAAAAGACTAATGTCATTGAATCTTAGAGTACATGGTAGGCACTGGTTAAAAGGAACTAGAGAGTGCTTTGTGTAGAAGACCTAGGGAGAGTGTTGTAGGCATGTGAGACAGTCAGAGAAATTGGGGTTGAAAGTTGGAGTATCTTGTTCCTGGAACAGCCAGGAGG
Source organism: Macrotis lagotis (assembly GCF_037893015.1). Classification (NCBI taxonomy): domain Eukaryota; kingdom Metazoa; phylum Chordata; class Mammalia; order Peramelemorphia; family Peramelidae; genus Macrotis; species Macrotis lagotis. Next base: position 142,585,447 of record NC_133658.1, on the reverse strand, counting down.
TCAGTGTCCCTACAAAGCAGAGTACTTGTCAAGGAGCAAGTTGTAAGAAAAACAAAGAATAACCAATGTTTATTACAATTTTAAAAAAAAGAACAAAACTTCTTAGAAGAAGGAATTAGAAAGATTTTCTTGATTTTTTTTGACTCTTTTTGTCCATAGAAATGGTGCAAACCTTTATAAATCTTTCATTTGGGAATTTGCAAAACTGTAAGCTTCATTTGTTTCAGTAATTCAGTAAACATTCATTGAGCTTTTTCCATTTTCCAGGCACTATGCTCAGAGTTTTAAAAAATGCCATAGTTCTTTCTAGCACATAGCACAGCAGCTGATATAAAAGTGTTCAAGAAATCCTTGTTGGCTGTTGTTGATTTTAAGGGACTTAAAGTCATTACAAAGCATATTATATATGTACAGATTACTGTGACACAAGTTAGAATGTATAGGCATAAGAAGTCAAACCAAGTATTGTTGGCAGAGGAAGAGAGGAATAATTTTTGGTTGAAGGGTGGGCTGATCACGGATGACTTCATAGAGCAGGTAGGATTGGAATTGAAACTAGAATGGGATACTATTTTAAATAACAAATATGGTGGCATATACAGAGAATGGCTAGAGCAAAGTCTTTTGAGGGAAGGTAATGGGATGAATTCAAATGGTTGGCACAGTAGAACAAATACTGGTCCTGGTGTCAGAAATACTCATCTTCCAGAGATCAAATCTGAACTGACACTAGCTATATGATTCTGGATAAGGCACTTAACCTTCTATGTGTCAGTTTCTACATGTATAAAATGAACTTAGAAGGAAACAGTACAGCACTCCAGTATCTTTCTCAATGTCATGCCTTCATGGGCTAAAACAAATAGGTGTAGTCTCTTTTCCCAGTATTCTTATGATCAAATTGTAAGAGGATTTTCAGTCATAAGGTGCATTTTTCTTCACTTCTCCTGGGTGAGGAATGAGTGTGAATCCACCACAAGATCATTAGAAAGCCAACTTTCCCCAACTGAACATCTTTTTCTTCAGAGTTTTCTTTGGTTTGAGTTTTATGATGTTCAAATAGTATTTTATCTCAGCTAAAAATATTTCCACATTTAGTATATTCACAGAATTTTTCTCTTCCCAATGTAATAGATACCTGCTCTCTCAACTCTTCCCTTGTTTACTCATATTATTCTATCTATGGTATTTTTTCCCCAAAGATTTTATTTATTTTTAGTTTTACAATTTCCCCCCCAATCTTGCTTCCCTCCCCCCGCAGAAGGCAATTTGCCAGTCTATACATTGTTTCTATGGTATATATTGATCCAAGTTGAATATAATGAGAGAGAAAGCTTCCTTAAGGAAGAAAAATAAAGTATAAGAGATAGCAAAATTACATAATAAGATAACGGCTTTTTTAAAGGTAATAGTCTTTGGTCTTTGTTCACACTCCACAATTCTTATTCTGGTTTCCTCCATAAGTCTATCATATCTAGGATTTCTAACAATCTATTTACCTCCTTAACTTCTTTCTTGTTTATTTTATGATCAGATTTCTCTAAATCTGAGAGTGGGAAGTAGAGGTCTCCCACTAGTAGTGTTTTGATGTCTATGTCTTCCTATAGTTCTTTCAGCTTTTCCTCTAAGAATTTGGATGCTATCCCATTGAGTACATATATATTCAGTATTGAAATAATTTTTTTGTCTATAATAACTTTTAGGAGTATATAGTTTCCCTCCTTATCTCTTCTAACGCTATTTTTGTAGCTGCTTTGTCTGAGATAAGGATTGCTACCCCTGCTTTTTTCACTTCAGCTGAAGCAAAATATATTTTGATCCAAGTTTTTACCTTTACACTGTATGTATCCCTCTTCATCAAATGAGTTTTTTTGTAAGCAGCATAATGTAGAATTCTGGGTTTTAATCCATTCTGCTATTTGCTTATGTTTTAAGGGAGAGTTCACCTCATTCACATTCAAAGTTATAATTACTAACTCTTTATTGCACTCCATGCTATATTCCCTCTGATTGCATTTCCCCCTTTTCACATTATCCATATTCCCTAGTATTTTGTTTCTGAATACTGCCACCTTCAGTGTATTTGCCCTCCTATAACCCCCCCTCCCCTTTCTTTCCCTCTTTCCCTTTTTCCCTTTTCCCTTCCCTTCCTTCTGTTAGTTCTCCTCTTTCTCCCCCTTCCTGTCTCTGTGCCCCACCTCCCCTTTTCTCCTTTTAATACTTTAAAGGTAAAATGTTTCCTAAATTAACTGAGTGTATGTATAATTTAACTTTAAGCCAAGTCTGATGAGAGCAAAATTCAAGTGTTTCTCATTTACTCCCTTCTTCCCCTCTATTACAAAGGGTCTTTTTTAACTTCTTTATGTAATGAGATTTAGCCCATTCAATCCCCTCCATCCTCCCATCTCCCTCCTGTCCTCCTTTTTAAGGAGATAGTATTTTTAAATCATTCTATCTGAGTCAAAGAAAAGCATGAGTATCCATCACTTCTGGCTAAGTATATTCTCTTTCTAATAGAGTTACAATTCTTGAAAGTTATTAGTCTTTCTCCCAAATAGTGATATATCCAGTTTCTTCCCATTGGATAAAAGTCTTATAGATAAGTCATGAGTGACCATCACTTCTGGCTAAGTATATTCTCTCTGATAGAGTTACAGTACTCAAGAGTTATGAGAATCTTTTTCCCATGGTGGGATATAGCCAGTTTCATCTTATTGGATAGCAGTTTTTTTTCTCTTTACCCCCCCTTTTTAACCTTTTGATGTGTCTCTTGAACCTCCTCTTTGATGTCCAAATTTTCTATTTAATTCTGGTCTTTTCATAAGGAATTGTTGGAAGTCTTCCATTTCATTAAATGACCATCTTTTCCCCCTGGAAGAGAAAGCTCAGTTTTGCTGGATAGTGAATTTTTGGCTGCATTTCAAGCTCCCTTGTTCTTCAGAATATTTCTTTCCAAGCCCTTTGATCCCTTAATGTTCATGTGGCCAGGTCCTGCATAATCCTTATTGTGACTCCTTGGTATTTAAATTGTTTTTTTCTGGCTACTTGCAGGATTTTCTCTTTTATTTGATAGTTCTGGAATTTGGCCACAACATTCCTTGGTGTTTCCATTTTAGGATCTCTTTCTGGAGGGGAACAATGTATTCTTTCAATAACTATTTTGCCCTCTGGTTCCATGATATCAGGACAATTTTCCATCACTAAATCCTGTAATATTAAGTGTAGGCTTTTTTTCTCTTCAATGTTTTCAGTAAGGCCTATAATTCTCACGTTGGCCCTCCTTGATCTATTCTCGAAGGTCAGTGGTTTTGCTGATGAGGTATTTTGCATTTTCTTCTATTTTTTTCAATCCTTTGGTTTTGTTAAATAGAATCTTTTGTCTCATGAAGTCATTAGTTTCAACAGAACCCATTCTTTTTTTTTAGAGAAGAATTTTCTTCATTTACCTTTTGCAACTCCTTTTAAAATTGGTCAATTGTATTTTTGTAAGAGTTTTCCATTTGCCCAAGCCTAGTTTTCAGAGAATTATTTTCTTTTTGCATTTGCTCAATTGAGGATTTGAGAGAATTATTTTCTTTTTGCATTTGCCTAATTGAGGGTCTGAGAGAATTGTTCTCATTTTGCATTTGTCCGATCATGTTTTCCAAGAACTTTTTTCTTGTTGTGAGATGTTAATTATCTTTTGCAATTTGTTAATTTTCTCTTGAATTTCGTTTCCCATTTTTTCAAATTGATTTTTAAGCTTCTTTCTGATTTCTTCAGGAAAGTCTTTTTTTGGGCTGGAGACCAATTCATATTCTCCTGAGAAGTGCTAGATTTCTCTGGGTTGGAATCCATTTATTCTAAGTATTTCTCCATGACCCTCCCCCCCTTTTCATTGACCTCTTTTCATTTTCCTAAAATCTTGTGGGGAGAGGCTGGCTCTCAGAGGTTTGCTTTTGAAAACCCTACAGGTTTTGTTCACTTGGCTTAGCAATTCCAAGGGCCAGCCAGTAGAGGGGAACTGGTTGATCTCTCTGGAGTGTTTGAGGCCCTCAGTAGCAGGGTCTGATTGGGAGTTAATCTCCCACTCTGCTGAGGGAGCTCTGCTGCCCACACCTGAGCTGGTAGGGGTGCGAGGTGGGGGATGTTACCATTCATTCTGGAAAGAATGCTCCACAAAAAGTATGAAACTCAGGTCCCTTTCCCAGCTGGTTGCTTCCCAGGCATTCTCTGAGACTTTCTGTGTTGGATCTAACCTTTCTGTCAATTGGGGCTTACCAGACCTTCTCTCCCCCTGGCCAAAGATTCCACGGCTGAATTTGGTTCTTGGACCTGCCACTCACCAAAGCCTCTGAGACTAAGGTTGGTCCTCTGGCATCCCTCCACTGCTGTCCCAGTGCTCGCCCTCTGGTCTCCATTCCTGGTTTACCTATGATCGAATTTCTGTTAAGAGGTTTCTTTAATGTTATTTTTGAGAGAGAACTAGGAGCACTTAGAACAGTGCCTGTCTTCTCTCTGTCATCTTGGCTGGGACCTAGCTGCCTTTTTAAGTCTTTCCAGGTTTTTCTGAAAAATGTTCCTTTCATTATTTACCGCACAATAGTGTTATATTACACTAATATTTCCCCTAAGGAGCTACTGGGGACTAGCTCAATCCTTGCCATCATCATAGGTGATCCAGTGGAAAGAGCTTGGGGCCTAGAGTCAGGAAGACCTGAGTCCAAATTTGAAATCAGAAACCTGCTTGTTCTGTGACCCTAGACAAATCACATAGCCTCTGATTGCTTCAAGTTCTTTATCTGTAAAATGAGGGTAATAGCACCTATCTTCCAGAGTTGTAGAGATCAAATTTCAGGTACTAGAAATAATATCTGGCATAAAGGAAATGCTGTATAAATACTGTTTATTATTGTTGTTGTTATCATCATTATCATTCTCCTTTCTTCATTTGGTCCATCCTTTTAAAGTAGTAACTTGAATCTAAATTTCCTGCCCACTGGAGTGGGAACTTGCCCACATCTTTCACTTCCCTTTAAGGATGTCAATTCAATCTTTCTTGTTCCAGAACCTTATTCTAGTCACCAAGAAACACTTTCTTTTGAAAATCTTGAGTTTGGACTCTTATTGGTATAAAAGAATCAAGGTAAAATCTTGACTCTAACTCCCAAACTTTGGTCTTTTAGAATGATGTTACCAATATTTTCCACTGAGTCAAAAATAGTTCCATTTTTTACCAATGACCTAAAGAACTCTGGATCCCACACTGAAAACTCAGACCCACAATATTCCCAAAGATCCAACATTTGACTTTAAGTGGTTGAGTCTGTGAATCTCTGATGCTTCTTCAGAGTCTACCTTTTAATGTTTGGAGAACAACTTCTGAAAAAATGAGTGATGAGAGTCTTCACCTCCAAAGTGCAAGCCATGTTCTGCCCTAGATTTCTAGCACAGAGATTTGACTCACAGCTTCACAAGCTATGAACTTAGTTGCCTGACCTTTGTCCCTCTTCAGATTACTCCCTTGGATTATATACTTGTGCCCTCCATTGATGTTTTGGTCTAACATAAAACTGGACAAAGATTGCCATCAGACCAATAATGGCAAAAGAACCAAGATACTCTTCCATAAAGTTTTGGAATTCATTCTTTAGTTCAACAACTTTATGGAGATCATCTTTTTTCAGCCTAAAATAGTTTTCAAAATGCCTAAACTATTTCTAGTCCTCCAGCAAACTTCTCAACCATTTCCTGTTGCTCAGTAAGGATGTTACTATGCTCTGTGCCTAATGAAGATTTCCTCAAATTCTGCTTTGAAGTATTTGTGATTTTACAACATAGGATTCTTCTTTGCCATTAAAGGCACCTTCAGCCCATTGGAACATCCACAGAGTTACTTATGCTATAGTTTGTTGTTAAGTTTTTTCAGTTGTGTCTGAGTCTCTGTGGCTTCATTTGGGGTTTCTGAACAAAAGTACTGGAGTGGTTTGCTATTTCCTTCTCCAGCTCATTTTAGAGATGAGGCAACTGAAGCAAACAGGATTAAGTGACTTGCCCAAGGTCACACAGGTTTAAGTGACTTGACCAAGGTTTACATAACTAGTAAGTGTCTGAGACGGCATTTAACTCAGGGCTTCCTGACTCCAAGTCCAGTACTTTAACCACTGCACTACCTAGTTGCCCTATGACATAGATATTCAATTTTATTCAGTTACAAGCATACAGGGCAATATGATATATGACAAGTATGATTGCCTGAAATGACAGACTCGTCACACTTCCCCAGGAATATGTATAGAGAGATAATGATTGATCTCTATGAAAACAGGAGGATTTAGAAACCAGACAGTATGACTGAGAAGTTTTGTGACTCTAAGACCCTAGGATTAAGTGTTTCAAATTCCTGGTTTATCTCTCCCAAGAGTCCTACCAACTTCAATAATTCATGTTAAATGATTGAGCTAGAAGCATCAGCAGTTAGAGTAAAGAACAAACCTGGAGGTAGAGAGTAGTATCATTGTTAAAGGTCTCTCAAAAGCATGCTGCTCTGATTTCTGTTACATGCTCCAGGCTCTCTTCATGTCACTTCCATAGGAATATATACTTTCCATGGAAGGACTATTAACTTTGTCCTTTACATTGCATAGCCAAGGGCTGGGCAATTATGGGGAGTCTAACAAATAATTGTAAGGTAGAGGACTATGAGTTTGTGCTCCTCTAACTACAGGAACTTATGTCTGGATGTCCTTAGGTTGGTCCCTATAAAAGACATCCTCCCCCAGGTCTCCCATGTGGTGAATCAATGGAATTAAAAGAGTGGGAGATTTGAGTATAGATATCATTGAACTGAAAAATTTTGCAAAGAGACCAAAGATTTTTCTGAAGGGCCCATAGAGCTTCAAACATATTATGGGGAAAATTTGGTGGGGAACAGTATATTCTATCAAAACTTCCTTGTAGGTAGATAGGCAGTGCTGTAAATAGAGAACTAGATTTGGAGTCAGGAAGATCTGAATTTGTATCATACCTCAGACATTAAAATTTTGACTCTTAGTAAGTCATAACCTCTGCTATTCTAGCTTTCTGATCTGTAAAATGGTATAATAATAGAATTTAGCTCTCAGAATGGTTGAGAATCAAGAGATTTATGTAAAGGACTTCGTAAACCTTAAAGTGAAATATAAATATTAGCAACTATTATTATTACTTATAAAATCTGATTAAGAGGAAGGGAAAGATTTATGAAGTATTTACTATGTATCAGGCAGTTTACAAATGTTATCTCATTTAATACAATAAATATGGGAGGTAATCACTACTTATTACCCCCATTTTATAGATTAGAAACAATACAGTTGTCCACAATTAGTACATTCCTGGGGCTAAATTTGAACTCCTGTTTTCCGAACTTCAGGTCCAGTGCTCCATCTGCTGTGCAACCTAACAGCCCCTGGGTTGAATGAAAACATCAAATACATAAAAGACAATTCAGTAAAAATTTTAAAAGAGAAAAATATCACAGAAACTCCAACTCCCCACCTGTTTTCCCTATTTTTAGAAGTCCTATTTTTAGGGAAGCTGTTCAGTTAGAGATTGATAAGGAAATTCTCTTAGAGGAAGAATATTTGTAATTTGCTTATAATAAAATAGACTTATTTTAAAATCTGATGACCAGGTGTTTTGTTTTCCTTTGCTGTTCACTTGCAAATCTACCTACAACCTCACTCTTTTTGCCTATACCTCTTCATTTTTGTCTTTGCTGACCCTACTAGCCTGATTTCAAGGACACATAAAATAGAATCTTAAAATTGGAAGAGACCTTAAGTCACCTCTTACACCATGGCAGAAATTCCTTCTCAACATCTCTGGCAGGTGACCATAGAATCTCTTGTTTTCTTTCTTCTAAAATTTATCTTGTATATTTGACCTTGATCTTCAGTACCTTTCATCTGTATTATTTTAATCACCTCTATTTGGTTCTCCTGTCTCAGATCTTTCCCTGCTCTAACTCCACATTACTGCTGAAGATATTTTTTTTCATATACAGAGCTAACCTATACCCAGTAAACTTCAATGGCTCTATTTTGTTTAGTCATTTTTCAGTTTTGTCTAATTCTGTGTGAACCCTTTAAGGGCTTTCTTGGCAAAGATACTGAAGCAGTTTTTTCATCTCCAGCTTATTGTAGTGATAAGAAAACTGAGGTAAACAGAGTTAATTGATTTACCCAAGGTCACATAGCTAGTAAATGTCTGAGGTCAAATATGAACTTGGGTCTTCTTGACTCCAATCCTGGTGTTTGCTTCCTGACTTCCTATTAACTTTGATGGGGGCGGGGGACCACAACCATCTCTGTTTGACTTCTACCAATCTATCTTTCCAGATTTATTATTTATCCCTCCCCTTCCCACACACACATATTATATACTCTGTGAAAATAGCCCTCTCTCATTTACTCCCACATGGAATTCTTATCTCCTTTCTGTTTATGTACCTTTGCACTGGTCATTCCCCACACTTGAAATATGCTTCCTTATCATCTTTGCCTGATAAAATCCCTTCCCTTCTTCAAGAATCCCTTCAGTTCAAGCATGATGATTTACATGTGACTTTTCCTGAAACCCATAGCAGTGGTACCCTCCTTCACTATCCACTTTATATTTATTTCTTATTTATCCTGATTTTATTTATTTGGTACATATTTATATATGTATATGTCATCTGTGCAGATAGACTTTGAGGTCTTTGAAAGCAGGAATTATTTGATTTTTGGACCCTCTATTTTTAGTACCTAGTCCAGTGTTTGACATAGTTGATACTCAATAAATCCATGTTGATTGTCCTTAATTACTCATGTTCTATATTTTTTTATTTTTGTATTCCCATCTCCCAGCACAATGAGTTGAATTTAATGGGCACTAGATATACATTTGTTGAATGAAATGTTTTGAAACTGCAGGGAGCTCAGAAATTTGCCATTCAAAATTGCTATATGAAAGAGAATTTAATATGGTTCTCAAGGTGGCTCTGTAATAGTAGAATCAAAACATGAGCATAAGAGAGAGCCACAAAGATCCAGGACATTTTACATCCCCTGCAGTATGGACTGGAAAAAAAGTTCCCCTTTCCTTTAGGGTTGCATGTCTTAACATTATCCTATTATGAGCTGTTTTATTATATAAATGTTTTGTTTTCCCAACTATATAAAATAGTGGTTTCTATCATTTTTTTTGCACAATTTTGAGTTTTACAATTTTTCTGCCTCCCTCCTTTCCCCAACAAAAAATAATCTGATATAGAATTTACATTTGCAATCATGCTAAACATAGATCAAAATTGAGCATGTTGTGAGAGAAGTGATTAACTAAGTTTTAATGCATAGTTTCTCTTTTCTTCTCTATATCCACACAGATACCATAGAAAATTTAAAGTCCAGTACAGGCTACCTTTACCAAATTTTTATATCTCTCTTATTCTCCTATTCAGAGATTCATTCTTCCACCTCCATTCTCCCAGGGTCTAGTATTTCTTCTTACCATGTTTCCTAACATCACCATCAAAGGTATGTTCTAGGAAAGATCTGCAGATCTGATTGAGCACACAAATCACTCATGGAAGATAAGCATATCCACATAACACCTGTGTTCTTTCCCCACATACCATGGGCTTTCTTGTTTTGGTCCCTCTCATCACTGCTAAACCAATATTATTGAAAGACAGGAGTATTGGAGCCAGTCTTACTAGAAGTGGTATTCACTTTTCTGCTCTTTAAATATTTCCTACAAAGATTCTTTCTCTTAGAAAGAACTCAAATTTTCCAAGCCATTGTAGCACTGCAAGTTGCTGTGATGGGGCGGGGGGGGGGGGGGGGGAATAAAGCTATTGGCCAATGTTCTGTTGATGAATCTTCTTGAATTTAGCTGAATTGTCACATTCTACTTTGCATTCTGCTTTTTTTTGGTGCATGTTATATTCTGCTAGTAGAATGTTGCCTCCTTTAGGAAAGTTGCTATCATTTTTTTTAATGTGTATATTCAATTCTTAGCAAAAGATTTTCAAAGTGGACACTAAATAAATGTTTTAATTGAATTATTATTAATTGCTAAAAATTAAAATTTATAAATAGAGAAAATATCATATTATCTATGTGTGATTCCCATAATTCCATTGGTGGAATTATGGGATCCATTGAAATATGGGTTGTGCCAGAAGTGTCTACCACTGTATAAGTTCATATTGTTATTTAGTTGTTTTCAGTCATGTCTGACTCCTTGTGAGCCCATTTGGGATTTTCTTAGCAAAGATACTGAAGTCTTTTGTTATGACCTTCTCCAGCTCATTTTACAGATGAGTAAATTGAGTTAACAGAATGAAATAATTTGCCTAAGGTCACACAATGAGTCAGTTTATTTGAATTCAAGGCCTCTGATTCTAGGCTGGGCAGTCTAACCATTTCACCACCTAACTACATTTACTAGTAATCACCCTAGTATTTACTAAAGAAGTCTTGTATTGGGGCAGCTAGGTGGCGCAGTGGATAGAGCACTGACCTCGGAGTCAGGAGTACCTGGGTTCAAATGTGACCTCAGACACTTAATAATAATTACCTAGCTGTGTGGCCTTGGGCAAACCACTTAACCCCATTTGCCTTGCAAAAAAAAAAAGAATTCTTGTCTTGCAAAAACAAGAGATATTGTTAGAGTTAAGCCATTCTGGTGGCGTCTTAGAGGTGAGAATGGAACCAGGATCTTAATATAAGCTAAGAGAGGTCACTGATCTGAATTGAGTCTAAGTCAATGTCTGGAATTTCTCATTGGATGATGAAATAGATTTGAAAAAATAGTAATGTCTTAAAAGGAAACTGAGTTGAAATATGAGTCACCAGCTACTCAGAGTTAAGATGGAGGAATGGGAATCAAGGATTTGTTATTAAGAATACTATACTAGTTTTGCGACTCTGAGCAAATCACATGTTTTTCAGGATCAGTTTCTTGATCAGCAAGATGAAAGACATGCTCATGCAACCTATCTCCATTGAATACTTTGAAGAAATTATTTACAAACTGAAAGCAGTATAGCTAGGAAGCTAGCTGTGTGACCTGGGCTAATCTGTTTGCCTCAGTTTCCTCATTTATAAAATGAGCTAGAGAAGTAAATGGAAAATTACTCCAGCCAAGCAAACCCCAATGAAGCTATGAAGAGTTGGATATGACTGGAATGATTGAACAACTACATACCTAGTTACCAGGAAAGTTGGAATTGAAACTCAAGTCTCCTGAGTCTTACAGCATTTCTTCTATACCAATACTCTAGTAAATGACTAGTTATTAATTATGCAGCTTACTAATCAATCTAAGCCAAATAAATTAGAAAAGAGAGAGACTGTTATGAGTTGGAGTTCCCATGAGTCTCAGGGATAAGGTGAGAATTGAATTGGGAGTAAAGGAATACTCAGAGAAGAGGAAAGACTACCCTATCCCCTGGAATAAGCTTGAATCCACCTCTTTGCCCTTGGTGAAAGGATGTATTTCCTGGAACACTGCTTTGGACCTGTATCTCTGCCAACTTGTGCCTTCTGCTTAAAACTCAAATGAGAAAAATATGGTGAAGGGTCCCCAGGATGTCAATTTTGAGAATTTCCCAAAAATGGCGGTCTGCTCCATGCCAGAATGCTGAAGAAAGCAGAAAATGATCCTATTTTCAGTAGGCTTAATTTTTCCTTTTAATTTATTTTTTAATAGCAGAAGAAAATAATTTTCTCTCTGGAACAGCCTCATGAATGTAATTTGAAACAAATTGGGCAGCACAAAGGGGGATCCTGAAGAAAGGAGCCTGTAATCTCTGCAGCGTCAGGAAGAAGACATTCTAAATTTTACCAATTATATATGACCCTCATGTCAACTTCCCCAGGATACCAACTTTCCTTAGCTCTGAGATGAGTGATTGTATTTTGTCAGTCATCTGCAGGAAACACCATGTACCCTGAAAAACAAGGATTAAAAAAAAGCATCCTGGAGAGTTGAATTCTGCAGCATCTCCAATTCAGTTTTCTAAATTATTTCTTCCAACATTGCATGCTATAAGCAATGTGGAATTTTTTTATTACATTCTGATTATATGGTATTTATTTATACTTTCTACATTGTATTTTAAGAATTTCTGCATGAATTTAACCCATTAAATCTCCTTTCTTCTCTTTTACTTCTGAAATCTAGATTTCATAATTTGACCACTAGCTGGCTAAATATAACATTAAGCTAGAAAAGACTTACTAATCTTAAACTTTACAAAAAAAGTAGAGTTTGTTCAGTAATAAGAATGCTAGAAGTTCCTTTTTACCATAACCCCTCATTCCTACACAGTAAATTCCTGAAATGTTAATAATCACTGTTCTTTTACAGTGTAAATTGAGTGACAATTTTGCAAGCATCTTTCTTTTCAGTGATCAATAATAATTCATTTATACCATATCTTAATATCTATTATGTAATCCTCACAAGTGCTCTATGTACCACTTTATACCTAAGTACTCTTGTCCCTATATAAAAGATAAGGAAACTGAGGTATAAAGTGGTACAATTGCTGATTTGTGATAACATAACTAGATGGTATTGAGACCAAGCTTTGAACCCTAACTGTAGATCCTATGTGCTCTTTCCATTACACAATGCTCCCCAGACTTAAATTTATCCAGATTGAATATTAAGAACAAACAGAAAATCATATGATTTCTCCTTTCAGGCAGAACATACTTTATAGAATGAATATTGGGCATCAAAATATATGAACTACCCTAAATAAGTGTTCAGAGCAGAGGAAATGTAAGGATTTCTAGGACCCACAGGTTCAAAAAATATCTCTTTCCATTTCAAACTGAGTGGTCAAGTACAAATCCAAATCTAGAAAGTCATCTTACATAAATGTTGGCGATATTTTAAGCTCAGAGACCAAATTAGCTCTAAATTCTTTTAGTAGCCCCTACTGCTATTATACTTAGTCTCTAGGGATATATAGCAGCCTTTTCTCTCCTTTATGTGTTGTTCCTTTCAAAGACAAACAGCAGAATCCTGTTTTTTGTTTAATCTGATGATTTCTAAAACCATAGTTTCTGAATCTATTTCTATTCCGATAAAGGAATTTTGCAATATTATTAGACATGGGAGAGATTCAAATGATTAAATTATTTTTCTTCTATTCAAAATACTCAAGGCCCAGAAAATGGGAGAAAAAAAATCGCACCATTGATTAGAATTAGAAGATCTAAGTGCTATTAATTTTGCTACTTCTTAGCTGTCTAACCTTGGATAAGGCTATTAACTTGTTAAGCCTCTTTTTTTTGCTATAAAATAGACATAATAATACTTGCACTAATTGACTTTCTCACAGGGCATAAGTGATGAAATCAGTCAGGATGAAATGAGATAATGAAAGTAAGTAAAATACCATCGAATCATAGAGCACTGTAAACATTTTCCTTTGTGTCCAATTCTTCATGACCCCATTTGAGATTTTCAAGACAAAGATACTAAAATGGCTTGCTGTTTCCTTCTAAAGCTTCAAGAAACTGAGGGAAATAGCAAACTGACTTACCCGAGTCGCTTAACTAGTAAGTGTCTGAGGTTGGATTTGAACTCAAGTATTCCTCCCTCTAGGCTCAGCATTTTATCCACTGCACCAGCTAGCTGCCCTGCTATAAACCAAATCTATTAATTTAATCATCAACTTCTGTTTTCCATTTTCCCCCAAGATGAAGAATATAAATAATCTCTCTTTCTATGGTTTAAAGACTGCTAAAAATGGCAGCTTTGTAATCCTTAAGCATCACAATAGGAAAGGATAGATAAAAGTCTATAAAAAAGATATGTCAATTTAATGGTTTTATAAAACTTACTTGAAATATTAGCAAATTTCCTGTCTTAGGAAGATGTCTTTTGGAAGCTTTGAACTTCACAAATCATCTTCCTAAACCTCAGAAACAGAAATTATATCTTGATGCTCATTACATCATAGTGTCACTACTGCTTGTTTTTATAAGGAAAGTGTTAGAAGGTGAATGGCATACAGTTTTAAGGGAAGAAGGCAGGACATAGAGCAGGATTCTAATGTATTCATCTATATCTTATCACCCTTCTCCCACCTCTCTTCAGAGATGTAGCTGGTGCATCTCCTCCCCCCTTAAACCAATGACACCACTTCTTATGTTTCAGAAGTCACTGAGTATGTATATCAGTGTTTGAGAAGTTGTAGAAGAATCCAGTAACAAGACAAGAAAGGGACTTTATAAACTACCAGAATCTAGGAGGCAAGGAATATCAACAGTTGATGTAGGAAGTCAGGAGTCACTGCACTAATTATGGTATCTTCCACCCTCTCCAACTCATAAATCACCTGTAGAGAGTATAGCAAAGTAGATAGAGTCTAGGATTGTTTAGGTATACATATATGTGCATATGCATATATGGGCAGATATATATATGTATCAATACAGAGACAAAAAAGTTCTAAACCATCCAAAAGACTTGGAAAGTCAGGTGGGTAGGTGTGAGTAAGCTGCACATATAATTAATTATATATTTTAAAGGACATGTAAAATAAGGGATAATCAGAGAAATGTTTAACTAGAAAAAATGAACTAATCACATAAAAAGAGAAACAAATAACAAACAAGTAGTCTGTATTCTTTCTTTGTATAAATATGTCAATGTCAACAAAGCAAGAAGATGGACTCTAACTTCCTTTTTTGACTCTCTGGGATGGATTTTGTGTATATGCATGTGTTAATGTCTCTAATTTGAGATTAACCTTAAATCTTTTGCTTTATTTTTTAAGAATTCAATCATCAACAAAATACAAACATTTCATTATGCAGAATACAATATTGCAAACAAACAAAATTCATACTGTGTGGTCAGGTACAGATGGATGGCAAATTTTGTTCACCTCATTTGTACAAACTTGTCATGATAGAAATTCAGTTTCATATACAATCCCCAATATTGTTTTCTGCAAATTGAAATTTTTTTATTGATGATTGATAATTCTCTCTTAACTGGTCCTTTTCCCAAGAATATAAAGCTGATTATATTGAAAGGAGGGGCAACATCAAAGTTGCCTTGGTTCTTACTATGTAATAGTGGGAATAAGCATTTCTCAAGAAGCCACCTATTGGCTGGGCTATTCCTTCAATTGTCTAAGAGTTTATTCTTCTATGTCAGGTGTTCCTAGAAAACAAACAGAACTTTTATTTCAAGTTTTCTGAGGCACAAAAATACAAATAAAGATAAGCATAAGTATGATTCTGTTTTGCAAAGTCAGCAATAGAGACATCCCTTCCTAATTTTCTTGGTCATGTGTCCATTATAGGTTGTGGGCCTCTGGCAATTAGTGGTTGCAGGACTCTGTCACTGAGAATGTCTAGATAACTTAGACTTTAAGTAAAGAATGCTTGCTTTTAGAATTTGCTATGAAACAATGATTTCTCTCAGTTGTCTTCTAAAAAGTCTCATTTGTTATTCATGATAATTTACCTTTTGGTCATATGAAGAATAGATAACATATACAACATATAAACAAAGCATAATTATATATACCCCTAGTTACAATATATTATAATTATATACATTCACATATTAACAAGAGGCAAAAATCTAGTATGAAAATGAATCTTGGGGTGGCTAGGTGGTACAGTGGATAGAGCACTGGCCCTGGAGTAAGGAGTACCGGAGTTAAAATCCAGCCTCAGACACTTAATAATTACTTAGCTGTGTGGCCTTGGGCAAGCCACTTAACCCCATTTGCCTTGCAAAAACCTAAAAAAATGAATCTCATATTTTATGATGGGCATTATTGAAGAATCTTGACTACAGACCTGCTTCTGACCAACTTCTGTTAAAAAGTATTTTAGTTTTTCTACTTCTATTCCTTTTTGAAGTCTTTCATTTAATCTATGATTCAGTGAATTTGACAAACTTATTAACTCTTATAGGATATCTCAGACAAAAGAGAATAGGATTAAGAGGGCAGATTGTTATAAAATGACCATATTAATTGTTCTGTGGATCTCTTTCAATTTTCTTTGTGAATACTATTATTGTACCCTTGAAAGAAAATTAATCATTTGATTAAAATATCTTGCCCATGTATACAATGAATGCTCAGCAATGGATATCCTTTTTCTTATCTACTATGATAAAAGTGCTCATTTGTATTGAATAGTAATGTTTATAATATACTTTACATACATATGTGATCTTTCTCCAATGAACCCATGGTATATATATATATATATATATATATATATATATATATATATATATATATATATACATACATATATATATGTATGTATATATATATATTAAAGTTTTGAGAGAGAGAGAGAGAAAGAGAGAGAGAGAGAGAGAGAGAGAGAGAGAGAGAGAGAGAGAGAGAATGAAAATCTTCATAGTGTAGTGAAAAAAGATTGCATAGAGAACATAAGATCAAGTCTCAGTTCGGCTTCTAAATTCCTGTGTATCCCTTTAAGGCAAATTACTTTACCCCCTCTGAACCTCAGTTTCCTCAAATGATGAGCTGACCTATATTATCTGAAAAGTCTATTCCAGCTTTGAATCTCTGATACTGTGATTCTATGTAATTTGTCTGGTTACATGACTAGAAAGTAGTAGTTATGAAACTAAAACATCAAATCTTCTGATTACAAGTTTATTGCTCTTCCTAATAGTTGTAATATAATGGGAAAATGTCTTGAGTTTAGAATACTTTCAGTTTTCTTCCTTTTTTATTTATTTATAAGTTTTGTAATTTAAAGAAATCATAAAAATCTCCTTGATCTGTCAATGTACAAGAATCTTAAAGTACATGCTATGTGCTATGTGCATACATGATACATGATAGAAATACAAAGGCAAAGTTTTAAATAAGAGCTTGTTGCCCTTAAGGAGCTCATATACTAACAAGGGGAGACAGTAAATGTTTGAGTAGATATATGTTCAGCCAGGCTGGTGGTGGAGTGGATAAAGGACTAAGCTTGGAGGACTAGCGTTTGAATCCAGACTCAGGCATTGATGCTTACAAGCTATTTGACCTTGACAAGATGCTTAACACTGATTGACCATCTCCATTTATCTGGGTTCATATCTGGCCAGTGGACCCAGATGACTAGAGGGGAAAGTAAGGCTGGTGACTTTGCACAGTCCTCCCCCCATTCAAAATCCAATTCATGTACTTGTCATGGCATCACCTCCCTGATGTCATGATCTTTTTCAAGAACAAAGGACAAACATCATATGAAATTGGCCTTTGGTGCTGCATTCTAGGGGGTATCAAAAAAAGCTCTACATAGTAGGCATACCTTCACTGAGTCCTGAATAAAGTGAGAGATACTTAGAAGCAGAGGTGAAGAAAGTGTGTTTGCCAGGTTGGGAGGGGTGGGCAATTAATGAAAATGCATGAAAATAAGAGGTGTAAAGATGCACTGTGAAAATCGTGAAGTGCTTTCAGTGTCAAATAGAGGGGTAAATATTTCACTCTAGATGTCAAAGGGAGCCACTGAGGCTTACTGAGTTAGGGTAGTGACATTTTCAGGCCTGAGGTTTAGGAAAATCATTTTGACAAGCATGTGAAAGATGGATTAAAATGGGAGAGAGGTCTGCAGAAGAGAGAAAAATTAGTATTGCAGGAGTCTTTGTCAGAGAAGATGAAGACCTGGATTATGGTGGTGGTTATGGGATTGGAGAGAAGAGATATGAGATATAGAGGTAGAAATACCAAAAAAGGATAAAAAGGCATATCTTTATAAAATTAGGAAAATAATTCCAATGTGGTATACCTCACACTTAAGAGAAGCAAAGCTGATAACAGTATGCTGATACCAGTTTTGAGAGGAGTAGAGCTTATCTCATCAATAGCATGAAAACTAGAACTACCCTCTTTTCAGGGTAAACTGGATTCAGATTTCTTTATAGCAACAAGAGGATTGATATAGGATGAGTCTGGACTAATCTTAGATTAGGGATGAATTAACAAGGAGTAGTAAAGAAAGTTCTCCAAGCCTTAAGGGAAAGAGCTCCCTTTTAGCTAATTGAAATTCTACAATCAGAGAAAGGTTAAAGTATAAATACCCCAAAGAGAAGCCATACATTGGCTTAATTTTAATTGAAGGTAGTAAGGACTGAAATATTTTAGGTAAATTGTCTCCCCTCTCAAGGTCTTAGTTATCTTACCTGTAAAATGATGTTGAACAAGATATTTTTTCAGGTTTTATCTATCTATAACTTTGACAGAAAAGATGGCTAATTGAACAATAGTCCTGGACTCAAGATTGCCTGAGTTCAAATACTGTCTCAGATCCCTATTAATAGTGTGTTCCTAGACACATCGTTGAACCCTGTTTTCTCCTCTCTTGATTTTTCTCCTCTTTCTCTGGGTACTAATTGTACCTATTTCCTAGGATTTTTTGAGGATCAACTGAGATAAATATAAATGTACTATTTTGCAAAGCTTAAATTACCATATAAATGCTAATTATTATTATTGCTATAATTTAATACATCAAGTCTCTGTGATTAAGGATCACAAATAAAAGCCCATGTATATCTGAATTGGAATAAGCTCTAGCCATGGTGCTGATTCAGTGTCACTCCTTTCATAATTATAACTCATATTCCAAAAGTTCATTTGCTAAATAGGTCAGAGTCAAAATGTTCCAAATACATAATATGAGATTTATTTTTCACTTTCATCAATAAAAAAAGGAGTTCCAATAGTGGATGCCATTCACAACCTCTTTACAATATGTAAATATATGGAAATTGAGTTATATCCTTTCTTTCATCTTGAACATAGTTCCAAAGATGAAGAAATGATCAGTTGCTATATTTAAGTGTGGCAAATTAGCAACGCAATAACTTCTCCAAGAAAGGAATAGATCTAGAGAATATGTAAGGAATTTTTGGTCACCTTTAAAATCCATGGTTTCTTCTGAATAATTAAATTAACTTTAAGAAATTTAAAAAATAACTGTCTGCTGTCAGCATGAGAAAGGACTTTGTAGGCTTACTGTCTTGTTTTACAAATGAGGAAAGTTAGATCCAGAGAGGAGAAAGAACTTACCAAAATTCTCATTGCAAATTAATGGTGGAGCCAAGACTTGAACTCATGTTTCTTCATTCCAGACTAATATATTTTGCTTCTAAATCATGAATGCTTTTTAATGGACTATGGCCTAAAATAATTACAAAAGTCTATATGGTTAGGATAAATTTCAAATAGCATTGAAATATGAATATAAGGTAAGTCCATGTTGTAATCTGCATAGCAGTTGGCAGGAGAATGTCTTTCTCCAATCATCAGAGAATTGAATTAAATTAAATTAAATTGAATTGGTCAGATAGACTGAGGAAATTCACCAACATATCTTCTAGGGAGGCAAAGACTGAGATAAAGGATTAAGAACTGATTTTCAATTGTCTCA
The DNA here is from genome assembly GCF_037893015.1 of Macrotis lagotis. Classification (NCBI taxonomy): domain Eukaryota; kingdom Metazoa; phylum Chordata; class Mammalia; order Peramelemorphia; family Peramelidae; genus Macrotis; species Macrotis lagotis. Next base: position 142,565,996 of record NC_133658.1, on the reverse strand, counting down.
TCAAACATGGGTGTATTTTTTTCATCCTAACTTGCTCTTGGGCCAGAATTCTGGCATCCACTCTTGTCTTTCCCTACCTCAATGCTTGCTTCATTGTGCAACATGGTCTCAATCCTACTTGCTTTCCCTATTTTTTTTTTTTTTTGTTTTAGGGGCAGCACCTAGATGCTTCCCTCTTCCTTGTTGGTTTGGCAGGAGAAATATGGAGAATATTTGAGACTCATGGTCTTCCTTCAGTTCTTTCTTTCAATATAATGTTAGGATTCCCCCAAGATCAAAATCACTAGAAACTTAAGGTGCTTTGGACAATGGCTGCACACCAGCATTCTTATCCCACCAAATCTCTCTGGCAACATCCCTGAAAGGGGTGAGGATGATAAATAAAACTTGAAATGATTAAAAATACAGATGTAAATAAGTAATATAGCAATCTCTTGTTCCCAGAAACTGACAATGAGATTAGAAGATGGGATAAGGCTGAATGGACATCAGCCAGCAATTATATTTCTCTGTTGGGTGCAGTATTTTTATGCTGTGTTAATGCATTAATTTCCAAGGCCCAGCAGGTGCATAGCCCCTTGCATGAAGTCAGGAGATAGCTCATGTCCCTATGCTGACTCTGTTTTATTTTTAGAAAGCTATATAGAAAATTCCTCCATTAAAGTTCTCCTATAGTGCCTCATAACATTATGGGAATGACCCTGGCACTTAAAGACCATGCCTGTGGAATGGAAATTCTGGTAAACTCAATCAAGCTGGAAAGGTTTGAGACAGAAAACAAAAAATTGTTATGTCTCTTATCCCAGGATGAGCTTGGCTAAGATAAAAACTGCTCCTTGCCAGAAGGCTAGCCTTGGAAAGTAACTCATTAGGATTTGTGTTTTGGGATTGTTATAAGATTAATGAAATCACATACATTTAGTCAGAGACATAACTAGCAATTTTTGCACCTGAGGCAGGTTGTATACTGTTCTCCCAGGGTAAGTAACAGGAAATATACTCTCACACTCTATTGGGGGAGTTGACTGGACTTGGAAAGGAAATGAGATAGTGAACTATCAGGGAAAGCACCTGTGGTATGGCCACAAAAGGGGAAGTGTGTCATCTGCTGGCTTTCTATCATTAGTAAGAGATTGGTATCAATATATCTCTATGCTCCTGAAGGACTCGTACTATTTTCCATCTTATTTCATTTTCATTTTAGGAAACAGATGTGGGGACCTTTCTTTCCATCTAACTCTTTTCAAAATGTGCAAGTAAATAAGCTCTTTGAGGAAAGGGACAATATCTCATCCATCATTGTAGTCTGTAGTACCTAGCAAAATTTCTTTTACATAGCACAATCATTTTTAAAAATTTAAATGTTTTATTTCTTATTTTGCAATGGTAGTTTTACCAATCATCATTCTTTGCAAACTTTTGAATTTTACTATTTTTCTATTTTCTCGCTCCCTCCCTCCTTTCCCTCCCCAACAGAAAGCAATCTGATATAAGCTCTAGATTTATAACCATGCTAAACACAGATCAATATTGAACCTGTTGTGAGAGAAGAATCAGATTCAAATATAAGAAAACAATAGACAGAAAAAAATGATTCAAACCTAAGACAGATTTTAAAAATTTGAGATAATAAGTTTTGGTTTTCATTTAAACTCCACAGTTCCTTCTCTGGATAAGGATGGTATTTTCCATCACAAGTCTTTTAAGGACCAAGTCCATTACAGTTGATCATCACCCATGTTGTTGTTAATGTATCTGATATTCTTCTGATTTTGCTCATTCACTTGGCATCAATTCATGCAAATATTTCCAGATTTTTCTGAAATTCTATCCCTCATGATTTCATATAGAACAATAGCTTTCCATCATATATATATATACCACAATTTGTTTGAACATTCCCCAATTGATGAGCAACCAATTTCTAATTCTTTGACACTACAAACAGAACTGCTTTCAATATTTTTGTACATGTGTGATTTTTATCCTTTTTCATGATCTCTTTAGGATACAGAACCAATAGTGATATTATTGGATCAAAAGGTAGGCATATTGTTATTGCCCTTTGGGTATAATTCCAAATTGTTCTCCAGAAAGGTTGGATCACTTCCCAACCCCACTACAAATGCAGTAGTGTCCCAGCTTTCCCCCATCCCCTCCAGCACTGATCATTTTCTTCCCTAGTCATTGGCCAATCTGAGAATTGTGAGGTAGTACCTCAGAGATGCTTTAATTTACATTTCTCTAATAATGATTCAGAGTAATTTTTCTTATGACGATATTTGGCTTTGATTTTATGGTCTAAGAATTGTTTTTCCAGGGGCAACTAGGTGGCGCAGTGGATAGAGTACTGGCCCTGGAGTCAGGAGTACCTGAGTTCAGATCTGGCCTCGGGCATTTAATAATTAACCCAGCTGTGTGGCCATGGGCAAGTCACTTAAACTTATTGTCTTGTAAAAAAAAAGAATTATTTTTCCATACTTTGGCCATTTATCATTTGGGGAATGATTTATTTTTTATAAATTTGACTCAAGATTCTATATATTTTAGAAATGAGTCCTTTGTCTGAAGCATTAGTTGTAAAAATTATTTCCCAAATTACTGCATTCCTTTTAATCTTAGTTTTGTTTTTGCAAGAAACATTTAAATTTAATGCAATCAGAATCATGCAGTTTGCTTTTTATAATATTCTCTATCTCTTCTTGGATCATAAACTGCTCCCCTTTCCATAGGTCTGACAGATAAACTATTCCTTGTTCTCCTAACTGGCTTATGATATCATCTTTTATGTATAAATCCTATACCTTATCTTGGTGTAGAATGTGAGATGTTAGTCTATACCAAGTATCTTCCATACTATCTTTCAGTTTTCCCAGCAGTTTTTATTAGAGTGAGTTTTTATCCCAGAAGCTGGAATATTTGGGTTTATCAAAGATTAGATTACTATATTCATTTACTGCTGTCTCTTTTCCACCTAATTTCCACTGATCCACCACTCTATTTCTTAGTCAGAATAGACAGCTTTGATAACTGATGCTTTATAGCATAATTTTAGATCTGGTATAGCTAGGCTGTCTTTCATTGCATATATTTTTTATTAATTCACTTAATATTCTTGACCTTTTGTTCCTCCATATGAATTTAGTTACTATTTTTTCTAGCTCACTAAAATAATCTTTTGGAAGTTTAATTTGATCTGACGCTAAATAAGTAATTTAATTTAGGCTGAATTGTCATTTTTATTATATTAGCTCAGCCTACCCATGAACAATTGACATTTGCCCAGTTATTTACAACTGATTTTATTTGGGTGAAAAGTGTTTTATAGTTTTTTTTTTTCCATAAGGTTTCTGAGTCTGCTTTGGCAGGTAGACTTCCTAGTATTTTATGTTGTCTGAAGTCATTTTAAATGGTGTTTCCCTTTCTGTCTTGTGTTGCTATATCTTGGTGTGTGTGTGTGTGTGTGTGTGTGTGTGTGTGTGTGTGTGTGTGTGTGTGTGTGTACTGAGGATTTATGTGGATTTATTTTATATCCTGTGACTTTGCTAAAGTTGCTAATTGTTCCAATAATTTTTAAAGATAATTTTCTAGAGTTTTTTAAGTATACCATCATAATCATCTGCAAAGAGTGAAAGTTGTGTTTTTTCATTACTGATTCTGATTCCTTCAATTTCTTTTTTATTCTCATTGCAAAAGTTAACATTTCTAATTTAATATTGAATAGTGTTGATAACAGGCATCCTTGTTTCACCTCTAATCTTATTAGGAATGCTTCTAGCTTATCTTTATTATATATAATGCTTGCTGATGGTTTCAGATAGATAATGCTTATTATTTTAAGGAACATTTCATTTATTCCCATGCTCTCTAGAGTTTTTAGTAGGAATGGATGATGTATTTTGCCAAAAGATTTTCAGTTTCTATTGATATAATCATGTGATTTCTGTTAGATTTGTTATTGTTATGGTTAATTATGCCAATAATTTTCCTAATATTGAATGAACTCTCCATTCCTGGTATAAATCCTGTTTGATCATAGTGTTTTTCCTAGTGATAACTTGCTGTAATCTACATAGCACAATCGTTTTTGTTTGGGGTTTTTTCCAGGACAATGGTGTTAAATTACTTGGTCAAGGTCAGACAGTTATGCAATTATTAAGCATCTGAGGCTGGATTTGAACTAAGGTCGTCCTGACTCTAGGACCGTGCTCTATCCACTGCACCACCTAGCTGCCCCCTACGTAGCACAATCTTAACAAATGTCATTAATTTAATTAAAATTAACCATATATTAATTTAATTTAATCATAACCTTAACTAATCATAGACTTCCCTCTATTATCATAATATACTCATAATAAAGGCAAGTTCCTTCAGTTGTTTTTCCAAGAAAAGTTTTTGAGACTCCACTTAACAAAGATAGAGTAGATTAGTGTGAAGTTACTGAATTAATGGAATAGGTGTATTTTGTACTTACTGGTACATTTGGATGGGAGTGGTTATCAGAGGGCTCAAGATTATCCATTCATTCATTCATTCATTCATTCATTCAGGTATAGCTGTGTGTTTTATTGCTAGACCTAGAGACAGGAAGACAGTGTAGAAATCCATCCTCAGACATTTGCTAATTGTGTGAACCTTGGCAAATTACCTAACCTATCTCTGCCTTAGTTTTCTCATCAACAAAATGGGGATGATAATGGCACCTATGTACCAAGGCTCTGTGAGTACAATGAATTAACATTTATAAAGTACTTTCTAAATCTCAAAGCAGTCATCATCATCATCATCATGTCCAAGTAGACAACTTCTCTTTACAAACAGTATAGTATACAAATAGTATCCTATTTGTTGCAATACTAAGAGGGATAACTTATTGTAACACTTCAAATAGTTGTAGTTTCTGTCAGTACTACCAATCAACATTGCCATCCCTTGATGCTTTAGTGGATATTCTTCATGAATTGCTGTAGCCAGTCTGCTGATGAACCCCTCTAACCTATGAAATTCTCTACTCATCTTGTTCAGTCTTCAGTTAGAAAGCGCACAGGTGATCACCGAGCCTATATCCAAGTCTCCAGTTTGAAAAGACTCCACAAACTTCAGTTCTAGTTGCATAGCATTCAAGAAAACAGAATAATGTCTATTCTCTTAAGGAACCAGATCATAAAGTATCAGTTCCTATGTTGTGCATCACTCCTGAGTGGTTGAAATTCAATTGTCAAGGATAAGCAACTTCAGGCAAGTCCTGGGATAAAGGGAGTGCAGTGAGGATGTGACCATGATTTATAATCACAAACATACAATCAGTCTCCAGACCTGTATGCTAATCCTCTCCAAGTTCGTAGGACCTATTAGATTTTGCATTCTACATGTATAACTTTTGAAATTCTGCTAATTTTATTTTTTTTTCTTGGTCACCCAAACTCATGGAGACCTTTTGCTAAGGTGTAGAGGGACTGTGATCTCTGTCAGTGTAATCAATGAAAATCACAGAAGCACAGAACTTGCTTCATCTAGGCAGTTTACATTCTAGTAAAGAGTGCTCCAATGAGAGCCAGTGTGGCATGGTAAAAACAAGCAGCAAAACATGGCAAAAAAACCCACTGGCTTTGAAGTCAGGAGGCTTAAGTTCTAATCCTGCCTCTGTCACTTTAATTTTTTTTTTAACCTTGGATGTCAATTCTTCTCTCTCTGCTCAATATCCTTATTTGTAAAATGAAAGGATTGCACTAAATGCCCTCTAACTCCCCTTCCAAATCTAAATGTTATAAGCTAAAATAGACTGTGAGAAGTGTCTAAAAGCAATTTTTTAAAAAGTGTATGGGAACACAGATGGCCATTTCAGTGGCTCAGTAACACTAACTGTTTTAAAGTTGATTGGTTGCACAGAGCGTGGACATCATGATTGCTGAAATAAGCAATCTCCAGATATCTGACTCAATAGAGCAGTATAAAAGTGATGTACAGCTAGGATTTTGTGATACTTCAATTTGTTTCACTTTATCCCAGAATGTATTGTGTAATTCTGAAATAAAAATGTTAAACAATTTCAATTTTCAATACACATTTCCCACTTTAAAAAATATTTCAAAAAAAAAGTTCTGATTTTATTCTAAGGGAAAGGTACCATCTTATATTATTGGAGTGTTTCTGGGAAAGTCCTCTGCCCTAAAATGTCTAGTTCAATCAAGTGTCAAGGTATATGAAATCTCTCTATTATAGATTAATTCTTTTGAGTCAGTTTGTATTTTCTAAATACTCTCTCTCTCAAACAGAAATTCTTTTGGCAGGGTAAAATCATAAAGCTTTTGTGTTAATGAGTATGTAATAGTACTTTCCACTGTGTCAAGACCAACTTCATAGAGAACATTGAATTAAAGAAAGAAGGGAGTAGTGTCAAAAGATGATGGTTAAGTTAAAGAAACATTGCTTTGCTTGCAAACTTTGCCTACTTCATGATTTTAGTAAAGTCTACCCTAGACAGTAGTGATTCTGGGACTGTTGCTTTTTGTTCACATATGAGTCAAAGACATCACCCATGATAGCATTAATCCTCTCCGAAAATGAAGGACAAATAACAATAATATCTAGCCAGGGATAGGATTCCAAGGTCCTAAAAATGGGCTGGGAAAAGGTATAGAAAATGAATAAAAGAATATCCAAGTCAAAAAATGACAAATTAGAATATGAAAAGGAATAAAATAAAATATATCTGGAAAGTTAGATTAGAGACAGATTGTGCCAGATATTAAATATGATGAGGAAAGGTTTCCATTTTATTCTAGAGATCATAGGGGGCCAATGAAGATTTTTGAACCAAGGAATAATGTTATCATTAAAAAATCCCTCTGTTTGCCTCAGTTTCCTCATCTTTAAAATGGATGTAATAATAGCACCAGTCTTGATGGATGGGTATAAGGCTAAATGAGATAATATGCCAAATGCTTGGCATATAATGGTATTACTATCAATTATATTATTATTATTATCATTATTATTATTATTATAAAATTTAGAAGAAAATTGCAGCAAGAAGCAAGGAGGTCATTCTTTATGATGTGTAACAGTGTCATTTTGTCAGACTTTACTGATGTGGCAAGACTCTCAGCATGTCAGTACCCAGGAAAGAAGTATTTTGAGAGACATAATGCTTGAGAAGTTTGGTTGTTGAACAAGTGAGATTTCAAATGGAATAATTAGGCATTAATTTTTATACTTTGTATGTTTGCTTTATATTTATAGTTATATTATCTCAAGCCTACCTATTATAAACTTTATTTTTTTAACTTTTACTTTATTTTTTCTTCTTTTTTTATTAAGTTCTATTTAAGCTTAAAGAAGGTATACCAAACATTTCAAGAGATATTTGAAAGTGCCTCCATATACTCTAGAACCATGTTAATGAATAGTTAGAACCTAGCATGGAGGAGTTGTGTGGGCATAAGGCATTTTAAAGGGACTCTGATTCCAGTCAGGTCTTGATTATCCATAGGAAATTTAGGGTGCAGTCTTTGGAAGACAGATAACTTAATAATCCTTTCCATCCTTAATATTCTGTTGGAAATCATTTCAAATTTAGCTATTATCCACTTGATTTTTACACTGAAAAAAGAATATTGGGAAATATTAAATAGTGGCAGAAGGCTTTGAAAGTACTACCTGTAGTATGGTTTAATGGATAATGAAATTCATTGATCCTAAAGACAGATTGGTATAAAAAGTATTCTTACCTAAGTTCAAGTCTCATCTCAGACATTAATTAATTATGTGATGCTGGGCAAGTCACTTCACTTCTATCTGCATCAGTTTATTTCTCAAATGGGGAAAATAATAGTGATGATAAAATAGAATACTTTTTATAAAGAATTTAGCACAGTGCTTGCAATATAGTCATTTGTTTTCCTTTGTTCTTAAAGAAGATGACATCAGGGAGGTGATGCCATGACATATACATGAATTGGATTTGAGTGATGGAATGTTATGCTAAGTCACCAGCCTCACTTTGTCCTCCAGAGTCATTCAGGTCCAGAGGTCAAATATGGATCTGGTTGACTGGAGTTGATCCAGGATGCAAGAAAATCAAGGTTAAGTGATTTGCTCAAGGTCACACAACTAGTGTCAAGTGTCTAAGGCTGAATTTGAACTTAGGACCTCCTGACTCCAGGGCTGGTGCTCTATCCATTGATCAACTAGCTGCCCCATAGAAGGTATTTAATAAATGCTTGCTTAAACGAAAAGGTCTAATAACTTATTAAATCTCCTTTGGTGTGCTTCCCTATAAAAATTTTATGGGAAGGTTTAGTTCCAGCTATTTTTCCCCCATAAAAGTAAATTTATAAATGTGAATACCCTTCTTAGTTGATTGGTTATTCATTTTAGTTCTTCCAATTGTCAGGTAAAGGTAAGATCTCTAATTGCACTGCCTCAGCAAAATTTTTGTGAGCTAAGTCTCAGCAGAGGCTATCAATTCAACCATGTCTTTCCATTAATCCAGGATTACTTTCTAAGGATAACCTTGCCAGAACTATCCTTACCTCTGGAACTTTTTCTCTTTCATGGTCAAACATTGTTAGAAGCTGTGATTTTAAATGTGGGCAGGACAAAATATAACCCTACTCTTCCTTGTAGTGGGAAGTGTTTGTTTTTATTACTATGTGTAAGGCAGTCTATAACACATGGATTTCATAAATAATTCTCCGGAATTGGGGGTGGATCGAGAAGGGGGAAAAGAAAAAAGATGTATAAAGGATGAATCATCAACAGATGAGCTGTGAAGTACATGGAGCAGTTACTTGAGTCTCAAACATTCACTTTGTCTTTGAACTTAGAATTAGAGATACCCTATATCCCCCAGGAAAGAAATGAAAACTTTGTAGGAGGCTCAACAAGGGCCATAGTCTTTGAATCAGAATGACAGATCATTCTGCTAAGGAATTTCATAGATAGGAATATGATGGGTGGGAAGGAGACTGACTAATAGAGGCCTAGATTTCATGACAAATTGAACAAATGACCTTAAGATTCAGGGACCAATCTTGAATAAGAAAGAGTCTTGCTTAACCTATGGGGTAGAATTCCAAAGAGACCTGTACATTTACTTGTGACTCCAAGAATCTGTTGCATGTTTGGCAACCATTCCCTAGTAAAACTTTCTCAGCAGACAAGCTAAACCACACTGAGGATCCCAAACCCATCAGTGACTTAGGAGATGTCAACCAAAAGTATTTTTGAAGACTTCCCCTAGTAGAATGGGCAGATAAGAACAATGTATTTCAACCACTTAGAATAGTGTTGTCATACCATAAGTATCTAATATGTCTCTCTATCTCTGTCTCTGTGTCAGTCTGTCTGTCTATCTGTCTGTCTGTCTGTCTGTCTGTCTCTCTCTCTCTCTCTTTCTCTTTCTCCTTCTCCTTCTCCTTTTTCCCCTTCTTTTTCTTATTCTTAGCAAGTAGCCAGTAAAAAAAATAAGTCTTCTCTAGCCAAGATGCTTTAAATGTGAATTAGCATTTTCAGGGGCTAGAGTTATCATAGCCTCTGGGCAGGGGGAGAGGGTAAATGGAATCTTGCAAGGTCAGTGAGTATAAAGAAGGTCTAAAACCTAGGACAATCATCTGGGAGTAGAACAAGAGAAAGGACCTTCTTTTTGCTTTGTTACTGAACTTTATACAACAATCCAATTGAAAAAAAACTCAGATGGCCTTATTTGAGTCATTGCTATTTACTAAGCTGTTCTTCTTATAAGGGTGTTTCTATTCTTCATTTAAACTAAAAATGAATCCATGAAATAATAGGAAAATGGGAAGAATAACATAAACATGTTTATATATAAACCATCCCAGATGGTCCTCTTTGTATAAAGGATTGCTCTTATTTCATAGCCTATTGTGCCCTAGAGGTATGAGGTATAAGGATATAGGATTCTAGACAATATGTCCCTGAAAGAATAGATAGACTGAAGTCAAGATAAATATCAGCTGATCTGTCAGCTATATGCAAAGATGTAGCTAAAAAGGAGTAGTCCCCTCTTTTCCAAATCAACTCCTGGCTTGCCATTTCCGAGGCTCAAGAATGATGGTCTTAAAAATTAGCTCCCTCAAACCTATTTGTATTTCACTCTCCTTTCCCTATTAGTTCAATTTTAATGATAGTGTATTAATATTTATTTCAAGCATCAGTGATGTTAGTAGCATGCACAAAGATCATGATCCCTCCTTGCCTTTGTAACAATCTCCATGAATTGTCACAAGAAGAAAACACATCATCCTGAGGTCATTCTGATCATGAGACTCAGCATATTTTGCTAGGCTACCAATATTATATGGATATGTCAATGATATATAGTTATTGCCTGTCTCATACTCAAAGTCCTTCTACATTGATAAGAACTGTTAGAATCTATGCTGAACTGGCAGAAACAAAGTAGATGTCAAACCTTTGTATTGTTGCTTAGCATTTGTTCTTCATGCATCCTTGTTGCCAAATTATTTCTCCTTACATGACAAACATTGCTCAAAATCTTTAGAGCCTTATAGGACATTTCAGAGCTTATGTTCTTCTGTTAATGCCCCTAAAGAACCTAGGATCACAATCTTTATGATGAGGCAGCCCAGGCAGTCTTTAATTTATCTATAACTACAAAATCCATCAATATAAAATTAAAATTCAAGCTTTACTTCTATGTCAAAGATGCACTGAATCCTGCATGACTGGAATTAGGCAAAGGCAGAAGGATGGATTCCATCATGGTTGCATGGTTTCTTATACCAAAAAGATACTATCTCACAAATTATATCCCCCCTCCAGCTAATTGATGCTTCATATTTCCCCCATTAAAGATTCAGTTCTTTGATTTCACATGTTATCTATATGATCTGTAACTAAGTTAGGAATGAGATTAGTGGACCATTTCCCTGTAGATGCCTACATATTCACAGTGGGATTAGTGGTGCCATGTAACATTAATACAACAAAAAAAATCCAAATCTCTCAAGAGAAAAGTCATAGTCCACCAGTCAACTTTCTTACATTCCTTTTGCATTAGGAAGATCTGAGTTCAAATCTGCATTCAGACATTCCCAGGTTGAGTGACCCTGGGAAGTTCACTTAGCCTCTATCTACCTGAGTTTAATCACCCATAAAATTAATTGGGATAATAAAAGCCCTAACTCCCAGAGTTGTGAGGATCAAATAAGATAATATTTGTAAAGAGTTTAAGATCATGTCTGACACAAAGTAGAGTAGCCATTACCTACTTGGGTTCAGTTCTGCCTCTGAGAAATCATTATTCAGACTTGTGAAAGCATGGGTGGAAATAAAACAAAAATTTATTTAAAAGGTTATAAGATATAGTAAGGGCTGGAGGGGGAAGGGAGGGAGAGAGGGAGAAAGAGAGACAGAGACAGAGAGACAGAGGGAGACAGAAAGAGACAGAGAGGGATAAAGAGAAACAGTCAAGCAGCCTTGGATGGGCCAGGTGAAGGAACTTTTAAAAGAATCCTACCCTAGTTGAGGCTAGAGTCATTCTTTCAAAGGTAACCTCAAAGCCCCTTAGGGCTAAAAGGCTTCACTGACATATTGTCTTTCTATTTTATCATACCTGATGTCAGGCAGTTCAATATGTTGTAATATAGCAATAACCTATAACCAGAGCTTCAGGTGCCTTGAACCAAGGGTGTGCTAGGGAAAAAAAATCATAATTCAATTGTTGCTCATGTAGCTAAGGACAATGCTGCAAATTAAAGCAATAAACAGATTTTGAGATGTAAAAACAATAATCCTAGTTCATGCATATATTTTTTCAACAAAATCAACTTTTTGCAATGATCCCATTTAGTTATTAATTATATTTAAAAGAACTAAACATCTCCTCCTGGCTAGGAGGTTGCCTACACTGTTCACATAACAATTGGCTGGAGTGCCACAGAGAAATCTCACATCATCACTTTATCTTCTTTTCCCTCAAAGCAAATACCAGTTTAGTCCCAGTTTACATACATAGCTAGAACTATCTATAAACTACTAGACATCTTTAGAATATAAATTACTTTGAGGAAACCATTAGAACGTCTTAGGTAACTTTAAGTGTCTAACGTGTTATTGATTCCATTGTAATAAAACAATAGTATATTTCCCTTCAAAACAATCACATGTTAATTCCAGGCTTTAACATTACAGTATTCAAATAGCTTGCATGTTCACAAGAGAACCAAACACTGTTAATATAATTTCTTTTAAGTTAAAAAAAATCACATAACTAATATATATATATATATATATATATTACCTTCCATAAACATATGATGATAGATGAGACAACAATTACAAACTTTCTTCCTTTACCACAAAAGACCTTGTGAGATTGTTGATAATTATCAATATTGATTTAACATAAAAACAAATAAAAAATTTAGTACAATATCTCTTTCCCAAAAGAAATCAGTGAATTATATGATTCAATATTCCCAAATTCCTTGACATACAATTTATCCCAATTATATTTTCCTTCTTAATAACCTGTTAGTCTTCAAGACTTGTTACAAAAGTTTCAAAGGTGGCTAAATTACTCTCATTTAGCTCTCAGATAATTTCTTTTTTTATTTAAACACAAGGTGGTAACCTTTTCCTATCAAAGGTCTTTCCACCCTCTTTTCAAAGCTTCTTGAGGGCAGGGAGTCAGAATTTACTAAATCTTAAAGTCTCCATTAACCTAAGTTGAATGCAGTCTTCAATCAATATTAGGTTAACAAAAACTTAGCTCACACCTGAAATCATTTCAAACTGCCACTTACAAACTTTCAAATGGTATTAGCAGATAGACTCAGATCACAACTTTAATTACTTAAAATTAGACCCTTTCAAGCCATCAAATTCAAAACCCAAACTTAAAGGAGTAACATTTAACTCAGGTAACTGTAACTATTTCAGATCTGAATTACACACACAGACACAGCCAGAAACAACTCTTTTGTATCAAATTTACCAAGCTTAGACTGATACCCTGGCCAGTACCAGATCAGAACATAGAAACATTTTCCCACTCTGCAGGCCTGTACAGAGATGTGAAAGTCTCCCATTGATGTTTAAATACACATGTACACACATATATACACACACATATATGTATGTTATACATATTTTTGAATGTGCCAATTAAGATCAGTCAAAAAAATCACTTTTTTAAAGAATCAATCAGAATTTAATTCATTAAGATTTTTGAAATAGCTAACCAATAGTTAAAATTGAATGCATTCCTAAGTAACTTTATAAAGTTCAAACACAGTTACTCTATTACATAAATATTAGTTTTTAGCACAGTCTTAATTAAAAGATGAAATCTGAATTTCATAGTCCCAGAAAAAGTCATCTTCCCCTTTCCTTTAACTAATTGACAATCAATCTGCCCATTTCCCCTTCCCCCTCCCAAGGGCGGGGGTTTCTCAGCCCACCTAAAATTAGCTTAAGAAAAAATAGCTTAAGAAAAAACTTAAGAAATTAGCTTAAGAAAAAATATAATCATTGCCCAACCCCCTACTCCTTCCCAAACCAGGAAGAAGGCATGGGGGTCCCCATTTTCTTTTTCTTTCTTTTAAGGTTTTTGCAAGGCAATGGGGTTAAGTGGCTTGCCCAGTGCCACACAGCTAGGTAATTATTAGATGTCTGAGGTTGGATTTGAACTCAGATACTCCTGACATCAGGGCCAGTGCTCTATGTACTGTGCCACCTAACTGCCCCATCCCCATTTTCTAAAACAAGTTTTGAAGGGTCTTACCCTTCCTGCAGTGAAGCATGCATTCCATCTGAGACATAGGTTTGCGTTTCGAAGAGAGAGAGAGAGAGAGAGAGAGAGAGAGAGAGAGAGAGAGAGAGAGAGAGAGAGAGAGAGAGAGATAAACTAGAGAACCACCCAAGGATAATTTCCAGGAGCTCACGTGTTTTACTTTTGTCAAATCTAATTCCTTCAAAGAGGCAAGCACACAGCTGGGGGGGGCGGGTTGTATTGGTATTGGATTTCCCCCCAATTTTCATTCTTTATCAATTTATAGGTAGGTAAATATGTCAATTGGACTGAGGGTCCAACCCAGGTTTTTAATGTCTTATCTCTCATTCACAGGGCAAAAGTTGAACTCCCTTCCCCTTACAGGACCAGGAATTAGGTTGAGGATAATGCCTAAAGAGATCCGGATACAAATTTCACATTTAACAATGAATGAATGATACTTTAAGAATAGGGGGAGGTCTCCACCCCAAGCAGCCATCAATTTACATCTCCACCCAAATTCTTTCTGTTACATTCAAATTCTCTTCATCTTCCCCAGCATCAGTAGGTGCTATTTAAAAGCTCCTTCCCTTTGTCATTGTCTCCCTGATATTTTACAGATCTCTGATTCTGTATCTTTGCTCCTTTCAGTTGTATGGATTTCAGCATTCTTGGGAGACATTTGATTTAGTTTATTGTGCCTTTACCCCAAATCAAATCCCACCCTTTTCCCTCTCCAGGGCTCTGCTTACATTTCTAAAACTGGTGCTACTATTTCAACTAGAGATAAGACATTATTTTGGTTAAAATGTCACTAAGGGGGGGCAGCTAGGTGGAGCAATGGATAGAGCATAGAGGCAGGAGTACCTGCATTCAAATCCAGCCTCAGACACCTAATAATTACCTAGTTGTGTGGCCTTGGGCAAGCCACTTAACCCCATTGCCTTGCAAAAACTAAAAAAAAAAAGTTACTAAGGAGTAACATGACAAGTAGTTCCCTGAGAATGACTTTGAAAACATTATATCTGAGTGTGAGCTAAAGGTGTTTACAATTATTATCAGGTTATTTCTGATGGAGAAAGAAAAAAGCAAAAAGAACCATAGGGTGAGGAGGTTTAATTCATTAAATAGGTAGGAAGAGCTGAGAATCCCAGGAGGTGATACAAAAGACACAAAAAGAGGAAATTGGAAGAAATGAAGACAACTTTTTTTTCCAAATGTTGCCCAAAGCCAGCCTGTCTGATCATGACCTCTGAAAAGCTGTATTACAACAAGTATAGAAATGAATGGCAGAAGAAATCAGCAAAAGTCTTTGGCTGATTCAGTCAAACATATGAGATGGAGCAGATCTATTTAGTGACAGTACTTGGAGGGTGGGTGAGGTGTATATAAACACAATGAAAATGAGGGCAGATTGCAGTCAATGTGTAAAGTATTTGCAAGAGAGGATTCAATAAAGGATTTCATGTTTCAAAATTCCAAGTTGTGACTCTACCTCAGGCAATTCAAATACATTTGAACAACAGTGTAACACAATTCATTATTATGTTAATCTAGATATACTTATTTAGATACTTCAACAGATCTCTGATTCTTGGGGGTCCTTCAACCAGTATAAATTATCACACACCAATGCCCTCTTCTCAAGTCCTGTCAATTTTTTTCTATTTCTTTGGAATTTTAATTTCTTTGAAATAACTTAAATATTGATCCCCAAGTATTTTCAAAATAGTACTACCTTCAACCTATATTAGTCTAGCCATTCTTCCCAAATCATCTCCCTGAGTATAGCAGTGATTTCATATGAAAGTGATATTCAATTTTTTTCAGTTGTCAGACTTTACATGAACCCATTTGGGCTTTTCTTGGAATGGCTTGTCATTTTCTTCTAAAGCTCATTTTACAGATAAGAAAACTGAGAAAAGCAGGGTTGAGTGATTTGTCCAAGGTCACACAACTGCTAAGTGTCTTAGGCCAGATTTAAACTTAGGTTAAGTCTTCTTGAATCCAGGTCTGGGGCTTGTAGTTGTACCACCTAGCTAACCCAAGGTGGTAGAGCCTAGATATTGTGATCCACTATTATTGGAGATAAAATTAGATCTCTATAAAATCATCAGTAAATTTATTCCATTTTATGTGTTTTGGTAGACCTGTTCCTAGTTTTGCTTATAATTTATTTCTTGGAATGATTTGACTAATTCTTGTCTCATGCTGGTCTTTTGGTAGCCTTTTTTCCTCCTTCCTGTGCTTTTCAATATATTTATATATAAATATAAAAAATATATAAATTTATATATATCTAAATATTTTATATATATTTATAAAGTACTTATCACAATGTCTGGCACATAGTTGCCACTTAATAAATGCTTTTTTCTTTCTTCTTTCACTTTTCACTGCCTCTGAGGTGAGGTTGCATATAATCATCCTCTACATTCTTATAAATGAGTTTATACTCTAAGTTGACTGCCATATCTCTCTGCCTGACAGGAAGATATGTTTTTTCTAGTTGAGATGATTTCTGGGCTCTTGGTCTCCTTGTTGTGGTGACTGTTATATATGAGTTAAATTGTTCTCAGAATTAAGGATTGCTTTTTATATATTTTTCATTTTTCAGAATCAATTTATATATCATAATAGAATTGTATAAATTCATGCATCTTTCTATATTAATCCTTTCTTCTAAGTTGATATTGATTTTGGCTTTTCTCCTAATTATGCAATGGTTTGACTATGCATGGAGCACTGATTTAGATATGACTCCTATAATAGTAATGAGTAATTTACTTTTTTCTTAAGTTTGAGTTTATTTAAAATTCTTTGATGTCTTTCAGTACTTTCTTTCAATGATTTTTCTTTTGTCAAATCTCATTCATTCAAGAAACTCAATACTGTGGCTTTAGGATAGTCTATAAGTTTGATCACTTTCATTTCTTATTCAGCATCCTATTTTCCAATGTATGTTTTGTTGCACTTCCCCTTATGCCTTTGAGGTAAAACCACAAAATATTAAGATATATTTTCATATGATTCAGAGGATGGTGACAAACTCTTCATAGAAGTTCATCTACTTCTTTATCCTTGGCAACAGATGTTGGCAAATTAGTGGTCCTTTATATTCATGATAGTATTTTGATTATGCTTGTCATGCAAGGGGAGATGACCAAGTAGCCCATGGAATATGTGATTGTATGCCTTTTAAGTATAATGAAATCAACTACACCAATTTCTCTTTTCACTTTCCAAAGAAAATCCATGAACCATACTTCCATTTGGCAGAGATTTTTTTCCACATCTCCTTGTTTCATCTATATTGATATTGATTCTGTCCCCCATCACTACTAGTGTATCCATTAGTGAGGAGTGGTATAATACCAAGAATGCTAGACTGGGAGTTAGGTGAACTTTGGGATCCCCTCTGATACTGACCAGTTGTATGACCTTGGATAAATTACTAAATCCTGTGCTACTAATAACTTAGGTTCTTCCCTTTGGGAATGGGGACCATAATACCTATAGGTATTACTTCACAGGGTAAAAAATTGTATATTGCACTTTACAAACCTTCAAGTGATAGATATAAATGAGTTGTTTGCATCATCATCTTTATTATTGTTTTGTTGCTAGAACAGGATATAACATTTACAGAACCAATGCTTAAGTTAGTTTTTATAATATATACTATATATTATACATTTTATCTAGTACAACCCAAAGTGGAAGAAAAAATGGTAGAGTAGCTAGAGAGCCAGCCTCATAGTCAGAATGACATCTGGCCTCTGACTCCCACTGCCCTTGTGAATTAGAACAAGTCACTCAATCTCTCGCTGCCCTAATAACTCTAAATCTTGAAGTTAGAATATAGTTGTTGACTTCCATTGATAGAGACCATTTTCTCACTTTTAGTTCCTTTCACCAATAAATTACAAGTCTAAATTATATAGTACTGCAGTGAAATTTTTGGATCTTTTGAGTCAATTGTTTTACCACCTAGTATTAGAACACACCACCTACTGTGTTCTGGGAAGTGATGATACAAAGAAAAGCCAAGAAATGAAAAATAAAAAAATAAAAAGACCCTGCACTTAAAGAGTTCACACTCTTAAATAAACTGTTCTTTTACTTCCAACATCCTCATCCTCCTATATTTGATTAAAAAACAACAAACACCATATTTGTAGGGACATTTGTCTCTGATTTTGTTCTTCCCAGGCATCATTCTCTGGAAGTCCAGTTTACAGTGTAGTCAGGTGGTAGCCACCAACACAGACCAAATTTTCAATAGAAACCAATGAAGGATTACCTCTGTGAGTTTACTTCAACCTATTGTCTTATATGTAGGTCAGAAAATCATGATTAATATGAATTGTGTACATAAGACTAGAAAATAAAGAAGTTCTTTTCTGAATAAAGCCCCAAGTGTTTACCAGAGATGAACAGCCCTCTCTAAAGTGTTGCTCTATAAATTGCTGAAGAATGAATGACAAACACATAGAAGCTAAGAATTTTATTTAAATTATGAACATGACCATCTAATGAGAGTTTGGTTCAAAGCTTTAATTTGAATTATCTCAAAAGGGGCATTAAAAATTTTGCAAGTAATATACCCTGATTGATATTACTCTTTGCCATGATTTCTTTGTCTACATTCTTTCAGTGTTAGTTTCCTTTTAAATAATAAAATATGAACTATTAAAGAATTATAACCTACTTATGAGTTCCTGGTAGAAGAATGTATATGTCTGAGTGTGCTCAGAAGGTCCAGTCACAGCAAGGCATAGCAACAACTCAAGGTGCATTTTTATGTCACCCATAACCTATATTTCTGTAGCAAGAAATTGAGAACTGGGCAATCCCCCTGGTAGTTGCTGTGAATACGGAGCAGTGGAGGGCATTGTCTCCTTAGCCCTCTTTGTTCTGGGTCAGCTTCAAAGTATGAAAGGTCACTGGCTGGGAGTGGATCATTATTTGTTGGCAGGAATCAAATGTTTTCCTCAGAGGAGCCCTGGAATCTAAGTCATGCATTCACTTTATTTTCTACAGTATTATCCAAGTCAGCAAAGAGGATTATAGCAACAGGACTTGCCAAAGATGCTAGTAGGCTTGAGTTTCAATCACCAAGTCAGCTTTTCACCCTGAATCCCAAGATCAATCTTTTTCTCCATTAATAGAAAGTAAATAGCTTGGATTTCAAGTTGACCTTATACCTTCCTGGTTCTCTTCAGTGCCTAGCAAAGTGTCTTTCACATTTGAGGCATTCTCAGATTTTTTCTTCTTAGGCATAAGTATGAATATGCTCATTAAAAAAAGCTAGTATGTAAAAGTTCAAATATATGCATGTATATTTATATGTGTGTATGAATCAGAGATGTGAATGAATTGAATGGGAGGTGGGAAAAGAGTGGACATTTATTTATTTATTTAAGGTTTTTGCAAGGCAAATGGGGTTAAGTAGCTTGCCCAAAGCCACACAGCTAGGTAATTATTAAGTGTCTGAGGCAGGATTTGAACTGAGGTACTACTGACTCCAGGGCTGGTGCTCTATCCAATGTGCCACCTAGCCACCCCCTGGAGTGGATATTTATTAAAAGATTTACCACTAAGTTGCTTTAAGCAAAGAACTCTTTCTGTTTATCTAAAATAGCATTTGATTTAGAGAGATTAATTTTTCCATGACTTTCAGAAGGATATTTATGAATGTATCAAAACATATTTATTTTACTTTGATACAGTGGAACAGAATTGTAAATAGAATGTGAGGAGCTTGGTTTGATGCCTAGCCTTGATTTAAATCCAAACCATGGCAATTGTTATTTTTATGACCTTGGGCAAGTCATAAGTAATATCTCTGAGCTTTGGGTTCCCCATCTTCAAAACACAAGATTGTATTAGATAGCCATTAAAGTCCCTTCCTGCCCTAAACATGTAACCTTATAGCGTCTTAATACTCTAGTCTTTTCTTTCTAAAGATCAGTTTTTCATTTGAGTGTTTTTTTGTTTTTGTTTTTTTAATTTATTTTTTATTCTCATTTTGTACAAATGCTTTCTTACATTAATAAAATGTTCTTGTTTACAAGAACAAAATACCCCTCCTCCCCCATGAATATAGATAGACTTGCTTGGGTGAAAAAAGTAAAGGGGAGAGAAAAAAAATTAAAATTAAAAAAAAATAATAGTAAAAATTGTAAGTATGGCCAGGTGGCGCAATGGATGAAGCACCAGCCCTGGAGCCACGAGCACCCGAGCCCATATCCAGCCTCATAAACCCAACAATCACCCAGCCATGTGACATGCAAGCCACCCAATCCCCACTGCCCTGCAAAAACCAAAATAAAGAAAAAAAAAAGACCCAAAATAAAATAAAATAGTAATAATAGTAGGGGTGGCTGGGTGGCAGACAGAGCATTGGCCCTTGAGCCAGGAGCACCTGGGTCCAAATCCAGCCCCAGACACCCAACGATCACCCTGCTATGTGGCCCCAGGCAGGCCATCCAGCCCCACTTGCCCTGCACCCTTCCCCAAAAAATAATAACAAAAAATGTGCTTCAGTCTTTGTTCCAACACCAACAACTCTGTCACAGGTGGATCACATTCTTTATGATAAGTCCATCACAAAAGTTACTTCCATATTTTTCCAACATTGCCATTGCTGATCGCAACTCCCTCCTTTCTTATTTCTCCACTACCATGTACTCTATTATCTCTCTCCTTTCACTCTGACTCTGCTGTAGGGTCGTTGACTGGCTCAGCAGACAGATCCCTGGTCCTGGGGCCAAGAAGCCCTGAGCCCCCATACCACCCCTTAGGCCCAGAATCCACCTGGCCCCATGGTCCTGGGCTGGCCTTCCAATCCCAGCCCCTTGCAAGAAGTAAAAAAGAAAATGTGTTATATCTGACCACTCTCCCCCCATGGTTCATCCTCTCCTCCTTTATTCACATCCCCACCCCTTCCCCCTGCTCCCCCCTCCTTCTTACTCCAGATGCCTATGCCCCATTGAGTATATATGCTGTTTCCTCTCCTAGCCATCTCTGATGAGAGCAAAGGTTCCCTCATTCCCCCTTGCCTCCCCCCTTCCATATCATTGCAATAGCTCATTGTAATAAAAAAAATCTTATGTGAAATATCTTGGACTATTCCCCCTCTCCTTTTTCTTTCTCCCATTGCATTTCCCTTTTTTTCTATTGACTCCACTTTTACACCATATTTTATCTTCTAATTCAGCTTTCTCCTGTGCTTCAACTATAAAAGCTCTCTCTACCTGCTCTATTACCTGAGAAGGTTCATATGAGTATTATCAGTGTCATTTTTCTATGCAGGAATTCATGCAGTTCATCCTCATTAAGTCCCTCATATTTCCTCCCTCTCCTCCAATCTCCATGCTTCACCTGAGTCCTGTATCTGAAGATCAAACCTTCTGTTCAGCTCTGGCCATTCCAAAAGGAACATTTGAAATACCCCTGGTTCATTGAAAGTCCATCTTTTTCCCTGGAAGAGGACATTCAGCCTTGCTGGGTAGTTCATTCTTGGCTGCATTCTAAGTTCTTTTGCCTTCCGGTATATTGTATTCCAAGCCCTATGAGCTTCCAATGTAGTTGCTGCTAAGTCCTGTGTGATCCTGACTGCAGCTCCACGATATTTGAACTGTGTCCTTCTGGCTGCTTGTAATATTTTCTCTTTGACTTGGGAGTTCTGGAACTTGGCTATAATATTCCTAGGGGTTGGTTTTTTGGGATCTCTTTCTCAGGGGGATCGGTGGATTCTCTCCATTTCTATTTTGCCCTCTGCTTCTAGAATATCAGGGCAATTTTCCTGTAGTAATTCTTTGAAAATGATGTCAAGGCTCTTTTCCTCATCATGACTTTCAGGTATTCCAATAATTTTTAAATTATCTTTCCTAAGTCTGTTTTCCATATCAGTTGTTTTTTCAATGAGATATTTCACATTTTCTTCTAATTTTTCATTTTTTTGGTTTTGAAGTATTGATTCCTGATTTCTGTTAAATTTATCAATCTCCCTGAATTCTATTCTTTGTCTGAAGGATTTGTTCTCCTCAGAGAGTTTTCTTATCTCTTTTTCCATCTGGTCAATTTTGCTTTTTAAAGCATTCTTCTCCTCAATAACTTTTTGAACTGTTTTATCCATTTGACCTAAGCTGGTTTTTAGCATGCTGTTTTCTTCAGCATTTTTTTGGATTTCCTTGACTAAGCTGCTAACTTCATTTTCATGTTTTTCCTGCATCTCTTTCATTTCTTTTCCCAGTTTTAATTCTAACTCCCTCATTTGATTTTCAAAGTCTTTTTTGATCTCTGTCATAGCCTGAGCCCAATTTCTGTTTTTCTTGGAGTCTTTAGATGCAGGAGCTTGTGCTTCCTCATCTTCAGACTGAATATTTTGATCCTTCTTGGGCTCATTTGCAAAATACTTCTCAATAGTCTTCCTTTTATTTCTCTGCTTGCTCATTTTCCCAGCCTGGGCCTGGTTTTGGGGTGCTTCCTGAGCTTTTGGGACACTCCCACAAGGGTCTGTGTGTGAGGCTCTGTCCTCCCTCCTGGTCTGTGAATGACCATAAGCGCCCCCCTCTGCCAAGGGGCTGAGGTGGGGGGGCCCTGTTGTTCTATGGGGCAGCCTAGACTGCGATCAGGATCTGAATGTGGTGAGAGCCCCAGAGTCCTGTTCCAGAGGCAGAGGACAGAGCTCTGCAGTCTCTCTCTCTTCACTTCCCTCCCTCAGCTCAATGGGCTCATGCCCTGGGGGCTCCTGCTTACTGGCTCTGCCTGCTTCTGTTTCCAGCTCTGGGCTGCAGAAAGACCATGCTGCTCCCTGTGTGTCCCGAGGGCTGGGCTCCATGTGCTCGCTCTGGCAGAGGTCCCCCACTGTTCCCCCACTTTGTGCCCAGTGCTCCCCGGGGTGCAGCTAAGGAGACTCCCCTGCTGCTGTGAGCTGAGGCTCCCAGTGCCCTGGGGCTGCCTCCAGGAGGCTGAAGTTCTTTGGCTCTGGCTGGCCACCCCTCTGGCAGGCCGCTTCCCCGATTCCGGGGAGCAGAGCCTTTCTGCTCTTTTCCAGGTTACCTTGAGTAGGAGAACTGCCTCACTGGGTCCCTTTGTGGGTTCTGTCTCTCGAAAGTTTAGTTAGAGTCCTTAGCTGATGAGTTTTATCAGAGAGCTCCTAAGACTGAATCCCTTCTTGTTGCCATCTTGGCTCTGCCCCCTGAGTGTTTTTTTTTAAATGCTACTTAAGTCATATGTGTTTTCTGGATGAAACTTAAAATGACTATTTCTTTTTTCTTCTTCCGCAAAAATAAGAAGGTGATGAACAAACTTACATATAGATATACATGTATACCTATATATGTACATGTATATATCTATATCTATATCTATATCTATATCTATATCTATATCTATATCTATATCTATATCTATATCTATATCTATATCCACACAGTCTTAGAGGTTACTATTTTTCAGCCAAGACCCTACTCAGGTGAGAGAATAGTAGGGCATTCCAAAATGTTTCTGAGTAGCAAAGTGCATTCTAATTTATTTACCACTTCATCTACCCCCTCTTTCTCTGTATTATTGAAGTTCTTCTAGTTTTCCTGTTGTCAAACTTGTCAAAAAATAAAATTTGGGAAGATTAACAAAAAAAGTTATAAAGCCTTGCCTTTATGCAAAATATTATACTTAGTTCTTGGGGATAAATGTGAAAAAAACTGTTGCTATCTCTTTCCACAGGGAGTTTACAATTTAATATATATTTTAAAATTTCTTTTGCAAGGCAACAGGGTTAAATGATTTGCCCAAGGTCACACAGCTAAGTATCTGAGATCAGATTTGAATTCACGGTCAGTACTCTATCCATTATGTCATCTAACTAGTCCAGTCTTATTTAAATACACAAAAAAATATGATTCAAAGTAGAATATTATAAAGGCAAAGGAGGAACAAAACAAAATATTTCAGGAAAAAAATGAGGCAGAGACTATACAATATAGCATGTCACTAAAAACCCTTAAGGAGATTACAGTTTAGTTGAAGAATCTTGACATTTATGTACAAATCAGTTGAAATAAATGACAGGTAAACATCAATGGAGACATCTTTAGAGGAGAAGAGATCACTGTGGTCAGAAAAGAATTTATAGGGGCAGGTAGGTGGCACAGTGGATAGAGCACCGGCCCTGGAATCAGGAGGACCAGAGTTCAAATCCGGCCTCAAGACACTTAATAATTACCTAGGTGGGTGACCTTGGGCAAGCCAATTAACCCCATTGCCTTGCAAAAAAAAAAACCTAAAAAGAAAAAAGAAAAGGATTTATAAACAATAATATCTAATATGTAGTGTTTTACATTTCACAAAATAGTTTGAATTCATAATCTCATTTAATCTTCATAAAAATCCTATTTAGTTAGGTGCTATTATTGTGTCCATTATATAGATAAGGAAATTTAGAAATAGAAAAGTTAAATTGCTTAAAATTACTCAGTGATTTTAAGATATAGAATTTAGATCCAAGCCTTCCTGACTTGACTTCTAATACACAATCCTCTATACTGTGCTGCTCCTGTACGTTCTGAATTGATAACTATAAGGCAGAATCCATACTTGCAAGAAGGAGAGAGCAGAGAGAACTCCATTCAAGAAAGGCCCCCAAATTTCCATTAAGTTGAGAATGAAATTGAGAGACAGCAAGACATCTTGAATAGGAAAACTGGGTTTGAATTCTGTCTTTGATACTTAAAGATGTGTCACCCTGGAAAAAAGTCATTTAATGTTGTTGAACTTCAGTTTCTTCATTTGTACAATGGACATAATAAGTTACTACCTTATGGATTTTTTTTTCTCTGAAGAATTAATAGTATAGGGCAAGTATTTGGTAAGCCTTAAAACGTCATATACATGAATTATTTTTACTGTTTTCCCTTCTTCTGAATATGAACGCATATTTTAAAAAGTTAAAGGAAAAAGAAATACATGTATTATTCTAAAGTTTTCTTATGAAGGAGTTAATCCTGGTTTATCTGTAGAGTCTGTCAGTAGAGTGTAAACTCTTGCAGATTATACCAAGATTATTCTGGCATAATCATACATCAGATGGATGGAGGCAAGGGGTTATTGGTGGGTTTAAACAAACTATTAGAACACTATTGCATAATCTAGACTGGTAGGAATGAGGATCTTCAGTGAGGTGGTGGCAATAGTATATATTAGTATAGATAAATAGTACAAATGTATAGATAAAAAGGTGGATGCAAGACATAAAATAGATAGTACTTGCTTGATAGGAAAGGTAAGAGAGAAAAGTCTAATTCTAAACCAAATGTTGTAAACGTGGAAGAAAGGGTGAATAAGTGTAACATAGTTAAATATATTAAAAGTAAAAAGAAAATCTGTTTAATGGAAGGAAAATAAGCTTGGTTTTACACACACTGAATTTGAAATTCTAGTGGGATTTCAGGGCAGAGATATCTCTATGCAGTGAATTTCTCAAGATGATAGGGCAGGAGGAACAGATTTAGAAATTCAGAATATTGGTAAATGGGAGTAGATAAGATGGTCAAAGTGAAGAAGGCATAAAGAGAAGGGAAGAGGACAAAGGAGGAGTGAATTTTGAAAAATACCTACCATACATATTCAGGAAGAACTTAGAAAAAGAGATAGAGGAGTAATTACACCTTAAGGGTTTTCCAGAAGAGACTAGTGGAACTACAGAAAAAGGAAGGAGTTGAAAGAAAAGAGAAAGTGAGTAATCAACATTGTTAAAAGTAACAGAATTCAAGGAATATTAAAATTATAAAATTGCTTTGGTTTTGGTGATTGGTAAGGCACTTATGCCCTTTGAGATAGGAATTTAAGAAGAATGGTAGAGGAGTAAACTGTATTGCAAAATATCATGAGGAAAGTACAAAAGAGGATGTAGACTTTAACAAGTTCTGTAGCTCTGGGCAAGTTTACAAGTGAAGAAGACCACTGTCCTCCTTAGCCTTGCAACTGGCAAGATCAAAGATACTTTTTGGAAATATTGACCCAATTTCACACTTATGTCATGTAGATATGACTGTAAATCTTTATAATAGGGACAATAGCAATATCTACCTCACAGCCTTGTTGTGAAGATCAAATAAAATGATTTATATAAATATCAATTATTTTTATTAAGTATCTCTTTTAATAATTAATTTTAATAAGTATCTCTTTGCAGCAGAGAATTTCCCTCCCCCCACCCCACCCTCCATTTTAACAATACCAGATGGATGGAACAGAAGGATCAAGGACTTGGAAGATCAGAATATATTTGTAGACAGATGAGAAGGAGACAGAGAAGGATTTAATTTAAACATTCAGGTTAGGGAACAATATTTGATTTAGACAGAAGAATGAGATGGTGGGGTCCAGGGCTCAGGTAGAGGGATTAGAGGAATTTTTGAGGAATGAAGAAGGCAGCTAAAGAGACTCATGGAAGACAAAAAACTCTGAACTTTATTCATTAGCCTAAGAGGGAGTCATTGCAGAATTGTGAGTAGTGGAATGAGATGCCTAGATCTATGTAGTGGAAAGATTCCTCTGGCAGCAATGTGAAGAATGATTGGACAAGAAAAGAGACTAGAGGTGCAAAGAACAATTTAGCATATATTACTATTACCAAGATAGAGATGATGCAGAAATACATTATTAAAAGATAGAAGATATTTGCTTCCTATATTTTATAATTCAGATCCTGAAACATTAATAATAATAAAATATGAAATATATAATTATGTTTATTCATTTATACATTTATACACCAACAGTGGTGTAAATGTTTGTTTATATATATATAAATATATGTATATACATGTTTATATTTATATGGATGTGGTGTATTATTGATATTTTATGTATTATTGTTCTCATTTTTCAGTCATATCTGATACTTTATGACCCATTTTCAGTTTCCTTGGTAAATATTCTAGAGTGGT
The DNA here is from genome assembly GCF_037893015.1 of Macrotis lagotis. Lineage (NCBI taxonomy): Eukaryota > Metazoa > Chordata > Mammalia > Peramelemorphia > Peramelidae > Macrotis > Macrotis lagotis. The sequence goes on along the minus strand of NC_133658.1, from coordinate 142,539,275 downwards.
TTACTATTTCTTCTCTAGCTCATTTTACAGGTGAAGAAATTGAGGCAAACAAGGTTAAGTTACTTAACCAGGGTCAAAAACTAGTAAGTATCTTAGGCCAGATCTGAAGTCAGGAAATGAGTCTTCCAGACTCTTGCCTTTGTTCATTGAAATATCAGTTGCCTAGATCTATGCTTATCACTATGCTAATTACAATATATGTTCTAGTTTTTATTCCTGTTTGTTATTTTTATCACCATTTCATATGTCTTTATGGTGGTCCTTATGTCAGAGGTGTAGGGTTTTATATGGAACTGGAAATTGTTTCTAATAATGTTTCAGAAAGGTTCATGCCATAGAGCACAACTCTATAAAGCAGGTTTGTATCAAATCTGTTTTATGGCTTTAAATCACTTGATCAGAATTGAATTGGGTCAAATACATCTTCTACCTCCACACATTCTGGTTATATCTCCATATTTTTGAGTTTATATCTGATTTATTATTTTTTCTTCCTTTTCCCAGTCAACTTCTCCTTGCCAAGGAGGCCAGGTCTGCTATTGGGATCACATACTTTTATCAATTCAGTTCAGGTTTTATAAAGATCCTGATGCTTTTTAAAATGTTACTGATCTGTACTCGATATGCTAAAATGGACATAGTAAATTGTGGAGAATTACGTGTGAGTCTGTGCATATATAATGTATATGAAAATATCCCTTCCTCTTCTTCCCCCAACACACACACACACACACACACACACACACACACACACACACACAAACACACAGACTGATCTTAGAAGCCCTCTGAGGGCACTATCTCCCCCCCCCCCCCATACCACATACTGTTCCTTCTGCTGAGAAAATGTGATTATGGCTCCCTCCCATCCATTTTCTATTTAAGGAAAGTTCTTAAAATATAAGAATTACGTGACTTATCCATCTCAGATAAAAAGAATTCTTTTTATAGATCAAGAGGCTGAATGCTTATTAATAGCAGTAAAATTTTCCATATGCTTTGTATCAAAGGGGAAGCTGACTAAAGTATGGTGATGCCTTTATGGCAATAATAACAGCAGCAGATGAATAATTATAAAAGTGAGATGGAATTGAAAGGCATTTTAATTTGTCATTACTTCTCTATGTTCTGAAAGGCTCTGGATAATTACACTGACTCTAAAAAAAGGAAGTGTGTGATATTTTCCCTCATTATGAGATTAAATTCTCAAGACACTCCTTTTACTATAAGTTAAAATAAAGATTTCTCTGACTTTCGCTAATGATGTAATCATGCCTTGAAAACTGTTCAGCTGCTGACACATTTGGTCTTCTCACTTACATGGAGAATGCTGCATTGCAAGCTTGTTTGAATTGGAGAAAGTGAACATTCCTGAGTGTGTCTCAGCAGTTTATACAGATGGGATTTTTCTTGTTTGTTTTTTGAGAACTTTTGACCTTCTTGAGACATTAATTTGCAAAGCCAGGAACTACTATAAGATTTTCCTCGAGTCTTAGGTGAAGTAGTGAAGGATGTTGAGAAATCTTTTTTAAATGAGCTTTTTGATAATAACTATAAAAAGAAACAAAAACAAGGCTGGGAACCCAGGGGGGGTACACAGAGACAAGATTTCAAAGCTCTCTTCTGTAATAAAATGTTTTTATGCACATATTCTATATTCTCTTCTGGCCTAACTAGCAATGACTTTCATGCTCAAATATGGTCGGATTATTTGTTGAGTATGTTTTCTAACAGTTGTTTTCAGAAGACAAAATACTAGGGGAAAACTTTACATATTTAGGTGTTTTTTTATATCACAAATAGTTATCTTTATGTCCTTGCTGACTGCTAAATATTTGAATCAGGCAATGGTATCTGATTGATCTAGGGTCCTTACTGATTCCTGCACTTGATTGATCCTAGAAGAAAAAGAAATATTAGTGGTAGTGGCAGTAGCAGCTGTGGTAACAGCAATAGTAGAGGTTGTGGGGATAGTAGTGGTTGTGGCAATAATAGCAAGAATAGCAGTAACAGTAGTAATAGTAATAGCAGCAACAACAACAGTAGTAGTAGTAGTAGTAGTAGTAGTAGTAGTAGTAGTGTTAGAAGCAACAACAGTTATAGTAATAGGAATAATAGTAACAGTAGCAGCAGCAGTAATTGTATTAGTAGTAGAAGTAGTAGTAGTAATAACAGCAACAGCATCAGTAGTAGTAGTAATAGTAATAGTACCAGCAGCAGCAGCAGTAGTTAGTAGCAGCAACAGAAGCAGTAGCAGTAGAAGTAGTAATAGAGCAATAGTAGGAGTAGTTTCAGTGATAGTACTTGTCATAATACTACTACTAATCAAAGTAATAGTAGTAAGCTGTAGTAGTAGCTCGCTTTGTAAAACACTTTGTTTGCCAAGAGCTTTGCATATGCTACATCATTTAATAAAAACAAGGTGCTCTCATCTCTCATGTTTGTGTTCTCTGTGATCCAGTAATATTGGCCTCCTAGGTGTTTTTCTTACACAATGGTCATCTCCTAACTCCGGGCATCTTCTGTGACTTTCCCCTCACCTCTGCCTGGAGACTTCCCTGTCTTCCTTCAAGTCTCATCTTAAGCCATACTTTCAAAAACCTTTTGCAGGTCACCTCATGTTGTACTGATTTATCTCCAATTTATCCTGTCTGTATCTTGTTTCTACAGATATATTAGGTTGTCTCCCCACTAAGTTGCAAATTCCTTGATGGTAGGGCTCCCCCACCCCCTTCTTTGTGTCATCAGTTTGGCACACAGTTTGGCTTAATAAGTATTTGGTGACAATGATATTGCCTAACTATTTGCCTCAAAAGTCAGTTTTCTTTTTGATCTACAGTTTTCAATTTGACCTTGAACACAGTCATCATTCTCATAGTTCAGTGGATTCTCCTCTGCTTCTTCAAGTAACTGTGAAGAACTGGACTTGATTTTCCCTTGGAATCTGTCATATATAATTGGTTGCATTGGCAGTCTGCTGATCTCTAACCTCCTTCTATTCACTCTGGAGAGAGAAGGCTTTTGGAACTCAAGCATTTAAGTGTCTACCTAACTCCAGGGAAAATTTTGTAAACGGGCAATATATCCTTCTATATAAGAGACATTGAATACTCTACATGGAGTGGATTTCAGAAAGTTCCTGAGTTGGGGGACAGTATCATAAAACTTGGCCTGTTCATAGCTTTTCCTGAAGTATGTCTTCATCTTGGAACTTCATTATGTTTATAGATTCAAATTGAAAAAAGACTTATTATCATCTAATCCAAGATTCTCAGTTTAGTCTCCAAATATAACAAGGGAAAGAAATTGAGGCCCATAAAACCTATGGTTTTTTCAAAGATACAGAGTTGTAAATCTGGCAATAGAATCCAAGTCTTGACTCCAAGTTCAGTGCTATTTCCATAATACCCTACATTCACTTCCCTTTCCATCCAAGATTATTCTTCTTTAATGGCCTCACTCTACTTAAAAACTTTTAAGTGGTTCCACATAAACTACCAAGCAATGGAGAGTGTCTTATTCTAGCATTCAAGGCCATGTTCAAGTGTCAAATTTACTTCCAAGTTTTACTTTATATTATTTTTCCCTATATATTTCATACCTCCCCCATGTTGAACTATAGAACTCTTTCTTCCTGAATTTCATCTGTCAAATCTTTTCCTTTCTTCAATGCTCTTCATGACACTTCTCTGACTCCAACAAGTAGATGTGATTGTTTATTTCTCAAATCTCTTAGTCTTTCACTTACAGACAGAAATTGACAGAGACAAAAAAGAGCCAAAATTTGAATTCCAGTTCTTCCTGACTTTATCTACTATGACATACTATACCTTTTTTTATTATTTATCATTAATTCCTTTCTTAATTTGGGAATATAAATTGGATTCCAGGTAAATCTATCCAAATATATAAAGATTCAAAGATTTTTTTTCATCTGATTTAAAGAGTATTTAAAGTATAAAGTATTTAAAGTATAAAGAAAGGTTCTAATTGAATGGATGTACATGACTCATCCTGTCCTCTTTTGGCACAAGATCTGCATCATACCTTTATAACCCTCAACACTGTGCATAACACCTTTCACATAATCATCATTCATTAAGTGTCTGATGAATTAAATTGGTCAGATTCTCAAAACACTTAAAAATCTTGGATATTTAAACAATAATATTGGAATCTAGTTTTAAGCAAGAGTTGTGTTTGCTTTTTAAAAATTATTTTTCATTTATAATTATTATGACCTGATTTTCTTCTTTTATGGTTGGGTTAGGGGTGGGAAACATGAATTCATCAGTGTAGGCAAACTGCCTACAGTATGGAAGCTCCCTTCCCTAATGCAGTTCAGTAACTCCCTGCTATTTACAGTCTTAGAGTATTGCCTGGAGCTCACTGAGACCTTGCAATTTTCTCATAGTCACACAATGTGTATAAGAGATAGATTTTGAACCGTAAGCCTTCAAAAAATAACTTTCTTAATTTCACCCATTTTTCAAATTGAATCTTAAGAATATCTGAAAATTGTTCATAACTGTATGGAGGTAAACATTTCTACTTAAAGTACAGATATCATTTGGAGTAAAGATGTTTGCTTGTTCAGGAGACTTATGGTTCTGATTGCTAAGTGATGAATTATCACCAGTCTTGATAAATAGGTTAACACTGAAGAATCAGGACAGTCAATGTATTCATCATCTTCCTATTATAAACTCCCCCTGAGTTGGCTTCTCATTCTAAAATTAAATGAGGCCTCCACTGAGGCAGAGCCTAGTTTCCCATATCCCATTCCTATACCAAAGATCAGATTAAATAGCATCTTGAGAAAGTTTCATTGCTTTGAACCAGTAGGTGTTTTTCTAGGTCCCTGTTTGACTTTAATTAATGCCCTTTGAAAGGTAACCTGAAAACAATTCTTCCTATATGGCTAGCTTAGAAAAACCTGGTTTCAAGGATTGTAAGATTTATTCTTGACTATAGCCTGAATTTTCTAACATCATTCTTATCCTAACAATGGGGTATGTTCTTTGTTTGCCATCAAGGTTACTTCTTAGAAGAAAGGTGTTTACATCATATATGCTCATCTGTCTGAGCAGTGTCACTGGCATTCTATTAACTATACATTCCTGACAATAGAAATTCAATTTTGTTTATTCTTCTTTTCTTCTTAGGACACTTAATTTAGTACTTGGATTCATGGCTTAGCAAACTGAAATTCTCTATGATACACAGAATTGGCAAGATTTCTTTGGTGTCCTATCCTTCTATCCCCTTATGCTTCACCTGCAAAACTTGGATGGTTTGGAATTAGGGAGACAGGTTTTGGAAGTAAAAGGGATTTTAAGAACATCCATCCCAGACTCCTCTTTTTACGACTGAAAGCATTGAAACTCAGAAGTAAAATGTGATTTGCCTAAGGTAAGGCAGTCATTTAATGACTAAGTCAGAACTCAAACTAAGAATTTTCTCAATCTATTCCCAGTGTTTTGGGGTATAGGCAAGAAAAAGTACAGCCAAATTTCAACCAAGCTCCTATGATACCCAGTTAAGGGTTCTTTTCATAATCACTAAAAAACTCTTTTAGCACAATTGAATGTCATGAGAGATGTTGGAATAGGTATCTGTGGTGAGAAAGGTAAGCCTTTTTTCCCCTTCTGTATTACAGCCTGAAGAATCAGTAGTGAAAACATCTGGGATGAGAAAACAAGGGATGAGGAAAAAAAAATCAGGATTGCTTCTGCCAAGGAGAATCACTTACCAACCAGTGGAGGAGGAGTCTTTCTTGGACAATGAACATTTCTTAAATGGATTCAAAATTTCACATAGTAATTTTAGTGTGGGGAAGCAACTGGATTTTCTTTCTTTAAAAAAAAATGTTTGTGGTAAGTTAAGACTTTGGATGGATTCAAAAAATCTTTCCAGAAAACAGATTCCACACTCATTCTCAAGTATAATTCTGTAGCAAATGGTTGAGGAAGAATATCTTTCAACCTCAAAGACAAAAGAGATTTTAGAACATAAGAAACCCCACAAAATAAACTCAACTTTTGAGGAATTTATCCTAGATTTCTTCAGAGTATAATTATTCTGTTAAATTATTGATGATTGTGATGTAAAACCATCTTCTACCAGAAACAATTTTTCTCCACCATGTTCAGTATGATGGTGTCAATGGGCAGAGAACCAGACTGAAGCTCAATCAATAGGATATGTATAATGGATGAGTTCAATGCCTTTTCGTGCTGCCCCTAGAAATGTGGATGGATAATGGCAACTGAACAAGGACACCTTGGGAAAAAAGAATGAAATCAACAACTCTTTTCTCTGTCATTCAAGGTGGAAACAAGAGCTTTCCCTTAAGAGACCAAAAGAATATTAAATCTAAAGCAGGAGTGAAAAAGCATGCCCATGGGATGATGACTTCCACAACAGTTGGTTCCAGGTTCCTCCCCACCCCCCAAGGCACAAGATAAAGAAAAGAGTCCTTTAAAATGATTGAAAGTAAATGACTATTTTCTTTGACATGAACTTTTCTTTGACATGAACCTTTTAATTTGGGGAGGGGGGTTGTGATTATACCAACAGAAATTAATTTAACAGGGTAAGAGAAAGAATTTTAATTTGGCCAGAGCATTGGGGTGGAGATTTTTTAGTGTGATTCATTATACCTTTCTAATGTCACTGCCCTGGGTTTCCTGGAGGCTCCACAAAAATAAACATTTAGTTCATATGTATATACATCAGTGCCACAACTGGTGCCCAGGTAGAGTTCATAAAGGACATGATGATAGTAGGGAGTCCTTTTCCTGACTTCCAAAAAGAAATTGGATTTTCTGGATTGTGAGTGCTATTTTTATAGAGAACTGAGGTGCTTGAAATTCAGTGAGAAATAAAAGAAATATATTTCAAAAGAAGGCAAACTACCATTTTAATAATGCCATTTTTGACTTAAACAGGATACCTGTCTTTTGAAGAGGAGCCTCCACTGTCTATAGAATGACCAAGAAAAGGCAAGGTGGAGCACATAGCTTAGACACAGCAATAGCCAAGCAAGGGCTATCCAACATGAAAAGAAAGAATCATGTTCCAGCAGTATAGAGGCTGGCATAAATGCTTCAGAACATCTGACAGCCTCCCATCTCACCAAAGGTGGCTGTGTAAAATATACTTTATCAATTTTGTTATAAAGTAAGAAAAGTCTGTATATGCATATGTATATAAATATATTAAATAGTGTTTGTTTCTTTATGTGTGCAGTGAGTGGGCTATGCAGTCAATGAACTGGAACCCTTTAAAAGTGCTGCTGCTGTTTTCCACATAACCTAATATAATATATTATTTTATTAACAATCAACAGAAAATTTTCTGGCTTCAACTTGAGACCATTCCAAGTTTTCTGTTGATAAATCTCCCATATTTGTTTCAGATGTTCTTGCCTAGGGTTATCACCAGATTTCATCTGTTTGAATGCTAACTGAAAGAGAGTAGTTTTTCTCTCAATGATTGGGACACAGGAGGAGGTAGACTTTAACATTCACAGACACATGCATATGGAAAGAAATATTCAATTTTACCTAAGAAAGAACCAGTCAATCATAATCTCTTTGCCAGATCAGGGCCAAAGATGGGCCTGCCCTTTTATTTCCCTCTCATTCAAGCTATCATTTCAAGGGACAGGAGTAGGGGAATGGGGAGAATCAGGACAGAGAGTCTGGGTAGTTGGATTGAGAAGGATGATATACTGTGCTATCATCTGACTCCCTCTGACTCCCTCTGACTATCATCTGACTCCCTCTGAACCAGGCCATCTATATTCAGTGTAGCCTGCAAGGTTGAGGGTATCTCTTTTCTAATGCAATGACTTGAACCTCCCTTGGCTTTGCTTTCCCCCTACTTCTGGGCTCCATTGGTTAACATTCCTTGTATAATTTTAAATCCTTTAACATCCATTAGTTTTACAATGAGAAATTAACTGAAATTATGACAAGAATATGTTTGATTTAAATTATAAAAAAACAAACTTCCTATCTTTCTATTTGAGATTTTATAAATCAATCCAATCCAACAAGTTTTTAATTAAGCCTCTAAAATACTGACAGTATCATCCTGGGCCAGTGATTAAGCCCCTAGTGCTTTCAGATGACTTTATAAGATATTGTTATAGACCTTCTGAAATAAAGGGAGTATCTATAATGGAAAATCTACATAGAGATGAAATCACAAGTTGGGATCTTTTCTTTCCTCTACTCAAAAAGGAAATGAAATAAAAATATATGAATCCTTTAGAAATGTTAACAAGAGAGAAGCCTGTTAAACTACAGGTGAATGTGGGAATCTTCTAACACATGAGAGAATCAAATCAGAGACCTTTAGGGAGATATAATTTTACTGCTTTCTACATAATGCTTTAGAGCATTAGTATAAAATTAAAATAGAAACATAGTTCCACAGGCTGAAAAATAACTTAGAAAACTACAAATGAACATTATATGTGTTGTATCATATTTTTATTCATTTTGTTAAGTATTTCCCAGTTTCGATTTAATCTGGATTGGGTACATTCAGAAGTTTTGCTCAAGGAGTTTGAAATATCTACCTACAGAACAACAGCAGTTCATACAGTATCATCTGATGCCCATAAAATTTAACAATTTACATGAGAATGCAGGGAAACATTTATAGAAAAATACATTTACTATGAACCAGGTGGGGAAAGATGTCATATTAAGAAGCCAGAAAGGTCTTAATTATTAAACATTTAAAATAATTTAATTTCAAATTCATATAGCAACTAATCAGGTCAGTCAAATAATAGACTGTAGAAATGTTATTTCCCAAGCATGACTCTGTAGTAAAATTTTACCTTTGTATTTTCAAAGATCCTTTTTTTCTCTTCTTGTAAACTTATTTTAAAAGGCAAATGTAGTTCTTATGTGTATTGGGAATTGTGCTAAGTCCCGGGGATAATAAGAAAGGCAAAAAATAAAAATAAAAACAAAACATAGTCCAAGTAATTCACAATATAATGAAGAAGACAACATTCAAATAATGATGTGCAAAGAAGATATGGAAGATGATTGCTAGCTCACTGGTTAGCTAAGTAGATAGATAATCAATGGAGGGTAGATACTAGACTTAAAGAGATGAGGCTTCTAGCAAAAGGCAGGTTTTTTAGCTGAGAATTCAAAGAACTGGGGAAGTCGGATAGCAGAATTTAAGAGAGGGAAAATTCTAGGCATGGGAGATAATCATATACAGAGTAAGGAGATGGAATGTTCTGGGTAAGAAAAAACAGAGACCAATATCATTTGATGGTAGAGCATGTTGAGGGAAGTAATGTATGGGAAGACTGGAAAGGTAGGAGGAGGTCAGATTATAAAAGGCTTTAATAGTCAAAGGATTTTATATTTGTTCCTAGAAATGAGGGATGCATTGAAATTTATTGAATGGGATTTGGGGTGGTGATACAGTCCTATTTGCATTTTAAGAAAATCCATTTGTCAGCTGAGTGGATGATGAACTGGAATATGGAGAGATTTGAGGCTTGGAGACCAGTCAGTCAAGAGGCTATAGCAATAGTCTACATATCATGAGATCAGGGCCTGCCCCAGAACAGCATACTTACCTTTATTTTATTTTTGTAGACAATCAGGGTTAAGTGACTTGTCAAGGGTCACATGGTTAGTAAGTGTCTGAAGCTGAATTTCAACACCTCCTAACTCCAGGACCAATGCTCTATCCTAGCTGCCCCACACTTATCTTTATTCTACTGACTCCTTTCCTTGCCTTTTCCATGTACTCTATTCTCTCCAATATCTAAGCAAGCTCTAATCTACACCCAATGTTTCTGGTTCTGGACCACTGGGCTCCTGAAAATTATCACTGAGTCCAAAGAAAGAGAAGTTATAAATGGCAGAATATGTATGGGCCAGTCATACAACTAATGATGGAAACATTGCCTCCTTTTTTATTCCTTAGTGAGTACATAAGAATGATTTGTAATCAACTTACCCAACTCTGTTCTAAGCAATAGTGACTTCTGTCTTCATTGTAGCCATACTGTATGCAAATGGGTACTTCTAACATGTTTAGGGGGAAAAAACTTCTTAAGTGTGTAAATAACCTTCTATAATCTTCTAAACCACATTTATTTCCTTAGCAGATCCTTTTCCTTTGATAGTTATAAACTACAAAAAAAAAAGCCTGGATTTGGAATCAGAGAACCTGAATTCAATATTTATTTTTGATCTTAGGCATACCATTTGATCTCTCTAGGTAGAGAATGACTAATTTCTGAAATAAGATTGCTTTAGGTCATTTAATGTTCTACTTGGTAAAAGGCCCTGTCCAATGATGGCAAATGCCTTAACAATAAAGAAATTAATGACATTTTACTGCATATTGCATTACAAGCTTAGTTTTCTAACATGCATGGTCATCAATTAACCAGTAAAATACAAGGAGTATAGGCATAGTCATTGCTGAAGGGATAATACAGCTAAAGTAGAGATAGAAGGTCTATTTGTGGTGAGGATAACTAGAGTCTAAATTTCACTTCTTTTGTTTACTAGTTGTGTGATTAACTGGCAGCCACTTAACATTTCTGAGCCTTGTTTGGGGGTTATCTGTAGTACCCACAGGGTTGCTTCAGGGCTCAAATGAGATCATAAATTTGAAACACTATATACAAGTGAACTATTATGTATGACATATATTCTAGCACCAGGCCCTTACCTGAAAGCTCTCTAACTTGTTCTCTGTTGGCAAAGGCTTGAGGAACTCAGGGTCACCTTCATGCTGGGATATGCAGGAGCCATTTTTTCCTATATAAGTTCATTTCTAATTTTTCAGTGTTAGCATTTATACCCCTAATATCAGTCAACATAAAATTTTCAGTATTAGGCTTTATATCTCATTGGAAAATAAACCAGGACTTGATTTATCATTTAGTTGATTGTCTTGGCCAGCAGAAGCAACCATGTTATAGTCTGCAGGCCTAATCAGAATAAAACAAAATAGGAGATATTTAGCAAATAATTTAAAATGGCAATAGAACATAGATGATGTTAATATATACTTGTTTAAGTCAGTAGGCAATTGCAAGGATGCTTATATATGATTTCTAGACTTATGAAAGTGACAGATAAAGTGTTAATGATGCAGATTAAATGTAAATTATGTTCCATCCTTTTGGAAAGTTGATTGTTGAACATTTATCAGCATAACCCAACTTCCATGTCATAATGAAGCATCAGAGAAAGACATAACTAGAATCTTCTCTGAATTATATGACAATCATACAACCTCAGGGAGTCCTAGATTTCAAGCAGGCTAAGCAGCTAATATATCTTTCTTTTTATTTTTTTTTAGATCTTAATAGTATTTTATTTTTTCCAATTACATGTAAGGGCAATTTTTAATATTAACATTTTTAATAAAATTTTGAGTTCCAAATTTTCTCCCTCCTTATCCTCTACTCCCCAGGATGGTAAGCAATTTGATCTGGGTTGTATATGTGCAATCATGTAAAACATATTTTCATATTTCATGTTGTATAGAAGAAACAGTTTGCAAATGGAAGAAAAACACATGAAAAAACAAAGAAAGTGAAAATAGCATGCTTTGATCTGCATTCAAACTCCATTAGTACTTTCTCTGGATGTGGATAACATTTTCTATCATGTGTCTTTTGGAAATGTCCTAGATCATTGTACTGCCAAGAACTAAGTCATTCATTGATCATGGTACACATTTTGTGTGCAATCTTCTCCTGGTTCTGCTCACTTCACTCAACAACAGTTCATGTAAGTCCAGGTTTTTCTGAAATCTGCCTGCTCATCATTTCTTGTAGCACAACAGTATTTCAATACATTCATATATCATAATTTGTTCAACCATTTCTGAATTGATGGGTATCCTCTCAATTTCTAATGGTTTGCCAAAACAAAAAAGAACTGCTTCAAGTACTTTTATAAAGGTAGGTAATTTCCCCTTTTTTATGATCTCCAGTGGTATTACTAGATCAGTGGATATGTATCCATAGTTATTTAATCCTTTGACATAGTTCCAAATTGCTTTCTAGAATGATTGGATCAGTTCACAACTACATCAACATTTCATTAGTGTCCCAATTTTCCTATCTCCCCTCCAATATTTTCCTTTTCTGTAATATTTATCAATCTTATAGGTTTGAAGGCTATATCTTTCACCATTAAAAAAAAATCTTCTTTTAGTTTTTTTTTTCTTTCCTGAGCACTATGATAAGGACTGGAGGTGGAGAGATAAAGAGGAGTAACAATATATCAAGTCATCAAGTATGCATTCCTGGTTTTAGGCTTGGTGATATAAATAAATCTCATTTTTTTTCTTTTTCTTAGTTGACCCCAGTAGAATCATACAGAGCACCCTCACAGAAATGTGGTGTGGATAAGCTAATCAATAAAAACTAAGTGCTTCAAATATATATGTTCTTCTTTTCTAGGATAAGATTGAGATGAATCAATTATTTCTATATGTCTTTATCATATTCCTCATCAAGACTTTCAATTTAATAAACACAAGGTACTGTGCCAATCCTGGGGACACAATGACCAAAACAGAGTTGTATTTGCCTATGGGGGGAGGGGAGAAAGGGGAGGAGAAGAATATTCAGAGAAGCAGATTGAGAGGAGACAATTAACTGGAGAGGAATTACAGAGAAGGTGCCGCCTAAGGTGAGCCTTGAATGAAAACATTCATTTTTCATAAGGTCAAATGAGTTGTTAATGCTCTACAGGCATGTGGAGTGATTTATGTAAATACAAAGAAACCTGGAGATAGAATGTCAAGTTCCAGTAAAATTAGTTGTCTAATCTAGATGTAATAATTGAATGTATGAATGAATGAATGGGATTGATATGACAAAAATATGAAAAGGGAATGGGAGACAATAATTAGGAAATTTCAAATGAGCACTTATGAAAAGATGATTAGTACTTGAACTAGAGTGAAGACTCCAAAGTCAAGAACCTAGGTGAATAAAAGAATAATGGGACTCATTTTACGATTTGTAGTTTTAAGTACAATCATCTTTTTTTCTATTCTACTATGTTATGGAAATGTTTTATTTAAGTTCAGAATAAAATGTAAAATTAAATAAAAAGACATAGGGAGGGCAAGTGTTATAATAGCATCAACTAAATTTGAACAAGAAATTAAATTGCTTTTGGTCAAGGAATTGACTTGAACACAGCACTGTGCAATTGAATATTTGGAATTGTTACCAGAAAAAATGGGTTCAAATTCAGGCTTTTTATCTATGTGTCCTTGGGAGAGCTACACAGTGCAGTAGATAGAACACTAATCTGGAGTCAGGAAGACTTACCTTCCTGAGTTCAAATTCAGTCTCAGACAGTTACTAGCTGTGTATCCCTGGCTAAGTCACTTATATGAGGTTTCTCATCTGGAAAATGAGCTAGAGAAAGAAACATCTCCAGTATCTTTACCTAGAATACTTCAAAAAGTGTAATGAAGAGTTGAACAAATGACAGAACAATAACAAAAACCCTCCTTGGGCAAGTAATTTGTTCTACATTTTCTCAATTTTAAAATGATGAGATTGAATGAGATAATCCTTAATAACCCTGCCTTCTCTTGATCTTATGAAGTATGATTTGAGAGAATAAAACCTCAACTGCAGAAGTCAACTAGTCTAACATTCTCATTTTAGAGAGGAAGAAACTAAGGTCCAGATGGTGAAAAGAGTTGAACCTAGATTTAAATCTAGGTTTCCTGATACTAAATTTAGTGCTTTTTTCCACTGGATCATGCTACTGTTTTTCTAGTAATGTTTTCAATTTTATAGCACAAAATAAACAAAAGTGTTTCTAACAGTTGGCCTCTCAATTCTGAGAAAAAGAAGCTATGGCAACTGGATTAAAAAGCATTTTTCTTTTAGTTCTCCTTTGCTGCCATTCCTTCCTATGATTAATTGCTCTTTAGTCACTACTCTGCATAGCACTTTTATTTGCTGATTTCATATTGCCTCTGCTTAATTAGCAATTCCTATTTCTCTAATCTTCACATTATGTGAAGGGGGGAATCTAATTTTGTCCTTTCTTCTGGCTACAGCCAACAGCTTTCATTGTTCCTAAGGGTTTTCCCTAAACAACTCCCTTGTGACAATTCAAACTTCCTCACCAGTTGTTATTGTCCCTAAAGTCCCGTTGAACAGGGGATCACTGTATCTCACAGACCTTTGTCATTTGTAGAGTGTAACGCCACAATTATCTTACTAGGCTGGTAAATGTTACCTCATTTCAAAAGATCTGGGGTTCCTTTGATTTGGGGTGCCTTGCTATGTTTATAGATCATATGTAACTCATCCATGACTTAGAAGATGACCATCAGCTGATGGTTAGACTTCCTAAAGTCCAGAACCCAGAATGATTCATTTAGAGATTAAAGAGATTTTGAAGATTTTCTAGTATAACATCTCATCTCTTTTCCATTTTGAAGATAAGAAAACTAAAGTCCATAGAGGTATGGTGGACTACTCAGTGTCATAAAGCTAAGAAGTAATAAAGTTTGGTTTTGAACAAGGTCCCTTTAATTCCAAAATAAGATACATCTCTACTATATCTCAAATTGATTCTAATTTAGTTCTTCTAAGTCAATCTCATCCTTTTTATTTTCACCCCTGAAGTGATATGTGTTTGTCCTTCAATTTTAAAGGAGACCACCATAACAGGGAAATGATGCTATGACAAGTACATGAATTGGATTAGAGTGGGGGGGGCGCTGTGCTAAATCATCAGCCTCACTTTCTCCTCCAGAATCATCTGGGTCTAGTGGCTAGATATGAATCAGGATGACCAGAGATGGCTCTGGTTGCAAGGCAATCAGGGTTAAGTGACTTGCCCAAAGTTGCACAGCTAGTAAAAGTCAAATGTCTGAGAATGGATTCGAACTCCCATCCTCCTGACTCTAAGGTCAGTGCTCTATCCACTTATCTGTGCTGACCTAGGTAGTTTTGTTGCTGCTATTGTTTTTTGTTGTTTAATTCTTTTCAGTCATTCCTGACTCTGTGACCCCATTTGGGAACTTCTTGGCAATGTAGAATGGTCTACCATTTCCTTCTCCAGCTCATTTTATAGGTGAGGAAATTGAGGCAAACAAGGTTAAGTAACTTGTCCAAGGTCATATTTTTTCAAAGAAGAAGAGCAAGGCCCAATGAGTGGCAATAACACAAGTTAGTCTCATGGTTCTCAACTCCATCATATTTTTCATGATATTATACTATTTTCCTGTTTTATAGAACAGAAGAGTTGGAAGGAACCCCTGGGGTCATCCTATCCAATTTGTATTTGGGCATGAATATCTTCTGCAAAGTCTCTAACATCTGGTCATAAAACCTTTGCTTGAAACCCTACAGTGATGAAAAACTCATTATCCCCCTGAAGTCTCACATTTTACTTCTGGACAACTCTATTTGTTAGTAAATTGTTCTTTATGTTGAGCTAACATTTATCATTTTTCAAATCCCACCCATTATTCTAAATTCTGCTTTCTGGAGCAAAGAAAGACAAATATAACTCCTCTTCCACAAGATGATTTCTGAAATTATTTAATGCTGCAATAACGTTAATAAGAGTATTATCTTTCTGGCTTGAAGAATATATTTCTTAGCTTCTTGGCACTTATGTTTCCTAAAGAAACCTTCCCTGAGTACTAGGCTATTCTGCAAGGACTTTGAAGTTATAACTTTCATAGTAATGGAAGGGGTTTCTTTTTTCTTTCTTTCTTTCTTTCTTTCTTTCTTTCTTTCTTTCTTTCTTTCTTTCTTCTTTTTTTGGGGGTTTGTTTTGGCTCTGGGCTATTAAAAAACATGATAAATATCTATATGGGTTCAAATCTTACCTCTGACATTTCCTACTTTTTTTTTGGATTTTGGATTTTGGATTTTAGAAAAATTGCAGTCAGTTACCATGGGTCTCAGTTTTCAAATCCCATAAAATAAAGGGGTTGTACCAGATGGACTCTGAAATATCTTCCATCTCTAGGCCACTCATCCTTTGGGGAATAATTTAGAATTTCCATTTCAGTATAAGGAATAATTTTGGCCTCTGGAAAGTCTATGCTATCTATTCCATATCTGGAGTACTATCTAGACTTCTAGATAATACATTTTAGGAAGGATTCTATTAGACTTTCAAGAAAGATGAATTAGTTGGTCAAGCTTTTTATAATCATATTGCATGAATATAGGTTGAAAGAATTAGGGATATATTTCCTAGATAGAAAAGAATTGGGTAGGGGAGAGGTATTATATGACTCTTGGAGATTCGGAAGGGCTATCTTATAGAAAAACGATCAAACTTGATGACCCCATGATCCTGTTGCATGCTTGTCTCTATCATGTTTTAATTTTTTTTTTAGCTTTTTGCAAGGCAAATGGGGTTAAGTGGCTTGCCCAAAGCCACACGGCTAGGTAATTATTAAGTGTCTGAGGTTGGATTTGAATTCAGGTTCTCCTGACTCCAGGGCCAGTGCTCTATCCACTGTGCCATCTAGCTGCCCCCATGTTTTAATTTTTAATAGTTTTTATGGAGTAGTAGTAAATCTGTCCACATCTTCTAGGACTTTATTATGTTATAGAGCCCAATACAAGTTGATAAAATGTACTCCACCTATTCTTAGAAAGAGTTTGACATATGATGATTTAAAACCACTGCCAACAGAAATCAAAATATTTGCATACATGAAATCAAGAGAGTATTATTTTCCTTGGCAAGTGCTTTTCCAAAGTTAAATTCCCCAGTTTAAACAAACAAGCAAACAAATTAAAAAAAACAGACCAAAAACTATTCCCAAATGGGAAAGAGTTAAAATTATTATCTGAAGAATTATAGAATGGTGGAGAAATGAGAGACTTCAATTATCAAATAATCCAATCATCTTGCTTTGTAGATTGGGCTATTGATGCCAAGAGGAGGAAAATTTCTGCTTTAATCAAGGTCACATAGAAATTTAAGGGTAGAGTTCAGTCTTGAACCTTGATCTCCAGCCTCCTGTCAAGTATTCCTTACATTTGACATCAGACACTCAAATCCCTTGTGGTGTATTTATTTATAATGCCCCTTCTTCTTCAGGCAACTTATCTCTGCTTACTTACCCTATCCTGTAAAATAGAGATAATTAATTCTTAACTTATCTTACTTTTAATTTTCCCATTTGTAAAATGGGAAGAATAAAATGTTTTTATATTTATCCTCATATAGTTATAGTAATGTCTAGCCTGAGATACTATACCTTTAAAACATTCTGTCAAACTTCCCCTACTTTACAGAGGACAAAATTTAAAGTGAGAGAGATGAAGTGGTACAGAAGTCTACCTGGCAAATGATAAAGTGACTCAAACCCATATCTCCTGATTCTAAGTCTGATACCCTTAATTTTGCAACATCTTGGCCTCCCTTTTTCCTTTATACCTGTGCTTGTTGATTTATCTAACATCTAGCTGAATAACCTTAACTTAATCCTTAGTAATCGAAATTTTAGCTGAAATAGAGAATAGTATAACCAGAAGGAGACTCAGAAATAATTTTGCTCAACCTCCCTCATTGTACACATTTGAATTTAGAAAAGAGAATGCAAAGTGGATATAGACATGAGAAAGAAGACACCTTGTGTGACATTTGGAAGTTCTGATAATGTATGAAAGACATTTTGCAAGTTGTAAAAAAAAATGTAGTATAGAAATGCTAGTAGATAATTATTATTTAATAATAAGTTACTATTATTCCTGGAATAGATCCCTGGATATACCAGAACAATCTATATGTCATGAAGTATAATTTTCTTCTCAGTCTCTCCTATAGAGTTCTCCAGTTACTAATCAAGCCTAAAGCAGATACATTCAAGAGTTTATTGGGTTTTTTGCTTTATGTGAAAGATTTTTAAAGGAGAGGACCTTGGGATTCTACCTTCCAAGTTATTCCTGTATCTCTTACTGGTTAATAGTAGTGGGAACAGGTGTGAGAAATGGTAAAGATGTAGTCGTGCCTTAGATGCAAGGAGTAAGGAAAAAGAAAGAATCCAAACTAATCAAAAGACTTTGAACATGAAAGAGCAGTAATATCATGGAGGTGTTAGAAGTAGGAGCAAGTTCTGAAAGATAAGAAAATATAAGCTTGATTTTGGACATGTTGAATTTGAAATGAGTCACCTTGAGCTATGGACCAATGAGTCAAAAAACCAGACTTTCTAAAGAAAGGTCATGACTGAAGAAAGATTAGGGAGTTGTATGCAAGATGCTATTAACTTTACTTGAAGCCATGATAGTCAGTGAGATTTCAAAGGAGACTTGATAGACAGAATAGAAAGCCATCAAATACAGGGCCAAAAAAAGCTCATATTTTTAGGGAAGGGGGAGAGAATGAGCAACTAATGAGAGAAGAAAACAGACCACAATTTTTCTTAAGCACTTACTACATACAAGGAACTATGCAAAATCCTGGAGATATAAATATATGCAAAAAAGACAGTACCTAACCCCAAAGTGCTTTTATATATATATATATATATATATATATATATATATATATATATGTAAAAGTCAAAAATCACAAAAGGAGCTTAAAAGCAGGGTGGGGCAAAGAAGATAAAAGATGGGGAATAAAATGACAAAGTCAGATAGAAAGAGACTGAAACATCACAAAGGGAGAAGGGGACCCCACTTGTCAGAGAGGTATTCCAGGGTAAGAAGACCTCAAGCAAAAGAAAAATTCGAGTGAAATGGCAACTGAGTAATGGTGGTGAGATCAGTAGCACAACCAGAAAGAGAAATATGATACCTCTGAAGCCATGGGAGGAAAGGGTGAGGAGGAGATGGTTAGCACAGACAAACATTGTAGAAAGGAGGGCTGGAAAAAAGAATCATTTGATTTGGAAATTAGATCATTGGTAAGCTTTATTGACAAGTGGTTTCAACAGAGATGTGGAGCAGAAGTCAGATTACTTGAGATCAAGGAGAGAATAGATGTCAATGAAGTGAAGATGCTGAGTGATGTCATTTTTTTCTCTGAAAGATTAAGATGAGAGTGATGTAAAACTATTGGATAGATTAAATACTATAAAATAATATTTTGTTAATCTGGCCTCAGATACTAAGATCCTGGGTAAGTAATTTAACCTATGTTTGCCTTAATTCACTGGAAAAGAGAATAGTAAACCACTCTAGTATCTTTGCTAAGAAAAACCAATGGACAGTAGAGTCATGAAGAGTAGGAGATGACTGATTGACTAAACAATAACATTAACAAAATTTTATTATTATTAATGATCCAACTATATTGAACATGTTTGTTGGCAGAAGGTAAGGTGAAAAATGTGAGATGTGACTGAATATGAATGAGAGAGATGGAATGAGTGGCCTAGAATAACACAATGAGATGGGAGAGTGGGATAAAAGGGATCTCTAATAGACTTAGCAAATGAATAAGGGGTAGCTCTTCTTCTGTGACCAGATGAATAGAAGAGTGTGAAAAGTGATACAAAGAAGTTTGAGGTTATAGATTATGGGATGATGAGAGCATAGATTTAGAGCCTTGGATAATCTCAATATTCTCAGTAAAGCTAGAGTCTGAATTAGGTCATAAAGGTGTGATAGCTAAATGCTGTTGGGGTTTGTGAAAGGAAAAATTTTGTAGCAGTTAATGTATATAGGGATCCTCTTTTTTTCTTTAATTTATTTATACACTATTAAAATATTCTTGTATAAGAGTAAACATAGGGGCAGCTAGGTGGCACAAGTGGATAGAGCACCGGCCCTGAAGTCAGGAGTACCTTAGTTCAAATCTGGCCTCAGACACTTAATAATAATTACCTAGCCGTGTGGCCTTGGCAAACCACTTAACCCCATTGCCTTGAAGAAAAAAAGAGTAAACATAATACCCTCCCCCCCCACAAAATTATAAAACCTCATAAGAAATAAAGTAAAAGAAAGAGAGAAAAAAATGTGTTTCAATCTGTGTTCTGATACCATCAACTCTGTCTCAAGTGGATCACTTTCTTTATCATAAGTCCATCATAGTAGTTACTTCCTTATTTTTCCACAGTTGCTGTTGTTGATTTTAATTCCCTCCATCCATTTCTTCCCACTACCATCTATTATATCTTATCTCTCCTTTCACTGTGTCCCTCTTCAAAAATGTGCTGTGGGGCAGCCCAGTAGCGCAGCAGACAAAGCACAGGCCCTGAAGTCAGGAGGCTCCAAGGCTACATTCTACCCCAGAGAACCAGCAACCACCGGTCCCCATGGACAGACCACCCAAACCCAGCATCTTGCAAAAAGTAAAAAAGAAAATGCATTATATTTGACTATCTTCTCCTATGATCTACACTCTCCTCTATCAGGGAGCCTCATTTTATAGAAGGGGAAATTGAGAATGAGAGAAGTAGTAGTGATCTGTATAAGTTTATGCAGGCAAACAGATATGCAATGACACCCAAGTTTAGTGCTCTTTTAATGTATTGTTGTTGCCCCAAACTTAAACCCAAGGATCCCTCCTAGTATTAAAATCCTGTAATTTAATGAAATAAGATGTAAAATATTCAAAAATTTGCAAATAGATTTTTGTTGTTATATTTTATTGTACAAAAGCATCAAACAGCCTATTCTCTATTTGTAGCTTCATCTTGCATTTAGGGAATATAAAGATGAGTCACTGAAAAGAGCAAATAACCCCAGATCCTGAGAGAATATTCTTGGTGCCAAATGTCAATAAAATAGAGAGAAAAAGGTATATACTTTTAGGATGTGCATGGGAACACACACACACACACACACACACACACACACACACACACACACACACACACACTCCATCCTGCCCTCAATAAATATAGTGATATCCAGATGCTCTTGGCTAAGCTAAAACCACTAAATAGTAAAAAAGAAAAGACCATTAGAAATATCACTGGCATCACATATTTAATGCCTATGATCTGAAGATCTCATGATCTGGGTTCATTTCAGTTTCTGAATTGAATTCAATTCTGCAAACATTTACTAAGCTTTTATTATGTGTAAGGCAATATGCTGTGCTGAAATCGCACAATTAGGAATTCAGAGCTGAAAAGAATATCATAAGTCATCTATTTAACACTAGCTTAACTGGATGCCTCAATCTAACCCTGGGTTATACTAAAGAGGCTACCCTAACTCTGGATATGTGATCCTCTAATCTCTGCTAGTTGGTCATTCAACTTCTAAACAAAGATTTTCAGTGATGGGGGAATTCACTACCTGCTGGAGCAATAAAGTCAACTGTTATATAGCTTTCATTATTGAGAATGGCTAGTAAGATAGAGGTTTTTCTTTATACCAAGCTGAAATTTGCCACTCTTTATCTCTGCTCCTCAGGTTCATGGAAAAGAGATACAATTTTTTTTTCTCCAAGATAGACTTTAAAATGCTTGAAGTTAATCCTCAATCCCCATCTCCCTATCTCCTTCTCAATCTCTTCCCCCACTCACAGGTTAAACATGTCATTACTTCCTTCAATTAATCCCTATATGGCATGATATCAAGGATTTTTACTGTCTTCAATACCTTCCTCTGGATGGCTTCCGGTTTGTTAAAATTCCTAAAATGTGTGACTCTCAGAATTAAATACAATGTTTAGATATGGCCTGACCAGGTCAGAGTGCAGCAGAACTTTTTCTTCTTTCATTCTGGAAATCATTTCTTCTTAATGACATCTAGGAAAATTGTTTTTAAACCATAGTAGACACAAAGAAAACAAGACTTCCTTCTTACCCTCATTTAGTTTACCATTTGCTAGAAGACATTGACATGTTTGCAAAGAAGTAAAAAAAATAGAAAATGATGAGCAGCAAAGCACAATGAAAAAAAGATCCACTAATTCTGGAAAAAGCAGCTTGGATTCAAATCTTACCTCTGACATTCATTATCTAGTGGGACCTTAGGCAAGTTACAAATTCCACGGCACTCATCCTCATTCAGAAAATTATGGAGTTATGGCTTTAAAAAAGAGAGGAAAATATATGCCTTCCTCCCTTTTTTTTTTATTGAGGTTATAGAGAATGACAGAACAACATTGTATCTGCTGTTAGTTTTGTTGAACTGTTTTTTTATTTTCATCCTTTGAAAAAGATAGAGTTTTTTGGATAGGGAGAAAATATGTATTTGGCAATGAATGTGATAGAAAAACTAAAAAAATCCATTTTTTTTAAAATAAAAAGGATTAGATAGTTTCTGAAACCAGTTCTAGGTTTTTTATATTATAACCCTAAGTGAAGAAAGAGGAACCCAATGCCATGCAATCCAAAAAAAGGAAGAAACCATGTTATCCTAGAATCAAGAGGGGCTTCTTGACAAAGGAAGAACTAGAGCTACATTTTGCAATAATTCAGAAGACAGAAATAAAAGAAGGGGAATCCTATTCTGAAATCAGGGAATAAAAGAAATAAAAACATAAGAAAAATAGTATTTTATACTGGGTGGAAGAGCAACTTGGTAGAGCTAGAGTAGAAAAGTACAGAAAGAGCCATCACTATAGATCACCAAACTTGCTTCCAGGCTTTTTCTGGAAGCAATTCTTCAACCTCACCAGGGAAGCAAATCCTTTGAAAGAAGCAATTTGGTAAGGCAAAGCAAGGTAAGGCAAAGAAGCAAGCATTTTTAAGAGCTATAGATACAAATATAAGTAAAAATAAAGGCATCCCATGCCCTCAAAGAATTTTCATCCTAATGGAGAAAGACAATATATGAAATGGAATTGAATGAGGGTAGAAGAGGGATAGGTGCTGGTACATGGTGTCAAAGTTTGAAGAATTGGAAGTACAGCTCAGAGGAGGATGGCTTAGAGGTCAAATCCGTAAATCTGGAAAAAAGTTCTCATCACTAAAGTCATCAGAACTACCAAATGATTCAATATCAAAAGCATCTAGTTTTGTCAGTGGAGTTGGACATCTGATGGAGCATTTGTTAAGAGCTTACTATTTACCATGCACTTTGCTAAGTGCTGGAACACAAAAAAACAAGTATGATACAGTTCCTAGTGCTTACATTCCAATGGGAAAAGATAACACATAAACGCAAAGAAGAATAGAGATGTGAATCAAGTGAATGTGGCCTGGACACCTCATGAAATTATGGTCAGGGCCACAGAATCAATGATCAGAAAAAAGTCATAAGGGAGGTAAAACCAAGATAGGAAGATTACAAGTAAGAAGATGGAAGTCAAGAGAATGGGAAAGACAGCCAGGAATAAAATGATATCAAGAAAATGCATTATACTTACCTTTCTTTTGTACCCTAAGGATCAATGGGTCTTTCCAAATGATTGAATACGGATAGCTCTTATCTCAATTGTGTTTCCTTTTTTGGAACTTGAGCTCTCTCAGAGCAGGAACTGAAAAATTTTTTTATTTGCATCACAGTGTTTTGCACTTAAATAAATGTTTTTTTTCTTTACATTCATTTATTCAAGGGAAGATAAAACTGGAAGAGTGAGGCAGTGAGCTTTAAAGAAGATTGAAATTTTACAGACATTATCGCATTGTGCAGAGCTGATACCAAAGGTGATATGTAATCATCCACACAATCCTTATTCTTATGATGCTTAAGATATAGTACTTATAAAACACTAACTCAGATTGAAATAATTTAAAGATATGAAATAATTACATTAGAAAAATAGAAAGTGGGACTGGTTAAGAACTTGAGTGGTGGATTAATGAAACAGATTAGGTAGAACAGTATTACCAGCACTAAAGGACTATAGTAATCTACTTTTTGATAAACCCAAAGACTCCAGCTTCTGAACTAAGAATATACCTTTAATAAAAACTGCTGGGAAAACTGGAAGGTATTATGGCAGAAACTAGGCATAGACCAACATCTCATACCCTATACCAAAAAAAAGAATCAAAATGGGAATAGAATTTAGACATAAAGGGTGATACCATAAACCAATTAGGAGAACAAGGAATAGTTTTATCTGTCAGATCTATGGAGAGGAAAAGAATTTATGATGAAATAAGACATAGAGAACATTATAAAAAGGGAAATGGATAATTTTGATTTCATTAAATTAACACAGTTTTGTACAAACAAAACCAATGCAAACAAGATTAGAAGAAAAGCAGAAATCTAGGAATATTTTTATAACTCCTGTTTCTAATAAAGGCCTTATTTCTAAAAGATATAGAGAACTGAGTCAAATTTATAAGTATACAAATCATTCCCCAATTGATACCTTTCCAGGATATAAATAAGAGTAAAAAATTAAAATTATCTGTATTCATATGAAAAAATATTTTAAATCATTTTTGATTAGATAAATGCAAATTAAAATTTTCTCTATAGTACTACCTCACACCTTTCAGATTGAATGATATGTCAGAAAAAGAAAATGATCAATGTTGGAGTAGATGTGAGAAACCTGGGACACTAAGGCTCTGTTGGTGGAGTTGTGAACTGATCTAATCATTATGGAGAATAATTTTGTAACTATGCTGAAAATATAAAACTATCCATACCTTTTGATTTAGTAGTATTACTACTAGGTCTGTATCCCAAAAGGATCATAAAAAAATTAAAGGATTAACATGTGCAAAAATATTTATAGCAGCTCTTTTTGTGGTGGCAAAGAATTGGAAACCCAGTGGATGCCCATCAACTGGGGAATGACTGAACATAATGTATTATATGAATGTGATAGGATATGACTATTTTATAAGAAATCATAAGCAGATGGATTTGAGAAAAACCTGGAAAGGCTTATATGCACTGAGGCTTAGTGAAGTGGCCAGAACCAGGAGGACATTGTGTGATGATCAACAAAGACAGACTTAGCTCATCTCAAGACCAAAGACAATTCCAAAAGCCTTATGATGGAACATACCATCCATACCTAAAGAAAGAGCTATGGAGTCAGATTGCAAACCAAAGCCTACTATTTTCACTTTTTAATCATTTTTTTATCTCATGTTTTTCCCTTCATTCTAATTCTTCTATTACAATATGAATAATATGAAAACATATTTAACAAAACTGTGTGTATATAACCCAAAAGAAATAAAAACAAAAACAAAAACAAAAATTCTGTAATAAATCAAAGTTGAAGGATCATTTTTGCCTTGGGGATCAGGAAAGTTTCATTTAGAAGTGAAATTTAATTTAAGCTTTAAAATTTGGGCATGAGTTTATTAAGTGAAAAAAGGAAGGTTAGAAGGAAGGACTCCTCAGTCTTAGAAAATAATATAAACAAACTCTGAGTCAGAAAAATACAGGACTGTTTCAGGGGAAAGAAAATAGTTTAGTTCAGCTGAAACTTAATGAGATAGGGTTAGTGATAAACTGGGGTCAGATTTTGTGTGTGTGTGTATGTGTGGGTGCATGGGCGCTTGCTTCTGTGCATGAGTATGTGTGTGTGCTGGGATGGGAAAGGGATCTAAGGCAATCACTACTGATTAGGGAAGGTAGGGACTGGAATAAGGTTCCTTAAATGATGACTACAATCTTGTAATCTATCTATCTATCTATTTATTTATTTAATCATTCATTCATTCATTCATTCATTTATCTATTTATTTATTTGTTTATTTATTTATTTAGTAAGTTAGTTAGTTATTTAGTTATTTTGAGTTTTACAATTTTCCCCCCAATCTCACTTCCCTCCCCCCACCCCCCCAAAAAGCAATTTGTCAGTCTTTATATTGTTTCCATATACAGTCTTGTAATTTATAATGAAGATCTCAGTAATAGTGTGGTGACAGATTGTGTACCTATTTTTTAGCATAGTTTTAAAGGGAAATCTTCAAAATGTCCATAGCTTTAGCTATCTTGCATCTTCAATTCAAAATATCTTGGAGGACTCATTCTCTTTTAAACCAAACCTACCCCTGTTCCAAACTTTCAAACTTCTGCTGAGGACACCTCCATCCTTCTTTTTTTTTTTAGGTTTTTGCAAGGTAAATGGGGTTAAGTGACTTGCCCAAGGCCACACAGCTAGGTAATGATTAAATGTCTGAGGTCAGGTTTGAATATGGGTACTCCTGACTCCAGGGCTGGTGCTTTATCCACTGTGCCACCTAACCACCTTGACAACTCCATCCTTCTAATCACCCAGGTTTACAATGACCATATTTTCCTAAACTTTGTCTCTCAGCTCATTTATTCAATCGTCAGTTCTTCAGAATTCTATTTTCACATTATCTTTTGTATCCATCACATGTCATACACACAGTTACCTTCATTTCTTGCACATACAATTATGATAGTCTCCTAATCCTAATTGTTTCCTCTTCTTGTCACATCCCCCTAAAGCACAGGTCTGATTATGCCACTCTCCAGGAAAAGAATCTTTTATAGTTCCCCATTGCCTCTAATGAAGAAGATAATTCTCTCACCTTGGCATTTAAACTATTGACAGCCTGGTTCTAGTTTTATTTTACCCAACTTATTCCCCATAATTCCCCTTCACCCACTTTACATTTCTGACAAAACTAATTTACTTGCTATTCAATGAACTCCATATTGCATTTCCCATCTCAGAGTCTTTGTGCAGTTTCCTTCTATAACTAGATTGCCTTCTCTTGTCCCCCACCCCCACCCCGCAAGGATCTTGACTTCCTTAAAGTAATAGAGATCAGACTTACCTCCATTCTAATGCTATTTTCTACCAGATGACTTTTCTGATCTTCCTAATGTATAGTATTGTCTTCCTTCTGAAATTTCTTTTGACATAATTGTGCATGGGATGTTGTTATATTTTAATAGAATGCCAAATCAACAATCACTTATTGCCTAAATGTGTCACAGGCACTGTGCTTAGTGACTACTCTGTCTATTATACTCCAATGCCTATTGTGCCCCAGATATTGTGCAAAACATTGGGCATATAAAGACAGACAAAACAGAAAGAAAAATTGATCCCTTCCCTCAAAGAGCTTACAGCCTAGTGGAAGAAGCATCATGCAACAACTATGTACAAATAAGATATATATGAGGTAGACTTGAAATTTGAATGAAATCAGAGAAGACAGGAGGTGAAGGTGAGAAGGCAAGGCATTCCAGTAATAGGGAAAACCAGGGAAAATGCCTGGATTGTCAGATAATATACATTTTTCTTAGAGTAAGGACTGGTTTCCATTTTTTTTTTCTTTGCATCCTCAGCCTCTAGTATTGTTTCCTCATTTAGCATACTCTTAATGAATGCTCAATAATTGAATGTTTGTCTGTGTGTGTGTGTGTGTGTGTGTGTGTGTGTGTGTGTGTGTGTGTAAGTGAGATGTTGCAGTGGTAGGTAGAATCCACAGGAATTGGTTGGTAACTGATTGAATATGAGAAGTGAAGGAAAGGGGAGAATCAAAGATAAGTCCAAGGTTTCAAACAACAGAAGATAGCATCTTTGATGCTGTTGTATAAAGTCAGATAAAACAAATGAAACACTTTCATTCTTTAATCCAAATACTTCCAACATGGGTGGCATGATTTTGAACATACATTTAATCCAGGTTCAAATCAACCAGTGGATATAATCCTTGTGGAACAAAAACTTTTCTCACTCTCCCCCCCGCAATCAATCTCCCAGGACCACATTCAATTCCAAGTCTTAGCTCATGTATAGGCTCTAGACAAAGCAAATGGTATGAAAAAAAAACACGTTATTTTTCAAGGCTCACTCCATGATACACATTGCTGTATTTCTAGCCCAAACAAATCACCAAATTACCACTTTACAACCCAGCCCATCACCAAAGGGGTTATAAAAAACACACACACACACCAAGCATCCTTTTAAAAACACAGAGCAGAGTTCTTTATTTTGAGCTTACTGAAGATGAAAAAATGATGTTCAGGAAAATAAAAAAGAAGAAAACAGCAACACAGAGCTTCCGGGCATCCCATTGGTTTTGTATTATGTGTAAATAGCAGAAACAACAATTAATAGGGAAAAACAGTGACTTATCACAACTCGGTGAGCCCAGCACCCCCAGCAGATTATAGCCTTTTATTTCATTGAATCAATCCTATTCGACCCAGACTGCTGATTGACTATGTGAAATCACAGTGTGTTGTTTGGAAAACGCCCCCACACTCTTGTACAGGACAAAGGAAACAATGGGAAAGCCAGGCTTGGAGCACTGCATGGAGATAGAACAGGGAAGGGAGGAACACAGAGCCCCACAGAGGATGAATGTCTCTCTCCAAGAATAAAATGCATTTATATAATAATAGCTGTACGAATCGAGAATGTAAATAACAGGGAGAGTTTAAATTGAATATTTGACAACACTGAAACCTGGAAAGCGTGCCTTGAATTTTTGCTCAAAAAAAAAAGAGAAAAAGGAGGGGGAGGGGTGGGGGTTTCCTTTTGTTGACAGATGAGAAACTCTTCCAATAATTCCCTTAATCAAGTAGTTGGGCAAATATTTTTTTTTATCTCCCTCTCAGTTGGAAATAATAGATGCACTCTCTTAGGCAAAAGAAAAAAAAGGGGGGAAAAGAAGTCCTCCCAAAAAATAAAAAAAAAATGGGGTAATGATGTTTTAGATGATTGCTTGAGCCAATTTTCCTCCAAAATGACAACTTTGGCAAACTGCCCATGATGGCACTAGCTTATCTAAAAGCATGAATGTTCCAGGGGAAATAACTGAGCTGCATTCTGTTGCCTAAGGAAGAGGGAGGGAGAGCCACATCAGAGCTAACCTTTAGTGACTGTACATTTGACAGCTGAGCTGGAGAAGCTTCCTGATTCTTGGGCCAACTTGAGTCCCTTGTGGCTGAAAATAATAATAAGAAGAATAAGAATAAGAATAAGAATAAGAATAAGAAGAATAAAAATAAGAATAAGAATAAGAATAAGAATAAGAATAGAGATGTCTCTGTCTCTTCCTTCATTTGACCTTAAAAGAAAGAAAACTAGGATTTTCAGGGACCTCACAATCTAGTTTACCAATCTTCTATTACTGTGCTCCCCTTAACACCCTCTCTGTTTCAACCAAACCACAGTAGTCACAATTCCCAAATCTAATCTGACTTTCTTCCATCTCTGTGTATTTTGTTCTTGCTTTATGTTTCCATGGACACTCTACATATCTTTGTTTAACTTCACTTCCCTTAATGTCTAGTTTGGGTGGCCCATTCCACAAAGTCTTTCTTGATTTTCCTACCTAAAAATGTCCATCCCTCCCTAAATTTCCCTGAGTCTGAACTCTTTCATGCAAGTAGCCATATTCTAACTATTATGCTCACTATGGGAAATATGTCTTTAACTCTTCTACTGTCATTAGAATGAAATCTTTTTGAATGAAGGGATCTTGTTTTGATATTTTGAGTTTCTGTTTTTTAAATTTTTATTGATCATCATAATTCAGTACACCCTCTGAGGCAACTTCTCTACCTTCTACTCAGTTAATACTTCTACTCAAAGTCAGCCTGAGGGTCTGGTTTTTTTAGTATTGTCATTCAAAGAGACCCCAATCATCTAGTTGCCTCAATCACCCAGTAGGAGATGGCAATTAATAAGAAAATATAGGGAGCAGCTGTGGGTACAATGAATAAAGCACCAGCCCTGGAATCAGCAGGACCTGAATTCAAATTGTGCTTCAAACATTTGATACTGGCTGTGTGACATCTTGTAAGTCACTTTTGCCTTACCAAAAAAGAAAAAGAAAAAGAAAATATAGTAGGAACATTTGATAGAAAACATTTCCCTTGAGGAATAGCCAGGTGGTAGAGTGTATAAGAGCACCAGCCCTAGAATCAGGGCTATCAAACAGTCTATCCAAAAAACATTCCCCCCAAATGTGGACATATTCTTCCCCTACAAACTCAAGATCCTTAAAGAGCATTCACACTTATAATAAAGATACAAATGTAGGGATTATATAGAAAAGAGATAACAACTTCTATTAGAAATCCTTTTTTTTCCTTTGTAGAGTCCTCATGAACTAGACTCTGACAGTGCTTCCTTATAATACATAACCAGTAGTTCTCTCAGTTATGAGCAGGCACAATTTCTACAGCTACCAGAATCCTTGGCCAAATTATCTTTTGACATCCATCTCCAGGTGTTTCTTCTCATCAACTATTGCAGTAGCCAGTGCTACTGACTTCAGTGTACTCTGCTACCTATTCTAGTCACAAGTGAGACCTTTTATGAGACCTTAGGACCTCCTGTACTAAACATTAAGTTGCTAGTGAGTGGAGGAAGAAATAGAGATACACTGTTTCATCCTTTTTCTTCCATTGCCTAGAGCTTATTTCTTACTACCCTGATTCTAAACTTATTTACTGTTTTCTCCTTTGACACATATATGTATGTCTCTCACCCAATCACACATAGCATGTTAGATGTCTGATGTGGTATTCAAGCTAAGATCATTCTGCCTCCAATTCTAACTCTCTCTACTGCACCAACTAAAAGAACTTAGAATCATAAACTTGAAAAGGACATCAGAGACCATGTTGATTACCTTTTGCTTTCCTAAGTAAGAATTATTATTTTTAAATTGCCAATGAAAGGTTGTCCATTCACCTATTCTAAAATAGGGAGCCCGTAGTTTATTTCAGTGTTGGAAGTAGAGGATCTGTTTTCAAATTTTGCCCCTGCCAATTATCACCTGTGAGACCTTCCACAAATCATTTCATCCAGGTTGATTTTGGTTTCCTTGAAAAATTTTATATAGAGAAAGTCTCATCAGCTTAATGTGGCACTCTAAAATATGGGAATGGTGTTGAGCTTTGAGGAAAGTGGTACAACTTTTGGGCAGCAGCATGTCCAGATTTTATGCTTCTTCAAAATCAAAGGGAATCAACTTTGTGACCAACATAAACGTAGAGATCTCATTATATTAATAGAAGCATCTTTACTATCACATAATTTGCTGGAAGTATATGATAATTATTGTTGGTCAAATAGATAGCAAGGTAGTTAGAATGCTGGGCATTGAGTCAGGAAGACTTGACTTCTGATATCAAATCCAGTCTCAGATACTGTTTTGTGACCCTCGGCAAGTCACTTGACCCCGTTTGCTTCAGTTTCCTCATCTGTTAAATGATCTGGAGAAGAAAATGGTGAATCATTCCAGTATCTCTGCCAAGAAAATCTCAATAGGGTCACAAAGAGTCAGAAATGACTGAAAACACAACTAAACAACAGAATGACAACCATGCTGCTATAATGTGGGAGTAAAAGGGAAACAGTCTAAACACTCTTCTGGCAGAACCGCATAGATTATATGCAAAATAAACTTTTAGAGACCATAGTGAACATTGACCCCTTTCTGACATTGGGAACAACCACCTTGCCAGTCATCAAGACAACCTCCATACATACATCTCTATAGGTCTGTGTAATTTTTGTTTAGCCAAGTTTACTTCTAGAAACAGTCTATCACCACAAAACAAGATTGTTTAAATTCAAACCTTGATCCTAGAAAGCCTTATACTTGCTCCTAATTACAATACCCACTCTCTCTTCTGTTTTTCTTCCCAAAGTTCCGATCAAGCAGGCAGAAGGAATATCAGTTCCAAACCCTACCCAGTGAACCTTTGATTGATTGTGTTAAATATATCAGTTCAATAAATACAATTACACAAAAGTTAACTAATATAATAGATATAATTCAGTCCCATTTTAAGAAAGTCAGTGAGATTGCTAGTAAGAGATCAGAAACTGGTAGAGAGGTTAGATTAGCCAGTGTGATTTAAGATTGGTTTGGGGTGTTTTTTTTTTAAGAGAAAATGATCATGTCCATCATGCAGGGAATACAGATGATAAATGTGTAGAATCAAACTAACAAAACTTTAAAAGTGTATTGTGGATTAAGGAGATTTGGACAGGTTTCTCAACCAGATTAAACAATATTTAGTAAGAATCAGAGCAAAGAGGCTCTTTCTTCTAGAGAGATCCTATCTTCTTAGTATAAACATTTTTCTTTAAAAGCAACCTGTAGGGGCAGCTAGGTGGCTCAGTGGATAGAGCACCAGCCTTGGAGTCAGGAGTACCTGAATTCAAATCCTGCCTCAGACACTTAATAATTACCTAGCTGTGTGGCCTCAGGCAAGCCACTTAACCCCATTGCCTTGAAAAAAACCTAAAAAAATAAAAAATATCAATCTGTCAGAGAATCATAGAAATTTAGAGATAAGAGGACCTAGGACATAAAGTATGTTTGTAGTTTATAGCATTCAATAAGGACTAGAAAAAAACTCATAAAATGAAAGAAAAAATGTTCAATCTGGACAAGGCTTTTTTGTTCACTCATTTGAAGCTTTCTTAGCAGAGATGCTGGAGTGATCTACCATTTTCTTATCCAGTTCATGTTACAGATGAGAAAATTGAGGCAAGAAGGGTTGCGACTGGCCCAGCAAAAAAGCTGCTAAGTTTCTGAGACTGAATTTGAACTCAGGAAGATGAGACTTCTTGATGCCAGACCCAGTACTCTACCTACTATATCTCCTAGCTGCTTTACAGAACTTGCAGATCATGTAATTCAACCTGACCATTAAATAATTGAGGCAATTGAGGTCTATAGATGAAGTGGCTTATCTAACATCACACAGAAAGTTTAGGGCAGAGGCAGGATTTGACCCCAGGTTTTCTGACTCCAAATTCAATGTGCTTTATCTTAGAACAGATGATGATGATGATGATTTATTTATCTAGCATTTTAAGGTTTGTAAAGCACTTTACAGCTCTCCCATTTTATCAATAATACCTCAAACATAAGCTGTCATAGCTTAAAGAGTTCTTGAGCAAGAGATAACTCATAGAAAATTAGATTACTGGAGTAAAAAAGGACCTTAGAGATTATCAGGTCAAAAATGGAGGAAACTGAGACACACAGAGATTCAGTGATCTGGCTTAGGTCACACATTTATGTAATGGCAGAATTTGAACTTGAACTAATTTTTAGAACAGTGCTCTTTTTATGCTCCCACATATCAATGCAAAAGAATGCGGTATACAGTATCTGAGACCATAGTAAGCAAATATTCTTTCACTGGGGAATAACAAATATGAGACATACATAGCAGTGTACACACCTTGCCTGGAATGATGTAAGCAAAGAAAAGAGAACCAAAATTTGCATAGATATAAAAAACTTTGGTGTGGTTTTTAAATCATTTTCATCATCCCATTTGAAGTTTTCTTTGCAAAGATACAGGAGTGACTTGCCATTTCCTTTTCTAGCTAATTTTACAGATAAAGCAAGTGGTTAAGTGATTTGCCTAGGGTCATACAACTTACAGTATTTGAGGCCAAATTTGAACTCAGATCTTCCTGATCTCTAATTTTAAACTAAAACCCAAATAGTTAAGTTTTTTAAGTTCTCCTAAGACTGAAAGAACTTATCTATTTGGAATTTAGTTTAAAAAATAGAGGTCAGGTAGAGCTGAGTTCAAAACCAGGCTTAGACATGTACAAGCAGTGTGACCCTGGGCAAGTCATTAATGGCTGTTAATCTCAGTTTCCTTAATGGTAAAGTGAAGATAATCATAGTAATTACCTCATGGGGTTGTTGTGAGGATCTATACAAAGTGCTATATAAATGCTAACTTTTATTATTCTTGTTCAGGAATTCTTGTCACTTTATCTAAAGAGCACCCCCATTATCCTGTCCAGTCTTTATCTTCCATCACCAGGCACCAGAATGGGGGTTGCTCAAGAATGATTAATAGATCAATTGCAACCTGAAAGAGGATCTCCAATGGGGTGCCATAGAGCTCAGACTTTGGCTTTCAACTTTTTATCATTTTTATCACTCTCATGAAATTTGGCAATAATATGAAGTTGGGAGAGGTGGCTAATATCACGAGTAACAGAACTTGAAATATCTAATAAGCAAATTAATGTTGTTGAATATATAAAGTTCTAAACTTGGATTCACTCAATTTATCCATTAAAATACTGAATAAGATAGAACTTAGTGTTTGAGCCTAGTCTTATTAGGCCAAAATGTCCCATATACTTCCTCAGAGTTTTTTGGATTTTTAGTTTTAAAAACATGACTAGACCAAGACTGGAATTTGTTGTTCATGACTATAGATTCAATAAAGGGATTTCTCTTCTTCTTTCTCGTTTATCTCAATGGGGTAGGGTAAGAGATTAAGAGCATAGATGTTTGTTTATTAAAATAATTAAATGAATTTTTTTAGAAAGGAGATGGTAGGAAGGAAACCCATCTTCTGTCAATAAGGCAATTATTTTTAGACTAGTGCTCTTATCTATGAACCTGTTTTTGAAGGTTTCATCCAATTTTTGTAAAGAATTTTTCATTAATGTTTTGGTCTGATTTTGGTTGTGCAGTTTATTTAAGCAGTGTCATCCACAATTAGAGTGTAGATATAATTCAAACTTGCCTCTGATTGTTCTGTAGAACAGGGCACAAGGCCATGGAACTGTCTTTTGTTTTTAAACCTGGGATGTTCTCCTATTAGTTGAGCATCCTAGATGATATTTCTGAAAAATCTGATTTAAATTTAATTGAACTTCTTCCCAGAACTTAACTTTGTTTCCTACAGAGCAGATGCTTCCCCCCCCCACTCTGATTGGGTGAAGTGCTTTAAAGGTATTGAGCAAATATCAGTTATGCTGACATTCTGAGTAATGTCAATGTGAATTTAAAATGCACCAGCCTTCTGAACATCTTTACTAACTGAGTTCTTAATTAACCTGACAATAAAATCAATAAAGGAGATCCCTGTTGTTTTTGTCTGAGAGTTAGTTGAGCTCTTCTTCCTCTGTTTTGTTGTTGTTAAGTTAACCAAGAGCTTTCATCTAAATCCTGGACTATTACTCTAGCCATATCTCACAAAGTATACCCTCACTAGTGACACTGGGTTGCCATCTTTCTTTCATGATTCCTCTAATAGTGAAGAGGTTGAGTTGAATAAATAAATTTTACCCAGTACAATATATTGTGCAATGTCTAGGCATACTGGCATGTGGGATAAATTCAATTGTGAGGCATAATGGAGTTAAGGAATTTTATAAAGCTAGGAGGGGAAATAATAAAATTTTTCACCATGAAGTCAGGAAGAACTGAGTTTGAATCTTGTCTCAGATTCTTGGCTGTGTAACCTTGGGCAAGTCACTTAACCTCCATATTCTTCAATTTCCTTACCTATAAAATGGAAATAATCTATCACCTACCTCCCAGAATTATTGTAAAGATAAAATGATTAACTTTAATTTATATAGCACTTGGAAGGAAGGAAGGAAGGAAGGAAGGAAGGAAGGAAGGAAGGGAGAAAGGGAAGAAGGGAGGGAGGGAGGTAAAATGAGTTAGCATTTTCAAAGTGTTTAACAAAAGGTATCTCATTTGATTCTCATAACAATCCTGGAAGATAGATATTATTTTATCCTCATTTTACAATTGAGGAAATTGAATTTATATGAGTTGACCAGGTCACACAGATAGTAACTGAGATTGAATTTGAATAAGACCCAATACTTTATTCACTGGGCTACCTAGATGCCTAGCATAAATAAAGTCCTTTGAAAACCTTAGAGTGTCTTATAAATGCCAGCTATAATTGAGTAGCTTGAGAAATCTTAGTCCAAGATATTTGAAAGTGCCAAGGATTTAGATAACAAAGCAGTCTCAGAGCTACATAGAGAACTTATCTATGATAATATAATAGTAAAAAATTAATATATGTTTACTAAGCACTATGATAGGTTCTAGGAATACAATTACCAAAAGCAAAGATAGTCCCTGTTCTCAATGAACTTATATTCTAATAAGCAAGACCAGGAAGGAGCTCTTTGATCAGGAAAGTTCCTGACCCCAAAAATTTCCTAGGCCAAATTTGACATAATCCATTTGGGAACAATGGGAGAGTTGATTTGATTATGGTTTAAGACTTTAGATATGGAAAAGGGATATAAGGGGGGGGGGAGTGGCAAGTATATAGATAATCCATTTATTTTCCAAATAAAGAAATCTTGGCCCAGAAAGATAAATCACTCACCTAAAGCCACAGAAGTTGAAAATAACAGAGCTTTGATTCAATTCAAGCTCAAGTCCTCTGCCTCTAAATCTGGTCGTCTTTCTCTCATACTACATAAAAGTTGAGTTCAGTGAGTGAAGTGGAGATCAGAGATGAATAAGAACTAGGAAGACTCATCTCACACTATTGGCATCATCAGCATAGTCTCAACACCCCTGTACTAGTTCTATCTCTGATAGGATCATCAAATATCTAGACTGGACTTCAAAGGGCAATTATTCCAACTTACACAAGATCAGAAAGACCTTCTATAACCCTGGGTCACAGTTGTATTGCTCCTGGACACCTGGGCCTTTGATTACAGCAAAAAGCTTTTTCTAAGATTTTTCTTTGCTCTAGAATTGTGCTATTTTTGGAATGCCATGTGCAAACTAGTTGTGAAGCAGGTCATTCCTGATGTCATCCTTAATGAGTGTTGTACAATACTCTGTGCCCTGGAAGTAGAAGTTATAGTTTTCATACTTCTTATGGACCTCTTCAATGGGAAGGAAGGGAGGAAGGGAAGAAGGAGGGTAAAATGACTCAATCCCTCCATTCTTTGAGAGATGATACCATATCTAAACAAATGAGTATACTATAAGATAGGGTGTGAGGGAAGCAAAAGATAGCTTTAAGGTACTATAAATTAGAGGAACAAGAGAATACCTTTATCTCAGAGAGATCAGGCTACTTGGAAGAGTTGGCACCTGAGCTGAATCTTGAAGAAAAACATGAATAAATGAAGATAATAAGTGAATAACTTCCAGGTGTGGAGGACAGTCTATCATTAATGCATGAAGGAATGATACAACATACTGATATTGGGAAAACAGCTTGTAGTATAATTGGATTGGAAAGAAAATATATTATGGACAAAATAAGATGTAAACCAGAAAGTTAGGTAGTAGCAAGTGATAGGATATTAAATATCGGGCTGAGATTTTTTTTACATTGAATATACACCCTGTATTTTATACTAGAGGCAACATATAATCTTAGAAGGCTTTTGAGCAGGGAAATGAATTGGTTAAACCTATACTCTAGGAAGATTATCTTGTCAGTTGAATGAAGGATAGACCAGACAGGTAAAACTATTATCTCACATGCTTTTTATGTGACTGACCCAACTCCTATTCTAGTCATTACATTCTCAATGACTTTCACACTGTTTTTTTTTCACTCAGATTCCCATTGGTAACTTGCTATGACCTATTTATGTTCACCAGGTGTTGGTACATCAGCCTCGGAGTTTTGTGTCATTTTAATTCTGTGAAGAGTATTTTGTGGTATCTGAAAGGAACCAGCTTCTCTGAAAGATAACAGAGCCAAGGACATGCTGTTCCATGGTTATGATAAAAAAGCAGCTTTCTCATTAAAAGACAAATCCATCTCAAAGGTTGAATCCAATGGCACTTTAAAAAGAACTCCAGCTAGTTAAATTTAGAGGGTTAGGAATGGGAGGGGTGAAAAACAGGCCAGGCACTGGATATCTGCTGGTTTGGGCTTCTGATCTATTTGCATTAGTTATTAAATTGGATATGTTTTCACTTTCTACTTTTGAATCTTGAAACAAGGTCCTTTGGAGACATGAAACCAAATTTGTTAATTCAGTAATGAATGCTACCATCCTCAAACTTCATTCAGTTATGTCCTTGCATACCATTGCCATTTCTAGATGGCCTTCTCCTTCATAAACACTACTTGTGAATAAATATGCAAGAGAAGCTAAAACCTTATTTTTTTTCTTTTTCTATCAGACTGGACTGTTTCCCCTGCCCACTTTGGCTCTTCCCTTTCTTGGCACTGCAGCATTTTGCAAATCAAGTAGGGAGAAAAAGACATTTACATTGTTTAAAAGTTAAAAGAATCAAAGGCTGATTTAAATATTCTAAATTCCCTGCTTTCCACCAATTTATAAAAGTCCTGCTCAGTCCCAGATAGACTCTGCTCAGGGCTGATATTAACCAGTGACTTCCTTATTAGCAAATCCATTGGTGTATTCCTTTTCCCATTATTGTCCTCTTTGACCCATTGTATTCTATTGACAATCACTTTCCTCTTGAAATTCACCTTTTGGTATCTGTGAATTGGCAATATTTTTCTAACTACTCATTTAATGTCTTGGAAGAAGATTTCTCTTGATTCAAATTTGTGTTATCTAATCTCATCTGAGTCTACAGGAAGGCAATCATTCCAATTGTCTCTATCACCCTCTGCAAAATGACTTTTCCAGGCTTTCACATTTCTCCTCAAGCATAACCTTCCTTCTAAGGATTTTGCTTCATATTTCACCAGAAAAATTGAGACTTTTTGATGAGAATTCCCTCTCTATCACTCTTCTTTACTTCTCACCACTAAGACAGACATCTTCCCCTATTTTCTTATTCACTCTGGCCTCAGATGAAGAGATTACCCTTCTTACCAAAGCCAACTCCTTCATATTAAAAATATAACCCTGATTTTTCACGTCTTTATCGAATATATCACCCCCACTATTCTCACCTCCCTTTTTGTTTGTTTGTTTGTTTTGTTTTTGTTGCTAGGCAGTGGGAACAAGTGACTTGCCTGAGGTTACACTGCTAGGTTGTTATTAAGTGTCTGAGGTCCAATTTGGACTCAGATCCTCCTGACTCCTGGGCCAGTGCTCTATCCACTGCACCATCTAGCTGCCCCATCACCCCCCTTTTAAAGTCAAATCAAGTCACTAAGTAATTATTAAGCACTATGACAGAAAACATATTAGTAATACAGACACAAGCAAAAAGAAAGATAGTTCCCTGAAGGAGCCTATAATATAATGTAGGAAAGTAAACATAAAGAAGGAACTATATGGGGAGAGATGCCCTTTAAAAGGTAATATGGCATGGTCATAAAGTCTAAAGCATGAAGGATGTTGATATGAACCCTTCCTTCAAAATGTAGGTTCTGGTTCAGAGCTCATCAGTAGAAAAAGGGGGGAAAATCTGGAAAATGAAACAAGTCCTTCCACAAAATGAAAGTTTCATGAGGAAATTACCAGTGAGGGAAGGGGGTCACAGGGTAGCACAATCTCTTATCTTCAACATTTCTGTCTTTCTACCCACTGCTTTCTTCCCTACCACACATACACATGTAAACACACACATATATATGTATACATGTATATATATGGGTCTGTGTTTCTGCATGTGAATATACATATATACAAACACACATATATACATATGTTTGCTTATTTCATCTCTATCCCTAAAAAAACTTCAAATAATTTATTACCCTCATTACTAATGAACCAACATCCATTCCTCCACTTCTCACGTAAACCATCCCTTTTGTCATATCTTGCAGCAGTAGTATTCCATCAAAATCATATACCATAATTTGTTAGTCATTCTCCCACTTGATGTGAATTCCTGCAATTGCCTATTTTTTGCTACTATAAAAACTGCTACTGTAAATATTTTTGTGCATATTAGCTTTTTCCATTTTCTCTTATCTGTTTGGGGTATTGACTTAGTAGCAGTATTGTATTAAAGGGTATACACAGTTTTATAGACCTCTGGACAAAGTTCCAAATTGTTCTCCAAAAAAAATTAGATTATTCATAGCTCCAACCATGGAGCTTGGAGATATATTTTCCCACATCTCCTATTTGTATTACTGTCATATTAGTAAACCTGATAGATCTGAAGGTACCTGGTAGAACCTTCAGAGTTTTTAAATTTTCATTTCTCAGGGGGTAACTAGGTGGTATAATGGATAGAGCACTGACTCTGGAGCTGGGAGGACCCAAGTTCAAATCCAGCCTCAGACACTTAATAACTTAGCTGTGTGACCTTGGGCAAGTCACTGAACCCTATTGCCTTATTTAAAAAAACCCGAATTTTCATTTCTCTAATTATTAGTGATTTAGAACATTTTTTCTCATGACTTTTGATAGATTTGATTTTTTCTTCTTAAAACTTCCTGTCAATATACTTTAACCTTTGAACAATTGAAAATGGTTCTTATTTTCAACTGATTTTGCTCAGTTGCCAATATATTTGTTAAATTAAACATTTATATGAATAACTTGCTATTTAACTTGCCTTTGAATTTCTCCTAGAATTTTTTCTTTTTTGCAAATCCCTTTTAATGTAATATAATCAAAATTATCCACTTTACCTTTCTATCTCTTATTTAATCCTCTCCATCTCTTATTTGGTCAAGAAGTCTTCCATTATTCGTAGACAGGGGAAGGTAATTTTTTTCCATGTTCCTCCAAATTGTTTATGTTATCAAGTTTTATGTCTGAATCATATATTCATTTTGAGTTTATTTTGGTAGATGGTATGAGATATGAGTTAATGTATTGTTTCTGCCAGATGGCTTTCCAATTTTCCCAATTTTCCCAGTTTTTCCAGTTATTAATAATTAATGAATTATTGCCCTAATAACTGGGTTCTTTGAGTTTGTCAAAAACTAGATTGCTATGCTCATTTGCTTCTGTATACTGTATATCTAATCAATTTTAATAATCAACCACTCTGTTTCTTGTTGATTAATAAATTGTTTTGATACTACCACATTTTTAGTTAGTTTGAGATCTGATACTGCAAATTAACCTTCCTTCAGATTTTTTTTCCCTCCTTTGATTCCCCTCATTTTCTTTTCCTTTTATTCCTATGGATGAATTCTGCTATTCTTTTTTTCTAGCACTATAAAGTAATTCTTTGGTATTTTGATTGTAATGGCAATGAATAAATAAGTTAATTTAGATAACAATATTAATTTTTATATTGACTCAACTTATAAACAATTGATTATTCTTCAATTATTTAGGTCAATTTTGTGTGAAAAGTGTTTAGTAATTTTGTTCATATAGTTTCCATACATATCTTGCTAGATTGATTCTCAAGTAATTTATACTGTCTGAAGTTACTTTAAAGATCGTTTCCATTTCTATTACTTCTTGCTGAGTTTTGTGAGTAACATATAGAAATTCTGAATATTTATGTGGGTTTATTTTCTATCTTACATGTTTGCTAAAGCTGCTACTAGTTTTTAGTTTATTTTCTATGATACTCAAAGAAAGCATCATATTATTTCTTCTCATATACCTATTGTTAGCATTTCTAATAAAATAGTTTTGATAATGAACAACCTTGCTTTACCCCAGGTATTATTAAAAAGGCTTCTAGCTTATCACCATTACAGATAATGATTGTTCTTGGTATTAGAGAGATACTACTTATTAATGGCTATTCTGTACTTTCTAGTGTTTCAAATAGTAATGGTGGTTGTAGTTTATCAAGTTTTTTTTTTCTGTATCTATTGATATAATCATATGATTGTTGTTTTTGTTATTGATATAGTTAATTAGTCTTATAATTTTCCTAATATTGATCCCACCCTTTATTCTTGGCATGAATCTAACTTGGTCATAATGTTTTGTCTTTGTGATATAATTTCCTTACTAACATTTCTTTTTCTTTTTTATCTAAGCAGGATTTATTGGTTGGTTGGTTGGTTGGTTGTCCTTTGTTCTGGAAGGGACCCAAATGACATCACTAGATTGAGGTCAAAGTACAACTGAGGCTAATAAAATCAATATGAGCTCAGAAGCTCTATAACATGCCTGGAAAAATAATTCATGTGAACATTTGGAGTGGAGTTATCTCTAATTTTGCACATCTCACATTTTTTTCTATTTTTTTAATTTTCAAAATAAAAAAAATTTGTCATGTACACAGCAAAATATAAGAAATGATTCAGAATATAAAACAATAAATTTTGGTTTCAAAAGAGTTTATATAATGAATAGCAAATATGTTCAGAATTGTCCATCTTTTGCTTTCTTATAGGTTTTCTACTTTTTATTTTATTTATTTTTTATTCCAGCTACATGCAAAAGCAAGTTTCAATATTTACTTCCAAACTCTTGAGTTTCAAATTATCTCTTTCTCCCACCCCACTCCCCACATTGTAAAAGCATATTACTTGGTATAGGTTAAAACTGTGTAGCCATGAAACATATTTCTACAATAGTCATGTTGTAAAAGTAAATGTCACACACACACACACACACACACACACACACACACACACACACAAAGAAAGAAAAATAAGTGAGGAAAGTGTGCTACAGTCTGTATTCAGACACCATCAACTCTTTCTTTGAGGTGGATAGCATTCTTTATCATAAGTCCACTAGAAACTGCTTCAATATTTTTCCCACAGTTGCTGTTGCTAGCTGTATTTTGCTCATTCCTATTCTTTCTTCCCACCCCC
This sequence comes from Macrotis lagotis, assembly GCF_037893015.1. Classification (NCBI taxonomy): domain Eukaryota; kingdom Metazoa; phylum Chordata; class Mammalia; order Peramelemorphia; family Peramelidae; genus Macrotis; species Macrotis lagotis. The sequence goes on along the minus strand of NC_133658.1, from coordinate 142,497,019 downwards.
TCTTATTCTGTTCTCTTTCTCCTTTCACCCTGTTCCTCCTCAAAAGTGTATTGTATCTGAATATCTTCTCCCACAATCTTTTCACTCTTCTATTACTTACGCCCCTCTAACCTCCCCTGTCTCCTTTCTCCCATCCCTTTCCTCTCATGTTTTCCTCTAAGGTAAGAGATTTATAAACCAAATTGAGGGTATGTGCTATTTCCTGAGCCACTTCTGATGAGAGTAAAACCTCATTCATTACCTCTCACCTTCCCTCTCTTCCATTCCAATGTGAAAGTTTTTCCTTCTCTCTTTTATGTGAAATAACTTACTCATTCAACTTATCCTTTCCCTTTCTCCCAATGAACTCCATCTCATTAATATACTATATATATAATATATATATCATTAATATACTATAACTTCAAATTCAACTCTCACTTGTGTCTTGTCCATATATGCATCTTTTAAATGCCCTGATAAATAAGAAGGTTCCTATGAGTTATCAGTCTCATTTTTTTCATGAAGGCATACAAGCCGATCAACATCATTAGGTTCCTCATAATTTTCCCTTCCTGTTCACTTTTTCTATGCTTCACCTGAGTCCTGTCCTTGAAGAACAAACTTTCTGTTCAATTCTGGTCATTGCATAAGGAATGTTTGAAAGTTCCCTTTTTCATTGGATGTCCATCTTTTCCTCTATAAGAGTATGCTTAGTTTTGCTGGTAGTTGCTTCTTAGTTGTAATCGAAGCTGTTTTACCTTCTGGAAAATCATATTTGAAGCCTCAGGCGCCCTTAATGTAAAAGCTGCAAAATCTTGTGTTATCCCTTCTGTTGCTCCATCATATTTTAATTATTTATTTTTGACCACTTGTAATATTTTCTCCTTAACAGGGGAGTTCTGAAATTTTTCAATAATATTCCTGGCAGTTTTTCATTTTTGTAATCTCAGGAGGTAATTGGTGAATTCTCTCAATTTCTATTTTATTCTCTGCTTTTAGGATGTCAGGATAGTTTTCCTGGATTATTTCTTGAAAAAATAAAGTCTAGGTTTATTTTTGGTCATGACTTTTAGGTAATGCAATAATTTTTAAATGATCTCATCTGGACTTGTTTTCCAGGTCAGTTGTTTTCCAATGAAATATTTCACATTTTCTTCTAGTTTTTCATTCATTTGGCCTTGTTTTATTGTTTCTTGATTTCTAACAAAGTCATCCACTTCCCTTAGCTCTATTTTACATTTTTATTTACATTTTATTTTTCCAAATACATGTTGTGAAAGTTTTTGAACATAAATCCATATGCCTATGTATTTATTTTTAGATTTTTCTTTTTCAAGGCAATGGGTTTAAGTGGCTTGCCCAAGGCCACATGGCTAAGTAATTATTAAGTGTCTGAGGTCGGATTTGAACCCAGGTACTCCTGACTCCAAGGCTGGTGCTCTATTCACTGCACCGCCTAGCTGCCCCAAACTATATGCCTATGTATATTTTTAAGTGACAAAATTTCCTTCCGCCATCCATTCCCATCACCCTCCCCTCAGCAGTGAACAGTCAGGTTAATATTGTACATAAACACTTGTGTTAAACATGTTTATATATTAGTCATTTTTGGTATGAAGAATTAGAATTAAGGGAAAGAAATGTGTAAGAGATATTGTTAAAAATTGAATGTAAGGTTCATCGGATTCTAAAGGATTTTTTTTGTTGTTATTATGTTTTGGTTTTTTTTTGTTTTGTTTTGTTTGCTCTGGATACAAATAGTATTGTCCATAGCCAGTCTAATAGGGCTGTCCTAGCTCTCTGAAATGCTGCAAGCAGCTACCTCAATGTTGTTGTTAAAGTGTATATTGTTCTCTTGGTTCTGCTCCATTCCCTCAGCATTAGATCCTATAATTCATTCCATGCATCTCTAGAGTTTCATCATTTATGATTTCTTATAGAACAATAGTATTCCATCATATTCATGTATCATAATTTGTTCAACCATTTCCCAATTGATGGACGTCCCTGAAATTTCCATTTCTTTGCCAGTACAAAGTAATGCTAGGAATATTTTGGAACATATTGGACTTTTCTCATTTTTTATGATTTCTTCTGATACAGGCCTAGAATTAGAATTGCTAGGTCAAAGGGTATGAACAGTATTGCTTTTGTGGGCATAGTTCCATATTGCTCTCCAGAATGGATGAATCAGTTTATAACTACACTAGCAATGAATTAATGTACCAGTCTTCCCACAACTACTCCCTTGATCATTTTTCCTTGTTCTCATCTTAGCCAATCTGATAGGTATGAGGTGATACTTCATAGTTGCTTTAATTTGCATTTCTCCAATCAATAATGATTTGGAGTATTGTCCATATGATTATATATTGCTTTGATTTCTTCATTTGAAAACTGCCTATTTCTGTCTTTTGACCAATTATCAATTGGGTAATGACTTGCAACCTTATAAATCTGATGCAGTTCTCTATATATTTTGGAAATGAGACCTTTATCAGAACTCTTAGTTGTAAAGATTGTTTCCCAGCTTCCTGCTTTCCTTCTAATTTTGGCAGCATTGATTTTATTAGTGCAAAAAATTTTTAATTTAATATAGTCAAAATCATTCATTTTTGTAGTTTATAATGTATTCTCTTGTTTGGTCAAAAATTTTTACTCTATCTATAGATCTGAAAGATAATTTCTTTTTCCTATTAATTTATCTGTAGTGTCACCCTTTATGTCTAAATTCTGTTCCCATTTTAATCTTATTTGGTGTAGGGTGTGAGATGTGGGTCTAAACCAGGTTTTTGCCACACTATTTTACAGTTTTCCCAACAATTTTTGTCAAGTAGTGAGTTCTTATCCCAGAAGCTAATGTCTTTGGATTTGTCAAACAGTAGGTTTCTGTAGTCATTTACTACTGTTTCTTTTGAATACATGCTAATCCACTGATCCATTACTCTATTTCTTAGCAGTACCAGTTAGTGTTTTTTAATTAATTAATTGATTTTTGAATTTTACAATTTTTCCCCTAATCTCACTTTCCTTCCTCCACCCCCCCCCCAACAGAAGGCAGTCTGTTAGTCTTTACATTGGTATACTTTGATCTAAGTTGAATGTGATGAGGAAGAAACCATATCCTTAAGGGAAAAAAAGTACGAGATAGCAAAATTACATAATAAGTTTTTTTTTCAAATTAAAGGTAATAGTCTTTGGCCTTTGCTTAAACTCCACAATTCTTTCTCTGGATACAGATGACATTCTCCATCACAGATATCCAAAATTGTTCCTGATTGTTGCACTGATGGAATAAACGTGTCCATTAAGGTTGATCATCATCCCCATGTTGCTGTTAGGGTGTACAATGTTCTTCTGGTTCTGCTCATCTCACTCAGCATCAATTCATGCAAATCTTTCCAGGCTTCCCTGAATCCCCATCCCTCCTGGTTTCTAATAGAACAATAGAGTTCCATAATATACATATACAACAATTTGTTTCTCCATTTCCTAATTGAAGGATATTCACTCAATTTCTAATTATTTACCACCACAAACAGGACTGCCATGAATATTTTTGTGTAAGCGATGTTTTTGCCCTTTCTCATGGTCTCTTCAGGGTATAGACCCAGTAGGATATTACTGGATGAAAGGGTGTGTACATTTTTGTTGTCTTTTGGGTGAAGTACCAGGTGGTTTGTTTTTTTTAGGTTTTTTTTTGGCAAGGAAAATAGGGTTAAGTTGCTTGCCCAAGGCCACACAGTTAGGTAATTATTAAGAGTCTGAGGCCAGATTTGAACCCAGGTGCTCCTGACTTCAGGGTTGGTGATTTATCCATTGTGCCACCTAGATGCCCCCCAGGTAGTTTTGATGACTACTGCATTATAGTATAGTTTTAGATCAGATAGAGCTAGGCTACCTTTTTAAAAAATTTTTCATCTATTTCCTTGATATTCTTGATCTTTTGTTGCTTCAGATGAATTTTGTTACAATTTTTTGTAGCTTGGTGAAATAATTATTTGGTAGTTTGTTATGGCACTGAATAAATAATTTAATTTGAGTAAAATTGTCATTTTTATTATATTAGATTGACTTAACCATGAGCAATTGACATTTTTCCAATTATTTAAGTCTTCCTTTATATGGATGAGAAATGCTTTATAATTGTGTTCATACAGTTTCTGGGTTTATCTTGGGAGGGAGATTCCCAAGTATTTAATGTTGTCTACAGTTACTTTTAATGGAATTTCTCTTTCTATCTCTTGCTTTTGGGCTTTGTTGTTCATATATAGAAATGCTGATGGTTTATGTGGGTTTATGTTATATACTGCTACTTTGTCAAATTTCTTAATTGTTTCAAGGATTTTTTTAGATGATTTCTCAGGTTTTCTGAGTATACCATAATATCTTCTGCAAAGAGTGAAAGTTTTGCTTCCTCATTGCCAATTCTGATTCCTTCAATTTCATTTTCTTATCTTTTGCTAAAGTTAACAATTCTAGTACTATATTGAATAGTAATGATGATAATGGACATCCTTGTTTCATCCCTGATCTTATTGGAAATGCTCTGTTTATCTCCATTACATATGATATTTATTAATGTTTTAGATAGATACTGCTTATTATTTTTAGGAAAACTGCATTTATTCCTAAACTTTCTAGTGTTGTTTTAATAGGAATGGATATTGTCTTTTATCAAAGGCTGTTTTAGCATCTATTAAGGTAATCACATGGTTTCCCTATTGATATGTTCAATTTTGTTGAGTGTTTTCCTAATATTGCACCATCTCTGCCTACCTGTAATAATTCCTATATGATCATGGTGTATTATCCCACTAATAACTTGCTGTAATCTCATTGCTAAAATTTTATTTAAGATTTTTGCTTCAATGTTCATTAGGGAGATTCATCTGTAATTTTGTCTGTTTTGGTTCTTCCTGGTTTAGGAATCAGATACAAAAGGAATTTAGCAGAACTTTTTCTCCTAATTTTTTAAATAGTTTATCTAGAATAGGGATTAATTGTTCCTTAAGTGTTGGTAGAATTCACTTGTAAATCCACCTGAACCCGGAGACTTTTTCTTAGGGAGTTTATTGATGCTTCTTCAATGGGATTATTTTTCTGAAATGGGGTTATTTAAGTATGTTATTTCACCTTTTGCTAATCTGGGTAGTTTGTGTTTTTGTAAATATTCATCCATTTCATTCAAGTTATCAAATTTACTGGCATGCCATTCAGCAAAGCAACTCTGAATTCTCTCTTTAATTTCCTCTCCATTGGTTGTTAGTTCACACTTTTCATTTTTGATACTGGTAATTTGGCTATCTTTTTATTAATCAAATTAACCAAAGTTTTATCTATTTTATTATTTTTTTCATAAAACCAACTCATAGTTTTATTTATTAGATGAATGGCTTTCTTTCAACTTTATTAATCTCTCCTTTGATTTTTGGAAATTCTAATTTGGTATTGAATTTGGGATCTTTATTTTATTCTTTTCCAACTTTTTCTGTTGCATCAAATTCATTGATCTCCTCTTTCTCTATTTTATTCACATAAGCATTTAGAGATATAAAGTTTTCCCTCAAAACTACTTTGACTGCATCCCATAAATTTTGGTATGATGTCTCATTGTTATTTTCTTGGAAATAATTGTTGTGTATTTATATGATTTGCTCTTTGATTCATTCACTATTTAAAATTAAGTTATTTAGTTTCCAATTAGTTTTTGTTTTATCTTTCTGTGACCCTTTATTACATGTAATTTTTATTGCATCATTGTCTGAGAAGTATGCATTCATTATTTCTGCCTGTCTGCACCTGATTATATTTGATTATAAGGTTTTTATGCCCTAATACATGCTCAGTTTTGGTATAGGTACCATGAACTGCTAAGAAAAATGTATATTCTTTTCTATCCCAACTGATTTCTCCATATCATATCTAAATTTTCTAACATTTAATTCACCTTCTTAACTTCCTTCTTGTTTATTTTGTGGTTAAATTTATCTTGTTCTGAGAGAGGGAGGTTGAGGTCCCCCATTATTGAAGATTTGCTATTTATGTCTCCTTGTAATTCATTCAGCATTTCTTCTAGGAATTTGGATTCTCTACTACTAGGTACGTACATATTAAGTAATGATAGTTTCATTAACTATGGTGTCTTTTATGGTGCCATATCCCTTTCAACTAGATAGATTTTTGTTTTTGCTTCATTGGAAATCAGGATCACTACTCTTGATTTTTTTTTTAACTTCAGCTGAAGCATAGTATATTTTGCTCCATCCTTTTACCTTTACCATGTGTATCTCTCTACTACAAATGTGTCTCTGTAAATAACATATTTTAGGATTTGGGTTTTTAATCACCTCTGTTATCTGCCTCTGTTTTATGGGATAGTTCATCCCATTCACATTTACAGTTAAAATTACTAATTCTGTATTTCTCCTGCAATTTCCATGCTATCTTTAACCATTTATATTTTCTCTTTCCTTTCCTCTTATTCCTCCTCACCAAAGTTTTGATCCATTTCCCCCTTAACTTTTCTTTTAAAATTTAACTTTCAGGTTATTTTCACTTATATCTTTGCCTTCCTTTTTCTCAATTCCTTCTTCTCTTATCTTTCCCTTCCCCCAACCCCCTCCCCCCCATAGATTAGGATAGATTTTTAAACACAAGTGGGAATGTATCTTTGTCCTTCTCTGGGCCAAATCTATTGAATAGAATTTACTCAGTGTTCACACCCTTACTTCTTTGTCCCTAAAATTATAAATCTTTGTGCCTCTTCACCTAGTGTTATTTATCTCTCAAGTACTGTTAATCAGCTCTTATCAATCACAGCTTGCTTATTGATTACTTGTTATGCTCAAAGAACCATCACAGATTGATTGATTGTTTGAAAAAGTATTATTGCCTCAAACTCAATAAGAACCTTCACCTCAGGGGTGGCTAGGTGGTGCAGTGGATAAAGCACCGGCCCTGGAGTCAGGAGTACCTAGCTGTGTGGCCTTGGGCAAGCCTCTTAACCCCATTTGCCTTGCAAAAACCTAAAAAAAAATAGAACCTTTACCTCTTCTGTCTCATTAGAAGTACAATTATTAAGAGTCTTGAATTACATCAAATTATAACAATTTTTTACCTTACCCACTTTTCAAGTAACTCCAAGGACACATAATTCTCATGAGTCAAAGTGTAATTCAAAGCCAAATCATTTCTATTTTTTTTAAGAAAGATTTTATTTATTTTGAGTTTTACAATTTTCTCCCATTGTTGCTTCCCTCCTCCCACAGAAAGCATTCTGTTAGTCTTTACATTGTTTCCATGGTATACATTGATCTCAGTTGAATGTGATGAGAGAGAAATCATATCCTTAAGTAAGAAACATAAAGTAAAAGAGATAGCAAGATCAGACAATAAGATATCCGATTCTTTTCTAAATTAAAGGTAATAGTCCTTGGTCTTTGTTCAAACTACACAGCTCTTTCTCTGCATACAGATGGTATTCTCCATTTCAGACAACCCCAAATTGTCCCTGATTGTTGCACTGATGGAAGGTTGATCATCACTCCTATGTTGCTGTTAGAGTGTACAATGTTTTTCTGGTTCTGCTCACCTCACTCAGCATCAGCTCATGCAAATCCCTCCAGGCTTCCCTGAATTCCCATCCCTCCTGGTTTCTAATAGAACAATAGAGTTCTATGACATACATATACCAGTTTGCTAAGCCATTTCCCAATTGAAGGACATTTATTTGATTTCCAATTCTTTGCCACCAGAAACAGGGCTGCTATGAATATTTTTGTACAAATGATGTTTTTACCCTTTTTCATCATCTCTTCAGGGTATAGACCCAGTAGTGGTATTGCTAGATCAAAGGGTATGCCCATTTTTGTTTCCCTTTGGGCATGAATCTAAGTTGCTCTCCAGAAAGGTTGGATGAGTTCACAGCTCCACCAACAGTGTATTAATAACCTAGTTTTCCCACATCCCTTCCAACATTGATCATTGTCCTTTCTGGTCATATTGGCCAGTCTGAGAGGTGTAAGGTGGTATCTCAGAGATAAAGCCAAATCATTTCATGAAGTATTTGTAGCCCTCCCCCCAAGCATACTTTCTCCCACACTTCGATCCCTCCTCCTCACAGGGTACTCAACCTCTTGTTATGTATAGTATGGACTTAATCCCACCTTGATTTAATTTAATATAAGAATCTCAAAGGGCTCTAAGTACTGTCACTCTCTCTCTCTCTCTCTCTCTCTCTCTCTCTCTTTTTGGGGGGGGGTGTTGCAAGGCAAATGGGGTTAAGTAGCTTGCCCAAGGCCACACAGCTAGGTAATTATTGTGTGAGGCTGGATTTGAACTCAGGTACTCCTGATTCCAGGGTCAGTGCTGTATCCATTGCCACCTAAATGCCCCTCTGGGACTTTCTTAATGTCTAACTGAAGAACTTTACAACTGATTGAAAGTTATCGGAATCACTGACTCAGTTCCACGCAGCTTCTGGTGCCCTCATCAGAGAAAGTGCTGAACTTTGTGAGCACAGCAGAATTAGAGTAGATCAAAGAAAATGGAGACATTTAAATGTAGAGTAAACATCCCTACTATCATCAGGGTTTTTTGGTCTCAAACATAGTGATATCATCTTGGACCTCTTCAATGGAGAAACAAAATCCAACCATACCCATATCATCTAAGTCCAATCTCTTCAATTATATTTGACCCTATAATTATCCTAAGGAAAGTCCAATTCTCAAGCCTTATAAGTGTTATATCTTCCCTTTGAGGGTTTTATACAATTTGATGGTCTTGACTAACACTTGTTTTGTTTTGTTTGTACTCCCTCTCTTCATTTACCTTTTTATGCATATCTTGAGTCATATATTTGGTGATGAAATTCTCTGTTCAGTCCTGATCTTTTTGTTAGGAAGTTTTGGAAGTCCTCGATTTTATTGAATATCCATCTATTCCCCTGATAGTATATGCCTCATTTTGCAGGGTAGCAAATTCTTGGTTGTAACCCCAGGTCCTTTGCCCTCTGATATGTGGTATTCCAGATCTTCTGGTCCTTTGAGGATGATACATCCTGTGTGGATCTGGTTGTGTTTCCTTTTTATTTAATTTTTTTCTTTTTTGCTGTTTACAGTATTTTCTCCTTTATTTGAGAGTTCTGGAATTTGGCTAGTGTTCTAGCATATTTGGACAGTATTTCCCTGATAATTTCCTGCATGATATTCTCCAGATTCCTTTTTTGACCTAGGCTTTCTGGTAGTCTGATTGATTCATAAATTATATCTCTTGGATCTATTTTCCATGTCACTTGTTTTTCCTAAAGGTACTTTACATTTTCTTCAGTATTTTCAGCCTTTTTATTTTCTTTGATGGAATCTTGTAATCTCACACATTCATTGATTTGTATATTTGTTGAATTCCAATTTTTAGAGTTTTATTTTCTTCAATTAACTTTTTAGTTTCCTTTTCTAGTTGGTTATTTTTACTTTTGTAGTTTTGATTTCTTTGGTCAATTTTTCATAATTTTTCTGCCTGACTCTCATTCCTCTTTTAAAAAAATTTTTTTTCTTTTTCCTCTTTTCTTTGGCGTTTAAAATTTTTTAAACTCTTCTATAAGCTTTTGGATTTGAGTCCAATACATAAACTCTTTTGAGACTTTCCCATGAGTAATTTTTCACTGATTTCTCCTTTCAACATGGTATTGTTATCATCTTTATTGGAAAAATAATTTTCTATAGTGAGTACTCCTTTAGCTTTTTTGCTCATCTTTGTTGTTTAAGCTCTGCTCCTGGGGCATAGGGGGTATAGATCCAAGCATTTTATCCTGGGGATGGGGTATGACCCCTGACTTCTTATTGGCCAAGATGTTGCCTATGCAGTCTAGGCCTTGCCTTTGAAGAGATTTATTTCCTCCTTTATGTCTAGCTTCTGCCTGTGCAGTGGTTGGTTCCCATCCCAGTTCTGTCTTTTGCCCCGGTATTCCTAGGGTTCAAACTTCATTTGTGTTTGGGACCCTCCCTGCTTCCTTGCTATCTAGCTGCCTGGACCTATGTTGTCATCGGTCAGGACCTGGACTGCACTGTGGCTAAGAGCCTCCCATTGGTTTTACCCCTTCCAGCCTTGCTTGGCTTTACTTCCCTTTCCCCACAAAGAGACAGACTTTCAATGAAGATCCTCCACAATGTCTACTATTGAAAAATTCTTTGGATCTTCTCTTTTTTCTTGTTGGGATCTGTAGCATTAATATCAATGCAGAGGCTTCATTTATCCTTGTTAGGAAAACGTTCCACAAGCATGTTAGCTTTACTCAGTCATCTTGGTTGTGCCCTGGAAGTCCTCTCCATTTTACATTTTAAGGAATTATTTCTTCAGAGAACTTTTGTATCTCCTTTTCCATCTGGCCAATTCTGCTTTTTTAAGGCATTCTTCTCCTCTTTGACCTTTTGGACTGCTTTTTCCATGTGACCCAAATTGGTTTTTAAGATATTATTTACTTCAATATTGTTTGGTAATTCCTTCACCAAATTGCTGACTTGGTTTTCATGTTCATATTTTTCTTGGAGGCTTTGAATACAGAAGCTTTGACCTTGTTGCCTTCTGTGTGCATTTTGATCCTCCATAGGTCCAAAGCAATTGTCTATGGTCAGATTATTTTTTTCTTCTGTTGTTTGTTTATTTCCCAGCCTATGACTTCATTTTAATTCTTTGTTAAGGAGGGGTTCTGTTTACAGGGTGGTGGAAACACTGTTCCAAGCTTTTGAGGGTTCTTGCAGTTGCTTTTAGGGCTACCCCCCCCCCAAGGGACTTCAATTCCTCCAAGGTCTTATGAGTTACTATGACTGCTTTCCTGGCCTCTGTTCTGATCTGTGTATGGCTACAAGCACTGCCCTCTGCCCTGGAACTGTGAGGATGGTCCCTGCTCCTTTTGGCAGTAAACCTCCTGAGGCTGGGATCCTGGACTGCAACTTGGATCTGAGTATGGACAATGCAACAGAGTCCTGCCTCAGGGACATAAAAGAGACCTCTGTAATCTTCCCCAACCTCCTTATCCTCCCTGGGCTGAACACTCTGGGAGCAGCTACTGGGTAGCTCCCCAGGCCTGCTCCTGGCTGAGGCCTGCACTAAACTGGAATTGTTCTCACTCTGGTGCAATGGAGTTTGCCCGCTTACCTTCCCAATTGTCCTTGGCAATCCTTGGACTGAGAGGTCTGGAAATCCCCACAGGTGCCACAGACTAAGGCACTCCCAGGTGCCCAGGCATACAGCCATCTATTCCTGAATTCCTTGAGCCAGTTTGCTCAGATGCGATTCAAGCTGTGCTGCTATTCTTTCTAAATCCCATGCAATAGATTCTTCCTGCAGATCTTCCAAGTTGTCTTTGGCCAGAAAATTTTTTCACTGTCTTTTTGTGGATTCTACCACTTTAGAATTTGGTTAGAATCATTATCTAAAGGTAATTGGAGTGGTCTGGAGGAGAGCTAGTAGGAGTGCCTGCCTTTACTCTCTCATCTTAGCTCTGTCCCCACAAATATTTTATTTACAAATTTTATATCTATATTCATATGGAAAATCAGTCTATAGTTTTCTCTATATTTTGTTCTCCTTGGTTTAGATATCAAAATTATTACTTCTGCTTTTAATTTAAATCCACATATTATATATAATATATATGTGTGTATGTGTGTGTGTTTGTGTGTATTAATTCAAACTTTTATTTATTATGATGGTACTACTAAATTATTTTTCCATGATACCTTTATTTCAGTTATTTTTCCTTTAACATTTTTTAGGGAGAGGGAATTCATCTACACTCTAACAGCATCCTCTATTGCTGTCAACAGCAGGCATTTGCTAGATCACTGATGAAAGCCACAAAGGTCATGTAACAGTTAACTAATAGAATCTCTTGGGGAAGTAACTTAAGAACCAAAGTAGAGAAACAAACTGTGCTGGACTGGACTCACTCCCATAGATCCCTATAAGACATTCATTTAAATATTTTCCTGTAATTTACTGCTCTGCTTTTGTTCGTGTATCTACCTTTTTGACTACCTTGATTCCAAATACTTTCCTCTGCCTTTAATTATTGGTGTAGGGAAAACTGGAATTGAAATTCAAATACAAAATTTCGAATCCAGTTTCTTCTACTCAATTGCATTGTGGCTTGCAGAAACTCATTAAACTTCTCTGGATCTGTTGTCTGTAAAATTCATGGTTTAAATTAGGTGATCTCTAATGCACCTTCAGTATTTAAGTACTAATTTGTCTCTCACTTTTTTTCCAATATCAAGCATGTTTCATCTGCTTGCCATGATTCTATAGCTTCTAGACTTCTTTGGGTAGATACCTTGCTCCTGCCCCACCAGCTGAATCTCTGGTGCTCCATTTTTATCTTTCTAGGTTTCTTTTTAACATAACTGAGTTTAAACTGTGTATTACAAAAACAGGCCTGACTATGACTGCAGAATATTACTTATCCCTATGTACAGCTATCTGCCTCCAAATAGACTTCTAACTATGACCATGATAACCCTGCTTAATACCAGATACTATGCAGGTGAAGTCCTTCTCCCTCCTCTTTGTCCCTAGTGCCTTTACTAGCCCAATTCTCCATAGTCTAGTTTAATAGTAATAGAGTCTGAAGACAGGGTTTGAATCTTAGGTCTGCCATGTAATATAGATGCATTTGAGCAATTCATTTATCTCACTAGGTCTCAGTCTATGAAAAAAAGGGATTTCAGTTAGATACCTCCCACTTTCAATTTCAACTTAATATCTTTGGTCTTCTGGTCCTCTTTTATTCAGCGTGAGAGTGAGGCATAAAAGTGTTGTATAGCTAGATAATGAACACATCCATGGGTATTCCTGGGTTGACTCACTTAACAGGACTTTAGATCTAGGCCTGCAGAATTATGGAGCAAGTAGAATCAACTTTTTTCAACCTTAAAGAACATGGAAAAGTAGATGTTAAAATACTAGACAAGTAAATTTGATTATAATTAAACTTGAGGTAGTAAGGAGACACAGTGAGCACTGGATTTGGAGTCCAAATTTGAATCCTGTCTTGGATGCTTATTTAATCATTAGATTTAATCTCTCTGAACTTGAATTTCTTCATCTATAATATGAGGTTAAAAATACCAATTCAGAGGTAATAATAATAATGATAATAATAATAATAATAATAATAATGATAAAATGAGATAACATCATAAAGCACTTTGCAAAAATTTAAAATTCTACATAATATTAATTATTGTCATGATGAAAGTAATAATCATCATGCAAATCTTTGAAGGGACAACTATAAGTATGATTAATGAGTACTTAGAAAGAAAGAAACCAGCATGGATTCACTAAGAATGCTATTCTAAATTAATTACATTTTATTTTCTAGAGTGGTAATGAGGAGACTGATATATGAAAGGAATCATATAGATTACATACATAATATACCCATGAAAATCAGTAAGGTATTTAGCAACCTTTCTTTCCAGTACCATGTGGACAAGATTGAGAAGTGTGGACTAATATATATATGATGATTATATATATATTCTCAATTAACTGAAGGTCTTACTCAAATATTGTTGACTAATTAATTCCATGACTACCTAGATATGTGATTCAGGGTCATGCCTTTAACCTTGTTTGATCTATCTAAGACACATGTGTTATGAGGAATGTTTAAAGTAATTGGTGTGTTTAGTCTGGGGGAAGAAAAACATGAAAGAAGATCATTCTCTCTATCTATATTCAAATATTTAAAAGGATGATGTGACCTGTAAAAATGGGATTATATTGTTCTACTTGGAGTCAGAGGACAGAACTATGACAAATCAATTCCAGTTGCAGAGGGACAGGTTTTCACTCCCTACATAGCAGAAGTCATCTGAATTAGAGCTGTCAGAAAATGAATGAGACCCCAAAAGGGAAAGAAATCCTTGTCCCTAGAGGTCTTCACATAGAAGCTAGAAGGAAATTTGTCAGAAATTTCCACATAAACAGTTTGTAGGGAGATTTTTTTTATACTGTACACCCACTTTGTATACCATCCCCTATCAAGTCTATTGCAAGTCTATCCCAAATATGTTAGGGATCAGCTCTCTAGGGATGGTCACTATAGTACCTGAAAACTGATCACACTAATTAAAGTTATCATTTTATTCCAGAGACAGAGAAACACATCTGTTGTCATTTATCAGGCAGATAGAAGATAAGCAAAATTCTTACTTCAACAAAGAACGTACAGATCCAGCAGCAATTGAGACTTATCCATCACATGGACTATCAGGGGAAATCCCCTGCTCAGAACAAACATAGAAATCTATCAAAAATGACTCCTGTATAATGAAAACAGAATTCTTAACATCAATCCTAAAATATAAGACACACTTTTGAAAAGAGGAAGATAGTGCATCACCAATTGATACGGTTGCTGTGACTGGCAAGACATGTAATTCAGTCACCTGAGAAGAATGGAAAGGACAAAGAAAGTTACTTGGCCTACTAAAAAAAATAATGAAAAGAGAGAGAGGAAAGGGGTGAGGAGAGAAGAGAGAGCAGAGAAGGAGAGAGAGAGAGAGAGAGAGAGAGAGAGAGAGAGAGAGAGAGAGAGAGAGAGAGAGAAGGAGGAGGGAGGGAGATGAAGAGACAGAGGCCCTCAAGCCAGAGATGCCCACATTAAGATTAATGTCAAAATGTTTTCCTGCTCAACTTAAAAGAGGAAAACGAGGGCAGAGTCAAGAGCGAGAAATATAAATGTCAAAATCCTACCTATTTCTCTTTTTGAAGTCAGGCTGCATGCCTCTGTTGATATTTCTACTTGCTTGGATCCAAACTGGATTCTCAAGTCTTCCTTTTAAATGAGAGGCAATATTTTATTTTTTACATTCTAAGTTCTGCCATCCCTGAAAATCAGTTGAGACAACATTCTTTTTCCAAGGATGGAGTCAGTTTTGAATCAAAATTGTCCTTCCGTATTAATAAATAGAAAAAAAAAGGTTTCTTCAGTCTAGTCTGTTTAACTGAATGGGGACCATAGATTTAAATCAAGAAGCTCTTGCCTTAGTAATAAAGAGAAAACCAGCCCCAAATGGCTCAAATGACCTGTTGAAGGCCACAAAGTCATAAGAATTGCAACCTAACTGGAACTCAGTGAAGGGGGGGATGGGAGGTAGGGTGGCATCTTATCCTCTCCTTCTTTCATTCCAAACAGCTAGAACGTAATTTGCTGTCAATTGTTAACTACAATATTGCCAAGGATGGCTGAGCAAGCAGACTCAGATATTGTAGAGGGAATTCATCTATCAGGTTGGGGGTTGGACTAAATGACTCTAAGGGCCCATCCAATTCAATTCACCAAAAATTTATTAAATGCCTACTGGTTGAAGAGAACTGGGCTAGGTATCAGGGACAGTTACAAATATAAATAAGATATATAAAGTGAAAAAATAATTGTAAAGTGTTTTTCAAACCTTAAAGCACTATGTGAATGTGAACTATTATAGTATGATAATTATTATAATCCTTGCCAATACAAGGTTCTTTGATTCAGTAATTCTTTACTATATTATAGGGTTGTTTTGAAGGTCAACTGAGAGAATATACATGAAGCAATTTGAGATTTAAAATTTAAATTTAAAATTTATAGGAATTAAAATTCTATAGAAACATGGGACATCATCTTTTTCTTACTAGGAATAAGAAATGAGACCAGATAAAGAGTCAAGGAATTATCTATGATTATTTTCTCTTTCCTTTGCAGGCTAATATACTTTATCCTTTCCTCATTTCTTTTGCTCCTTCTTTCCATCCTTTCAAAGCAGGTGGGGAAGAGAATGAAATTTGATTTATGATTTCCATGGACAAGAGCAGAAGTGAGCAGGCTGTATGAGCAAATGACTAACTTTCCTAGACAGTTCTTTGTACTTTAGAGAACAGAGGAAGGGAGGAGGCATAGGAAATAACTCAGAGAGTAATTTGACACCCAGGGTAATGAATAAGTTCCACCCCATGTATAAATCAAAGACAAATTCACTCTTGACTAGGGTGTTCAACTGTTCCCCAATTGATGAGCATCCTCTCAATTCTCAATTCATTACCACCTCAAAAAGAATTGCTATAAATATTTTTGTACATGTGGGTTTTTACCCTACTTTACAATCTCTTTGGAATATGGACCTAGTAATGGTATTGGTGGATCAAAGAGTATACATAGTTTATTATCCTTTGGGTGTAGTTCCAAATTTATTTCTAGAAATGTTGGATCAGTTCACAACTCTATCAACAATGCATTAGTAACCCAGTTTTCCCACATATCTCCAACATTGATCATTTTCCTTTTTCGTCATAATGAGCAATCTGATAGGTGTGAGATGGTGCCTCAGAGTTGTTTTAATTTCCATTTCACTAATCAATAATGATGTAATTTCATCATATGAGAACTACCTGTCCATATCCTTTGACTATTTATCAACTCATTGACTTGTTTTCTTATAAATTTGACTCAGTTCTCTATATATTTTAGAATTGAGTCTTTTATCAGAAACACTGGCTTAAAAGTATTTCCCAACCTACTGCATTCCTTTTATTCTTGGTTACATTGGTTTTATTTGTGCAAAAACTTTTCAATTTAATGTAATCAAAATTATTCACTTTTCATTTCATAAAGTTCACAATCTCTTCTTTGGACATAAACTGTCCTCCTTTCCATAGATCTTAAAGATAAACTATTCCTTGTTCTCTTAACTGGCTAAGGGTATCACCTTTTATGTCTAAATCCTATACCCATTTTGACCTTATCTTGGTTAGTCTATGCCTACTTTCTGCCATACTATCTTCCAGTTTTCCCAGCAGTATTTTTTTTTATTAAAGATTAAGTTCTTAACCCAGAGACTGGAGACTCTGAGTTTTTTCAAAGATTATATTACTATAGTCATTTACTACTGTTTCTTTTGTACCTAATCTACTCTACTGATGCACCACTCTATTTCTAATAAAATTTTAGATCTGTTATGGCTAGGTTACCTTCCTTTGCATTTTTTTCCAATAATTCCCTTGATATTATTAATCTTTTTCTCCTCCATATGAATTTTATTAATGTTTTTCCTTGCTCAATAAAGTAATTTTTGGCAGTTTGAGTGGCATCACATTAATTTATGTAGAATTGTCATTTTATTATATTATCAGCCTAAGTATAAGCAATGGACATATGTCCAATTATAAAAATCTGATTTTATTTGTGTGAAAATTGTTTTATAATTGTTTTCATGTAGTTTCTGAGTTTGGCTTGGCAAGTAGCCTCCCAGTATTTATGTTGTCTACAGTTTCTTTAAATGGAATTTCTCTTTCTATCCTAACTGTTAAAATTTATTGGTAATTTATAAAAATGTTGATGATATCCTGCAACTTTGCAAAAGCTGCTAATTGTTTTGAGTAGTTTTTGGTTGATTTTCTAGGATGCTCTATCTATATCATTATATCATCTGGAAAGAGTGAGAATTTTATTTCTTCATTGCCTATTCTACTTTGTTCAATTTCTTTTTTCTTCTCATTGTGAAAGCTAACTCTTCTAACAATATTAAATAATAAATGGTAATAATGGGCATCCTTGTTTCACCCCTTATCTTATTGGGAATTTTTCTAGTTGATATAATGCTTATTGATGGTTTCTGACAGATACTGCTTATCATTTTAAAGAAAATTCCATTATTCCTTTAATCTCTAGAGATTTTAATAAAAATGTGTGTTGTATTTTCTCAAAAACTTTTTCAGCATATATTGAAATAATAATATGATTTCTGCTAGGTTTCTCATATATATATTATATATGTATGTGTATATATATATATAGTCAGTTAGGCTAGGTTTCTCATATATATATTATATATATATATATATATATATATATATATATATATATATATATATGGTCAGTTAGGCTTATAGTTTTCCTAATATTGAAACAACCTTGCATTAATGTTATATATTCTACCTGATCATTGTGTATTATCCTAGTTGCTGTAATCACTTTGCTCTTATTTTATTCATAATTTTTGCATCAATATTCATTAGCAAAATTGTTCTATAATTTCTTTCTCTGTTTTGACTCTTCCTGGTTTAGTTATCAGCATTATATTGGTATCCTAGAAGGAAGATGGCAGAACTCCTCCATTACTTAATTTTATTAAAATACTTTGTATAAAATTTGGATTAATGGTTCTTTAAAGGTTTGATAGAATTCACTTGTCAATCCATCTCACCTTGAAGATATTTTTTTCTTAGGGTTGATACTTTTCAATTTCTTTTTCTGAGATGGGATCATTTAAGTATTTAATTTCCTCTTCTGCTAATCTGGGAAATTTTTATTTTTGTAAATATTCATCAATTTCACTTAGGTTGTCAAATTTGTTGGCATACAGTTGGTCAAATAGCTCCAAGGCATTACTTTAATTTCCTCCTCATTGGTGGTTAATTCAACTTTTTATTTTTTGATACTAGTAATTTTGTTTTCTTCCTTCATTTTTTTAATCAATATAACCAAATTGAATTTATTGATTCTTTTTTAATAAAACCAACTCTTAGTTTTATTTATTCAATAGTTTTCTTTCTTTAAATTTTATTAATCTTTCCTTTGAATTTTCAGAATTTTTAATTTGATAATTAATTGAAAATTTTTAATGTTTTCTTTCTCTAGCTTTTTTTGTTGCATGTCCAATTCATTGTTCTTCTCTTTCACTATATAAAATTTCTCCTAATATCAGCTTTGTCTGTATTTCACACATTTTGGTATATTGTCTCCTTATTATCATTGTCTTTGACAGAATTATTAATTATTTCTATATTTTGTTTTTTGATCCACTCATTTTTAAAATTGGGCTATTTTGCTTTCAATTGATTTTTAATCTATCTTTAAATAGCCCTTTAGTACATGTGATTTTTTTATTGCATCATGAACTGTAAAAAATGATGCATTTAATATTTCTGCCTATTTGCAATTGATTATGGAGGTTTTTAATGTTCTAATTCATGATAAATTTCTGTATAGGTGCCATGTACCACAGAAAAAAAGTTATATTCCTTTTTCTCCCCATTCAATTTTCTCTAGAAAATTATCTTATCTATGTTTGCTAACATTCTATTCACTTTCTTAACTTTCTTCTTATTTATTTTATGTTAGGTTGATCTAATTCTGAGACAGGGAGGTTGAGGTCCCCCACCAGTAGACTTTTGCTGTCTATATCTTCCTGTATTTTAGCTACTCTTCTAAAACTCTGAATGCTTTACCACTTGGTACATACATGTTTAGTATTGAAAGTACTTCACTGATCTATGGTACCTTTTAGGAAGATGTGGTTTCCTTCTTTATCCCTTTTAATCAGATCTATTTTTGCTTTTGCTTTGTCTGATGTAAGGATTGCTACTCCCTCCTTTTTCACTTCAGCTGAAGCATATTCTGCTCCAGCCTTTTACCTTTACTCTATATATCTCTCTGCTTCAAACGTGTTTTTTTATGCAGATTATTATGGGATTCTGATTTTAATCCACCCTGCTATTGGCTTCCATTTGGAGAGTTCATTCCAATCACATTCACTATTATAATTACTCTTTATTACCCTCCATCCTAACTTCCCCTTGTTTGTATTTTTCTTTCTCCTTTCACTCTATCCTTCTCACCAGTGTTTTACTTCTGAAAACCACCTCCCTTAATTTGCCTCCTCATTTATTAAACCCCTTCCTTTTTCTTTCTCCTCTCTCCTTTTACTTTTCCCCTTTCCTTCTATCAGTCCCTTCTTCCCTTCTCCCCCTTTCTCCTGAATGATACTAGTAATTTTGTTTTCTAATGTCTGAATGGTGAGATCTGTTTCTAAAACTAGGTCCATGCATTGTACCTTCTTAGAACCAAATTTAATAAGATTTAGATTCAAATAATTCTCACCCCTTTCCATTTTTCCCTCTACTGTAATAGGTCCTTTGTGCCTCTTCATGGGATATAATTTACCACATATGCCTCTCCCTTCCTCCTTTCTCATTATGATTCCTTTTTTAATATTTATTAATTTAAAAATTAAAAAATATGTCCATACCTTCAGTCTAAATATACCTTCCTCTAATAGAGTTACAATTCTAAAGAGTTGTGAGCATTATCCTCCCAAGTAGAGATGTAATCCATTTAATCTTATTGAATAACAGTCTTTTACTGTGCCCCTATGTACCTTTTTTATATATCTCTTGAGTCTCTTTTTTGAAAATCAAATTTTCTGTTAAGTTCTGGATTTTTCATCAGGAAAGTTTGAAAGTCACCTATTTCATTTAATGTTCGTCTTTTCTACTGAAAGACTGCACACATTTTTGCTGATTAGTTGATTCTTGGTTATAATCCAAGCTCCTGTGACTTCCAAAATATCATATTCCATGCCCTTTGATTCTTTAATATTAATGCTGCCAAGTCCCATGTAATCCTGACTGGGGCTCCTCTATACTTAATTTTTTGTTATTTGTGGTCACCTGCAGAATTTTCTCTGTGATTTGAAAATTCTGGAATTTGGCTATAATATTCTTTGGTGTTGTCACTTTGGGAATCCCTTTCAGAAGGTAATAACTGGATTTTTTCAATAATTATTTTGTCCTCTGGTTTTTGGATATAAGGGTAATTTTCCATAATGTTTTCTTGAAAGATGTGATGAAGATTCTTTTTTTTATATCATACCTTTCAGGTAGTCCAATAATTCCAATAATTAATTCCTTCTGGATCTATTTTCTATGGCAATGAAGTATTTTTCATTTTCTCCTATTTTTCATTTTTTTAAAAATTTTTCTTGATTATTGGTATCCCAATAAGGTTAGTTGCCCCAATCTATTCTTCAAGGAATTATTTTCTTCAGTTAGTTTTTGCATCTTCTTTTTCATTTGATCAATTTTATTTTTAAATGAACAGCTATATTTTTTCCATTTGTTTTTCTTTTCATTTACCCAATTGTAATTTTATCGAATTTGTTTAATTCTGTCAATTTTTGTGCTTCCTTTTGCAAGAAAATGAATTTCTCTAGCATTTCCTTTCTCAATTTTTTACTTGATTTTAAGAATCCTTTTTGAGCTCTCTCAAGCAGTCTTTATAGGCTGGAGATCAATTCTTATTCTCCTCTGCAGCTTCACATTATCATGCTTTTGTTGCCTTCCTCCTTTGAAATGGTGTTTTCTCCATCCTTATCTCCAAAGTCATTTTCTACAGATTCTCCTTTTCTCTGACTTTTATTACTCATTTTGGTTTTGTTACTGGATATTGTTCCAAGGTGCTTGTGTTGGGGGAGGGGTGAGTTCACAGACCTTTGATGTAGGAATCATAGAAGCCTGCTCATTGACTTGGATCTAGACATATTGGGAGATCCACTAGCTTATTCACTGAATTAATCACATAGGGAATTTCAGTGATTTTTCTCACTGGACTCATCTGCTTGAGGAGTACCAGCTGCTTGCTCTCTGGGCCCTCTGTACTGGGAACTCCCAGAGCTTGTTCACTGGATTAGACCTTCTGGGTTTGGAATGCTAGCAGCTTCTATCTGGACTGGGCTGTCCAGTCCAATTGTGTTGGTTGAATGGGAAGGTCTGGAGTACTTGTCTTGAAGTTCTCCCAGTTGGCATATTATTCCATTGCTGCTGAGCCCAGACTCTGTGGCCTCTGCTGGAAGCCTCTACTGTAACTGAGAACCTCTGGTTGATCCTCACTTTGCCTTGCCACCCATGTGCTGGTTTTCCATTCCCTGCCCTGGGCACACTCATGCTCCAACCAATATAGACCTCAATAGAAGATGCTCTATTCTGCTCTTTGTGGGTTCCGTCACTCTAAATTCCATTTAGAGGCTTGATTAATGTTATTTCTTAGTGAAATCCAAGAGAATTTAAGAAAGTCTCTGTCTTCTTTACACCATTTTAACTCTGTCTATTACATATCCCTTATGGATTTTAAATGTAATGTTTAGAATCCTAACAGATAATCAGAAAAGTATTAACAGCTCCAGGAACTTTGGGTATGTGGTACAAAGGATAAAATGCTAAGAAATTAATTGACAAGAGCACAATCAAATTAATCACATCAAGGTATGTAGTCCTGCAGAATAACCAGAAACTCCAAAGAGATGCAGACAAGGTGCTAAATCAAAAGCAAAATGGATAGACTTGCAAAAAATAAAGATAAGTGGAATGAATAGAACCAAGAGAAAATTATATTCGGTAACAGCAATATTATAATAAGAAAAACTATGTGTGACTAAGTCATTTTGACTCATATAAATACCCAGATTAACTACAAAAAGACCTCTGAGGGAAGACATTATCAGCATCCAGAGAAAGAAGTAAAATATAGAAGTATATATGGAATAATTTTACACATGCATCTATATTTCTCTCTATATATTTGTGTCTAATGGTACCCAACTCTAGAGTAGGGGAAGGAAATAAAAAAGGGAAAAGAAAGAATGTTATATGATAACTTTATTATATATTTAGAAAGAATAGCAAGTTATACATAATAGATTTGCAATTGCAATTTCAAGTGCAATCCTATTTTTTAAAATTCCATTATGATAGGGATTTTTTTTGGTTTTGTTTTTGGTTTTTGTAAGGCAATAGAGTTAAGTGACTTGGCCAAGGTCACACAGATAGGTAAATATTAAGCGTCTGAGGCTGGATTTGGTCTCAAAACCTCCTGACTCCAGAGCCAGTGCTCTATCCACTGTGCCACCTAGCTGCCTCTGTTATGGAAATTTTTGCTTATTTCATAAATTAAAAATAAAATAAATAAAATTAAAAAATAATTGTAAACTTTCATTATGATTAGAATAAAATATATTCACTTACAGGGGGCAAGGAGTCTTATTACCTAAGTAGGTTAATGAATTCTATAATGGATACGTCAATTGCATTTTCTTTGAGAATTT
The DNA here is from genome assembly GCF_037893015.1 of Macrotis lagotis. NCBI lineage: Eukaryota > Metazoa > Chordata > Mammalia > Peramelemorphia > Peramelidae > Macrotis > Macrotis lagotis. Next base: position 142,474,109 of record NC_133658.1, on the reverse strand, counting down.
TGGAATGCATTTTATTTCATTTTTCAGTTTTAGAATATAATAAAAAGGGCCTTATAAGGACCCACACATCATCCAAATTTATTATGTCTCTGCATCACCAAGAAACATTAATAAGTGAAGGTGGGTTGGTGGCACAGGTTGTCTCCTCTATGATGTCAATCTCAAAAGACTGTTATGCATCAAACATCTTCACTTCCTTAAATAGTCCAGTAGAGGAAGAAACTTCAGCAATTGTACATATCTAAATGTTTCTGCAATGATTTTTATTTATTCTTTTTTCATTTAAACAATTCTTTCCTGGCACAGCTAGGTGGAGTAGTGGATAAAGCACCAGCCTTGGAGTCAGGAGTACCTGGGTTCAAATCCAGTCTCAGACACTTAATTACCTAGCTGTGTGGCCTTCGGCAAGCCACTTAACCTCATTTATCTTGCAAAAACCTAAAAACAAAAACAAAAAAAAATTCTTTCCTTAATAAACATCAACTAAATTTGCACTTCCAAATACATATTAGAACAGAAAAGATTGTGCACAAAACTGTAAATCTTTACATTTTGTTTTTCTTTATAAATATATAATAAATTCAGCATATAACTTTTATAGCTGAATATCTGTGATTGTTTCTAACTTTCCTTCTGTTTTCTTCTGTTCATTTAAAAATACTTCTAAGAAAGCAAATACATATTCTTTTATAGGAACCCTAAATCTTAGTGGTGTTTCTCCCATCTCTGGGGAAAAAAAAAACCCAAAACTTTTTTTTAGGTTTGTTTTTTTTTTTTGCTAGGCAATGGAGTTAAGTGGCTTGCCCAAGGCCACACAGCTAGGTAATTATTAAGTGTCTGAGACAGGATTTGAACTCAGGTACTCCTTACTCCAGGGCCAGTGCTCTATCCACTCGCCTCCCAAAAAACTTAATAAAAATATAGTCCGGTATAAAATCCCCACCAATGAACATGCATATATTATTCTGCCAAATGTATCTATCACTTCTCTGTGAAAAATGTGAGTAACAGTTTTCATCATAGATCCTCTGAAATTGTGGTTGGTCATATCATTGATTACAGTTCTTAAGACTTTCAAAATTATTTATTTTTATAATGTTTTTATTGCATAATTTTTCCTCCTGGTTCTATTCACTTCAATCTATATAAATTCTTATATGCATACACACACATATATTCCCAAATAACTTTAAAACTATCATTTCCATAGATTTTGTGATATAATATTATTCTAGAAGTTCACATACCTTAACATTTTATTTTCTGCCTTTTCACTTCCTAAAATGAACTTTATTGTTTCACTCAGATAGGAACTTGTAGCCCTAGAGTTACTTTGTAGCTACTAAACTTTATCTCTCTGTTGGTGAAACCAGTTGCATTCACATCATAGATTAATGCCTCATAAAGAAGCACTTCCTCTCATATTCATACTGCAGATGATCCATGAGTTTTATGAGGGTGCTCTCTCTATCAGTGTAGATAGCAAATCATCCATCCTCTTACCATATACAGGTATTATGCATGACTGTTAAATTGTAGAGTGGATAGATACCTGGCCTGTAATCAGGAATTTGTTCAGTTGTTACAGCTGTGTCTGACTCCTCATGTCCCCAATTGGGATCTCGTTGGCAGAGAAACTGAAGCAGTTAGTCATGTTTTTCTCCAATCATTTTACAGATGAGGGAATTGAAGCAAACAATTGCATAACTTGCCCAGGGTCACACAGCTAGTAAGTATCTGAGACCAGATTTGAATCCAGTAAGTTGTTAGCCTGATTTCAGAATTGGAACTCTATTCTTTGTGGAGTTAGGAAGACCTGGATTCAAATCCACCCTCAGATATTTACTAGCTATTTGACCTGGAAAAGTCACTTAACCTCTGTTTACTTCAGTTATCTAATTTGGAGATAAAAAAAAATGGAGTTAAATCGAGATTAAAAATAGCACTTATCTTTTATTATTGTTATGAGGATAAAATGAAATAATAAGTTTAAAGTGCATAAAACCAGCATAACATATGGTAAGCCCTATTTAAATGTTAGCCATTATTTTCTAATAAATATTTTAAGGAACAAAAACCACCAAATGTTTTAGAAATTGCCTTCACTTCTTTTTATATTTGTGAGTACTATTGCAAAAAATCAGAATATCCCTCTATTATCACTTATTTTTTTTATTCTTATTATATATCTTCTTTCTTGGTCATATATGACTTGCCAACACATCTTAAAGACATGACATCATTGGTAATATGTGGCAGGCAAATGACAGCAGGTAGGTCATACAGTGGAGAGAGCATTGATCTTGGAGTCAGGAAGATTTAACTTCATGAGTTCAAATCTGACCTTAGACACTACCTGGTTGTATAACCCTAGCTAGTCACTTGACCCTGTTCTGCTTCTACTTCTGTCATCTGTAAAATTAGCTGGAGAAGAAAAGGATAAACCATTCCAGAATCTTTGCGAATAGTTTAACAAAGATTCACATGTGGCTGAAAAATGACTGATAACATGACAGCAAACACATAGCCTTCCATTGCCCTTTTGTTCACCAGCATTAGTGATTCTTCAGAGCTCATCATGTCCCAAGATTCAGAACCTTAGGAAATGCACATAGTAGTAGAAGCAATATGATATTGAGACTAGAAAGTTAGCTTTGAAGAAAATCCTGCTATTTTTACTTTACAGTGCCCTGATCACCTCTCTAAGTTGGTATACCTAGGTCACAGAGGGTAGAAAGCTGAATCTGGAGACAGTATGACCTAAAGTCAAATCTAGCTTTAAAAATTTACCTGTTCTGTGACCCTAGTTAATATATCCACTATCTGCCTCAGTTTCTTCAACTCTAAAGTAATGATAATAATAAAACTTATATCCCTGGGTTGCTGTGAAGATCAAATAAGTTGAAATTTGTAAAGTGTTTAGCAAAATTCTTGGAACCTAATAAATGCTTACCATATAGGTACAACTAAGTTGGTATTTCTCACCATAAAATTAACAATATGAATGAAATCATAGATTTAGTCCCTACCTGGTAGGATGACAGGAAATTCATATTATAATACAATGAATCAAGATATGTAAAGAACTTATCACAGGTAAGGATCAATGCAGAGGATATAAAACAATGAAAATCAAATCATCTCTACCTTTTTGAAACTTATATTCCATGAGATAAGGAATATGTACAGAATAAACAAGAGTAATCAAATACAACATTGGGAGAGAGCACTAATAATTTGGACAAATATGAAAATCTTAAGGAAGAGGAAATAGTACCCTAGGTTTCCTTTGAAGAAAGCTGAGTTCTAAAGAATGAAGAGGAAACCCTGTGCAGCAACTTGTTTAAAGGTAAAATCTGAATTATAACCATATAGAGAATAACTTTTAGGCAGAGAGAATGCATATATGAGAAAAATATGAATTCAGTTGAAAAATAGGCAGGAACCAGAATCTGGAAGAATTCAAATATTAAACTGAGGATTTTGAATTTTATCTTATTCTGGGGGGGGGTGGATAGAAACCAATGTAGACTTATGTAGAAGGAGAGGAGGATGATTATTGACATGATCAGATCTATACTAGCAAAATATAAATTTGACCAATGTGTTGAATAAGCATTTTATAAGAAAGATAATTGAGTCACATAGATTAGGAGATTGTTGTATTAATCCAGAAAAGAAGTGAAATTTTTTCATTGTTTTTGTTTTGGATGGTGAGTATTTTTTAAGTATTTAATACATAACTACCCTCTTTGAAGGGTTTCTTGTGACAAAACAGCTAATAATATGATGACTTAAAACAAAAGTGCATGCAACTTTCCCTACCTATATCCTCCCATCTTTATATTTTTTTTAATTAACAGAAATCTCCCTATCACATTTATTACACTGGAAAAAGTAAAATAAATTCCTTATATAAATATGCATGGTCAGCAAAACAAACCCTATCTTTGAATGTATGCAAACTAAAAAGATGGATAGCTAGACAGGCAGGAAGGCAGACAGTCAGACAGATAGACAGATAGGTGATAGACAGACAGATAGATGTCTTATTCTGTACCCCAAATCTTCCACCACTCTGTAAAGAAAAAGATTTACTTCATCATCAATTCTTTGTTATCATGGATGATAATTGTATTGATCCTAATTCTTATATCTTACAAAGTTGTTTATATTTGGTGTTAATTTTTGTGAAATTACTCATTTCTGCTCATTCAGGGCAGCTAGTTGGTATAGATCAGAAAGATCTAAATTCAAATCCAACCCCAGACACTTACTAGCTATGGTGACCCTAGACAAGTCGCTTAAATCTTATTTGCCTCAGTTCCTCATCTGTAAAATAGAAACAAGCTGGAGAAGGAAAAGGTAAATAACTTGTTTCTTTGCCAAGAAAATCCCACAGACATAGTCCATGGAGACACAGAGAGTCAGACACAACTGAACAACATCTGCTCATTTCACCAAGCATCAGTTCATGTAAATCTTTCCATGTCTCTTTGCAATCATCTGTTTCCTTATTTATTAGATACTAATAATAATAATAATCCATTTCATTTATATACTGCAACTTATTCAGCCATTCTTCCATTAATTGATATCACTTTAATTGTCAGTTTTATTTTTTTAGCACCTCAAAAGAAGCTACTATAAATATTTTTGTAAAGGGTCACACAACTAGAAAATAGCATTTCCAGGATTCAATCCCAGCTCTGCTGGTTCCAGATCAAACACTGTTTCTCATTATGCCATCTTGCTGTAGGAGTAGCTAGAGGAAGTAACTGAAGAACTCTTAGAAAATGTATCATATCTGTTATGTTTAATAAAAATAAAACCTAATATATTAGGGAGCAAGGCAATTTAAGAAAAAATGTGTTGGGATGCATTTATCAAAGTTCACAAAACCCTCCACACACTGAAAATTAGCAGGTTAAAGAATTAGACATTGAAAATTAAAGTAAAAGGTGCAGAAAATGCGATGGATATAGGAGATATCTGGTAGTTGAAATTGCAAGAACTGGCAAATGATTGTATAGAGAGGTTAAGGAGTAGGAAGAGCCAAAGGTAACTTTAAGATTGTAGCCCTGGGTGCATGCAAGAATGATTGTGCTAGCAACAGAAATGGGTTAGTGTGGAGAAGCAATGGGTCTTTTGTAGCAATTGAAACCTTGGAGTTAAAAACCTCTGTTTTTCACTGAATGTGATCCAAACTTATCTCCTCCTCCTGTTTAGTTCTAGACATCAAATTGTCTATTAATAATAGACTGGTCCAAGGTATATATATACTAATAATTTAATTTAATGCATTATTCTTCCTTTTATTTGTTATGGGAAGGTACCAACTATTTTATTTTATTCTTATATTTTTATGGGTGCAGTGTACAAGAAAAAAATCATATGGTATTCTCCAGTATTTATCAAGAATATAACGGTTGCACATCCAGTTAGGGCTACAGAGAAGGAAGTCATAAAATATCAGGGACATAAATCAAATTATTTTCATTTAGCCTCACTAGTCTATTCTACGAGAAAGAAGAAGATTCCATGAAACCAGAAGACTGATTCAAAAGAGAGATAAAACTCAGAATCTACTCTTCTTCTAAGTTTCATGTGTTTTCTTCTTTTTTTTTTCTTTTGCCCTTCCAGAAACAGTAGTATAATGTAATAGAGCTATGGCAGGGAAGACAGTGGAAAAAGTGAAATAGGAAGTCTGTATGATGGTCAAATGGTAGAACAATATTAGAAGGGCCAAATATCAAACAATTTTCATTAATGGCACCAAATTAGGATGGAAGAAGTAGTGAAATAGTACTCAAGATAGTCATGGAGAAATAGATGAGCAATTCTAAGAATGGTATTAAGTAAAGGAAGAATTACATTTGATCTTTCCTTCCTGAGTCTTATTCTCTGGAACAGAAGGATTGTAAACTATAATCATGGAAAGAGTGTCCATATAAATAAGACTAGGGATTCATCAAAATATTGTCAAATGTTCTTTTTTTAAACCCTCTCCTCCATTAAAAAATGGCTCAAAGATAATTTCACTATACTTCTAGGTAACCCTCTTTAATGATTGGTAATGACACATACAGTCCTTACTTACTCATTGAATTAGATTCATAGAATTCTAGGGACTTTCGAAGTCCATTCCCACCATGAGGCATACTATAGTATACACATAGCAACCAACAATTGTTTGGATTGACTTTATTGTTAAAATGTTCACAACTTTCCAAGATAACTTAAGTTGTATTGGAAGTCCATATACATTCTAAATTAATTCATCCCTATATCTCCCATTACTGCTCCATGGGCACCCTTCAAATGTTGTTATTATAAGCAACATCTATATGGTAGCATTGGAAGTAGATGGTGATGATACACATTCAAATAACAATTATTATATTTTAGGCACTGTCCTAAGTGATTTTCAGTTATCTCATTTGATCCTCTCAATAAAAATTACTGAGAATTAGTTCCTTTTACTTTCCCTTTTTTAATAGATTAGGGATCTGAGATAAAGAGATATAATTGTCTTGTCCAGGGTCACACAGTTGATAAGTCACTAAAGATTAATTTGAAATCATTTCTTCTTAACTGTAGACCCAGAACTCTGTCTACTGCACCACCTAAGGAACCTGCAAAATCCATTATGTCCAACCACCTCATTTGGTAGATGGAGAAACTGAGTAACAAAGAGAGGAAGGCAATTGCTGAGGATCACATAGCTATAAAACAGTAGATCTAAGATTCAGTCCCAACTCTGCTCGTTCCAAATCCAACATTGTTTTTCACTGTGCTGTGTTGCTAAAGAGGTAGTTAAAGGAAGTAACTGCAGAGCTTTTAAAAATGTACCATATTTGTCACATTTAATAAAAAAAAAAAACTTAAATCTTAAGGGAGCTGGGCATTTGAAGAAAAAAAAAATAAGTTTAGTTGCATTTATCAAAGTTCACAAAGCCCTTCACAGACTGGAAATTAGCACTTTGGGCCAAAATGAGGATAAGCCACAGGGGACCAACCAGAACCCACACGTCTGGAAACAGAATGCCTAACAGAACTACCCCTCCCACTCTCCCTCCCTCCCTCTGCTTGACTGGCAGTGTGAGTTTCCAACAAGCAATTTCTTCACATCATCAAAGTCATAGAGTGTTTTACACCTTTCAATAACACTCAGAATTTGGCAGGCTAGGGCCCTTCTGTTTCTCTGCCAATGTGCAGTATCAACCTCCTTCCTGGTAGTACAGCTTAGTTCCTGTTATTGTACCTCCCAACCCATCAGGAAAATGCAGACCATTGCTAAGAAGGAGGGATGACTTGACAATCCCACTTTATGTTTCTGCATGACCAAACTTCAGCTTCATTCCAAAAAGGAAGAGGGGTCAGTGACACCACAGTCAGAAATCCTTGGGTATTCACAATAATTAATCAAATTGAGTTATCAATTCAAAGAATTTATAGATGGAAGGACTATTAAAAATCATCTGATATAAACTACAATTTTAAAGTTCAGAAAACTGAGACCCAGAGATAGAAAGTGTCTTCTCAAAGATCAGACAGATAGAAAACAAACAGAACCAGTTTTCTATCACAGATCTTCTGATACCAAGTCCTGAGATCTTTTATTATGTTATCCTACTTGTGAAGTTCACTACAAAAAATACATATTGAACACGCACTATGTGTGAGACAAGTTTGCTAGATAATGGTAGAAGTACAAAACAGAAAATATAAAAACGAAACTTGGTTCCTGTCCCCATGGAGTTTATAATCCAATCAGAGAGTTAGTCCCAAAACACCAAAATCTTGTAGAAAGTATTTGGGAGTTAAAATTGTTTCTTTATGGATTTTATCTCCTAAATGAAAATAATTCTCTCCTTTCCCCCTTCATGCTGGTGAATAGGATGATGTCACACAGTTAATTTTGATTTTAAGACCATAGAACATCTTGAGATTTACTCAGAATATATTGTCAGTATGATTATCCTGGGCCAATAAAATTCTCTAAATTAAAAAGAAAAAATTCATCTCTTCAATATTATCCTTTTCTGCCTTGTGTTGATTGCCTTCGCTGATAGAAAAACAAACAAATGCCTTTTTCTACTAGAAATAATGCAGTTGGCAATACCTGCAAGTCATTTCTAGGCAAATAAATGATGATTCAAGCCTAGCTCAGGAAAAAAAGTGTCACTTTAGACTTAGTTTGTGTTTGTCCTTCTCTTTTTCTGTGGTGTCCTTAATCTTTTCTCTCCCTACCTCTAGCACATCATGATTTTCCTGTTGTGGCTCTTCATGCTGGCAGAGCTTAAGTTATAGATTTTTCTTTCCTATATAGCTACCCTTACATACCTGTCCTATATCCTCTCAGATATTTAATAAGAGAATACATGAAAAGAAACATGTGTTAAGTGCTTTCTGTAGGCCAGGAGGATAGACTATAATCTGCCAACTAATTATTAAGAGCTAAGGAGATAAGGCCTGGTAACATCTTAAAATCTTACTCTTCTAGGATAATATATTTACATTTTCCCTATGGTTTCCCTATGGTTCCTCAGCTACAATTCACTGAGTCAAAGATGGAGGAAGAGGAAAGGAACAAGAAGATATAAGAATTTTTCATTAGCCTCCAAATGACTGCATATAGTTTTCAACTATTCTTCTTAGGTGTATGTTTCTTTCTCAATGGTATATGTGGAGGCAAGAAGGGATGCATTTTCAATACAACCTGAGTTATATATTACCTTACCTCCAAATATGTCCCTTCTCTCAACATCCTAACTTCATTATTTCTTTTGAGAACTTGGATGTCCTTCCAATTAACTGACTTAAAAAAATTACAATCATCTTTGGTTTTTTCTTGTTCCTTAGTTGCCGAATCTTGAAATTTTGCCTCCAGGATATCTCTTGCATCTTCCTTTTTCTTTATTCAAAAATGCCATCACCACAATTCAGTCCTTCCGTTTCTTTAACCTGAACTATCAGTTTATCTTTCTAATTAGTCTCCCTTCTCCCTGTCTCTAGTCTCTTCACTCCCCAATTTTTCCATCATATAGATACCAAATTATTTTTTATGTAGGTCAAATTCTCCCAAATATATAGGTCTAACCAATTCACTTCTCAGCTCAATAACCTTCAGGAACCACCTGTTGTATATAGAATAAAATACATTTCTTAGTTTGATATTTAGATCTTCTAAAAATCAAAACTTAAAAAAATCTTTTAAACCTTAGTTTACATCCATTTTATTCACTTTATATTCCAGGGAAACTGAAATAGCAACTGATCTTCAAATTATTCCAAGACTTTTCTCCACCATTAGTGTCAGAAAAATCTTCCCTCATGTAATATTCCCTCTTTATTACCACCTTTCAGAATATCTATTTTCTTCATTGTCCAGTTTAGTTATTTATCACATCTGATCCCTCACAATTATTTATAATCTCCTTTCTGCAAAATCTGTATTTATTTATCTGTGAACTTTGAGTTTCTAAAATTGCATGGACACAATATAAATTTCTTGAAGTTAAGGCTATTTAATTGTATATCCTCAGTTGCTGGTACAGTGTTTTGCACATGGAGAAGACATGTAAGTTTCCTTGTATTGCTTATCACCTGTCTACCCTCTACATGTTTATGTGTTAACATTCTTCTCATACTTTAACCTCTAAATCAGGTGCTACATCCTCTTTGAGGCTTTTCTTGATTGCTAACACTGCATGCCCCAACTCAAACCTCTCCTCCCTCAAAATTTTTCACAGCATTTAAATTGATTTTCTTCTATATTCTTATCCCACTTGAAATATAATCATTTGTATCAGTGCATATGTCTTCACTGCCCTTTACTCCACTTCCATATGCCCTTATTGGTAGTGGTGTCACTTTTCATCCTATATTCCCAGTGTCTAACAAGTGATTTGCTCATGCAGGAGAACTGATTAACAAATATTGGTTGCATTTAATTAAATCTGTTATACTACCTAGAAATGGTTTTCAGGAAGTGCTGTCATTATCATTCCTCTTTCCCTGCTTGTATTCTCTTCTAAAGAAATCATTCTAACCTTTCATCCTTGATCATAATCCTTGTCTATTATAATATTTCATATTCCCCAACTACATGCTAAAACAAATTTTAACATTTTAAAGTTTTGAGTTGCAAATTCTATCCCTTCCCTTCCAGAGACAGTAAGCAATTCAATATAGTTCATTCAAATGCAAGCATGTAACATATTTCTATATTAGCCATTACATACAAGAAGATTTAAAGTTATTTTAAAAAGAAAGAAAATGAAAAAAAGAAAGAAAAGAATTCAATTCAGTTTTTTTCCTATGGAAGCAGTGTGCTTCCTTGTATCTTTTAGTCTTGTTTTAGATCACTATATTACTAAGTCATTCACAGTTCTTCATCATACTGTATTGTTTACTGTGTATAATGTTGTCAAACTTCACTTTCCATCAGTTCATGTAAGTCTTTCTGGGTTTTTCTGAAATCATCCAGCTTGTCATTTCTTATAGCAAAAATATCCCTTTACAATCATTTACCACAAATGATTAGCCATTTCCAAATTGCTGAGCTTTCCTTCAATTTTTAATCCTTTGCCCCCATAAAAAAAGCTACTGTGAATATTTTATATAAATATTACCCTAATTCTTTAATCAGTGTAAAGGGGTCCAATCATTCTGGAGAGCCATTTGGAACTATGTCCAAAGGTCCGTAAAACTGTTCATATCCTTTTGATCCAGCAAAAACACTCAATCTATATCCAAAAAATACCATAAAAGGGGAAGAAACCCATATGTACAAAAAATTATAGCAGTTTTCTTTTAGTGGAGAAGATTTGGAAACTGAGGGGATGCTTATCAATTGGAAAAATGGCTGAACAAGCTGTGGTATATGAATGATATGGAGTTCTATTGTTCTGTAAGAATCACGAGTAACCTGAATTCAGAAAAGCCTGGAATGACTTGCATGAATTGATGCTGAGTGAGGTGAGTAAAAACCAGGGGAACATTGTACACAATAACAGCACCATTATGTGATGATCAACTATGAGGGACTAAGCTATGATCAATGTGTTAATTGGTATTGTCAAGTTAACTTTTTTCTCCCAATTTCTTTCTTTCTTTTTTTAAAAAAGTTTTTGCAGGGCAGTAGGGTTAAATGACTCACCCAAGGCCACACAAATAGGTAATTACTAAGTGTCTGAGGCCGTATTTGAGCTCAGGTCTTTCTGACTCCAGGACTGATGCTCTATCCACTGCACCATCTAGCTGCCCCCTGGACTTAGCTCCACTCAGTAGTTCAGTGATGAAGGACAATCCTGAGAAATCTGTAAAGAAAAATGCCATCCAAGCCTGAGAAAAAAACAGTGGATTCTGAATGAAAAACAAAGTATACTAAAGTTCACTTTTAAAGCATCTAGTTCTAATTCTTCTTTCACAACATCATGACAAATATGGAAATATGGTGAACATGATTATACATGTACAACTTCTACCAGATTGTTTGCTGCCATGGGCAGGGGGGAGCAAAGGAAGCGAGGTAGTAAAATATGAAACTCAATAGCTTGCAAAAGGATGAATATTGAAAACTATCTTTGCATGTAATTGGAAAATAAATAAATGAATAAACCAAGAGAATGGGATAAAAACATTTTAAAAGATCTAAAAGAGAAAGTTCATACTCTGAGAACCCAGGAGAGGAGGCTAATAAGATGAGTGTCCTTTTTGAAATATCAATCTAGCAAAATGTTAAAGGTTTGAACCCTTTCTAGCTAAGTCTGTCCAACATTTTTGAAATTCATCTCCAGGAGTCCCAGCAGAATGGGGTAGGCCAGTTAAAATGCTTTGAACACAGTTTTGAGCTAATCCCTTTCTAGTTAAGATAAATTTTACATATATACATACTCCTTTCCTCAAGAGCCTCCCTTCTGTGCCTGCTTTTCTTTGTATGACAGTACTTAGCACAGTGACTGGCCCATATTGAGTACCTTAATAAATGCTTGCTGACTAGCTATTAACTTCACCATTTTCCTAACAGGACTAATCTGAGATCCAATTTGTTGTGAAAGTTGACCATGGTGGTAGCATCATTCAAGGAAAATTGAAGGCTTAAAGTCAGATTATCTTGATTCAAATCCTGATTAAGTCCCTTGGATGACCTTGGGTGACTTTTGGTCTGCTTCCTCCTCTAGAAAATGAGAGAATTGATCTAGATGATCTTGAAGTTCCTTCCATTTTTTAAATCTTTGAATTCTCTTATTCCTAACCCAAGTCTATATTCTTTCTTTCCCACTCTTATGAAGGGGGAAAAAATAATTCAGAATATACAAACTAGTTTATTTGAGGGAAAACTATCCATTTTCTCAGCTTAATAATATCCCTTAGTCCTAATACTATGACCTCCATATTACAGTTAGAGGCTTTAGAGAATTGATTTGTCATTGGTAACATGAGTATGTGCTGAGTTAGATCTCAAACCCAGATCTTTTTCTTTCCAGATCAGCATTTTTCTTCCCATCACTATCCCAACTCTGAACAAGGTGTGTTTGGGTAATATTCCAGGAAGACCCAAAGTTCTTTCGAAGAAGAGGGATGAGTTGACCTAGAGCTATTAAACTTGCAACTGGGATCCTGTTCCCATTCTCCTCTGGTCTCCTTGGAGCAGGAGGAAAACAAGCTGTGTGTATAGCATTCAGTTCTTCTGTGGCTGTAGCTGTAGCTACTTCCCACCTGCTTCCAGGCATAACTGCCAGATGTTATTTCCAACCAGCAGCTGCCAAGATGGTGTTGATCCAAATTTGTGGAAAATGTTAGGCATGGGAAGCAGAGATAGCAGTAACAGGCTTTCTTCTGATCCAATATGGTTCACCCCCTGCCCTGCCATTAGGACACCCACACTTGGCTTTTTCCTCTGCTTAGTAGATTTATGTTAATTCATCTCACCTCTGGCAACCAACAGTATATGTCTATGAGATTCCTGTTCCTGGTTATGGATTTAGAGTATACTGGCGGAATAGAGAAAAGTTTAATATTCCACGTAGAATGACTTCATTTTACTTTGCTGAAAATACGTGGTTTAAAGACAGGTGGAATAAAGGATTTCCTGCTTTGGCAGGTATAAGAGACTAGCTTCTCCATGCTCAGAAGGGTTCTACCTTCCCAAGAGGAGGAGAATACCCCATTCATGAGCTCAAGGGGTCCTTTACAGATAATCAAAACACAGAAGAGAGACTTCTATATTTCTCATTACATTTAATATTAAATCTGATAGTTAACATAGACAATGTTCAGAAAAGACTTGGGATCATTAGCTGGTTAGACTCTTTGGGAAATATCATCCTTTTACAATGATTAAGAAATAATAGCTTGCATATAACACTTTAAAAATATTAATTCATTTGATGCTCATAACAAAAGTTGGTTGCTATTATTATCTTCATCTTAGTGATAAAGAAACAGGCTGAGAAGTTAAATAACTTGTCTAGGGCTACAAAGCTAGCATACATATGAGGTAGGATTTAAACTCTGGTCCTTGTACCTTGAATTTCAGCACTAGCCTATCTGGCTAGTGAAGTAGATAGAGAACTGGGCCAAGAAGTCACAGAAGAAACCACATTTGAATGGGGAGGTCAGCAGGCATTTGGACTTTTAAAGATATGAGGAAAAAACATACAAATCTGATGTAAGATAGCCTTAAAGAAAAAAGTTATTAGCTATTAAGGTCATATGGAAAGACCTCATCCTGAAATCTGTGCTTCAGCTGAGGCTTAAAGAATACCAGGGATTCCAAGAAGGGTAAAGGAGGAGACAGATAATTCCAAACATGGAGGACATATAAATACAATGGTACATAGATTAGAGATGAAGTATCATGTGAGAGGTGTGCAAGGTCAGTGTGGCTGTTTAGCAGAGTGCCTTAAGGAGATATAATAAATGATATTTGGAGATATAACACATGTATCTATAAACATATGCCATATGTATATAAACACACATGTAGGTGTGTATATATACATACATACACATATATATGATGTAATAATATATATATATATGTATATATATATATATATATATATATATATATATATATATATATATATATATATATATTTAGAAAAGTGCCTGAAGGATGAGTAATAAAACTGTAGAGATGTATTGGAACACAGTTGTGAAGTTTGGGGTTTTTTTTTAGGTTTTTGCAAGGCAAATGGGATTAAGTGGCTTGCCCAAGGCCACACAGCTAGGTAATTATTAAATGTCAGAGCCCGGATTTGAACCCAGGTACTCCTGACTCCAGGGCTGGTGCTTTATCCACTGCGCCACCTAGCCGCCCTATGTGAAAAGTTTTAAAAGACAAATAGTTTCATTTTTGAATTTAGAGGTAAAATGGAGCTACTGGAAGGGGATGACATAGTCAGGGCCAGACATTATCAAGCAAAGTCATATCTTTCAGAACAAAGAACCTAATCAATTTCCTCTGACACCAGATTGAGTGTATTTGCCAACATGAAAAGTACTTATTCTCTCTTATATTTTCTAAAGTCATTTCCAGATATAATGTTTTCTGTTATATCTTCTTTTTTTTAGGTTTTTGCACGGCAATGGGGTTAGGTGACTTGCCCAAGGTCACACAACTAGGTAATTAATAAGTGCCTGAGGTCAAATTTGAACTCAGGACCTCCTGACTCCAAGGCCAGTGTGCTATTCACTGCCTAGCTGGCCCCCTATTATATCTTCTTCAGTACCTTTCCCTTCAGAATCATTTAAACTATTAAGACTTCATTATCTTCATTTTTTAAAAAATATTGAAGTGACAATAGATGATGTCTAAGGTCCTTTACATTTCTGTATCCTGTTACCCTCATTTAGCCATTTGACTGAATCTAATTAGATCTTGGGCAGTTAAGTGATGCCTTGGAAAAGTGCTGGACATGGAGCATTAAGATTCATTTTCTGGGGCAGTTAGGTGATGCAGTGGACAGAGTACTGACCCTGGAGTCAGCAGACCTGAGTTTAAATCTGACCTCAGGCACTTAATAATTACCTAGCTGTGTAACCTCGGGCAAGTCACTTAACCCCAATGCTTTGCAGAGAAAGATTAAAAAGACTCATTTTTCTGAATTCAAATCTGACCTCAGATACTTAATACCTATATGACCTGGACATAGTCACGTATAGTCACATATATTTACCTGAACAAGTCACTTAACCCTGTTGGCCTTAGTTTCTTTATTTGTAAAATGAACTGGAGAAGGAAATGGTGAAACACTCCAGTATCTTTCCCAAAAAAAAAATCCCCAAAAGGGGTCATGAAAAATTGAACATTACTGAAAATGAGTAAACAAAAATAGGGATTACCAGGATTTAACTACCACTTTGGGTTCTATTCTTTCTTTTTTTGTGTCTTTTTTCAAAGAGGTGGCATTCAATTGGATTTATAGGTACCTTTTCCTACCTTAGTCACTGTTCATGGTCTCCACTTCCCCACCTCATATCTGAAAAGCTCAAGTACAACTCTTTTTAGCATGTAGGACCTAGGCTTCTTGTTATCCACTCCACTGAGAGAGAGCCAGATGAGTTCTGTGGAAAAGATTCGGCAGAAATTTTCTCCTTGGGGCCTCAGCAACCAATTGATGAGTGGCTACTCCTTCAGCACAAAATTTGATCAGCATGACTAGGACATGCTGTCCTGAATATATTTTATTTTGTAAGATTTTGCCAGTCCTGAGGGAAATGGTAATATTCATCAGTTTAAGATAATTAGTTTTGACATTTCCTGTGCTACCTTGCTTTGTTTTTTGTTTTTAGGTTTTTGCAAGGCAAATGGGGTTAAGTGGCTTGCCCAAAGCCACACAGCTACACAGCTAGGTACTTATTAAGTATCTGGGACTGGATTTGAACCCAGGTACTCCTAACTCCAGGGCCGGTGCTTTATCCACTGCGCTACCTGGCCACCCCACCTGTGCTACCTTGCTTTGATTGCCTTGATCATGTCATTCTCAAGATCTATAATACCTTTCCTTCTCCCAACTCTTGAATTCTTATATATCCTTTTAAGTCCCTGATTAAATGTCAATTTTCCCCTAATTTCCACATGACCTCTGACCTCCCTGAGTTGGCTAGAGCATTTCTCCCTTGGCATACTTCTCCCTTAGGTATTTAGAGTATGTTAGTGTGCATCATAGTTATCTGTCCACATCTCATATCTTCCTACAGGAATGTAAACTCCATGCCCTCTGTGATTTCTGTAAAGTTAATGCCTTATAGACACTTGAAAGATGTTTTCTCATTTTAAGGTTGTTAGAGAGTATAGGGGACCAGAATTGTTGCAGGACTGAAGATTCCCAGAACATGACTAATCTATACTGTTTTTCCACTTAAGTAGGAAGGATATCTTAGGCATTAGCTTCTTGATGCCATCCTTAATTTTAAAATCAAAATAATTTGTTTGTAGAAACATGAGCTAGAAATCCCAACTAGGAGGCACAAATTTTTAAATAACTTTTAATTTCCTTAAGCTTTTTTAAGAGACAGTATGACACAATGGATGGAGAATTCACTTAGAACCAGGACAATAAGGGTTCAAATCATGATTCTAACAAATACTGACTGTGTGACCCAGCAGAAGTTACTTAATCTTTCATTGGTCTAGGCCAGTCTCTAAAACTATCATTTACAAAGGTGCTGATTTTCATCATTAGTTTCCTTTTCCAGGAGAGTTTTCCATCCAGTCTTCCCACCCCACCCCCATCTCTGCCAGCATTTATTAGGTTCCTGCCACTTCTTGGCACTATCCTGAGTATCAGGTATATGAGGACAAAGAATAAATGTGCCCCTGTCCTAAAGGAGCTTATAAGTTGTTAAGGGGTATAAGATATACAAAGATAAGTAAATACAAGAAAATGTGAGGTTAGCATGAGCAATAACAAAAGGTTTAAGTAAGAAAAGTTATCAGATCTGATCCTTACAAAAAACTAGGAATTCCAAGATAGAGGAGTACAGGTCTAATTTGTGACAAAGAAGCAGATATGGGAAATGTAATGTTGAGTTTATGGAATAGCTAGTTCACTTTGACAGGAACATAAATTGCATAGAAGGAAGTAATAATAATCAAATTTGGGAAGTTGAAAGAAGGAAGAGTACAGAGGACCTTAAATGCCAAGCTATAAAGTTTTTAATTTGTGCTAGAGATGATAGGAAGTCAATGAAGATTTTCAGATGGAAGAATAGCAAGATCAGAATTTGTGTCTTGGTAATACTAAAATAGCAGCTGCCTGCTGGATAAATTCAATATGGTAGAGACTATAATTATTGAATTCAATTAATGGACTATTGCAATAGTCAAAGTGAGAGGTGATGAGGGTTATGAACTAGACTAGTGGTCATGTGACTGAAGAAAAGACAGTTATTATGGAGCTGACATCAACAAAGCTTGACAGCTGATTTAATGGGGAGCATTAGGGAGATTCATTTCTTGTTTTTGTTTTTTTAGGTTTTTGCATGGCAATGGGGTTAAATGGCTTACCCAAGGCTACACAGTTAGGTAATTATTAAGTGTCTGAGGTCAGATTTGAACTCAGGTACTCCTGACTCCAGGGCCAGGACTCTATCCACTGCACCACCTAGCCACCCCAGGGAGATTCATTTCTAAGGGAGAATCAAGAATAAGTTAGAGGTTGCAAATCTAGGTAACTACAAGAGTGGTGGAACCCACTATAGAATCCCTATAATTTCTTAATTATAATTCCAATGATCTTGCAGAAGGTTGGTCAACTCTTATTCCTTTGATAAACTGAAAGAGGTCACAGGAAGTTGAACTTTTACTTGGTAATTTTGAGAGCAATTCCCTATGAAAGGTACAGGTAGACTCATTGGCACTTCATTGATCACAGTATCCTCATTGTCTAAATAATTTAGGCTGCACCCAAGATGAATTGATTAGTTCCCATTTTTGTGGAATGAATTATATGAAAAGAACTACTCTTTTTCATTGGTCTTTTTTAAAAAAAGGATCTAGAATATACTTTTGTATTTCTTTCTTTTGCCTTTCTTCAGGAGAGAGCCTGAAAGAAAAGCATAATTAAGGTGATCTTGGAACCATAAAAGTAGCCTACCGTTGTCCTTGGGGTAGAGATTCACGGAAGAGACAACAAACTAAACCACATAGAGATCAAAAGTAGACTTGTTAACTTTAGCCTTGATGGAATAGTAGGTTATCCTTAGCTTGAGAGATGGCAGCTGTAGAGAGGAAAAGACATTTAGTCAAATGGTGAAAGTACTTGAACCTTCTGGATAAAGGAGGGAGGATTTCCTGCTGTACTTGATTCTGTAATACAGTAACATTGTTAGAGCATCCTGGGTGCTATAATGGACACTTAATAAAGTGTAAGGGATGGTTGTGTATGGGAGTACTATAAACTTTGATCACCTGGTGTCCTTGTGCACCTGAGCATTGTTTTGCTGGTTGATTGGAGAGTGCCATGGGAGTGGGAGTGGACTAGGGACTGGGGAAAATATTTAAGTATTTGTATTCCAGTGAATAAATGGTGATCTTGGAGAACTTTCCATCTTTGTCTCTCACCTCTTCAACAATGGTCTGGGTAAAGGATAAGCCAGCTGGCAGGAAACACAATAAATGGCCCAACCAGGGACATGAAATCTGATTGGAGTTCAGGATAAGGACCAGCAG
Source organism: Macrotis lagotis (assembly GCF_037893015.1). Lineage (NCBI taxonomy): Eukaryota > Metazoa > Chordata > Mammalia > Peramelemorphia > Peramelidae > Macrotis > Macrotis lagotis. Next base: position 142,455,421 of record NC_133658.1, on the reverse strand, counting down.
ATATGAGCAAGGTAAAATTCCAGGCTGCACCATGGAGCAAAAGACTTAGGAGAAGGTAACATGTCAATTGTTATCTAGAGGCAGACATCAGGGGTATTGAAAAGGGAAGTTAGAACAAAGAAGTATGGAGGAAATGGAAAGTAAGAAGAAACAAGTATTCACCAATGAGAAACCAGCAAAAGTAAGAAGAAACAAGTAAGTATTCAGCATTGAGGAGCCAGCAGGAAGTAGAGACTCTGAGGCAGGGGAATGAAGCTTCTTTTCCAGCAGCAGTCCACTGCCCAAGCACCAGTACCATGAATGGGATGCAAGGGACCTTCTGGTCATTCTTTTTGGTCACTGCTGCCTGTCTGGCCATGCTATGTGTGCTAAGAGAAACCGAAACCCCTAAAACTATGGCCTACATCAGAGACTCCTTGTTGATGCTGCTGACCCTTATGCCTATGCTGATGCATACAATGAATTCCACTCCTGAAGCCACAATGAATTCTACTCTACATCCTATAGCCAAGCACTCCACATACTTTTCTTGGGAACCAGAAAGCCATGAAGTACACACTAACTACACTTCCTGTGTTGAGAGTAAAAATGTCACATGCTATTGGACGGTTTGTAATGGTGCTGGCTACTATTCAGAAAATGCAACAACTCCAAATTGTACTATTGTTAACAACTCAAGTAATTGTTTGGTGGAACCTACTACCAGTCTATCTCCAATTAATTCTACAGCTAGACATTCACCTTCAGTCTCAACCATCCCATCTGTCACCACAGTTGTCACAACAGGTGCACCAAACACTACTGTGATTCCCAAATTCTGAAGAGGGAGGGGGGAGGGAGAAGGGAAATCTTTGTTTTTAGAACTTCAAAACTCAAGCCTATGTCTCAGAAGGTATGCATGCTTTGTTGCAGGAAGGGAAAGACCTCCCAAAAAACTTATTTTAGAAATCAAGGGACCCCCATGCCTTCTTCCTGGTTTGGGGAGGAGGGTGTTTGGGCAATGACTATGGTTTTCCTAGGCTATTGATTGGAAAGCTTCATGTTCAATTAGTTAAGAAAAAAGGGATAGAAGACTTTTTTCCTGGGATTGGGAAATTTAGATTTTATCTTTTGAATGAAGACTGTGCCTATGGCTTATATTTCTATAATAGAATAAGTTATTTTTCTTTACCGGACTTAATTTGTGTGTTATGTATATATGTATATTTAATCATCAATAGGATGTTTTCACATCTCTCTGCTAGCCTGGAGAGTGGGAAAATGTTTCCATATTCTGAGATCTGGTACTGGCGAGGCTATCACTCTCACCTTGGTAAATGTGTTTCAAGAGAGTTGTTTCTGTTGTTTGTACCTCTGTCTCTGTGTGTGTATAATTCAGAAGGAAATTATATTTGAATAAATTATTTTTCTATGAATTTGGGAATATTGAATCATATAAAATAATGATTTATTTGGGGAAAGAGTTGTTTGTACTATCTGACCTATTTTGATGTTAAATTGATATGATTGTCAAGCAGTTACTGATGTTAAATATTTCTCCTTTTAGTTTGGATTTTGAATTTGATTGCTTTGAAAGGTCTTTTGTTGGCAAAAGAAAAAAGTTGGTAATCTTTGTCTCATTTATCATCACACCTTTATGGTAAGGGAAATATCACAAATCATGACCCCCTTCTGAGAAAAATTTGTGGATTCATGCATAATATAATGATGGAAATATTATTTTGTAAAATTTAATAACTCATGTTAATTGACTTGGATGCTTAGGTGTTTTAACCTTTGTTTAATTGACATTTGTTTGTACTATTTTTGAACTTTTGTTTATAACTTATGTGGCATCCATTATGTGATTTAATTAAGGAATTTTGCTTCAAAAAAAAACAAAAAGGGGGATTTGTAAGGGACTGTTGTGTGTGTGGGAGTACTGTAAACATTTATCACCTGGTGTCCTCGAGCCTTGAAACTTTGTTTTACTGGTTGATTAGAGAGTGCCATGGGAGTGGGAGTGGACCAGGTTCTGGGGAGGATATTTAAGCACTTGTACTCTAGTGAATAAATGGAGAACTTGGAGAACTTTCCATCTTTGTCGCCCGCCTCTTCAATGTTTGTCTGGGTAAAGAATAAGCCAGCCAGGAGCAACCATAACAATAAAGTGGTGTCATTAGGATTTTAGGGAAGAGGCAATAGGGAACACACACAATCACCATAGGGAAAGATGCTCAATAGTCCCAAAGACTCATCTCCCAATAGGTTCATCAGGAAATGCCAATGAGAATCCCTCTATATTGAAATGGTCAAGCAGTTTTTACATTGGAGCATTTCAAGTGATTCAGGAGTTAAGATTTCCATTGTCTTGAATTATTTTTCATTTATGCCTAACTTTCTAATATTGGTTTTTCATTCTTAATCTTAATCATCACTCTCTGCACACAATCTGTTTTTCAAATATAAAATCATTTTGTAAAGACATAGCATTTAGTCACCACATACTTATTTCTTTCATCCTTTCAGATATCTGGAAAATCAGCTGACAAAACTAATTTATATAGGGTGCTCTAAGAAAATGGTAAGAGGTCCCTCCAAAAAAAGAGAATTTAGAAAAGAGGATAAAGTGGTCGAGATAAACTTAACCCTCCCATTTTTTGTCAGAGACTGGAACTAAAACTATAAGATTTCTGTTATATCAGAGTTTTTACCCCTCAATTACTAACTAGAAGTAGCTTGCTTTTGTATAGTGCATTAAGATGTGCTTTCTCTATGCACGTATTAGAATATCACATCCTATGCTTCTGCTTCTTTATCCTGTAATTGTAGGATATCACCATGCTACTTGCTTGTCTACATAATTGATCTCCAATTGTATATAATAGACTTCTGGTGGATCTGGGGAAGTTGGTGGCACAGTGGATAGAGTTGGAAGTTGGAAAGTTGGAAGACCAGAATTCAAAACTGAGTTTTGACCCTTACTATCTGTGTGACCCTGGGCAAGTCACTTAATCCTATTTGTCTCAGTTTCCTGAGTTTCAAAAAGTGACAAAAGAACTGGAAAAGGACATGGCAAACCATAACAGTATTTTTATCAACAAAACCCCAAATGGGGTCACAAAATATTGGACATAGTTGAAAAGAGTGAACAATAACTATCTAATAGATCTGCCAGTCTGAAGTTTGCTTGTTGTTTTCCCCTTAAATTATTCGCTCCTTGAGGTCGTGGATGTTTTTGTCTCTTTTTATATTCCCAACACTTTGCACAATACCTGGAACATAGTAGTTACTTGTTGTTTGATTGATCTCCAAGTATCTAAGATTTATCTGGCTCTAGTCATTGGGATTCACCTTTAACAAACTGTTTCTGAGCTGGAACTTTTTGAAGCAAATTTTCAGTTCCCTCTCTCCTAGAATCTTTCTCAATTTCAAGCAAATCACTAATTTTCTAGTATAGATCACCCCTCCAAAATACGAACTATATCTGATGATTTGACATTGACATGACTAAGACTTTATGTTAATTATCACATTTGACTTGAATATGTATATAACAGATTACACATTGCTATAATTTTTTTTTGATTTTTATGTTTTCCTCACAACAATACTTTAAGGTAGGTAATGCAAATATATTATTGCATTCAGTTAAAAGATTAGAAAGCTGAAGTTCAAAAAAGGGATGGCTCACATAATTTATGAGTATCAGAATAAGGCTTCAAAATTTTCAGTGCTCTTTCTATTATTTTTATTGTTGTTGAGTCATTTCCACTCATATTAACCCTTTATAATGTTATTAGGGCTTTTCTTGCCAAAGATATTAAATTCATTTGCCTTTTTCTTCTCCAGCCAATTTTGCAGATGGGAAAATTGAAAGAAACATTAAGCTTCTTGCACAGAATCACCCAGTTAGGAAGTGTCTGAAAGGAAACTTGAACTCAGGAAGACATCTTCTTGACTCCAGCACAGGATTCTTTTCACTCCACTACTTAGCTGCCATACAATATGATAATTAATGAATGGACAGCCCCCTAAAAGGGACATTGAAGGAAAAGATGACCTTTTCTTAGTAGTTCCCTTAGTCTTTTAACTGATGGATATTATTAGTAGTTTCACCCCAAGTGGTCTACTCTGAGATAACCATAGGATGATGGCTCTTTTTAGTCTCTCTTCCTTCTCTGCTGCATCTCAAACCTATATTTTCTTTCTCCTCTTGCTGACTGCCTCTATGGCACTAATTCATTTCACATCAGTATTGGGAGTCCCCTTTCTTCAACCCTATGTCTCTCTTTAAGAACTTCAGGGTATGACTCAAATCCACGTTCTATCTCAAATATATTTCTCTGGGTGGCTAGGTGGCACAGTCGATAGAGCACTGGCCCTGGAGTCAGGAGTACCTGAATTCAAATCCAGCCTCAGACACTTAATAATTACCTAGTTGTGTGGCCTTGGGTAAACCACTTAACCCCATTGCCAAGGATGAGAGACTTCAAGACTTACTGAACTATGTATGCCAAGATGCCAGACAGTTCTTTGATCTTTATTATTTAAAGAAAGAATAATCATCTCTGGATTCTTAGTAAAATGATTCCCAATCCAAGAAGAATAGGAAATAAAAAGAATTAAGCTTATTCTATTTATCTTCTAAGGCAAAAGTAGGACTAAAGTTTGTAAATTAAAAGAGAAGATTGCATCTTCATTTGCTAGGGGAAATTTCTAACAATTAGTTATCCCAAAGCATACAGGACTTTAAGAAGTAGTGAAAACATCATCATGGTAGGCCATCAAATAAGATGTAGATGAAACCTTTCCAGAGATGTTTTAAGCCACACCTAGTTAAGGTAGTTTTTTGTTCACAGGAAAGGCAAGTGATGGCTAATCCCATCCAAATTCTGTAGAATCTTTAGAAAATTCCCATCTTTTATAGTTAGACTTTCTCATCTCCTTTTTGTTCTAATGCCTCCTGTTTGTTAATTATTTCTTATTTATTTTGCATATAACTTGTCTGTCTTCATTGATTGGTTACCTTCCACATTAGATTATGAACTTCTTGAGGATGAAAACTATCTTTTGCCACTTTTTGAAACCCCAGCACTTAAGACAATACCAGGCACATAGCGGATGCTAAATATTTATTGATTGATTTATAAATGAGACCCTCTCCTTCCAACTCTACTCTCTTCTTCCTGGCTGTCTTTTCATCACCTTTTCTCTCTCTCCTCCCTTCATTCTTTTCCTTCCTTTCTATGTCTTGTTAGTGTGTTCTTATGGGGAGATGTCTATGTCTACTATAGCAGGGCTTATAATGGAGCATAAAAATATAATTTGCCCCAGTTTTCTTTCCAAAGCAACTATAATGTTCCAGTCCCCAACGCTCAATTTGGAAAGATTCAATGAACCTGTGCTTTGAAAATGAACACTTCACAATCAGATACTGAGAATTTCTTAAGCTGTTTAGCCTCAATATATATGTTTTTAATATTAGTTGATGTAGATTTAATATCAACCAAGTATCCTAGTTAATTAAACATGTTGTTGGGGATATTTACAATGCTTAATTCAACTATACTCAATGGCCTTAGGCACCATTTTCCCATCACTGGGGTATTATCCTTTCATGTTGGGTAAGTAATAAATGCTAGGAAATAGACAGTGAATAGTGCAGTTTTTCTCCCCCAGTACTAGATACTTGGGATAAATTTGTGTTTGTGATTTATCTTTGAAAAACACTGCATGTTCAGGGAATTGTTCTGCTTGTACGAGATGTGTTTTCCTGTTTCCTTTTTTCTTATACCCTTTGGAAAATCTAAAATTAATGTAAGATAGCTTCCTGAAAGCTTTTTTTTTCCTACAAAGCAGGTTACAATAGTTGATCTCAATATGAATGCAATATTCTCAGAGTAAAAAAAGTACAGTCAATTTCTGGTAGATAAGAAAAAGTCTTCCCATCTGCTTTTAGGCATGTGTATGTATAATGAGATACATACTTTTGACAACTAAAAACTGGAAGAATTAGGTAATGCCTTCTCTAGAAGGTGATCTTAGAATTGTGTTCTGATCAGAACTATGGACTTCAAGAGATGATGGGAGAACATTTAAGGGATGGGGTACAACCTGGTTAAAAAATGCAGAAAAAGGAGACTAAATGTGATTTATATAGTGGTAACAGCAAATAATCCAGTTTGGTCAGAATGTAGAGTCTAAATAGGGGAGAAATGTGACATATATTAGAAACTTAGCTTGAAGTTAGATTGGGAAGGACTTTAAATACTAGTCAAATTTGAATTTTATATTTAACCCAATCAGAAGCTTCTTGAACTGAGATAAAATCTGCACAGTTCTGTGCAAGAAAAGAGAAAAGACATCCATACTCAAGAGGGGGAAAAATGGATTCTGAATACAGAATAAAACATACTATGTTCACTTTTTGATTTTTTTGTTTTTCTTTCTTTCTCATGTTTTTTTCTTAGTTCTAATTCCTCTTCTACAATACAACTAGTATGGAAATATGTTGTATGTGATTGTACAAGAACAACCTATACCAGATTGCTTGTTGCCTGGGAGGGAGGAAGGAAAGAGAGGATGGTAAAAAAATGTGGAATTTAAAAGTTTACAAAAGGATGAATGTTCAAAATTACCTTTGCATGTGATTGGAAAAAATTATAAAAAATTATAAATTAATTAATTTATATTAATTAATTAATTAATTCATAAAAAAAATAAGGTCATATTTCCTGCTTTAGCCATTCAAACTAGATTCACAGAAAGCAAAGTTACTTAGGTGAAACACTGGTTAAGACACAGAATATGTCAGAGACATCCTGACAAACATCCCTATAAAAGATACTCAGCCCAAAGTTCACACCTTTTCACAATGAACCAAGCCAACAATTTTTCTCCCCTTCCTTCTCATAAACAAGAAAGGACTTTTCCCTGAAAAATATAGAGAGATATCCCACCCAGCTAATAAATTTAAGTCCTTTCCCTTTACCCTTTGCCTCTTTTCAGAGCCAGGTTAAGATCAGCATACTTGTGAGAGACCAGAATCTATTATTCAGAAATTGAGACAAAAACTGATGATATCAATCTCAACAGCTGAACTAGTATGCAAGGTGAAAGACATGAACAGCTTCACTCTTAAGTCTTCTGAGTTGTCTCTAGTATCACTATATAAATACTATTTGTAAGTTATCATCTAACAATACATGATTATCTGTATTAGTAATCACCCTACAGAGATGCTCTAGGAGACACCAAAATATTACTCAAGTATTGGGCCTCTGAGCTCCTGCCCCATACCAGGATAAATTCTGCTCTGTTTCACAGAGTACATGACCTTCTTAAGCTCAGGAGGTAGAGAAGGGAGGCAACTTGGTAATCATGGAAGTGCCATTGATAGAGGCAAAAGTAATTAGAGTACTAGAGCCTAAGAGAAGTTCATAAAGAAAAAAACATCAAGGTACAGTAAGTCACAATGTCTCTCTTTTCCAGTTTTTCACTGACCACATCCAACCATCCCCATTTTGTTCTGGCTGCTCTAAGAACTGGTATCATCCATCAGAGAGAACTGCAGTGGATGACATCATTCTCCTTCCACCTCACCTCTGTCAATTCATTCAATCTTTGTGTCCTAGGAATCAGTTTTTTAATTACAACCCAGTTCCCACTCATTATGTAATACCATTCGCAGTCAGAGCTCTCTTGTCTAAAGTAGAAATGAAGAACCTGAAATAATTTTTTCCCCCATGTTCCATTTTTTCTTCTTCAGAAAATGAAATTGAAAAAACAAACATGACTTCAAAGTAGCTCCTCAGGGCTGCTAGGTGGTGCTGAGGATAGATCACCAGTCCTGGAGTCAGGAGGACTTGAGTTCAAATTTGACCTCAGACACTTATAATTACCTAGTTGTGTGACCTTGGGCAAGTAAGTCATTTAATCACATTGCCTTGCAAAAACCTAAACCCAAAACAAACATAGTAGCTCCTCCACACCCTTGCTATAAGCTCTCCGGGCAAAGTCTCCTTCCTAAAAGTCATTTCAAATTGTCTCATAAGCTTAAGGTCCCCAAAGTTGAAACCTCCAACCTAATTGTAATATGAGATAATTGATTGCACTTCAACTTCCCCTAGAGACATCTTACATTAGTCTCCCACAAAATCACACCACCTCTTCACCTATCAATATCCTTACCCTTCACTTTTCTTCTCATTTCTATACTCCCATAATTTACCCCTTCTTTTCTGGGTGTCAGTTTAATGCCTAAACCCTCAACAGCAACTACATAGATATTGATGTACATAGAGATTAGGTATAGAGAATGCTCACAGTATTTATGATTATCAATTACAAAAAGACTACCACAAAAATAACCAGCCTATGTGCCAATATTTGTGACAGAAAATGAGAAACAAGTAATTCTAGACAGCATAGTAAGCTCCAAATTAAATTAATATAGCAGCTGGGGACAATGCAACTTTCACATGGATCTTCCTATATAAACTTGCTCTGTTTCAAGGTATTCTATGGACTTTTATCCACTTATAAAACATATCTTACAAATCCCCACTGACATATTTGCTTTAACTAATAAGTCAAAGAAAAAAATTAATTCAAAGCAAAAGCATGCAATGAAATCACAGCATAATACAATGAGAAATAACTTGAGGCACATTTTTGCACAGGTATGCAGGTCTTTCAGATGTCACTTTCCCACTCTTCTCTGGGAAGAGTGGAAACATCAAGGGCACACACACTGAGAATATGTGACCACAACATATATGTATATAAAAGTAATTCATATCTCTGAAGCCCAAGGGCAATCACTGATTTTAGATATTTCTACTGCTCCATCTCATTGATGACCTTAAATGACATCTATTCTCTTCAAGATTGTGGAAGTGGTACATAGTCATCAACTGGAATTATTCCTAAAGAATCTCATAGAGCTGTTGTTGATAATCTCCAACTTATTCTGTTGTCTGTTGTGGCTACCAAGAGATGACTTCACTGAAACAGGATTGTGCAACTGCTTTCTACTTTCAGCTTCTGGGGTCAGTTTGATGCTGCAGCTGAAATGCTACCTCTCACTAATGAAAGGAAGATTGGAAACTGCCTAGGTTATTTTATTTCAAATCCCCAGAAACTAAAGTTTAAGCCATTTTAGAAAGGGAGGACATACATCTAGACTGTCATAGAAAAGGGGAAAAAAACCCTTAGTTGTTTCTTCTTCCCCAAAAGGAGATCAATTCATTCTTAGAACCTTGATAGTAAGAGATGTTTCCACTTTGAAAAGTGATTCCTTTTTCCTTAGTCTAAGCTTTTTTTCAATACCATATATCTATCCAGAAAAGTAACACATTATGTCTATTTTTAATCTCAACTTCCTGTTCATCCAGGATAGTCTTTCTGCTCAAATCTTCTATCTACTTAGGTTTAAAAATTCTGTATATTTCCCCTTCAAGACCCATTGCCAGATGGCACCAATTCAGAATCATTGTAGCAGTTCTCATTCCATTAAACTTCAAAGGCTGTTTTGGTCTAAGTACGCCCACTTTTCTTAGCCTCATCATTCTTTTTGGGCTCCCATGCAAATAAATGGGATGAAAAAAAGGTAAAAAAATACAGTGGAGTCATTTCAGAACACCATTTGCCACTTTAAATCCTAGTTTCAAATTCCTGTCCTTAATTTAGATTTATTACCTTTACCAAATCATAGAATTTGGATAGAAAACCTACCCATCATCAATATATTAGTTACTACTCAGTGACAAATCCAAAGGTATTCATCTGTATGAATGTGTGGAAATATAGAAAGAAATGGAAAATATGTTTCAGAAACAGAAAGTGAGAATAGCCAAAGAATTAGAGACTATCAAGGAACTTCACACTTAGGCATATCGAATGCTTTCTTTAAGATATGGATAAGACACAATTATCATCGTTATTGGTAAAAATGAATTTATTATATTTTTAAAAAGAGCAAAGTGCTTATTTTCATAAGTAACTATCTATATAATTAGAACCAAATTAGACAGAAGAATAAAAATTAGAAGAAATAGTGCCAAAATGCTATAACTTCGGTCAAATGATATATTGATTCTGAAACAAAATGGGAAATTGGCAAGTGAACACACATTGATACAAACCACTATAATTTTCTAAAAAAAATCAAATCAATATTCACAATGAAGAGACCAAAATTAGCTAGAAAATGATGCATTCTATAAATAGTTCATCTTCTTTACAAGAATGGAAATATAATAGCCAAAGGCAAAAACGTTTTTAAAAAATTTCATTATAAAATCTTATAGAGGGCTGTGACAGAAAATTGTGAATGATATAAAAAAGAACCAGTGGAAGGAAAATCAAGTGAGGGCAGCAGAGTACAGTATAAAAATTGTTAAATTTGAATTTAGAAGACTAAAATTCAGATACTGAATTTGCTAATTATTACTCCTGTAGCCTTGGATAAGTCACAAATTCTCTGGGCATCACTTTCCTCACCTGAAATATGAGAGAGCTAGAATAGATAACCAACAAGAGCTCTTACAGCACTTAAAGCTATGATCCTAAAGTTATCAAAATCTTGATGAGAGATCCAACTAAATCAAATCATACTAAGAGCAATTAAGGATGGAACTGAAAAGAGGACAACCAACAAAAAATGGAAAAGCATGTCAAGATGTCTGTAACTATTTCCTTTCTTTATTAATGACATTTTTGTCCATTACATTTAGATCACAACTTGACACAGATGAGGAAGAAAGCATAAAAATGACATTGAAATCATGAAACATAGTAAGCATTAAATGCTTGTTGACTGACTTAAAATAGAAAAAAATGAAAAACAATCAGTTTGACTAGCAAAAGCTAAAGCAGAGACTATCACAGAGTTGAAGATGGCATGGTTTTTAGAGCATTGAAAGATCATTTCTCAAGGTCTCTGAAATATAAGAAAGAAACAACAGTTTGGGAAAAATTCAGATTGTTTTTATTATTATTATTTTTAAAAAGGCGATATGAAACTAGTACTAGCCTGAATTCTCCTTATTTTACCATCTCTTCAAAATATTTATGAAAATAATCATAATCAGACATTGGGAAAATCCTTTGAGAAAAGAATATGCAGGATTTTACAAATGATATTCAAAGGTAGATTACATTTTTAAAAAAATAAGTATTTTTATTCTTCACCAATTACATGTAAAACCAATTTTTAGCATTCATTTTTGAAAATTTGACATCCAAATACTTTCCCTTCCTTCCTCTCTAACCTCCTAATTGAGAAGGCAGGCAATTCAATATAGGTTATACATATGTAGAAAATACTTCACATTTTTGTCCATTTTTTTCTTTTTTCGGGGGGTTTGTTTTATTGTTTTTCATTTCTCTTTAAATCATTAGTTTTCATTTGCTTAGTTCTAATTTTTAAGCAGTTAATTTCTTCATTGAACTTTTGAAACTCCTTTTCCATTTGGTCCATTCTATTTTTAAAATTTTTTTTCCTTTAGAGAATTTTTATGCCTCTTTTTTCCCATTTGGCCAGTTCTGCTTTTTAACACATTCTTCTCCTCACTGGTTCTTAGTATCTCTTTTACAATTTGGCCTATTTTGTTTTTTAAGATTACATTTTCTTCAGAATTTATTGTATCTCCTTTTCAAAGCTGTTGACTTGTTTTTTTCTATGATTTTTCTCATATCACTCATTTCTTTACTCATTTTTCCTCTTACTTGATTTTCAAAATTCTTTTTGAATTCTTTTATGTCCTGAGACCAATTCATCTGGTTCTTGGAATCTTTGGATGTATGACCTTTAATTTTGTCTTCTTCTGAGCATGCTTTTTTGATCTTTCTACCTACCAAAGCAGTTTTCTACAGTCAGAATTTTTTTCTGTTTGCTTGTTTTTACAGTCTATTTATTTCTTCACTTTTAATTCTTTGCTATAATGGACTCTGCTTCCAAAGTGGAAGATGTACTGCAGAAGGACCTGCAAAATTTTCAAACTTCCAAAGAAACTTGATCTCAGAAGAGATGTATTTATTCTCCCTGTCTATGCTCTTATATATGAGTGACCAGAAGGATTCTTTTCTGTGTTAGAACTATGGTGAGGGTCTCTGGTTTACTGTGACCACAAGCTTTGATATGCTAATGCTGCTCCTTACCCTGGGTCTGCCACCTAAAATCTGAGACTGGGCAAAGCCATAGAGTCTTGCCTCAGTAATAACAAAGAGGCCCCTGTCATCTCCTAAGGACCAATTGTTCAACCCCCTCACTGTCTAGAGGTTAAAAGCTTCAGAAAGCAGCCTCTGCCACTGGTAATTCAGTGGCTCCCATACCCTACTTATGGTTTGCTGGGACCTAGTGTGAGTGATGCAGCTCACCCTGGACTATGATCCACCCTTACCCAGTATCTTGAGACCTTTCCTGCTAGCCTTCTATTTTACCCTATCCTTTTGTGGGTTCTGCAATTCCAGAAATTGTTTTATAGCTTATTTAAAGGTATTCAGATATTCTATGCTGAGAGCTCAGGCAGGTCACTGCCTTTTTGCTATCATCTTTGCTCCACCAGAGTAGAATGCATTTTAAGAATATTCAAATGCACTATATTAAAGATCACAGACTATTTATTATATACTGAATACTACAATATTTGATTCACTAAAACTAAGCACTTTATCTCTAAAGGTGTTCATTTAACAGGTTTCTCCCACTAACACATCAAAATCAAACAAAATTCTTTGTATGAAAAACAGAGATAAAGTTGTTTAATTCCATGCTGATTATCAATATCAATGAGAGCTAAAATGGAAAAATATATTCTTGTCAGAATGTTTGCTACCTTCATAAGTTCAAATAGAAGAGATTCATTATATGTAGTGGTTTTCTAGTTGTTCCTGTTTTCATAAATTTTGCTGATCTCAGTAAACTCCAGAATATTATAAAGTATCTTTTCAAAAAAAGATCAGTCTAGCTATTCACATAGAAAAGAGAAGTGGATTGAAAATGCCTATGGTTCTGATTATGATAAGAAGGAAATGGACAAGTCATCAGCACATATGGTCAGTTAGATATGCTTTGGGAAAATGTACAACACTTTTAATGATACCAATCCATTGCCTCAAACAAAGTACCAAGTCTTATAATTGTTCTCCCATTCATATATTGTTTTGAATCCTAGAAATTACAAAAGAATTAAATTTATGGAATACTCAAAAGACAATGAAGAAGATGTAATACAACATATTTTTTTTTACAAAGAATTAAAAAGATTAAAGAGCTTAAAGATGTGATCAAAGGATTTCGACTACATTAAATCAAAAGGCTTTTGCACAGACAAAACCACTGTAACCAAGATCAAAAGAAATGTAGTAAACTGGGAAACAATCTTTACAACTAATGTTTCTGACAAAGGACTCATTTCTAAAATATACAGAGAACTAAGTCAATTTTTTTTTTAAAAAAGCCATTCCCCAATTGACAAATGGTCAAAGGATATGCAAAGGCAATTTACAGATGAGATCAAAGCAATCCATAGTTGTATGAAAAATTGCTCTAAATCATTACTTATTAGAGAAATGCAAATTAAAGCTTCTCTGAGACACCACTTCACACTTCTCAGACTGGCTAATATGATCAGAAAGGACAATGATCATTGTTGGAAGGGTTATGGGAAATCTGGGATACTACTACATTGTTGGTGGAGCTGTGAACTCATCCAACCTTTCAGGAGAGAAATTTGGAACTATGCTCAAAGGGCAACAAAAATGAGCATACCCTTTGATCCAGCAATAACACGACTTAGGTCTATACCCTGAAGAGATGATGAAAATTGTAAAACCATCACTTGTACAAAAATATTCATAGCAGCCTTGTTTGTGGTGGCAAAGGATTGGAAATCAAGTAAATGTCCTTCAATTGGGGAATGGCTTAGCAAACTGTGGTATATGTATGTCATGGAACACTATTGTTCTATTAGAAACCAGGAGGGATGGGAATACAGGGAAGCCTGGAGGGATTTGCATGAACTAATGCTGAGTGAGATGAGCAGAACAAGAAAAACACTGTACACCCTAACAGTAACATGGGGGCAATGATCAACCTTGATAGACTAACTCATTCCATCAGTGCAACAATAAGGGACAATTTGGGGCTCCCTGCAATGGAGAATACTGTCTGTATCCAGAGAAATAACTGTGGAGTTTGGACAGAGACCAAGGACTATTACCTTTAATTTAGAAAAAAATATGATATATTGTTGTCTGATCTTGATATCTCTTGTAATTTATGTTTCTTCCTTGATGATATGATTTCCCTCTTATCACATTCAATTTGGATCAATGTATACCATGGAAACAATGTAAAGACTGACAAATTGCCTTCTGTGGGGGGTGAGGGGAAGGAAGTAAGATTGGCAGAAAAATTGTAAAACTCAAAATAAATAAAATTTTAAAAAATGTCATCAAAGATATGTATAACTAGAAAAGAAGATTCACTAAACATGCCTTATATTCGTCCACTTCTCTATACTGATATTGTAATAATCCTAGTTCAACCTTCTTCTCACCTGGACTGTTGTAATAGCCTCCTTAATGTCTGTCTGCCTCAGGCTTCTCTCTCATTTCCATTTCATCCTCTACACAGCTACCAAATAGATTTTATAAAGCATGCATCTGACTTCTGCCATCCTTCAGTACTTATTCAATAAACTTTAGTGGTTCCATGTTACAATGGACCAAATATAAACTCACATGTCCATCTTCTATAGCACTTTTCATCTACCCCCCACACAACTTTTCTATTCTTATTGTACACAATTATCCTATGTTCTCTATGATCCAATGAAAGGGTCTATTAGCTATTCTACCATATGACACTCCATCTCTCCTGCCTATGCCTTTGCATTTAATATCCCTCATGGTTGCAGTAAATTCTTTCCATGCTTTCACCTCTGATATTCTATAATTCCCTTTAAGCTCAGTTTAAGCATTATTTTCTATAGAAAACCTTTTCTGATCCCCCACAGTTGTGATTACCCCCTTTAAACAATTTGTATTTATTCAGTATACATTTTTATATGTACTTATACATGTACAATTTCCCTTTCCTGGAATGTAAGCTCTTTGAGGTAGGGATTATCTTTTTATTGTCTAAATATTCCATGCACTTATCAAAGGAATTGAAATATATATGTTTGATTCATGCTTGATCATGGCAGTGAGAGCAAGGGTACTTGGCTGGGCATTGCAAATTCTAAATTATTATCTAGCTAATGTAAGATTATTTAGAGAAATGTGCAATATATTGGAGTCATGGAGAATTTATGAGATAGCATAGACAGGAGTCTTACAGATTGAAATTGCATACTTGACTTGTAATATGTATCCATATGAGTGAGATCATAGGTTCATCAAAGTTTCAAAGCAGTAGCCTTAGCACAGATTGCAAGTTCCTTGAAGGCAGGGACCATATCTTTTATTTCTAATACTATGCCCCTAGCACTAAACTGAGTATCTGTAATTAGTACTCTATTCAACAAACATTTCTTCAGTGCTTACACTGTACTAGGTACAAGGAGCGTTCTAAAGGTAAGAACATGACTTCTGCCCTCATGAAGCTTGCAATCTAATAACAACTACTTTGAATTATTAATGCAGAAAGATGTCTTTATTGTTGCCTCTATGGTGCTATGTTTATTTTTCTCCTGTTTAAATGAACTCAAGCTATTATGTAAGGAAGGCTTCCAAGAATCTTGAAAACCTGTCATTGGGGCACTTTTCTCACAGTGTGGTAGGCACAGAACTATGAGAAATGATGTGGGGAAGGATTTCAGTTGGCTTTCAGTTTTGCTTCTTCTTCCAAGAAATCTGAGGTTTCCCATGAAACCCTAGGCTGTCTAATCAGACACAGTCTCTGTGGAATGATACATCATGCTCCCTGACTTCCACCAACCATATGACAGGCCAAGATAGGATAATGGAGATATCAACATGGCATGATCGACAGCTAACTCTAAGCAATTCTTCAAGAATTCTCTTAGCAATTACAAGAGATGTCAAATTTTTCCTGTGGCATTTATTAGAATATATTTTTGATGTGAATGTGATAATAAGAATGAGAAGATAGAGCCATAATGAGATCTGTCTAATGCCAATCATTTCTTGACAGTTTTGTTTTGGTCCTGCCTTGAATTGGAAAAATGGGAGAGAGTCAAATGAATCTGGGCCTGAGTGAACTGGAGAGAAAGACAGTCTCAGAGTAGTCAGAGAGTATGTTAGAAGGAGATTCTAATAAAATCTACTCTATGACTTCCAGGGTCTTAGGTCTATGTTTAAGTGTGTTCCAGTCTCATGAACTGCTAACTAAAGAAAACATGGAGGAATACTATAGGAAAATGGAAGACAAATGAGGCATAAATGATTGGAAAGAAAGTGCCATCTAACCAACTCTCTAGGCAGAAAGGTTCCATAAATTGAATCCCTATGTAGATTAAATGAAAGATTCAAAATGTATCAGATATATTCCTTGCCCTTTAATGAGCTCCAATTTTGGTCAAGAAGTCATAATTGATCCATGAGTAATGCAATGTTAAATAATAAAATGTAGTGTCAAATTAAGGGCCAGCTTAAGGGCCAGCAAGGAATACATGTCTCCTTGGAATTATTCTCTCTTAGACACTTAGAAAGGAATGGAAAGAATGAATTTGGAAAACAAAATTCTAGTCAAAACCTGGACTTTATTTGCTTTCTTGTAGCAATCAACAATAAACCTGAGTCAGAAAGAATTGAGCTCAAATTCAGTCTTATTTTCCAGGGTAATCCTGGGCAAGCATTTAACCTCTGTCCCCTTCAGTGTCTTCTTCTATAAAAATAGAGAAAAATAGCAGCACCTACTTTCCAGGGTTTTTGTGAGTAAAAATGAAATCATATTTGTAAAATGCTTTGCAAACCTTAAGCACTATGTAAAATATCTATGTATTTGCTAGCTATAGTCAGTAAATGAACTGAAGGAAAAACCCCAGTATCTTTGCCAAGAAAACCCCAGAAGGGGGTCACCAAGAGTCAAATACAAATGAAATCACTGAACAACAATGATGACAATTATTATTATTATTGACATTATTATTATTATTATTATTATTATTATTAATCACATAATTTCTTGGCTGCTTCTGGTACAGTAAGCAGAAGGAATCAAACATCTTCTGTCTTTACTGAAGGATTTGGGTGTATTAAATTTCCTATATGAGACCAGCGTTTCCTGGCAGGTTATTCTTATTTTTCTGACCATAAACACACAAAGCTAAGGCAATTTTGTAAAGGCTCCTATGATCCCTAAAAAGCTAATATTTTTTTTAATTTTTCATTTTATTTATTCATTTATCTATTTATATTTTTACCTATTTATTCATTTATCTATCTATCTATCTATTTATTTATTCATTCATTTATTCATTTGTTTGTTTGTTTTCACATTACTACAATAGTCTTGTAAAAGTAAATATAATCTCCCCTAAAACCACAATGATAGGGAAACCTCAAGAAAGATAAAGTAAAAGAAAAAAGTGTACAGCAGACTGTATTTAGATACCATTGGCTCTCTCTTTGAGATAAATTACATTCTTTATCATAAGTTCATCGGAGAAGTTGCTTCAATATTTTTCCCACAGTTGCTGTTACTAACTATTGCTCTCCCTATTTCCATTTATCCTATTCTCTCTCATGTTTTGACCTGTCCCTCCCCAAATGTGGTTTCTATCTGACTACCCTCTCCCAGAATCTTCCCTCTTCCCACCTACACCCTCTCCTCTTCCCTTGTCTCTTTTATCCCATCCCTTTCTTCTCCTTTTCTCCTATAGGGTAAGATATATTTCTATACCCTGTTGAGTGTGCATGTTATTTCCTCTCTGAGCCACTCCCCTTTCCCTCTTCCATTCCATTTAAAAAGTTTTATCCTTACTTCTTTTATGTGAAATATTTTAGTCTATTCTACCTCTACTTTCCCTTCCCAGTACATTCCTTTCTCACGCATTGACTTCATATTTATAATATATTATACATTCTTAGTCAGTTTCCTCCTGTGCCTTGTCTATATATGTCCCTCTAACTGCTCTACCAAAGTTATCAGTGTCATCTTCTCATGCAGGAATACAAAGAATTTGACTTCATTAAATTCCTCATAATTTGCCCTTCCTATCCATCCTCTCTATACTTCCCCTGAATCCTGTATTTAAATAAAATTTTCCATTCAGGAAAGTTTGAAAGTCCCCTATTCCATTGAATGTCCATCTTTTCCCCTGAAAGAGAATATTCAGTTTTGCTAGATAGTTGATTCTTGGTTATAGTCCAAGCTCTTTTGCCTTCTGGAATATCATGTTCCAAGCCCTATAGGACCTTAATGCTACCAAATCCTCTGTAGGCCTGACTGTAGTTCAAGGATATTTGAATTGTTTCTTTTTGGCCGTTTGTAATATTTTCTCTTTGACTTGGGAGTTCTGGAATTTGGCTGTAATATTCCTGGGAGTTTTTTGGAGGGAATCTCTTTCAGGAGGTGATTGGCACATTACCTCAATTTCTATTTTACCCTCTGCTTTAGGATATCAGGGCAATTTTCCTGGAAAAATGTATTGACAAAAGAAGTATAGGCTCTTTTCCTGGTCATGACTTTCAAGTAGCCCAATAATTTTTAAATTATCTCTCCTGGGGGCAGCAAAGTAGCACAGTAAATAAAGTGTTGGCCCTTGAGTCAGGAGGACCTGAGTTCAAATTTGAGCCCAGACACTTACTAATTACATAGCTGTGTGACCTTGGGAAAATCATTTAACTTCATTGACTTACCAAAAAAACCAAACTAAATTATCTCTCCTGGATCTGTTTTCCAGGTCAGCTGTTTTTGGAACTTTTTCCAATTTCCTTCTAGTTTTTCATTCTTTTGGTTTTGTTTTATTGATTGATTTTTCACAAAGTCATCAGCTTCCCTTAGCTCTACTCTACATTTTGAGGAATAACTTTCTTCAGAGAGCTTTTTTATTTCCTTTTTTATTTGATCAGTTCTTGTTTGGGTATTCTTCTCTTCGTTGACTTTTTGGACTGCTTTTTCCATTTGACCTAAACTGATTTTAAGATGTTATATTCTTTCATAATTTTTCTATCTCCTACACCAAGCTGATGACTTGGTTTTCATGCTTTTCCTGCATTGTTCTCATTTTTCTCTTCTCAATTTTTCCTCTTACTTGATTTTCAAAATCTTTTTTTTTGAGTTCTTCCATAGCCCAAAACCAATTCATATTTTTCTTGGAGGCTTTGGATATAGAAGCTTTGACTTTGCCATCTTCTGAGTATATATATTGAGCCTCCTTAGGACCAAAGTAATTTTCAGTGACCAGATTCTTTTTCTTCTGGTGTTCTCTCATTTCCCCAGCCTATGACCTGATTTTAACTATTCATTAAGGTGGAACTCGGCTTCCAGGATGGAAGATGTACTTTCCAAGCTTTTGAGAGTTTTGGAGACACATCCCCCCAGGGACCTCAATTCCTTCAAGGTCTTTGAAAGTCTCTGGCTATTCTGCTGGCTTGTGATCTGGTCTGTGGAAGATCACAAGCAATCTCCACTGCCCTGGAGCTGTGAGGAGTGTCCCTGCTCTGCTATGGCAGTATGAGGTCCCAGGCTGCTATCTGGATAAGAGTGTGGGAAAAGAAACAGAGTCCTATCTTGTCAGAGATCACAGGAACTTTGAAAAATTGCCTTAGCTTTGTGTTTTTATAGGCAGAAGAATAGGAATAACTTGTGAGGAAACTCTGGTATCATATAGGAAATTTAATACACCCAAATGTACTGGGAAAGTAGAGACCTCCTTACTGTCCTTCCTATCAATTCTGCTGAAAGCAATGCTCTGGAAGCAGCTTGTTGCTCCACAAGTGCCTGGGGTGGGGCTGCACTGAGGACTGCACTGGCCTGGGCTGCAAGCTTACTCTTGTGTGTCAAGTTATCCTCTCTGACCTTCCAAGCTGTCCTTGGTGATCCCTGGATGGAGAGGTCGGGAAACCACCCCCGCTGTCAGGAATCCAAGGAACTCGGAAACCCTGAGGGCTGTTCTTGGATGTCTTGGGCTGGTCTGGAGTAGGCTGTGACCATTTTCACCCTGGTGGAGCAGATCCTTCCCGCAAACCTTCCAAGTTGTCTTGGAGAAGAAAATTGTTTCACTCAGTCTTTCTGTGGGTTTCACCACTCTAAAATTTGGTTAGAATCATAATTTTCAGGCATTTGTAGGCTTCTGGATAAGAACTTTTGGGATATACTGCCTCTATTCTGCCATCTTGGCTCCTCTCCTCCCTCCTCCCCTCCCCACGAGACAATTTAGTGGCTGCTGAGTGATAAAGTGAATTGTGTTTGCCGAGGACTCAGGAAAACCAAAATTGAAATCTTGCCTCCAATATTTACTGTCTGTAACCTGGGCAAGTCATTTTTACCTCAGTTTGACAAACTTCCTCTACTATAAAATGGGAATAATAATATGAACTACTTTCTAGGGTTGTTGTGAGTTGAATTAAATAATATGTAAAAGTCTTTTGCAAGCCTTAATGTGCTATATAAATGCTGGTTATAAAATAAATGACAAGAAATCAGAAGTGGAGAGAGTTGGAGAAAGTTGGAGAATTAGGGAGAGTCTTCTTAGCTCCCCTAGTAAGAATAAAGTAGTGATCATCGTAAACAAAATACATTTGTATACATACAAAACAAATAAGAGGGAGGGGAGGGGAAGGAGAGAGAGAGAGAGAGAGAGAGAGAGAGAGAGAGAGAGAGAGAGAGAGAGAGAGAGAGAGAGAGAGAAAGAGAGAAAGAGAGAGAGAGAGAGAGTTGCATGACCCTGGGAAAGTCACTTACTCTCATTCTCCCTTTACCTCTAGTCTCATGTTAGTCTCAATTCTCCTATAGTATATTGTATATCTGAATGCATGTATTCCCCCCCCACAATTGTGCTCATCTTCTGAATGTCCCTACAACTGTTGAGAACAACACCTTTCTCCCAGTCCTCTAAGCACACTAATTAGACAACCATCCTTGATTCCTCATTCTTACTCATCATTCCCATCTATCTTCTATCAACTTCCTTTGTTTCTGCTTTTCAAAATCTATCCTATATACCCATTTCTCTTATCTGGCAGCCTCCCTCAGCTCCAATCCCACCTCCACTTAGCTGCTAAAGTAAATTTCCTAAGGCTCAGATCTGACTACATCACTCTCCTCTTTAATAATTCCAGTGAATCCTTATTAACTCATAGCCCCTTTTGAATTTTAAAGCCTTTCACAACCTGGTCCCTTCCAACCCCTTTAGCACAACACAGGGTAAGTGCTGATAAATGTTTGACACTTGACTAGTTGACATCTAGATGAAGAGGAAATGAATGCAAATAGTCAATGTGACTTTATCAAGAGCAAGTCACATCAGGGTAAATTCATTTCCTCTTAAGACAGGATTACTAGTCTGGTATGAACAGAGTTATATGCATGTTGTCTCTCTGATTAGAATATATGTTTTTAGGGGCAATTAAATGGCACAGTGAATAGAGCACCTTCCCTGGGGTCAGGAATTCAAGTTTGGCCTCAGACACTTAATAATTAATAGCTTTGTAATATTGGGTAAGTCACTTAATTCCATTGTCCCATTAAAAAAGAATATGATTTTTTGAAGGCAGGGACTGTGCCTTTTCTTTCTTTGAATCACCAGTGCATAACTCTTGACATATAACAAACTCTTTATATTTTCTCCCTTTCTCCCTCCTCTACCACCTTCCCTGACAGAAAGTATTCTAATATAGGTTCTGCATTTATAACCATGCTAAACAAAGAGCCTTGTTGATCATCTTGTGAAAAAAAGAATCAAATTCAGAAGAAAACATTAGAGAGAAATAAAATGATGTAATATATAAGAAAACTTTTAAAAATATGAATAGTAAGATTTGATCTTCATTTAAACTCCACAGTTCCTTCCCTGCATACGAATTGTAGGTTGCATCACAAGTCTATTAAAATTGGCTTTGATTATTGTACTGCTGAAATGAAGAAGTCCATCATAGTTGATCATGACTCCATGTTGCTGTTAGTGTGTAAAATGTTCTTCTGGTTCATCTCATTCCACTCAACATCAATTCATGCAAGTCTTTCCAAACTTTTCTTAAATCCTGTTCCTAATGATTCCTTGGATCATCATCATCACCTATGTGAACATCCCTAGAAAGTATACTGCCAAGGTTAATGAACAGCACAAATGGTCCAGAATATTTCCAAACATCAAGATTAGTTTAACAAAAATGATAGGGAAATTCAGAAGCTACTAAAAGAAAAATGGGAACTCCCCAAGGTTGACTAGCAGGACACTTCACCCAACTCTACAAAAGGCAGCATTTAATTGGACAAGTCACTTAATCCCAATTGCCTCCAAAAAGTATAATAATGATGATGATGATGATGATGATGATGATGATGATGATGATGATGATGACAATGATAATAAAAGGAAAGGGCAAGAGATGTTAGAAAGATGTCAAATTATTATTCAATAATAAGGCAATTATTTCAGTTTCATGCCAATAGCAACAATCCAAAGTACATTTGTGATGACCTGAAAACCATTTATGGGCCAAACAACTCTGCTTCATCTCAAATACTCAGTGCTAATGGAGCTACACTGATCAGTGGAAAAGTCAAGATCCTGGAGAGGTGGATTGAAAAGTTCCATAGTGTTCTCAACAGATCATCATTAACCAATGTTGGAGACCATTTATTTGAAGTCAATTTCTCTCTAGTTAAACTTCCAATAAAGGAGAGATTTGAATGCCATTAAGTTCCTCTCATGTGTCAAAGTACCTAGTGATTGAGTTGATCCCAACTTAGTTCTACAAGACAGAAGGTTCACTGTTAATATAGAAGCTAACTGAAGTCTTCTGGGTTAAATAGAAAAAGGAGATTATTTCTCAGAAGATCAAGGATACCTCCATTATCCATCTCTCTATATAAAAAAGAAGCAAGTTGTTGTGTGACTTTAGTAGTGTTTTTCTTTTAGTTATTGCTGGCAAAATTCTTGCCAGAGTTTTCTTAAATAGACTGTCTACCTTATTAATCCTTAAAATTTCCAGGAAAATCATCTTCATTCAATCTCAAATTTGAGGCTCATGAATTTTCCCAATGTTTGAATTATAAAGGATATTCTAAAAGTCCTGGGACAGTTTTAAACTATCAGTGATTAAAACTGCCCCAAAACTTTTGAAACATACTGCTTATCCAAGTGAATAGCATATTTTGTTACAAAACTCCCACCAAAAACTAAAAATATTCCATATGGGAGTCCTGCTCCTAAGTAAAGAAACTTTTTTGGTGGAGATTAGATGAGAGAAAGAATTTACTCTCTGCAACACCTCAGAACATAGAATACTGGCATTGTTTCAAGACGTTTTCAAGAAGCCTAATCCTATCTGCAAAGTTAGCCTCATATAGACCAATAATAACTTATCTTTCTGTCACATTTTATAACTTACTAAAAGCTTTCTTCCTTACAGTGCTATGAACTAAGCAATGATAATTCACATATCTATAAGAATTAGGGCTTCTAGGCTTTACAAAGCTCTTAACTCACAACAAATCTGGGAGGTTATCTTGTGAGTCTTATAACGTTTTAATCAGTAAAGTTCAATCAATTTGCCCTAAGATGCCAAAACTATCAAGTGAAAAAGTCAGAACTCAAACCTAGCTCTCCTTACTCATTGAATCATAGATCTAGAACTAGAAAGGGCCTTAACCCCCTCCTCCAACCCCAAATTTTACAGATGAGGAAATTGAAGCCCAGGAAGATAAAATGAGTTGCCAAAGGACACATATGTAGGACCAGTGAGATTTGAATTCTGGTTCTCTGACAACAGAGTCAGAACTCTTTTTACTGCATTTATTTTACTACTTAAATAAGTATTAATTGATAGTTTTTAAGGCTTCATGATCACACAACTAGAATTATTAGAGGTTTCAATATTTAGTCCAACTTATTTTACAAGCTGGAAATTGGAAGCTCATGAGAAATTAAGTGACTCATGCAATGTCATACATCTAAGAGTCAGAGGTGGGATTTGAACTCAGGTTTTATGATATCAGAGTCCATACTCTTTCCATTGTATTCCACTACTTTGCAAAAGTTATTGTGGGGGTAGCTAGGTGGCACGATGGAGAGAGCACTGGCCCTGGAGTCAGGGGGACTTGAGTTCAAATGCAGCCTCAGATACAATACTTACTTAGCTGTGTGACCTTAGACAAGTACTTAACCCCATTGCCCTACAAAAACAAAGAAGCCAAAAAAAAAAAGCTATCATTTAACCACATGGGGAATAGCTTCAGGTATTCTGGGAGGGTCCTTCTTTTACCCAAACATGTCTCCCAGATTTAGAGTTAGAAAAGACCCTAGAGGTCATCTAGTCCACCTCCCTCATTTTTCAGGAAAGATAACTGAGGTCTGGAGCTGTTAAATTACAGGATCACAGAGGTGATAAGGTCAGCAGAAGAATTAAAACTGAGATCTTCTGAATCAATAACCAACCCTCTTCAACTGTTTTCCTTACTCCTCCACCACAAATTACTTTGATATATATCATAGACATATATGCAAAATATATAAAATATATATTCATGCACATATGATAAATGTTGCTGTTGTTCAGTCAGGTTCAACTCTTCATGATCAGCACTTGGGATTGTCTTGACAAAGATACTAGAAAGTTTGCCATTTCCTTCTCCAATTCATTTTATAGTTGAAAAAATTGAGGCAAACCTGATTAAGTGACTTGTCTAGAGTGACAAAGATAGTAAGTGTCTATAACTCACAAAGATGATTCTTCTTGACACCAGGCCCAGTTCTCCATCTTTTTGACTACCTGGACCCTCTCTCCATGCATACACACACACATACACACACACACACATACACACACACAGATATAGGCATATGTGTATATGTACATGTATAAATAATACATGTAAGCATGTATGTACAAATATGTATAGTTATGAGTCTCCTTGAAGTAAGGGACTATTCATTACTTGTATCTCTAGTGTTTAATACACACAGTGGGCATTTAAAATATTTATTAATTAATTAAACTGAATTATTGAACATCTCTGCCCA
Organism: Macrotis lagotis; assembly: GCF_037893015.1. NCBI lineage: Eukaryota > Metazoa > Chordata > Mammalia > Peramelemorphia > Peramelidae > Macrotis > Macrotis lagotis. Next base: position 142,430,276 of record NC_133658.1, on the reverse strand, counting down.
TTGATATGCTGATAGAATATTCATAGTTCTATAAATTAGTTATTCATGGAGAGGGAAAAGCAAATAAAACCAAGTCTTGAGTGAAAGCAATAGGGATACTCTTGGGGGAACGGAGTCAAAGATGGGGACAGGAGAAGGGCCACTCTTAGGTGCTCTCTCTCTCTCTATGATATTTCAAAACTCATAAAATAACAACTCTAACTAAATTTTAGAGAGAGAAGGAACCCACAGAGGGATCCAGTGAGGCAGTACTCCAGCCCAAGGTAAGCTGGAAAATAGCAGAAAGGCTCTGCTCCATGGGCTTAGAAGGGCAGCCTCCAGAGAAAAGGAACTTCAGCCTCCAGGAGGCAGCCCCAGGGCACCTGGGAGCCATGGCTCACAGCAGCAGGGGCAGTTTCCTGATCTACACCCCAGGGAGCACCGGGTACAACTTGGTAGAGATCAGCAGGGAGACCTCTGCCAGAGGGAGCTCATGAAGCCCAGCCCTCAGGGCACTCAGCAAGCAAGGAGGCCAAGGCATCTGAAATCCAGGAAATGGAAGCAGGCAGAACTGGTAAGCAAGAGCCCCCAGGCAACTGAACCTTGAGTGATAAGCTTACCAAAGGGAGGAAAAAATAGAATAGAAAAAAAATAGAAGCAAATGTGAAATACCTCATCAACAAAACCACTGACCTCAAGAATAGTTCGAGGAGGGGCAACCTGAATGTTATAGGACTTCCTGAAAACACTGAAAAGAGAAAAAAAGCCTGGACTTAATATTACAGGAACTAGTGATGGAAAACTGCCCTGACATCATGGAATCAGAGGGCAAAGTAGTTATTGAAAGAGTACATTGATCCCCACCAGAAAAAGATCCTAAAATGAAAACACCAGGGAATGTTGTGGCCAAACTCCAGAACTATCAGAAAAAAAAGAGAAAATCCTGCAAGCAGCCAGAAAGAAACAATTTAAATATCAAGGAGCCACAGTAAGGATCACGCAGGACCTGGCTGCATCAACTTTAAGGGATCGAAGGGCCTGGAATGAGATATTTCGAAGAGCACGGGAGCTTGGAATGCAGCCAAGAATCTACTTTCCTGCAAAGCTGAGCCTTCTCTTCCAGGGAAAAAGATGGACATCTAACTAAATGGAAGAATTCCAAAAATTTCTGATGAAAAGACCAGAGCCAAACAGAAAATTTGGACATCAAACAGGAGGTTCAAGAGACACATGAAAAGGTAAAAAAAAGGGGGGGGATAGTAAAAGGAAACAAATGCAATCCAGTAAATTGAAACTGGCTATATTCCAGCATGGGCTGGGGGGGGGGGGGAAGAGGCTCTCATAAATCCTGAGAAATGTAACTCTAACAGAGAGAATATATCTAGCCAGAAATGATGGACATCCATGACCTATCCATGAGACTGATATCTAATGGGATGTAACTGGCTTTAACTCCACTGGGGAGAAAGACTCTAATAACTCTCAGGAATTTTGACTCTATTCAACAGAATATACTGAACTAGAAGGGACAGACACTCAGAATTTTCTATGACTTAGAATGATCTAAAAAAAATACACTACCTCCCTAAAAAGGGGGACAGGAAAGAGACGGGAGGAGGGAGGGGATTGAATGGGACAAATCTCATTACACTAAGAGGTACAAAAAACCTATGGTAATAGAGGGGATAAAGGGAGCAGAGGAGAAACAGCTGAATCTGCTCATCAGACTTGGCTGGAAGTCAACCTACACATACTCAGTTAACTTATAAAACATCTAACCTTTCAAGTATTAAAGGGGGAAAGGGGGAGGAGGGAACAGAGAAAGGGAAGGGGAGTGGGGGAAATAAGGGGAAATAACAAAAGGAAGGGAAGGAAAAAGGGAAAGGGGAAAGAAAGGGGAGGGTGTGATATAGGAGGGCAAACACACTGAAGGGGGTGGTATTCAAAAACAAAACACTGGGGAATATGGATAAAAGGGGGGGGGAGGGGGAAAATACAAACAGAGGGAAGATAGCCCAGAGGGCAATAAAGAATTAGTAATCATAACCTTGAATGTGAATGGGATGAACTCTCCCTTAAAATGTAAGCAAATAGCAGAGTGGATTAAAAACCAGAATCCTACAATATGCTGCTTACAAGAAACTCATTTGAAGCAGAGAGATACATATAGAGTAAAGGTAAAAGGTTGGAGCAAAATATATTTTGCTTTAGCTGAAGTAAAAAAAGCAGGGGTAGCAATCCTTATCTCACACAAAGCAGCAGCAAAAATAGATAGCATTAAAAGAGATAAGGAAGGAAACTTTATCCTCCTAAAATGTACCATAGACAATAAAGTCATTTCAATATTGAATATATATGCACCCAGTGGGACAGCACCCAAATTCTTAGAGGAGAAGCTGAAAGAATTACAGGAAGACATAGACAGCAAAACTCTACTAGTAGGAGACCTCAACCTCCCACTATCAGATCTAGATAAATCAAATCATAAAACAAACAAGAAAGAAATTAGAGAGGTAAATAGATTGTTAGAAAAATTAGATATGGTAGACTTATGGAGGAAACTGAATGGGGATAGAAAGGAATATACCTTTTTCTCTGCAGTACATGGAACTTATACAAAAATTGACCATGTACTAGGACATAAAAACCTAATGATCAACTGCAGAAAGGCAGAAATAGTGAATACATCTTTCTCAGATCACAATGCAATAAAAGTCATATGCAATACTGGGCCAAGGAGATATAGACCCAGAGCAAATTGGAAACTGAATAACCTCATCTTAAAAAATGAGTGGACCAAAAAACAAATTATAGAAAGAATTAACCATTTTATCCTAGATAATGATAATAATGAAACAACATACCAAAACTTATGGGATTCATTCAAAGCAACTCTCAAGGGATATGTTATAGCTCTACATGCTTATATGAATAAATTGGAGAAAGAAGAAATCAATGAACTACACATGCAACTAAAAAAATTAGAGAAAGAACAAATCAAAAATCCCCAATCAAATACCCAATTAGAAATTTTAAAAATTAAAGGAGAAACTAATAAAATTGAAAGAAAAAACTATTGAATTAATAAATAAAACCAAAAGTTAGTATTATGAAAAAACCAATAAAATTGAAAAACCTCTCATCAATTTGATTAAAAAAGAAAGAAAAAAACCAAATTGCTAGTATTATAAATGAAAAAAGGTGAACTCAACAGCAGTGAGGAGGAAATTAAAGTAATAATTTGAAATTATTTTGCCCAACTTTATGCCAATAAATTTGATAATCTAAGTGAAATGGATGAATATTTACAAAAATATAAGTTGCCCATGTTAAATGAAGAAGAGATTAAATATATGAACAACCCTATCTCAGAAAAAGAAATTCAATAAGTTATTATTGAACTCCCTAAAAAAAATCTCCAGGGCCTGATGGATTCACAAGTGAATTCTACCAAACATTTAAGGAACAATTGGTTCAAATCCTATATAAACTCTTTCTATGAAACCAATATAGTACTGTTACCTAAACCAGGAAGAGTTAAAACAGAGAAAGAAAATTATAGACCTATTTCCCTGATGAATATAGATGCAAAAATCCTAAATAAAATCTTAGCAAAATGACTACAACAAGTCATCACTAGGATAATACATTATGGTCAAATAGGATTTATTCCAGGAATGCAGGGTTGGTTCAATATTAGGAAAACTGTTAGTATACTCAATTATATTAATAACAAACCTATCAGAAACCATATGATCATATCAATAGATGCTGAAAAAGCTTTTGACGAAATACAGCATCCATTCCTATTAAAAACACTAGAGAGTGTAGGAATAAATGGACTGTTCCTTAAAATAATTAGCAGTATCTATCTGAAACCATCAACAAGCATTATACTCAATGGGGAGAGGCTAGAGGCATTCCCAATAAGATCAGGTGTGAAACAAGGGTGCCCATTATCACCACTACTATTCAATATTGTATTAGAAATGTTAGCATCAGCAATTAGAGAAGAAAAAGAAATTAAAGGAATCAGAATTGGGAAGGAAGAGACAAAACTCTCACTATATGCAGATGACATGATGGTCTACCTAGAGAATCCCAAGAAATCATCTAAAAAACTACTGGAAACAATTAGCAATTTTAGCAAAGTTGCAGGTTATAAAATAAACCCCCATAAATCCTCAACTTTCCTACATATATATGTCTAGCAAGAAACAACAGGAAGAGCTAGAAAGAGAAATCCCATTTAAAGTAACCTCAGACAGTGTAAAATACTTGGGAGTCTATTTGCCAAGACAGACTCAGAATCTTTTTGAAAACAATTATAAAACACTTCTCACACAAATTAAATCAGATTTAAATAACTGGGCAAATATCAATAGTTCATGGTTAGGGAGAGATAATATAATAAAAATGACAATTCTACCAAAAGTAAACTATCTGTTTAGTGCCCTACCAATCAAAATTCCAAAAAATTACTTTAAGGAGTTAGAAAAAAATTGTAAGTAAATTCATATGGAGAAATAAAAAGTCAAGAATTGCCAGGAGCTTAATGAAAAAAAAAAGCAAAGGAAGGTGGCTTAGCACTACCCAATCTAAAATTATATTATAAAGCATCAGTCATCAAAACTGTTTGGTATTGGCTAAGAAATAAAGTGGTGGACCAGTGGAATAGACTAGGTGTAAAAGCAGGAGAGGATTATAGTAATCTGCTGTTTGTTAAACCCAAAGAGTCCGGCCACTGGGATAAAAACTCCCTCTTTGATAAAAACTGCTGGGATAATTGGAAGTTAGTATGGAAGAAACTTAGATTAGACCAACACCTCACACCCTCTACCAAGATAAGATCCAAATGGTTACAGGACATAGACATAAAAAACAATACTATAAGCAAATTAGAAGATCAAGGACTAGTCTACCTGTCAGATCTATGGAAAGGGGAATAGTTTATGACTAAGGAAGAGTTGGAGAACATCACTAAAAACCAGTTAGATGATTTCGATTACATTAAATTCAAAAGCTTTTGCACAGATAAAACCAATGTAATCAAGATCAAAAGAAAAGTAGTAAATTGGGAAACAATCTTTACAACTAATGATTCTGACAAAGGACTCATTTCTAAAATATACAGAGAACTGAGTCATATTTTTAAAACAAAAAGCCATTCCCCAATTGACAAATGGTCAAAGGATATGCAAAGGCAATTTACAGATGAGGAGATCAAAGAAATCCATAGCCATATGAAAAAATGCTTTAAATCATTAATTATTAGAGAAATGCAAATTAAAGCTTCTCTGAGGTATCACCTCACACCCGTCAGATTGGCCAGTATGACCAGGAAGGATAATGATCATTGTTGGAAGGGATGTGGGAAATCTGGGACACTATTACACTGTTGGTGGAGCTGTGAACTCATCCAGCCCTTCTGGAGAGCTATTTGGAACTATGCCCAAAGGGCAACAAAAATGTGCATACCCTTTGACCCAGCAATACCACTACTGAGTCTATACCCTGAAGAGATGAGAAAAAAAGGGTAAAAACATTACTTGTGCAAAAATATTTATAGCAGCCCTGTTTGTGGTGGCAAAGAATTGGAAATCCAGTAAATGTCCTTCAAATGGGGAATGGTTTAGCAAACTGTGGTATATGTATGTCATGGAACACTACTGTTCTATTAGAAACCAGGAGGGACGGGATTTCAGGGAAACCTGGAGGGATTTGCATGAACTGATGCTGAGTGAGATGAGCAGAACCAGAAAAACACTGTACACCCTAACAGCAACATGGGAGTGATGTTCAACCTTGAAGGACTTGCTCATTCCATCAGCGCAACAATTGGGAACAATTTTTGGCTGTCTCCAAAGGAGAGTACCAACTGTATCCAGATAAGGAGCTGTGGAATTTCAACAAAGTACAAGGACTATTCCCTTTAATTCCAAAAAAAAAAAAAACCCAGATGTCTTATTGTCTGATCTGGTTACCTCTGAGAATTCTGTTCTCTTTAAGGATATGATTTCTCTCTCATCACACCCAATTTGGATCAAGGTACAACATGGAAACAAAGTAAAGACTGATGGACTACTATCTGTGGGGTGGGGGTGGATGGAGGGAAGCAAGATTGGGGGAAAATTGTAAAACTCAAATAATATCTTTAATAAAAATTTTTAAAAAAGAAGAGGGACAGAATGAAAGGAGAGAGAAAATATAGTATATGGTAGTGGGGTAGTATGAATGGAGGGAGTTGCAATCAGCAATGGCAACAGCAGAAAAATATGGAAGTAGCTTTTGTGATGGTCTTATAATAAAGAATGTGATCTACCCGAGACAGAGCTAGTAGTGTTGGAACACAGACTGAAGCACATTTATTATGATAATAATAATAATAATAATAATGATAATAATAATAATAGCTATTATTATTATTATCATTATTATTATTATTATTATTATTATTATTTGGGGGTGTTGCAGGGCAAATGGGGTTGGTTGGCTTGCCCAGAGCTGCACAGCTGGGTGATTGTTGGGTGTTTCAGGCCTGATTTGAGCCCAGGTGCTTTAGGCTCCAGGGTTGGTGCTCTGTCCACTGCACCACCTAGCTGCCCCTATTTTTCTTATTCTTATTTTACTTTATTTTATTACTTTTGGTTTTTCCAGGGCAATGGGTTTAGGGTGGCTTGCACAGGGTCACACAGCTGGGTGACTGAGACCAGATTTGAGCCCAGGTGCTTCTAGCTCCAGGACCAGTGCTCTGTCCACTGTGCCACCTAGATGTTCTTATTATCATTATTATTATTATTATTATTTTTACTTTAATTTTTATTTTAATTTTTTTCTTTACTTTATTGCTCATGAGGGGTCTGTATTTTGGGGGAGGTGGTATTATGTTTACTCTTAAATTAGAATATTTTTAGTAATATATAAAAATCTGCACAAAAATAAATATAATGAAAAAATTAATAAATAATTTTTTAAAAAAAGAAAGGAATAGAGATGTAGGAGAAGTTCTCTCTTAGCAAAGATGAGGTTATGAGGTTTAAAGTTTTTTTTTGGATTGAAACTCTGTTTTTTTTATAGATCTCCTTTAGGAAAGAAGTAATTCTATATATTTTAATTTATTTTTATTTTTCCCATATACATATGCACATGTATATTTTTAAGTTATAAAATTTCTTTCCATCTTCCCTTCCCACCTCTTTCCCCTCAGTGGTGAACAATTAGGTTAGCATTGTGTATACATATTTTTGATAAACATGTTTACAGATTAGTCATTTTTAGTATTAGGATTAAGGGAAAGAGATAAATAAAAGATAATTTTCATACAGTGTTCATCAGATTCTGAAGGTTTGTGTTTTGTTTGTTTTGTTTTTCTTCCTCTGGATGGGGATAATATTGTCCACAAACAGTCTAATACATTTGTCCTAGCTCTGTCTGAATTGCTGAGAAGAGCTGCTTCCATCAAGGTAGTTCATCTCATGAGGTTGTTGTTAATATGTACATTGTTCTCTTAGTTCTGCTCCTTTCAATCAGTGTCAGATCCTGTAAGTCATTCCATGCTTCTCTAGAGTCTGACCATTTATAGTTTCTTATAGAACAATAATATTCCATAGTATTCATATCATAACTTATTTAGCCATTCCCCAATTGATGGGAGAAGTAATTATATTTTGATCCTCCTGAATGAATTCTCAGATCTACTACTTTCCTAAAAATAATAGTAATGATAATATAGAAATGTAAAATAATATATTGGTATTATTATCTTGCTGTGTTCATTTATTGTCCAACAATGATATTAGTTCTAGTTTCCATGACCTTTTCTGAAATGCTACTTGAGGAAAGACAGAACAGTAAAAAGGCCCTTGAATTTAGAAGCAAAAGTTGTGGATGTTCTGAACACCATTGAACTTTCTCTCTTTGGATCTCAATTTCTTTCCCTTTGGAATGATAAAATTGAATTTGTTGCTTTTAAGTCTCTTCTAGCTCTAAATTTCATGATTCAATGATAAGTGACAAGGAGATGGAAGAGTATGGGTCAGAGTAGCTTTGGATAAAGTCAAAAAGTGGGAAGAGTTTATCTCTAGTGACCCTAGTTCTTCCTTGCTCCCTCTCAGTCAGAAATTGTGGCTCCTAAGAATTAGTCATTATGGATACAATGCCATTTATGCTTTGCTCTTCATTTTCTTCATCTGTTGAAATAGGAGAAAATGCCTGCACTTGTTATTTCTCAGTATTGTGAATCATCAGCAGTACTGCATATAAAGGGCTTTGCAAACCTTGAGGCTTCTATAAATGTCAATGGTTATTAATGATTGTATAGCTCCTCTCCTATAGTACTTTATTCTTTTCATTAAGCCTAACAATTAAATGAGAATTAGCTAATCAGGTGGTTTTCTTCCCCTGTTATGACTGGTCCCCAGCCACCCAGGGTCATGCCAAACAGAGGACAATAATAAGGCAGAAAGTAGTAGGAGATGCTGAAATCTTGACCTCCTTTACAATTTTACTCAGGGCAAGACCAAAACACTCACAGTATCACAGAGGCATCTAGCTGGCGCTGGACCTGGACTCAAGAACACAATTCAAATCCTTCCTCAGTTTCTTACTGTATGACTAGCAAATAATTTAACCTTTCTCATCCTGTTTCTTCATCTGCAAAAAGGCTAATAATAATAATAATCTCATCTACCTCATAAGACTGATGTAAAAATCAAATGAGATAATATTTTAAAGTATATAAATGCTCTTATAATTGTTATCTCCTAAGTAAAAAGTAAAAGGACAAAAAGGTGTAGATACACTTTAAGTTGCCTCTTAGTTATGACATTATTGAATTCTAGGATCTTCACAAATTGAAAGGTCTTAGGAACCCTCATTCCAGTGCATCAGTCCTTGATGGCAATTGGATTTACAAATTCGTAACTACTTGTATTTTCTCTAGCATTGATCATGGACTGTTGGAACAGTTGTCTTCTTTGGGGAGTACCTATGATATAGTAAGGGGAGCTAGGTGGTACTGTGAATAGAGTGAAAGACATTCACTTTGTCAAGTCATTGCCTCAGTTCCTCATCTGTAAAACTGATCAGGAGAAAGACATGGAAAATCACTTCAGTATCTCTGCCAACAAAACTTCAAATGGGGTAACAAAGAGTAGAACATGACTGAATAAAAATACAACAACAAAACTTTGATGCCATATTGAACTCAGGTCTTCCTGACTACAGGTCCAGTATTCTATTTATTGAACCACCAACGGTTTCAGTTGTTTAATTAAAGACACAGAGACATAGGGAAATTTAGTGACTTCTCAAGGTCCTACATTTCCTGGAGTCACAATATATCAGAGTTGAAAGGGACTTCAGGAAATAATACCTGATATTTATATGTTTTTAAAAATGAAAATACTATACACAAAAATGTCTCTTTTTAACTTTACCACTATCCTGTGAGGTACTCTTTTTCTATCCATTTTACAGATTAGAAAACTGAGGTTCAGGTAGATTATTTTCCTGGATTAGCCCCATAATGCTAGGTGGTGGTACAGACAGATTTGAATCCAAGTCTTAACTACAAATTCCTGTTTGTTTTTATTACACTGGGTCACCTCCCTATGAAAACTCATAGTCCAGGTGTTCTTAACTTTTTTTAGGTTATGGCAGCCTAGTAAATAAATAAATAAATAATGCCTTAAAGCATAAAATAAGACATATATATATATATATGATTACAAAGGAGACTATTCTATTAAAATGTGGTTATCAAAATAAATATACTTTTCCAAGTTCATGGACATCAGGTCAAGAGCCTTGGTCTAGTCCTATAGCCTCATTTTAAAGGTAGTAAAGAGAGGGGAAGTCACTTGCTCAAAGTCATGAAAATAATAAGTAGCTGGGTCAGGATATGAGGCTAAGCCTTCTGGCTAAACATTTTGTTCTTTTTCCCACTTGAGTGATTTCTCTATGACTTGCAGCTATCTGCACATTTACTCAAAAGGGAGGGGAAAAAAGACAAATACCCTTCAAAAACAGGTGAACTAATAGGCCAGTTTTCCAACAGCACTCTATGGTTGGTGGAGTGGCATCAATTTGAAGATTCCACAAATTATTTAGGTTGTTTACAAGCCATGAAATAGTCACAGCAGAGTCTGTGTCCATAAGCAGGCAGAAATGTTGCCAGATACTAAGCTAAAACTCTGGTTTTATTTTCAGACATGGGAATGGGGTAGAAATAAAAAGCAACTATCTTCTTTATGCCCTATTCTTCCCTCTCATCACGTACTTCCTTGTTATGGAAGAAACCTCCATTTTCATTTACTTGGAAGGGGAGATCCTTTTGAAAAGATTCTCATTCCTCCCTAACCCCTCTCTTAATATCTCTCCTAAAACCCCAGAATGGATTGTTTCTCCTGCATGTGATTTGGATCAAATTGAGAAGTGATGTCTCTGCCATATCTGTCCATTTTTATAGACCCAGCAGCCCAAATGTTGTTGGAAGACCTTGTGATTGTCAATGTTTACCCAGCAACTTTATGATGGGCAGGTGGAAGATACTGATGGAGTTTGAGAATGGGGAATAAAGAAATCACAAAGGGTGGGATATGGTAGAAATGTGCAGGGTGTCTTTATAGAGATTTATGAACAAAATCTTAAGTCTAACTTTGTATAATTGATTCTGAGATCATGATAATACTTTGGTAACATTTTGCAGAATGATGGTTCAACTGATTAAAATTAAATTGTAAGCAGAATGAGCTGACTCTATAATTTGGGAAATGCCCAATATTATGTCCTTGAGATTGCAGCAGCCTTGATTTCTTCCTAAACATTCTGCCCCTTTTCACTCCTCTTTGCCAGTGTGAAAAAGCAATTCAATTCAGTTGAACAAATTTTTAGCATGCAGTGTATAAGGAACTGTGGATTAAGGCTGCAAAAAGAGGAAATACCCCACCCATCCAGGCTACTTGATTTCCAGTTTTTGCTAGTACATCTGATTCTCCTTTTGGCTTTTTTTTTATGACTGAACCTTTGTCCATCAAAAGGACTTTTGCTCAGGCCTTTCTAGTATTTGTTCTACCTCTTCACTTTGTAGCCTCTAAAACCACATTGTTTACCAAGGCCCCTGCTTTAGGCTATCACTGACTGACATTCTTAGCCATCTGGAAGCATTACTGTTTTGGTTTTAACTGGATTTATTTGGGTTTTTAAAAAGTTTAATTTGGGTTTTTTCCCCTGAAATTGTTGACATTTCATTCTTTCATATTTCAGAAAACTAAATGTATTAAGTGAATTTCAGCAGCCACAGGGATTGAGGGTTTGGGAAGTGGGTGTGTTAATGAATTTGTGTGCTATTTTTCCCCTAAAGTCTCCAAAGTATCAGGAAAACAAGATTTCTTCCATTTGAAGAATTAGATGGTTAGATTCTGATTTATAGTCAGAGCCATAGCTAGAAAAAAAAATATATGTGTGTGTGTTGCACATATGTGTGTATGCACATGTGCGTATATACACACATATATACCTTTACTCAAGGTCACTACTATAAACTATACTTGGTCAAATGTACACAGTTGAAAAGGAGATAGAAACTCCAGAATTATGTAGGTGGGGAGCAAAGTAAGGTGGAAGAGAACCTCACCCCAGGCTTCCATCTGGTTCTTTTCTAATTTACTAATTAATCTTGTTAACTAGATGCTCCTTTTGTTCCTATCCAAATGAAAGACTAAAATTCAACACATTTAAAATTTGGTACCCTCAGGGAAAACTTATAACTATTTCACTTTAATCAAGGCTCTGTTACCCATCTCAATTTATACACTTCCATTTCATTCAGTCTTCTTGTCAAACAGAATGGTCTACTCACAGTCTTCACGACATTTACCACTGATGCTTCTCAGACTCTATCATTGTTTATTCAACTTCCTGAAGTCTAAATGTCCTTTTCATCTGTTGTATATTGTCTTTTTAGTGTCTATTAACATACTACCAACTTTAGAAAGCTAAATGATATAGAAGAAAAGAGCACTGTAACTGACTCAGGAATCAGAAGAATGAGTTAAATCTTCTGGCTCTGATTTCTAGGATTCCTGTGACCTTGGTTACAGTCCTTTAACACACACACACATACACACATGCAAACACATGTATACATATACATACATTTATAATTATGTATATGCACATTTATTTATATGTATGTAATGATTGAAAATGATTTTTGTACTTCATTTTGGAAGAAGTCCATGACATCAGGGAGATGATAAATTGGATTTGAGTGAGGGAATGCTGTGTAAATCATCAGCATATAGGTATGTACATATATACATGCACATATGTATGTGTATTATAAAAAGAAATGGATATAGGTAGCTAGGTGGTGCAATGGATAGAGCACCAGCCCTGGAGTCAGGAGGACCTGAGTTCAAATCCAGCCTCGGACACTTAATAATTACCTAGTTGTGTGACCTGGGCAAGTCATTTAACCCTATTGCCTTGCAAAAAAACAAACCAAAAAATAGAAAGTATGAATCTTTGCATTTATGTATATATATATATATATATATAATATACACATACATACATACATGCATACATACATTGAATTTGTACACATATATGTCCATCTTATAGCTTTCAGTCTACTATATATCTCTGGTAGCTCTCAGTCTAGTAGAGGAATACCAGACTGAGGAGAAGATCTGTTTTAGTTCAGTCTTGTATCTGTCCTTGTCTCACATAGTTCTCTGCACAAAACAAGTATTTTAAGTGGCCATGCTTAGAATGTGGAAAGTTCTTCATCCTCACATCACATCTAAATTTTAGCTTCCTTAGTTTCCTTCAAGACTTATCTGAAATCCCAGCTTCTGCAGAAGGACATTGCTTAACATTCCTTCCCTTTCTCTTTTTTTTATACAGATATCAGGTACCTTGCCTCTGAGATCACCTTCCTTAGGTGCTATACATTATCTTGCATGTATATATTTCTTTATTTTTTTCACAATGGAATACGAGCTTCTTGAAGGCAGGAACAATCAGCCAATCAATAAGCATTTATTAAATATTAAGTATTTGACTCAGGCACTGTGCTAAGTGCTAGGGAAACAAAAAGAGACAAAAGATAGTCCCTGTTCACAAAGACTTAGATCTAACAATGTTTTTGCCTTTCTTTGCATCACCATGGCATGTCTGGAATATAACAAGTCCTTAATAAAAGCTTGTCGATGGATTGACTGACTGAATTTGTTTACAAGTTCCCTGATGCTTTCTCAACAGATATCAGAAAATGATGCTTGTATGGAAGGAAGGTTATTAGGAACCAAAGTAAGACAACAAGATATCAAAAAAGGTTGGGGTTTTTTTGTGCACAGGAGACTCTCTGTTTATGCAGCTGGGGTTGGGTGATGTTTACCTGGAGCCAATTAACACTAAGGATCCTGATCCCCTACCCTGGCTTCCAAATGGGCTAATCCCACTGAGAGGAAAGCTGGTACCTTTTGTCAGGCTCTTATCAGGTCTGGTGTATCCTTTACAGATAAGTGATCTGAAACTAATGCCATCTGGGCTGCTAATAGTGCAGCTTCCCCTGCTGAGCAGCAAACTGGGGGTAAGGGCAATGTATGCTCTTAACGAATGCTTTCTGTCACTAGGAGAAAACCAGTCAGTTTGTCTGGAGAAGTTCCCCAGGGTTTAAGTATACATTGATGGAACTCAAGACAACATGTCTGAGAAATCTCATTTAACATAAAATGGAGATTGCTTGCCTTAATTCATAGCTTTTCAGAACTGGAACAGACTTTAGACACATTTAGTAAAACTCAATCATTGCACTGATGAAGAAACAGATCTAGAAAGTAAATTATGCCCCCAAATCACATAAAGAGAGCCAGTATTAGAATTCAAGTCTTCTGACTCCTAGGCTAGTATTTCCCACTATAGTACATAAAATGGGATGGGGGAGGAGGTATGCAGGTTGTTCTAGAGTTCTAACATCTCTGATATGAAGGTATGCCAAGCAAGTAGCATTTAGCTCTCACCAGTAACTCCAAGAATCTGTAATATTTGAATTAGTCACACCTGGGTAAACCATCTTGGCAAACAGGCTAAACCAGATTCAGGGTAAAGATCTCAAACCTACTGCTGAGTTAGGGAGATATCCACCTAAATATGTGGAGATTTCTGGGACGAATGGACAGATGAAAACAGTGTGATCCAACAGTCATGAAGGTGGTGGAAGCAGGCACTGTGGAGTACTTGGAGCTTGGTCAGACATGAAAGATGTGCTGTATCCCAGGTCCTCATTAGACATCTTGATAAGCATGTCTTGCTTCTGGACCTCAATGACTCAGGAAGACAAAATAACGATAATGACTGTGTAACTCTGCTCACTTAAATGCAATTCATGCATAAATCAAGATATTACTAGTGATGTCATTGATCCTTTTCAGAAACATAGGATATACAATAACAATATAAACATAAAATGGCAATCTTTTCTTCATCTCCTTTTTCAATTCACAGGAACCAAGGAATCTTTTAGAAGTGAAAACTTCTGGTTTTAGTGAACATCATGGAAGTTCTTTTACTTTCTCTGATGAATTTAGAGCTAAGGGAACGGGCCCTTAAATTTCATCTAGACCAATTTCCTTATTAATAATCCAGTCCTCTGGATACAAATGAAGAAATCAAAGCTTATAAAGGTTGAATTATTTCCCTTGGGTCATGGAGATGACCAAGAATGTGTTTGTAGCAGAGCCAACATTCCAATACGCATCCACATTCCCTTTGTCTTTCCATTCTACCGTATTATGCTACCTATATTTAACTTCCATTGTGAGAGGGACTGACTGGTATTCTCTGAAGTCTATCACATCTTTTCTGAACTCTTAGAGCATATAAAGTTAGCACCACATATTTTTAGCACCTGATTCTACTACTTGTATTCTATTAGTTAATATACTGAAATCTTGTCTTCCAACTTGAGGGCTTAGATGAGGTCTTATGCTTTTCTTTTATTCTCCTTTGTACCTTTCCTATTCTGTGTAAAGATGTGGCATTGTTTTTATTGTTCAATCATTTCAGGAAGCTCTAATTGTTCCTGACCCTATTTGGAATTTTCTTGGCAAGGTTATTGTAGTGGTTTGACATTTTCTTCCCCAGTTCATTTTATAGAAGAGGAAACTGAGGTAAACAGGATTAAGTGAGTTGCCCAGGGCTCATAGGTAATGGAGTCAGATTTGAACTCATGAAGATGAATCTTCCTGACTCCAGACCTAGCATTCCATCCATTGCACCATCAGCCCATAAACATTAGTCATTAATTAATTGTTCATTGCTTTTTTTTTTAGCAATGAACTATGAGACACTAGCTGTTAGCAAATAGATGTATGTTGGTCCATAAGGCATTTCCACAGCTTTCCTCATGATTCTTCTCCATATTTTTCTGAAATTCATATTTTAATGAAGGTCATAGAAAAATTCCAACTTTCTGCCTCATTGTTCCTCTTCTATGAGACTCTCAGAGCTAGATGAGATCTTGAAATGCAGAACAGTGAATGTCAAAAAAGTATGTGACCTTAAAACACAAAAATTTTGAGTAAGAAGGGATGTTAAAATGTAGAACATTGAATATTAAAGCTGGAAAGAACCTGATGGATCATCTGAAGAAGTGACTTGCACCTATTTTTTCCCTTTGGAATATTCTCAGTACTCATTGATTGAAAAAAAATTCTCAATGACAAAATGATTATGCTTGAATTTGCAAAACCTGAGCAATAACTTCAAGGTCTTCTAGGCATTAGAAACCATTGACTTAATGCAAGCTCTTTATTTTTACAGATGATAAAACTGAATACCAGAGAAGATATGATTGGCCTAAAGTCATACAATGACATTAAAATAAATTTAGACCTTTAGACCTCAGATCTCAGGATAAGTTCAAAACTTATCCCTTTATCTATTTGTTAATCAATTAACATTAATTAATTACCTACTTTGGGCAGAGTACTATCCTATATTACTTCTCTTTCCAAAATGTGTAGGAAGGCATTTTCTCTGCTCTCTGTACTTATGTGATATAGGTGAAAAGAGCTATACATCAGTTGGTTACTTGCTGAAGATGCTGCAATCCAATTCACAAATGTATGTTGCTGGGGGTGAATTTGCCACATGGGGTAGCAAGAAGAAAGAGCACATTACTGTTGAGCCTACAAACCATACCACACACAAATGTGATAGATTGAAGTACATGCCAGGGATTTATATGCACAATAAGTTGCAGAAACACCTCCCTCCTCCCAAACTACCACAATGAACTCACAAAGAATGTTATGAAAGCAATTTACTTCTGCTCCAAATGCTGGGGCCCAGTCTATAGAATGTAAAATAACAAAACCTCCAGTCCTAGAGGGAAAAGGCAGAGAGGAGCACTTGATAAAGGAATAATCAAAAAGGAAAGGAGACAATGGAAAAAGCGAGGTTGTGAATAAAGCATAACTCAACAATAGTTCAGGTCCTGGAAGCCAAATAAAGAGAAAAGATAGCAAGGCAAAGAAGAAAGGAATAGGGAAAAAAGGAAGTGGAAAAATAGTAACCTCTTAAGCATGGCAGCCACGCTTTGATAGCTGGCCAACTATTCAGCAAAGCAATAAGAGGGCACTGCCATCAGTTATATCACCACCCTGATGGGCCTGTGGCACATTTAATTAGAGTTCAGGTGACAGACCCACTGAGACTGGAGGAGAACATGTATTATTAGAACTAGGGAAATTAAAGACAGAGTTATTCTTGAAGATTTTATTCCAAAGCTGGTAGGAGGTTGCATGGTAGATGTGAGTTTTAGGGCTCATTTGGAAATGATAATTTGGTAATGGCCTTGCAGACCATTTAGGTCAGTCCTTTATTTTACTGTTGAGAAATCTGGAACCTGTGCTTGGGAAGAGATTGTATTGTTGTAGAAACCAAGACACTGTGGCTACAGCTAGGTGGCATAGTAGATGGAGTGTTGGACCTCATTCTGCCTCACTCTAAATCCTAAGGGGTTGTGAAAATGTGAGTCTTTATGATTGATTTTTTTCTTTTCAGTTGCTCATTACCAAAAACATCACAAGAATCAAGCTAATTTTGTTATTTATTTGTATTTATCTGTAAAATAGGAATAAAAGCACCCAGCTACCTACATCTCAGAGTTTTTGTGAGGATAAAAGGGGATTATATTTTATGAAGTTCTTTACGAACCTTGAGAATGCTGTTATTTGCCCTTTGTTTTCAAAGAAGTCCATGACATCAGAGAGGTGATGCCATAACAAGCACATGAATTGGATGTGAGTTAGGGCTGTGCTGTACTGAGTCACCAGCTTCACTTTAACCTTCACAATCGCATGGGTCCAGTAGCCAGATAAGATCCAGAATGACTGGATATGGCTCTGGACATAATCAAGAGTTAAGTGAATTGACCAAGGTTACACATCTTGTTAGGATCAAGTGCTGAGGCCAGATTTGTATTCAGGTCCTCCTGCCACCAGGATCAGTGCTCTATCCACTGTGCCACTTAACTACTTACCCCCCCTCATTGTGCTATATAAATGTTAATTAACTGGGACTGTCTCAGATATTCTAAGGACAATAGAAGAATATAAGCCATGAAGAGTGGTGAAACACTCTAGGTATGAGCTTTTCCCCAAATCTTAAAGAGTTTGTCATATGTTTCTTATTAAAATTCCTAATATAGTTCTATGACCTATGTATAATTCTTGAGGCACTGCAGTATAATAATTGAGTATAAACAATTCAAACAAATTTGGATGCTTCCCTCCATAAGTAGACATGGCCCCCATGTTAGTTATCCAATAAGACAACTAAGTTGCCTACCAGCACAGGAGCCTCCTTAATTTCTCTCTGGCACATGCATGGTACAGACTGTGGTGTTATCCTTACTGGCTAATAGCAGGTAGAGAACCTATGAATACCTAGGTTACTCCTTAGTATTGAGCAATTAAAACCAAAGTTAGCTGTGTTCATTTACCTAGGGGATGAAATGGAATAATTACCCAAAATATAAAAAATATGAAAACTATAGTTCTTTCCTTTATAGTCATGAGCAAAGCTCTCCTAAATTCTCCTCCTTACTCCTCTCATATTCACATTCACTCAGGTATTCAAAATAGTATGGTCAAATAATTTGTTAACTATATCAAAAATGGAAGGAAAAATATTTAAGGACTCATAAATGGAGCCATATACCTCCAACCATCTCCCAAAGACTGTTGCTTGCCTTCTAGATCTTCAGGGAGGATATTTCCAAATTCACAAGTGTAGAAAAAGAATGAGGACCCCAGCCTATGATTGGCATGAATGGGGCAGGAACAAATTCTTTCCAAGTAAATAAAAGAGCTTGCATTTTGGGATTTCCCTGCTCCTCTCTCCCAGCACTAGAGAGGTGTGCCATTTTGTTAAGAGATCTTAATAAAAACCATTTTAATCACTCTGGAAAAAAAAAGAAAAAGAAAAAGAATGAGGGAAGATATTCACATGCAGTACCCTGGACCCAGATTGCTGAAAACAACAAGAGAAAGGAGAAAGATAAATGTTTTAAATGCATGCTTCATTCACCAACTGACAAGATATTCAACAACTTCGAGTTTAATGCTCAGAATCCTCTCTCTCTCCCTCATGTCTCTTGACTCTATTGACTCCAGTATCATGGATTTCCTCCACTGACCAGCCAGACCACAGTCATTTTAACCTGAAGACTTGTAGTTTCAGTCTAAATCAATTGCTCTCATCTATATCAGGGAAGCCCAGATGCATAGATGCATAGCCAACAGCAATACTGGTTGCAGCAGTTGCTACTAGTCAATTCAGTTCCCTAGATAACAAGAAGGAAGTTTGAATCCCAAGATAACAAAAGAGGATGCCAGTTCTATATGCCAGCAAATAGATTTTGTATCCCTAATACTCTGTTCCTAAGGTTTCCACTTTTTGTGTTCTTCAAGACTCTTGGTAAATGAATGTGTCGATATTTACTATTCTTTCTCTAAATCATTCCTGTTTTTAGGTCAACTGGTAAATAATAATTTGAAGACAAAAGGGTGCAGCATGGGTACAAGTTTCAATTACAAAGTCTTTAAATTCACAGGAGGATTAGCCACATTTCATTAAAAGTAAGATCACATGCCTTATCACTGATGGCAATCTTATCCCCAGTTCACTACATCACACTTCTTCAATGAGCACCAAGAGAGAATGATTCCAAGGCTCTAAACCAAGAGGAAGGAGAAGAGGCAAGATGAAAAAAAATAAAGGGATATTTTATACATAGTCATAGAATTCAGAGATTGGAGTAATCTTGGAGATCATCTATTTAAGTTCTCATTTTACACAATACCAAGAAAAAAATGGTTAAGCAACAGGTCCAAGGTCATATAAAAAAGCAAATGGCATGACCATTATCAAATATTTTGCTTGATTACACATGTATAATCTATATCAAATTGCTAGCTTTCTCAATGAGGGGTATTGAGGAGGAAGAAGGAAGAAGATTTAGAACTCAGAGTTTTACAAATAAATGCTAAATACTGTTTTTACATATAACTGAGGGAAAATAAAATACTAAATAAAAAAAATCAAAAATAAAGTAAATGTTAGAACCAGAATTTAAACGCACATCTTCTGACTTAAAATCTAGTGGCCTTTCTACTACTATAGCTCATTTTATTAGTAGCATTATGGACCTATTTCATAAGGTCTCATAAAACTACAGGATCCATTCCAAAAGACTCATGAAGGAAAATGCTGTCCACATCCAGAGAAAGAACAGATGGAGTCTGAATGCAGATCAAAACATATGTTTTCACTTTCTTTGGGGGTTTTTTTGTGATTTTTTTCCCTCTTGTATTGTTTCTTCTTTCACAACATGTCTAATGTGGAAAAAAATGATATCATTTTCATCTGTTTTGATAACAAAGTTCAGAAATCAGTGTGGAAATATGGTTAATGTGATTACATATGTATAACTTATATCAGATTGCTTATCATTTTGGAAAGGGGAAAGGGGAGAGAGAGAAGGAGAAAAATTTGAAACAAAATCTTATAAAAAGAATACTGAAAACTATCTTTACATGTAATTAGAAAATTTAAAATACTATCCACATTTTAAATAATAGTTTAAAAAAACTTTAAGATCATAGAACTCAGATCCAAAAAAGTCCTCAGATAGCATTTAATAAATCCCTACCTAAAGCAGAAATATTTTCCCCAACTTCCCCAACAAGTGTTCATCCAGCCTTCACACTTGAAAATGTCACATACAATGACAGAGAATTGCCTTCCAAGGTAGCTTACAGGAATAAGATCCCAAAACTAAAATAATAAGATAGGGATAGGGAAAAGGGACTGAAACTATATGAAAATATTAGGTAAGAAAACACACTCTACTAATTCTGTTGAGCAGCATCTCTTCAATATATAGTCTTGGGGAGTTTCCTAGGGTACTGAGATGTTCTATGACTTGTGTAGAATCTTACATCCAATGATATGTGTTCAAAGTGGAATTTGAAGAAATTCAGATGCCAAGGCTAGTACTATATAGTGAAACAACAACAATCACAAGAATAGAAGTAATAGTAGCAGTAGCAACAGAATAACAACAAATTATATTTACATAATAACACTAGAATTTATATAGCACCTTACTGCTACAGTTTTTGTTCAGTTGTTTCATATTCTGTCACCCCTTTTAGGATTTTCTTAGTAAAGTTATTAGAATGATTTGACTATTCCTTCTCCAGTTCATTTACAGATAAGGAACCTGAGGGAATCAGGATTAAGTGTCTTGTCCAGAGTCACACAGCTAGTGAGTGTCTGAAGTCTTTTTTTTTAAAGTTTTTTGCAAGGCAATGTGGTAAAGTGCTTTGCCCAAGGCCATACAGCTAGGTAATTATTAAGTGTCTGAGGCCGGATTTGAACTCAGGTACTCTTGACTCCAGGGCCAGTACTCTATCCACTGTGCCACCTAGCCACCCCATTGTCTCAAATCTTGAATTCATTTCTTCTTGACTTAAGGCCTAGTGTCCAGTCCATTGCATTAACTAACTGACCTATCCATAGCAACTTAAGGTATGCATTTTACTAAAATTATCTCATTTTAGCTTCACAAAAATCCTGTGAGATTGGTGTTAATATTTTTCTGATTTTTAAACTTGAGAACATTGAGACAGACAAAAGTTAAAGGACTTAATAAAAGTTGCACAGGATCCTGAGTTTCTGAGATTATATTTGAATTTAGGACTTCTTGACACCAGGTCCAGTGCTTTATCTGCTGTGCTACCTGGCTGTCTTCAAAATGGAAATTTTACATAGTACTTTTATCATAATGATACAATGAGATAGGTAGAGACAGAGGAAGGGACTGGAAGTGGTATTTGAAAAGGTGTATGCCAGCCTCCTTTGTGGCAGAAGGCATGAGAAAATGATTAGCTATTCATGGAGGAGATGCCAAGAGAGGTAGTCAAGTATTATCAAATTCTGTTCCAAATGAAGAAACTGAGGCACAAAGCTATAAAGTGACTTTCTCTGAGTCAAATCCCTAGTGTTAGAACCAGAATATGAATTCTCTATTTTGCCAAATTACCTCCTTGCCAGAAAATGAGGAATGATGACTGCAGCTTCTAGCAGGAATTGGACCATCTCCCTAAGAGGTTTCTGACACATACATCTTCATACCTCAGGGAACTCACATTTACAGAGAAAAATCAACCTTAATGATTTTAATACAAGCAAACATTCTAACTGGTCTCATTGAGTGGTATAATAACTATAAACAATGACTGCAGACTGCTGTTATGTTTTCACCCTGCAGTCCCATGCTCAAACTTAACCAACAATTCTTTTTCTTTTTAGATTTTTGCAAGGCAATGGGGTTAAGTGGCTTGCCCAAGGCCACACAGCTACGTAATTATTAAGTGTCTGAGGCCGGATTTGAACTCAGGTACTCCTGACTCCAGGGCCGGTGCTCTATCCACTGCACCACCTAGCCACCCCCAACAATTCTTTCTTAAGCAACATTTTCAAGGTATCCCTCTCCTGCAAAAAGAAAATATGAAAACAAAACAATAACAACCAAAAACCTTCTGTGGCTCCCAATTTTATTTCAGATTCAGTAAAAATTTCTTTGATTGACTTTGAAGGTTTTCCATAGTTGAGCCAAACAAACAGATCAATTCCAGAAAGACTCAATTCAACATACACTGGATTCATTGCAATTGGACACTAACACTCTATAAGCAATGAGGTAGATATGATACTTAAACGAGGAATTCCTGAAACACTAACAGATCACAAAAGTACATGATTAAGTTCATGGATAAATGCTAAACAAATGATTCTCTGAGAATGAAAAATTTACATTTGAGTAAAATCTTCATAGAAAAGGTGATATTTTGTTGGGATGTATATGTATGCATGTGTGTGTGTGTGTGTGTGTGTGTGTCTAAGAGAAAGAAAAGAGATGATAGAGAGATAAAAGAGAGAGGAACAGAACTATAGAGAAAAAGAGAAAGAAAATGTGAAGTAAACTTCTCTGTCTCTAACTCAAACCTTATAAAACTTTCAGATTCTCCAATAGTCTCTCTCTGGGCCCTGAATCTGTGATGGAAAGCCAAGGAACCAGGAAAGTCTGTCTGAAATAGGATACATGGAAACTTGGGTCACAGGATAAAAGAGCTCTTTCAAAACAATTATGTATTTTTCGTTAATTTTCTCTAAAGGAAACCAAGAATGGGAAAAGAAAATCTATCCATCCATCCATCCATCCAATCATTTGTTCATTCTCCACAAATATTTGTTGACTGCCTACAATATATTTAACTGGATCCTATGGGAAACACAAGGTATACCATAAAATCACCTGCCTTCTAGACAAAGATAAAGAGGAAATAAGTACCTCCTATGGGGCAGGCACTTTGTTATGTTCTGCTATTATTATCCCTTGTTCTGTGAGTTCTAGGAGCTCATGGTGTAGTAGATAGGATAAGATATCAAGTAAAATTCACTTGATTTTAGGAACTTAGAATGTGTTTATAAAAAATGGAGTCTAATAAAGTCTAATAAAGGAGTTCAGACTTAACTATGGGCTAATATGATCAGGAAAAGCTTCATAGAAAAATTGTTATTGAGTCAGGCTTTCCAAATCATAAGACTTGGATGATGAGTTTCTCATATAGAAGATCCATGACTCATTTGTAAAATTATTCCCTCTACTAACTCAGATCTTACTCTTTTTTTTTAGAGTTTTGCAAGGCAATGGGGTTAACTGGCTTGCCCAAGGCCACACAGCTAGGTAATTATTAAGTGTCTGAGGCCGGATTTGAACTCAGGTACTCCTGACTTCAGGGCCAGTGCTTTATCCACTGCACCACCTAGCCGCCCCTCACATCTTACTCTTAATATAACCATCAAGAGGTTCTGTAATTTACTCCCCAAAATATCAACACTTAATTTTCATAGGGTTAATCTTCCACATGTTCATTCCTTTTTTTAAATGTTTATACTTCAACAGTTCTATATCTTTTCCAGCACTCAGAATTGGTGCTTCACAAATTTTTATACATTTATTAACCACTTACTGTGTGTAGAACTTTATGATAGAGGAAGAAGATAGCAAGTTTTGGTAAGACTGTCCCTTTAGGACCAAAAAAATGGTATAAAAAAAGACATTTTCCCCAGTTCCCAACAATTTTCAACCAAAAGTGAAAGAAGAATCACATGCCAAATTTAGAGATGAATTTTCAGGACAAATAAAGAACCTGGACAAAGTGTGAATCAGCATCAGAGAAGGATATTATTAAAGTGCCCCCTCATCATGCTTATCTCATTGACTTCCATGATCCTGGAAGGAATGTACAAACTGACTCACATGATTATTCCTAGAGTCCACATGGGTATCCACTCACCTTGTAGAGACCATATCTTATTCTTTACATATCTCTTCCCTGACCCACAGAAATCATCATAGTGACAGGGTCCAACCTTGGGGAAGTAAGGGTAAGATAGGAATAATAAACATTGATTAAATGATCCTAGGAAATAATTGGATATACTATTTTAAAAATCATTAACATGTCCAAACCAGAAATTCCAATGTTAGGCACATGTTACGGACTGTTTGTGTGGGAATACTGTAAATTATCACCACCTGGTGCCTTTGAGCATCAGAACCTTATTTTACAAGTGCCATGGTAGTGGGAGTAGATTAGGGTCTGGGAAGGATATTTAAGCACTTGTATTCTGGTGAATAAACAGAGCACTTGGAGATCTTGGAGAACTTGTCATCCTTGTATTCCTTGTCTCCTACCCCTCCAATGCTTGCCTGGGGAAAGATTAAGAGAGTCCAGAAAGGGACTCAACATAAGAGTGTGGAAAAGGGACTCAACATATTGGCGCCCAAAGAGGGACACAACATATGGCACCTGTGAAAGGACAAGAAGGTGGAGTTATGTGAGTGAAGTCTAAGATAAGGCCCAGCAGACACAAGCAAGGAAAAATTCCAGGTGACATTTGAAAGACTTCAGAAAAAGTACAAGTTTATCATTGGGCTGATGTTAAGGAAGTTGGAACAAGGAGGTATGGAGGAAAGTGAAGGTAAAGTGAAAGTTCATTTGCCTCCATGGCCTGAGGCTGAAGAAATAAAGAAGTATTATCAAGAAAAGCCTAGTATCATCCCTATAGCACCTAGGGAAGAGATTTCAGCAATACAAAATGCCATTGAACAAGCAAAAGATCAGGGAGACAGTTTGATAGATCTAGGAGCTGAGTTTCAGTCATATCCTGTTATTGAGGAGCTAGATCCTTTTAATCCAGGAAACCTTAGGCAAAGACATAAGCCACTAGATATAAAAGCAGTCAGAGATTTAAAGAAGGCAATGGGGGAATACAGGGCAAGATCACTTTTTGTCTGGCTACAATTGTTTACTCTTACATACTCCATATTAACACTTAATGATTGGAAGCAGATAGAGCATGTTTGTCACATGGACAATCTGTCTTTTGCATGATGGACTTTATAGAACAATGTAGACAGATGGCTTTGAGGTATGCACAAGGCCCCAATGCCAACACATATTATGAACAGTTAAGTGGCAGAGGTCAATTTTTCAACAATGCAGACCAGCTATATTATGTGTTAGAGACATATGAAAGAATTTCTACCTGTGTAAAGAATGCTTGGGGACGTGTTCCAATGCAAAATGATAAGAAAAAACTATTTGCACTGATTAGACAAAGAAATGATGAGGCCTTTTGAAGATTTCTTTGCCCAATTACAGGAGGCAGTAGGAAGAACTTTAGAAGATGAAACAGGAATAGATGTATTAATAAAACAATTAGCATGGGATAATGCAGATGCTGATTGTCAGGAAGCAATTATTGACTTAAGAAGGGATGCCACCATTGAGGAAACAATTCAAAGATGTGACAGAGTAGGGTCTCAGGTATCATACAGAATTAATGACAGAGGCATTTGCTTATATGTGCATTGTAAATGAAGGGAAACAGACTTGCTTTATTTGTGGAAAACCTGGACATTTAAAGAAAGATTTTGGAGTGCCCAAGGAGCTAAACCCAGAAAGGTCAGGCCACATCATCTGAAAACTCCGTGCCCAAAGTGTGAAAAGGCAGGACACTGGGCATCAGAAGGTAGACAAGGAAATTTAAATGGAGAAATGTCCCTCAAAAACAATCATGAGGTATGACAGTTCAGGACCAGCAGGAGATGGAATGGAAAAACTAGTATGCAGCTTTGAAAGCAAGCTGACCTGTATCAAACTACTGACAGTCGAAAGTACTTGGAAATTTAGTGTGCCTCCATATGCTTCTACTGAATTACCTATTCATGCTTTATGATTAATGGATGAGGAGTTTGCAATCATTTTGGCTCCACCTAATCCAGAGTATACTCACATTATATCTTTAGTAAAGTACGTGAGTGGGGAAAATTCCTTTATTGCAATAATGAACGTTAATAATGATGACAATTACATAAATGAGAATCAATGCACAGTTCAGTTATGTGTTTTTTCAAGATTTGGTATAAATAGGAATAAAAATGAGTTGAAAAGGGGTCAAAACAGAGAAACTACAATGAAATTATGTTTATAACTAGGATTTCTTCAGAAAAACCTCTTTGTATTATCTAAGTAGAAGGAATTGCTTTCCTAGGCTTGATTGACACTGGGGCCAATTGGACTGTGTTCCCCACACAAAACTGGCCACAAGCTTGGCCTAAGCAGGTTGCTTATACTAACTTAGTAGGCATTAGAGGTAGACAAGAAACAGAAATTTTTTTGTCAACCCTTGAAATGGAGAAAAGAAGATAAAGCAGGAACTGTCACTCCTTTCATAGTTGAAGGACTCCCTACAATATAATGGGGAAGAGATATATTAATCAATTGGGGTCCAGAATTAGCACAGATTTTCTGATTGGGGCTGCTGTTGAGTTGGAAAGTGGAGTTTCCAATTCAGCGCCGCAGGGCGACCAAGCTTCCTTAAGTGGCAGTCCCATGGCCTCCTCAGCAGAAGTCTGTACCAGTGCCATGAACAGGATGCAGAGATCCTGCTTGCTGCTCCTTTTGGCCATGGCTTCCGGCCTGATTTCACTATGTGCATTAAGTGTGACCTCCAATACTGACTCAGACCTTGATGCAGACCCTGATGCAGACTTTGATGCAGACCCTGATACCAATGAGGAATATAGCTAGTTTCACTTTTCAGCCTACAGCCAGGGATGTCAAAACTGTTGCTCCAGCAGCAGAGGACTGAATTGCATGCTTACTGTGTTGAGAACGAAAGTGTCACATACTGTTGGATAGTTTGTTATGGTGATGGCCACTGTTCACAAGGTGTGGCAACTCCGCATTGTACTGGTGTTAACCACTTAGGTGATTTCAAATGCTCTCTCTCATTCTCTTCTGTTCCCACCCTCTGTAGAGGGTGGGCAGAGGGAGAAGGGAAATCTTACTTTCGAAACTCAAGTTTATGTCTCAGATGGAATGCAGGCTTTGACACAAGGACAAGACCCCTCCAAAAACTTATTTTAGAAATCAAGGGACCCCCCTGCCTTTTTCCTGGTTTGGGGAGGGGGGTTGGGCAATTGTTCTGTTTTTCTTAGGTTATTGATTGGGAAGCTTCATGGTTAAATAGTTATGAAAAAAGGGGAAGAAGATTTTTTTTCTGGGATTGGGAAATTTGGATTTTGTCTTTCAAATGAAGTCTATGCCTATGGCTTATATTTCTGTTGACCAGTCTTGATTGGTTATGTGTGTATGTATGTATTTGAATATCTATAAGACATTTTGCATCTCTCTCTACTGGTCTAGAGAGGTGGGAAAATGTTTCTATATTCTGAGATCTGGTACTGTCCAGGGTATCAGTCTCAGCTTGGTAAATGTGATACAAGAGAGTTGTTTCTATATTCATGTTAGTGTCTAACTTCTGTGTGTGTATATAATTCAGATCTGAAATAGTTAAATGTTACCTAAGTTAAAAGTTACTCCTTTTAATTTGGGTTTTGAATTAGATTGCTTTGAAAAGTTTTTTGTTGGCAAAAGAAAAACTTTGTAATCTTTGTAAGTTGGGGATAAAATGTATTTCAAGGAATTGGGGAATATTGGTTGTGTTAAATTGACATTTGTGTATACTATTTTTGAACTTTTGTTTACAACTAATGTGGCATTCATTATGTAATAATTTTGTTTCAAAAATATGAAGGGGGATATGTTAGGGATTGTTGTGTGTGGGAATACTGTAAATTATCATCGCCTGGGCCTTTGAGCATCAAGAACTTGTTTTACTAAGTGCCACAGGAGTGGGAGTGGATTAGGGTCTGGGAAGGATATTTAAACACTTGTATTCTGGTGAATAAACAGAGCACTTGGAGATCTTGGAGAACTTGACATCTTTGTCTTCCTTGTTTCCCACCCCTCCAATGCTCACCTGGGGAAAGATAGAGGGAGTCCAGAAAGGGACTAACAGGCACATATTTAATTTAAGGAGATGAGTGGCAAAATAGGTTCTATATAAACCAATATTTAGAGCTACATTTTTATAGTGATACAAAAACCGAAATAAATGCTCAATAATTCAGGAATGACTAAACAAATTTTGATAATTCATGTACTAGAATATTAGTGTACAATTAAAATAAATAATATAACCAATAGAAGAAAAACATCCAGATGTGTGTTTTTCTTTGGACAATGGAGTAAGCAGAACCAGAAAACAATGACTACAACCATGTAAATTGAAGTACATTAACAAAAATAACCAAAAACAATGACTAGAATTATAACAATCAAAAAGAAGTATGAGAAGCAGCATGGGATCCTGGTTAAGGTATTGGACATGGAGTCAAAAAGATCTGAGGTCAGATCCTGATACATGATCCTATGTAAGCTACCTTGATTTTTTTGTGGCTCAGTTTCCACCTCTAACAAAAGAGGAGGTTAGACTTAAAGTTTTTATGATCCTTTAAAGCTCTAAATTTATGGTAATGTTGTCAACATTTCATTCTTTAACTTCAAATAGATTATCTTGACATGTAGCATTAACTATATTATAAGACTTGTTTCATATTTTGGTTAGTTGTGCTGAATTGTTTTTATCCTTTTTAAATTTTTACTTATATGGAATATTGCTTGGAGAGGAAAGTATACTATGGGTGTTATAAAAACAAAATATTAAATCATTATTTTTAAAATAAGATAATACTCCTAAAAATCTCTCCTGAGCTGCAATCCCATATAACCAGCTGCCTATTGGAAATTTCAAACTTTATATACTAAAATAATCTCAAACTTATCATGTCTAAAATGGAACTTATTATCTTTTCTCCACGCCCCCCCAAACTTTCTATTGCTGTCTACAACTGCCTTTCTAATCACTAAAGTTTCTTACCTAATCCTTGACTCCTCTCTTTCATTCACCACATACGTCTAGTTAGCTGCCAAAATTTATTGTTTCTTTCTCTTACCTGGTTCATAGTAAGTCCTTAAATGTTAATTTCTTTATTGATGCTAGTAATAACAGGGAGACATAGAAGTTTCAGAGACAGGGAGTTACAGATTCAGGCAAAACTCGGAAAATTTCTTTGGCTGCTGTGTGGAAAATGAATTTGAGAGGATAGAGACTTGAGATAAGTAGACAAATTACAAAACTAATGCATTATAAGTTGTTGTTGCTATAGTTATTGTTGTTGCTGCTTGGCCTTTATTTTCTCTTTTTTTAGGTTTTTTCAAGGCAAATGGTGTTAAGTGGCTTTCCCAAGGCCACACAGCTAGGCAATTATTAAGTGTCTGAGACCGGATTTGAACCCAGGTACTCTTGACTCCAAGGCTAGTGCTCTATCCACTACGCCACCTAGCTGCCCCTTTGGCCTTTATTTTCAAAGAGAATAAAGTTAAGAAAAATTAAATAAAAGGAACAATTGGGTTACGTCTAATGAGAAATTGAGAAAGACTTCCAGAGGAAGGTAATATCTTTGAACTTTAAAGAATGAATAGGAATCCAAAAGTTGAAGAAAAAGAAAGGAGAGCATACCAGGCATCAGAGGAAAAAAATTGAGGAAAGATTCTAAAATATAAGGATAAAATTTGTTTTTGAGAGTTGGAGGCAGTTATGTGACACAGTGCCAAAATGCTGGATCTGTACTTAAGAAGACCTAAATTCAAATCTTGTGTTTAATTCTTAGTAGCTATGTGATCCTGCACATATCATTTAAACCCTCTCAGCTTCCATGTCTTCATCTATAAAAGGAAGATTATGATAGCAACTATCACCCAAGGTTTTTCTAAAGATAAAATGAGATAATATTTGTATACTGCTTTGAAAATCTTAAAGTACTTTATAAATGCTAGTTACTGTTTTTGTTGTTATTATTATCTGAGAATACTCTATCTTGAGCATTGAAGAAGTCTGAAAGCTTTTACTACTTGGTAGAGTATGTGGATAGAACATGTGTCCTCCTGACATGTGCTTCATATCTTTTAAGGATCTGTGATAATATCATCATAAGAATTCCTACCAGTGCCACCAATCCCAGCACATTCTGTGTAATTCTTGACCATGCTATAAATCTTTTCTATAGAATCTGTCTGCCAGTGTGCTTGATGCCTTCCTTAGTCAACATATCCATTTGTTATCTTTCATGTTTCCTTGGTGACTAACCCATCTCCTTTTCTGACTATGTATTTCCTGAATTAAATCTTTTATATCCTTTCTCTTAAATGAATATGTAGTTTGCTTTCTTTTTATTCACTTTATAGTTATATATTTATGTTTGTGTATGTGTGAAGATATTATATATACACACATATATGTGCATACACACATACATATATACATGCATACTTCAGTTATCTCATTTCATCTTCACAGCAATCTTGGAAGATAGGTACTTTTATAATATAGTTCATTTTACAAATAAGCACTATTAGAATGCAAGTACTTTTATACTATAGTTTCTTTTACAAATGACAAAACTGAGGGAAAAAAGATTAAATGACTCATGCAGGATCATGAAACTAAAAAGCAAGATTTATTGACTGATGCTACTTCTCATGTACAAACTGTCATAAATGCAGTTTACTATCCTTCCCTACCATGTGCTTCTTTGTTTCCTGTAGAATTATCCATAAATTTAATTCTAACACTATATACAAATTAGGAGAATATTGATATTGTTTTAAATGGATTTTTGCATCAGGGAACAAACAATTGGGATCACTGAAAGGAATTCATAACTTCTCAAATACATTCTGTCCTCTTGTTCTCTTACTCATTTTGAGCTCTACATGTTTGTCTATCTGTAATATTTATATAATAAAAATGTACCAAAATGCACTGTCAGATAAATGTATGTCATCATTTGGGCAGTATACATTCAATTCAATTCAATTTGACAACCAGTTATTAAGTACCTAATATGTATAAGGTACTTTTCATCCACTTATTCCCCCCACCCATGTAGATTGATGGGCCAATTTCTTTGAGTAACCATGAATCTCATTGAATTTCCCTGTAGCATTCTAGGAGTTGATGTAATAAGCCAAATGTTATCTTCAAGGAGAAGCAGCTGGAGCACCTCATAATCTCTAAGCAATCCTTCTTCTATTGAGATTCTGCTGGGATATAATGCCTGATGCTGCCAGTGAAGTTTGGTGAGCATAGGTCTCCCATTATTATGCTTCGCTTGAGAGTGATAGTGGCTCATTGAACAAAATTATCCAAGTGATTGAATTCATTAAGAAGTTTTCTATGATCTTAATATATGCATAAGAAATACCTTGTTGGGGAAGAGACTTTAAGGCGCTTTTTGATTTACTGAGTCAAATATCTTTTTCATGGTAATCAAAAATAATAAACACAGCTGGATTTTTCATTCTCTATACCTTTCAGTCAATCATGTAACTGTGAAGATGTGATTTGTAGAAAACCATCTTGTCTCTTTCATTCTCCTATTTTCTTTGAAGATTCCCTGGATACCTGTATAGACTGTTCTCATAAAGATTTTATAAAGATGAGAAAGTAGGCTTCTGAGTTAGTAGTTGCTGAAGTCTTATTAGGCCCCCTATTGAGGTAGTAATATCACACATTATTTCTTCTATTTTTTAGCATTATCCTTTCTTTAAGATAGTTCAAAAAATAATTACTCAGTGCTTTTACAACTTGTTTTTTCTGTGTGTAGTCAAGCCATTCTTCTATACTTAATCTTAGAGAGACCATGCTTCACATTCCATCCATACATTCACCCTTGACATCTGTCCTGTCATTACCCTCTAAGCTCTCCCAATTAAGCATTCTTTGGATTAGAATTCACAGCCCACTTTCATTCTCCCTGGGGGGAGATAATCCTTTCAGTCCTGGAACTCTGCCCTGGGACTGAGAAGTACTGGCTGGTTAGTTGTTTATTGTTGTTGTTTGTCCTTCTTGGAGTCCTAAAATGAGGGGTATATTAGCCTTAATATTTTCTTCTAGTATCTTATCATCCATGGGATGGATATAACCCTGAATTCCTGAAGATGATGATAATGATAATGATGTTTGTCTTTTGATCTTGAAGAAGGCCATGACATCAGAGAAATGTACCATGACATGCACATGACTTATATTTGAGTGAAGAGGGAGGAAGGGGAAGGGGCTGTGCTAAGTCACCAGTGTCACTTTTTCTTCTAGAATTATCTGAGTCCAATGACCACATATGGATCTGGATGACTAGACATGGCCCCAGGTGGTTAGTGAATGAGTAAGCACAAACTCACAACAAACCTCCAATATCTAACTAGCCTCAGACTGTGCTTCATACTTCATTTATTCATTTACCCCAGATAACTGACCATCTGCAATGGCACCTATAACTTCACCTCCCTCCTTCCTCTACTTCTTTTAAATTCTCCTCTGAGAATAGTAATCATTTCACCCCTCCACCCCTCCTTTTTTTTTTTTGGTCATGATAGTGAAAGACAATCAATTGTTTTATGATCCTATTTGTTATTTCTGTAACTTTGATATTTTGGTTTCAAGAGTCCAAAACTCTGACTCCTCCTTAGATATATTATTTCCCACTTAAGAACATAAATTACTAGAAAGAAAATACTGGTTAATTTCTTTATATGCCAAAACTTAGGACAGTGTTTGAAACATAATAGTAAGCACATATGACCTAATTCATCAATTCAATGAACAATCATTTATTGTGTCATGCTCTGTACGAGGTTCTGGGGAGATAGTATTACCATTTCCCTCAATCAACTGCGAGAAAACAACATACATGTAGAAGTGTCAAAACAAGGTAATATAAATTAATTTCTGAGAGATCACTAAAAACTGGGTAAGGAAACTTAATTTTTCAACGTAGTAGAAGAAGGAAATGGAGGAGTAAGAGGAGGAATAGCAATACAGCCTATTTAAATAGTCCAAATTAGAATTTTTGTAATTGTGTATAGTGACTTCTCATTTTTATCCTTTTAACATTGTTAATTTCAACCTTTTCTCTGGTTAGCTAAAAGTCTTCATACACAGAGATACTAACTCAGTAATGATTCCTACTTAAATAAAAAAAAATCTTTACATAAGTGTCCAATTTCATTTTTATGAAATTTATCAAATTCATGGCCTTCTAATAATTCTTCTGAAAGAATATTTGTAAAAAAAGAATTGAGGCTTTTGAAAAATATATTGACTTTTCTCCTCTTTGATATCTTGTACTTTACAAGTATCAAAGAACTTGTTAACTCAATTTATTTCCTTTGACACTTTCTTTTTTGAATTGCTCAAATCCTATCTGTTAATTTGTAATAGATGCTGGTTTTTAATAGTACTATATCATCATGGGCTTAGTTTTCTTGGGTTCAGCATGAATATTGCAAGGCAAAATGATTAAGTACTCTCAGGAAATGATACTTTGTGTGTCATGCTTAAGTATAGTGAAATGAACTCCAACAACTCCTACCACCTCTGTGGGGAGACCTTGCAATTCATCTTTCCACTTTCCATTTCTTTGCCTTCAGATTTAATCTAGAATTGGAATATCAATATTTATATGATTCAGTTCCTTTACTCATTGGCTAAAAATTTCATATTATAGAGTAACAACAGTTAATGTTTATAGAATTTGGAAGAAGAGTTACATAGGGGTGAGGCACATTTTATATTTGTGCTCCATGAGTTTCTCAGGTCAAAGCATTCATCCCCCAATACTCCAAACTCCCAATGATAAGCCTCTCACTAATCTAGGTTGATACCTGAAGAAAACAGTCAAGACATTTGTGGGATCATATACAAAGTCTTTCAAGTATAATGTATATCTGGTGCATGTGTAGACTTCCAAAAGTTTCCTAAGATGGCATCATCCACATGAAGAATATTAGGAAGCTGCTTTCAAGAGAATCATTAGGACTAAAGTATATGTAGACATTATATAACAGATGCATTTAAGTTTACCACATAGTTGAGTATTTTTTCCATTGAATGAGTAGCCAGAACTGTCAATATTTTCAAACCTGAGTCAACTCCAAATATAGTTTTCTGCCATTCATATATGGGAGAACAAGATGACTCCTTCATTCATAGGCAGTGAATAAACACAGTAAGGTAGGAGAGTATTAATATGTCCTCTCCCATTCCCCTAGTCCATTGGTTCATCTCCAAGAAACATGCCTGGGTTTTTTCTCTTTTCATTTGTTCTTTTCCAATCCTAATGCAATTCTTTTCAATCACATGATAGACCCCATCATCATGGTTTTCCTGGAAGCAATTTCCTAGCTTCTTCCATATAGTAGACACCATCTTAGCAAATTAATAGGGTCCACACATATACCAAACTCCCATTACACTATCATTGTAGAACTTGGGAGAACTTGTATTATTAGGGTATAGTTTTTGAAAACCAAAGTAAATGCCATAAGATAATGTAGCTGAAGAATATGACTTTAGTGGAAATGTATGTATGAGTAGATGTGTTTGGGTAAGGGGAGATGAAAGAAACATAGCAAGCAGGGAAAATATGCATTTAAGAATTTCAAGGGATCCCCCTTTATTGGTAGGACATGGAAAGGAAAGTGAAATCTTGAAATCTTGCTTGGCGTGAGAATGTAAAAGATAGAAGCCATTGGCTAGTATGAGGGATAGAGGGATAAAAGTCTTTGATGTTATTGTTCCTGGACTTCAGTTGTAGAAAGTGGAATAAAGTGACAGTTTATGCTTCACTACTTCACAGAAGGAGAATGAGAAGAGAATGTATTCTTCTCCAGATAGAAAGTGAAGAGTAAGCTATGAAGTGAGAAGCAAGTAATAGGGAAGTAGAAGTGGTAAATGAAAATTTAATCAATGGGCCTTCCCATCCAACAATGAGAGTCTTCCACATCAGCTTTTTTTTTCCTTAAACAAACTGAAGAGGTGTGTTTTTTGATTGGTGTTAAAAAAAAAGAAAGGGAGACAGATGTAAACTGACTCCCAAGGAAATTCTTAAAATAGACACAAGGAGAAAAAGCATCTAAACAAATATTCCACTTGATTCTGAAAGAAGGTGCTAAGTACCTCTGAGAATTGAGAGACAGCTAAAACAATGTCAAACTTAGAGCAGTGTCTCAAAGCCTGAGAAAAAGGATATATAACACCAATTTTAGAGGAAAGCATCAAGGGTAAGAAAAGCACAAGAAATTTGAAAGTTGTAGATGATTAGGGCTGAAAGAAAATTCGGAGATTATGGAATCTAACTCATCATCACATTTGACAGAGACAGAAACTGAAACCCAGACACAGGTGTATAAGGGTACATGTTTTACAAGTGTTGGGAATGAGGGAGTGGAGAGGTGTATTGATGGCAGACTTTTAAGTTTAATTTGCATTATTGACACTTTATTAATTCTAGACAATTAAAAAAATAAATCAAGCCCTGATGTAGAGTATTTATAGATCTCTAAAGTATAAATGCTCAGACTGAAAATTTAACAAGCATGATAGGGAGCCAGTGAAACCTGACTCCAGCATACCCCTACCTAGAGAGAGTAGATAATTGCTCAGGATCAGAGAATCAGGGAACCAAGGATTTAAATTGAACCCGAATTCTTCTACAGCATCTGACTCCAAATTCAGTACTTTTCCACCATAGTATGTTGCCTCCTTGATGAAGACAGAATGAAGAAAATATAAGAACCAAGAAGTGGGGAGTAAGTGATTTCATCACTGACTTCTACTATTCTCCTCCCTTACCCTATACCCCAATCCCAACAAGTAAACAGCAACCATTGCCCTTTTCCTCATTGGAGAATTAGAAAATGTAGACATAATAGAGTTAGGATATTGAGATTAATCTAATTTTCAAATAAGCAGTAAAGCAATAGGAAGAGTTGGTTCAGTGAAAAGAGCTTTGGGGTTATCCTAGGTGTCTACCCAAGTCTCTGAGTCCCAGTCCAGGCTTAGACACATTAGCTGTGAAATCTTAATCTCTGCCTCAATTTCCATGATTGTAAAATAGGAATATTAATTAAATTAATCCAAAATTGTTGTGAAGATCAAATGAGATAATATTTTAAAGTACTTGGCATATAATAGATGCTTAATAAATATTCGTTTCCTTCTTTGCACTCAGTCCCTTATTTATTTATTTATTTAGAAAAATTTTTTCATCAATATACACATGTATATTTTTAAGTCACAAGTTTCCTTCCACTTTCCCTTCCTATCCCCATCCCCTCAACAAATGGTCAGGTTAGCATTGTGCATACATATTTTTGATAAACATATTTATAGATTAGTCATTTTTGGTATGAGGAATTAGGATTAAGGAAAAGAGATACATAAGAGATAATTTTTTATAAAGTGTTCATCATATTCTGAAGGGTTTTTGATTTGATTTGGTTTCATTTTTCTTCCTCTGTATTGGGATCACATTATCCATGGTCAGTCTAAAAGATTTGTTCTAGCTCTCTGAACTGCTGTGAGGAGCTGCTTCCATCAAGGTTGATCATCTCACAGTATTATTATTAATGTGTACATTGTTCTCTTGGTTGTGCTCCCTTCACTTAGTATCAGATCCTTTAAGTAATTCCATGCTTCTCTAGAGTCTGATCATTTATTGTTTCTTATAGAACAATAACATTCCATAGCATTTATGTACTGTAACTTGTTTAATCATTTCTCCAGTTGATGGGCATCCCCTTAATTTCCAATTCTTTGCCACTACAAAAAAGAACTGCTAGTAATATCTTGGAACATTGTTCATGATCTCTTCTGGGAATAGGCCTAGAATTGGAATTGCTATGTCAAAGGGAATGAACATTTTAATTGCTCTTGGGACATAGTTCCATATTGCTCTCTAGAATGTTTGTATTCATTCACAACTCTACTAGTAATGCATTAATGTCCCAATCCTCCAACAACTTCTCCAACACTTTTTCTCATCTTGGCCAATCTGATAGATATAACATTGTTGTTTTAATTTGCATTCCTCTAATCAAAAATGATTTGGAACATTTTTTCATATGATTATATAGAACTTTAATTTCTTCATTTGAAAACTGTCTATTCATATCCTTTGACCATTTATCAATTGGGGAATAACTTGCATCCTTAGAAATTTGATGTAGAGTTTTGTATATATTTTAGAAATGAGACCTTTATCAGAACTTCTAGTTGTGGATTGTTTCCCTGCTTTCTACTTTCCTTCTAATTTTGGCAGCATTGATTTTATTAGTGCAAAACCTTTTTAATTTAATATAGGCAAAATCACTCATTTTGCATTTTATAATGTACTTTAATTCTTATTTGGTCATAAATGAATCCCCTTTCCATAGATCTGATTGGTAGAGTATTTTTGGTCTATTAATTTATCTATAGTGTTGCCCTTTATGGCTAAATCCTGTAACTCTGTCCCTATCAAGAACTACTATCCTTCCTATTTTTAGAAATCTCTAATTATTGGGGGTTGGTAGAAAGAAATCGTCAATCGTTTTGACTTTTGTCTTGCCACTAGATTCTGATGACTCTGAAGGATAAAGTGAAGTTGGTGATGTTGTGCAGCTCTTCCTTACTTAAATCCAGTGCTCTTACAAGTTAAGAAGTAATCCTTATGATGTCGTTAGTGTTCCTTGAGAACAAAAGACAAATAACAATAATCTATCAGGGCAGCTAAGTGGTGTAGTACATAGAGTCCTGGGCTACAAGATAGGAAGACTCATCTTCTGGAATTCAAATCTGACCTCAGACATTTATTAGCTTATGTTACCCTCTGTAAGTCACTTAGCCCTATTTAACTCAGTTATTCATTGGTGAAATGAACTGAAGAAATGGAGAATGAGCAAACCATTCTAATAGATATCAGGAAAACTAAAAATGAGCTTATAGCCATTTTTTTAATCCTAAAGGGTCAAATAGAATGAGTTAAATCTCTCTCTTTTACAAGACACTTCATGCTATACCAAGACAGCAAATATATTTTAAAATAACTAACATGACTCCTACCCCACATCTTATTTTAGCTAAATATCTTTAATTTACAGTCATTACTCATAAGGCATGCTCTAGATGAATGTCACCATTTTTTTATTCCATTTTATGGACACTATAGCTAATAGAATTATTTCCAGTTATAATAATACTATTGGTATGAATAATAATTGCAGCAGTAATTCATGTTAATATAAATCTTTAGAGTATGAAAAATATTGTTTTTTGTGTGCATGTGTGTGTGTTTATAAAATTTAATTTGATGTTCACACGAATCCAGTAAGATTTTTAAAGGGATTAAAAGGATTAGAAACACAGTCTTAGGAGAAAATGAACTTAACCATTCTGTACTTGCTTTCATTGAAGTTGTGCTGGTTCTTGATGAACATTTCTTCTTTATCTAAATGTCAACAATAAGTCAAATCAAGTCAACAAGCATTTATTAATTCCTTGCTACATTCTAAGTATTGTAATGCATCCTGGAGAAACAAGGAAAAGAGAAAAACAGAGAATAAAGAAATGGTCCCTGCTTTCAAGGAGTTCACATTCTATTGAGGGAGACAACATGGAAAAAATTATGTGCACATAAGAAATATGCTACATAAATGGGAGGTAATCTCAAAGAGTTGGAGAAGGTGGATACTTCATGTAAAGGATGGTATGTTATGAATCTTGAAGAGAGTCAAGGAAGTAAGAAAGCAGAAATATTCTGGGTATTCCAATAATAGGGAATAGCCAATGTTACAAACTCAGGTACAAAGTCAGGAAACAGAATGCCAAGTAGGAGCAATAGCAAGAAGGTCAGTGTCATTAGATCATAAAACACATAGAGAAGAATAGAGGGTAAGGATGCTGTAAATAAGAAGTACGGTTGTGAATAGCTTAAATAGTCCAAGAATTTATATTTGATTTTGTAAGTAATGGGAAACCTTGGAAGTTTCTGAGTAGGGTGGTCACATGATAAGCCTTTTACTTAGAAAATTTTTTTTGACTGCTTAGTGGAGAATATAATGGAATGGGGGCAGCTAGGTGGTGCAGTGGATAGAGCACTGGCCCTGGAATCAGGAGGACCTGAGTTTAAATCCAACCTCAGACACTTAATAGTTGCCTAGCTATGTAACCTTAGGTGAGTCACTTAACCCCATTGCCTTAAATAAATAATTTCATTTTTTTAAAAAAAGACTAGAATCGAATGGGAAAAATACTTGAAACAAGATCAACTATAAAGCTGACTCACTGGCTCTCTTCTCAATGAGATGTTCAGAAAACCAAGTTAAATTTATAGCTTACAGAATTCTCTCTTTTTGAAAACCAGGGTTATATTTGTGCTTTTCTATTCCTAAAAAAACCTCATTTTACTTCTCACAATCTGTAAAAGACTTCTGACAATGGCTTAGCAGTCATTTTTTATTCTTTCTTTTCTAGTTCAAGTTTTCACAGAGTTCTAGTCTTAGAAGAGAAAATTGAAATAAAAGGTGAACAATTTTGTCTTTAACCTTTATTTATCATCATCCAATCTAGTCCTATGCTAGATTATAGGCTTGAAGCCTATATTGTTTTTCATCTTTATATCTCCTGTATTGAGTACAATGCCTTGTAAATATACAGAAGATACTTTATAACTGTTATTTAGGTGAATATAAGTTTCATATTATTTCATTCCTGGAAAGGCCTAATTTTGTGAGATCAAGCTATTTTTTCATATTTTTAAAAATCTCTTTCAATTATATTATTAAACTATTGAATAATCCCATCACTAATTGAAGGGACATACAATTCAGTCAATGGCTATAATCATAATTTGTTAAAATAGTCAAGAACAGTTGACAAGATGTATTATTGAATGGAGGTTAATACTCAAGGCCATTTTCCCTAATCACCTCAGATCTGCTAATGATTCTTCTTTATGAGATTGAGAATAGACTGTGTGAGTCTAAATATGGGTTGTGCCTAAATGTACGCTTTACCCCTGAAGTAAAATACAGTTTTATTCAATATTTATTAAGTGCCTGTGTACTGAGGAATGGAAATACCAAGATAAAAGTAAAACAATATCTTCCTTATTTTGATTATGGGAAAATTTACAACAAAGATAAGCAAAAATAAAGCACATAGAAAAAATATAAACGAATTTCAAAAAAGAGAAAGGATTAATGGGAAGGTATAGAAATTTAATGGAGAAGGGTACAGGAAAGTCTCATGTAGAAGCTAATACTAGGTAGGCAGAAATAGAATAAACACATTCTACACAAGATTTATTTTGATGGGGGGGGGAGATGTGACTATTCACTGAAAATAATTGCATTATTTGTACAAAATTATTTGTGTAAAAATTTCAAATAGTGTTTGACTCATCTTTCAATTCAATTAAAGATGCTTTATTTATTTATGCTACCATGGATCTCTTCCTCATTTTGCTTTTATCATCCTCTTAATAAACGTTAGTACAATCTTCTCTTAGATTCTGTTCAAGCTTCACTTGGGATAGGAGGAAGAATCACATGTTATTATTTGCTTGTATTCATGGTTTACTAATGATATATTCATTTGAAAATGTATAAACCTGGGAGTTCAGCAGTATTGTTCCTCACTGTTGCCTGGAAATGCACTTAATTTTACTGGATCAGAACTATGTGAAAATAAATTGAGGAAAGATTAACTTTACAAGGTACTG
Organism: Macrotis lagotis; assembly: GCF_037893015.1. Classification (NCBI taxonomy): domain Eukaryota; kingdom Metazoa; phylum Chordata; class Mammalia; order Peramelemorphia; family Peramelidae; genus Macrotis; species Macrotis lagotis. Next base: position 142,389,637 of record NC_133658.1, on the reverse strand, counting down.
ACATCTCTTGAAAGTAGGGGATAAGGCTGCTGCCCCTCAGGAACTGTAGGTGTGAGTACCTAAGGAAACATTTCCTTCCAGAAGAAATAAATATTGTTATTTTTGCTGTTTTTAATGAATGACAAAGATCAACAAATGTGAACATTTCTACATATAGGAAAAATAGGATTTTATATATATATATATATATATATACATATATATCAATATTTCTGACATTTTCCTTGATTTTTTTAATATACATTAAACTAGTGGTATTCATATTATCCTGTTTGTATGAATCCTTTCCTGAAATTCTGTCTGCTCTCTTCCACTTATTTATTTTTTAATTTTTATTTCTTTAAGGCAATGGGGTTAAGTGACTTGCCCAAGGTCACACAGCTAGGCAATTATTAAATGTCAGAGGCTGAATTTGAACTCAGATCCTCCTGATTCCAGGGCTGATCCTCTAGTCACTGTGCCACCTAACTGCCCCTCTTCTACATATTTTAAGAAATGTTTTATTGATAACTTTTTAAAATTTTGTTTCTCTTTTCCCCCTTGTTATCACTTATCAATAATCCTTTCCCATATATGACTCAACCCTTCATTCCAAAGTCCTATAGCACTGGCCCTTCCACAAAACCACATTGCTCTTAGATAACTGCATCCATGACCTCAATCAGTTCTGATATATCTTTTTCATAGACACATTCACTCATTTATTATTCAACATGAATTTCCTAAATAATTACCATGTGTTAGAAAGATGATGACATATTCTTGATATGATTCAGAATAATATGGTGGGGGCAGGGAGAGGGGTCACATACTGGTGTTTTTCAGATGTTTGTCTAATCTTCCTTTTTTATATGTAGGTAACTGATCTCCCTTCAAAATGTCACATTCTTGACACTGGGGCAAAATACATTTCTATTAACAACACTAATATATTTATTATAATTCAAAAATAATATCAGTCTGCTAGTTAGTGGTGCCTTCTTTGTCTTTGAATAATAATAATAATATAACTGGCATTTATTTGACACATACATGTATTAATACATTTAAGCTTTACAAGAATCCTTTGAGTTAGGTACTAGAGTTGTCATTATCCACATTTTACACATTAGAAATCTAGGCCTCAGTGGGTAAATTGATTTGTCCATGGTCAAAGAGATGATGTGTCATTGATAGAATCTGAACTTGTGTTTCCTGACTCTAAGTCCAGCATTTCATTCATGAGACTATATTGCTTCTTGATATTTTACAATACTTTAGAAAAGCTTCCATTTCATCTATGTATCTCTGTTACCCCTACTCCCACCAAGGCTTTGTCTAATATTATCTTATTCAATTCATGAGTTCTCATGACATCAATTATTATTTCTATGCTTATGATTCCTCAGTCTGTCTATCTATCTATCCCTAGTTTCTCTATGAGACCCTCAGCCTCATTTCATCAGTGGCCTTTTGGCTTTGCCCAGCTTAGCTATAGACATCTCAGAATCAAAATATCTTCGTTTATTTTCTTTATTATATATATTTAAGGCAATGGGGTTAAGTAACTTAACCAAGGTCACACAATTAAGCAATTATTAAGTGTTTGAGGCTGGATTTGAACTCAGGTCCTCCTGACTCCAAGGCTGGAGCTCTAACCACTGCACCACTTAGCTGCCCCAAATCAAAATATTTTAAAGGGAATTCATTCTTTTTCCCAAAACTATGCTCTTCTTTGAACTCCCCTATTATTATCAAGCATATCACAATCCACCTAGGATTAAAACTTCAGGGTCATCCATGACTCTAAGTTTCCTCCATCTTACATATCTGATCTATTGTTAAATCTTGTTTCTTCCTTCTTATTGCTCATGTGTCTCTTCCTCTCTACTTATACAACAAACATTCTAGTTCAGAGACTTGCCACTTCTCACCTGTACTATTTCCTTAGCCTTCTAACTGATCATCATAGCCTTTGAGTCCCATTCAAATCCCCAATTCTAATATCCTTCATTCAACTGCTCAAGAAATTTTCTTAAAGTCTGACCATGTCATCCTGCTACTCAGTGAATTTCAGTAACTCCCAATTAATTCTAGAATTAAATAAAAAATAGGGTTTGTTTTGCCTTTAAACTACACACAACCTTGCCCTTTCTTACCTTTTGAGTCTTCTTGCAATTTAGCTTCTTCCACATACTTTGGAATTCACCTTCATTTCCCTATTTTTCATTTCTCATGGGACAATCTCTGGTCTCTGTACATTTGCACTGGCTGTACCCATACCTATAATTCTGTCACTTCTTATCTCTGTTCATATTTTCCCTGGCTTTCTTATAAATTCAACTCAAATCCTACTTTATATAGAAAACATTTCCTAATACTCTCAAATACTAGTGCCTTCACCTTTGAGATTGCTATTCATTTACATGTTTCCCTCCTCTTTAGAATGTGAACTCCTTAAGGGCAGGGACTATTTTGATTTTCCTCTGTATCCCCAAATTAAAGTGTCTAGTTCATAATAGGCACTTAATTGATTCTTGTTGACTGACCTCTTTTTCTCTATTTCTACAGATCAAAACCCTCAAGGATTTTGTTGCTAAGGCTAAAAATAGTCAAGATTTGAAAGTCAATCTTCTAATTCATGAGCTAAGTTAATCTTAGTTGGAATAATTCCTGAATGATAGATAGTTCTTTAAGAATTCCCTACCTCATCCCTTTTCATCTTCCTGGTGCCTGTCAAGGCCTATCTCCCTGCACTTACTTCCAAGAACTCAGGATTATATCCATCCCAGAGATATAATTAGAGGAATGCATTAAGGCTAGGTACATTTGCAAAACCTCTGGAAAATTATTTAGCCATCTAAATATGCCCCACTTTTTAGGACTCAAGTGAAACCATGTCTCCTTCTATGCTTCCCAGTGCCTTAGGTCAACCTAATCTATTGTCTTCTTAATTATCCATAGAGATTATTATCTCATAAATTTTGGAGCTTGATAACATTACTATTCCAGTGAGTCATCAACCTTTTGAAACCTCAGTCTTCTTCTCTGGTGGATGAAATTTTCTTTGTTTCCTTCTAAGTCTAAAATTCGATAAAATTAAGGCCAGCTAAGGATCTATTTTATATTTCATTTTTTCTCATGTAAATTTCCACTTAAGGCCTAATATTCAGTTCACAATAGCTCCTTGATTAAAAAAGATAAGGAAGTAGCAAGTACAGAAGGGGATTGGCTATGTGCACAGAAACGGGTCTTAACTTTGACAGTAATTGATTAATAATCACTGTAAAGGCCTGACTCATTAAGGGCTTGTGGCCAAATAATCTTTTCTCATCTGGAGATGCTGGGGAAGGACAGACTCTTGGGGAAGCCTAAAAGAATTGTCTTGAAGAAATACATTGATAGAGTTACTGTCTGCCTACCTCAACATCTATGTCTATTCTCAAGGCCAGGTACATGATTACAGTGTTTGTGATACTAAATTCTTCTCTCTCTTCTCCATCATGATGTAAGAAGTAGTAGAGTCAAGTTGGTACAGAAAAGGCAAGGAATTGCCTGACCTTTTCTAAGTTCCCCTCCAAACAACTTCAAACAAATTTTGGACCTGCAGAACCCAGAAAGAAATGGGGTGAAACAATTTTTCCAGATTAACACAGATCATTGGAGAGAGAGCAAAGTATGGGAGAATGCAGATTGTGCCAGCATAGACCATGCCACAGGAACCCTGCAGTAGACCTTGGGAGTGACTGAATCAGCAGCATCAGCAGCTGAGGGTAAAGGAGTCTAGTCAGAAGAAAGATTACAGGGGTCCCTTTGCTGGCTCTTGGAGCAGGACGCTTGAATTTGAGTTGTAGTCCTGCATTGCAGTCCCAGAACAAAAAAGGAGCACTACCACACTAATACTTGCACCTCCAAAGGAATAATAACTCTGAAAACAACTGCAGGACAGAAAAGATATAGAGCAAAGCATAGGTCAGGATAATAGTAAACTCATCTTTTGAGGGTTTTTTTTAAGTTTTTTTTTTGCAAGGCAATGGGGTTAAGTGGCTTGCCCAAGGCCACACAGCTAGGTAATTATGTGTGTCTGAGGCCATTTGAACTCAGGTACTCCTGATTCCAGGGCCGGTCCTCTATCCACTGCACCATCTAGCCACCCCAACACATCTTTTTGGGAATCATACCACATTGGAAGAACTAAAATCTTACAGATTCCTCCCTCCCCCAGAAATAGCTCTGAAAAAAGCTGTACAAAAATTTTCATGTCTAGGACTATACCCTAGAAGTAGAGATCAGTAAGGCAAGAAATAGACTGAAAAGTGAACAAACAAACCACAAAATATATTCTGACCATAGAAAGTTACTTTGGCTTATCATTGGGAGTTTGGAGTACAGGGGGATTAATGCTTTGACCTGAGAAACTCATGGAGCACAAAACAGAAATTCAGAAGAAAAAACACAAAATTAGAACAGTTACATCCAAAGCCTCAAAGAAAAGCCCTCAAAAGGTCTAAAAAGAATTCCTAGAACTTAATGGGAGGCAGAGCCAAGATGGTAAAGTAAAGGCAGAGTCTCCCAAAAACTCTCCCTCAAACCACTCCAAATACCTTTAAAAATGATTCTAACCAAATTCTAGAGTGGTGAACCCAGAAAAAGACTGAATGAAACAATTTTTCAGCCCAAGAGAACTTGGAAGATCTATGGGAAGGGTTTGTTACAGCAGAGTTAGAAGGGACCCACAGTGAAACCTAGGCAGTTGCACTCCAAACTGCTTCGGAAAACCAGGAATAGAACGAGGGAGCACTTGGGTTCCTGGGGGTACCTGGATCTGGATATGTGGCAGCAGTGGCTATTTTCAGACCTCTCAGTCCAGGGATTGCCAAGGACAATTAGGAAGGCAGCAGAAAAACTGTACCAGAGTAAGAGCAGAACCAAAGCAAGTTTCAGCAGGGACCCAGCTCCAGGGGACCAGGAACAGACATCAGGAGCCTCCAGACTGGAGTCATCCAACATTTGTTTCCAGAGTACTCGGGCCAAGGATGATGAGGGGGTCAGGGGAGATTGCAGAAGTCTCTGCTACCCCTGTGGCAGGACTTTGTTGCTTTGTGAATACTCAGATCCAAGTCACAATCCAGGGCCCCAGTCTCAGGAAAAGGAGCAGAAGCACAACAGAGCTTTTTTATCTGCAGCAGAACAGGGACTCTCCTCACAATTCCAGGATAGAAAGGAATGTGTGTGGTCACCACAGACTAAAACACAGGTCTGGGGAACAGTCATAACCTTTCATAAGTCCTTGGAGGAATTGAGAACTTTCAGGTCCCTGGAGGGTATCCCTAAAAACAGTTTCATGGAAGAGTGTATCCTCCACCTTGGAATCAGAGTTCCACCTTAACAAAGGATTAAAATCATGTCATAGGCTGGGGAAATGAGCAACCAACAGAAGAAAAAAATCCAATTATAGACAATTTCTTTGATCCTATGAAGAATCAAAATGCATACTCAGGAGAAGATAAAGTCAAAGATTTTATCCAAAGCCTCCAAGAAAAATATGAATTGGTCTCAGGCTATGGAAGAGCTCAAAAAATTTTTTTAAATTGAGTAAGAGGAAAAATTCAGAAAGAAAAATGAGGGTGATGCAGGAAAATCATGAAAACTGAGTCAGCAGCTTGGTGAAGAAGATACAAAAACATACTGAAGAAAATAACATCTTAAAAACCAGTTCAAGTCAAATGGGAAAAGCAGTCCAAAAGACCAATGAGTAGAAGAATTAAAAAGCAGAACTGTCCAAATGGAAAAAAGGAGATACAAAAGCTCTTTGAAGAAAATAATTCATTCAAATGTAGAATGGAGTTAAGGAAAACTGATGGCTTTCTGAGAAATTAAGGAAAAAAAGCATAACTAAAAGAAAGAAAAACCAGAAGAAAAATGTGAAATATCTCATTGGAAAAAGAATTGACCTAGAAAACAGATCTTTGAGAGATATAATTTAAAAATCATTAGCCTAGGGGAAGCTAGGTGGTGCAGTGGATAGAGCACCAGCCCTGGAGTCAGGTGTACCTGAGTTAAAATCCAGCCTCAGACACTTAATAATTACCTAGCTGTGTGGCCTTGGGCAAGCCACTTAATCCCATTTGCCTTGCAAAAACCTAAAAAAAATCATTAGTCTATCTGAAAGGCACGACCAAAAAATGAGCCTAGACCTCAATTTTCAAGAAATTATCCAGGAAAACTTCCCTGATATCTGACAAGTAGATTATAAAATAGAAATTGAAAGAATTCACTGATCATCTCCTGAAAGAGATCCCAAAATGAAAACTGTCAGGAATATGATTGCCAAATTTCAGGACTCCCAAGTCAAGGAGAAAATATTGCAAGCAGTCAGAAAGAAAATGATTCAAGGATCATGGAGCTACAGTTAGATAATGAAAAATTTAGCAACTCCCACATTAATGGATCATAGGCTTGGTAAATATGATATTGCCAAAGGGAAAATGAATTTCAATTACAACCAAGAATCAAGTACCCAGAAAAAAGTGAACATACTCTTTCAGGGGAAAAGATGGGCATTCAATGAAATATGGGACTTTCCAACTTTACTGATGAAATAACCAGAACTAAACAGAAAATTTGATCTTCAAGTATAAGATTCAGCCGAAGCATAGAGAGGGTGGATTGGTTTTATTCCTGCATGGGAAGATGATAAGTCATATGAACCTTTTCCTTTGCTAGAACAGTTAGAAGGAGCATACACACACACACACACACACACACACACACACACACACACAAATACATATACATATACATATACAGACAAGGCACAGGAGGAAGTTGAATAAGAAAGTATAATTATTAAAAAGACAGAGTTAATGGGGGGGAGAAAGGAATGTAGTGAAAGAAAGGAGAGAGAGAATTGGGTAAATTGTTTCACATAAAAGAGGCAAGAAAAAACATTTCCAGTTGAGTGGAAGAGGGAGAAGGTGAGGGGGAATGAGTGAACCATGCTTTCATCTGAATTAGTTCAGAGAGGGAATAACATACACACTCAACTGGGTATAGAAATCTATCTTAACCTAGAAGAAAATAGGAGAGGAAGAGGATAGGAAAAAGAGGGAGGACAAGATTTGGGGAGGGATTGAGATGTAAAACACTTTTGAGGAGAGAGAAGGTAAAAGGACAGAGAAAAATAGAATAAATGAGAGGGACAGGATGGAGGAAAATGTAGCTAGCAATACCAGCTGTGGGAAAAAAATTGAAACAGGTTTCTCTGATAAAGATCTCATTTCTCAAACATAATAGATTTAGACAAATTTATAAAAAAAAAAGAGTCATCCCCTAATTGTTGGACAATCAAGAGTTATGAACAGTTTTCAGATAAGATTATCAATGCAATCTATTTAAATACTTTTTGAAAAATAATAAATGTCGTACCTCACTACTGATAGAAGAAATGTGAGTTGCAAAAATTCTAGGTACTATCTTATACCTATTATTGGATTGGCTAATAAGCCAGAAGGAGAAAATGACAAATGTTGGAAGGGATGTAGGGAAAATAAAACTCTGATGCACCACTGGAGGAATTGTAAAATAATTCAACAATTCTGTAGAGCAATTTGGAACCTTGTAGCAAGGACTATAAAACCATGCCTACCCTTTGACCTAGTAGTGCCAATGCTAGGTCTATATTCCATATATATATATATATATATATATATATTAATATATATATATATTATATATATGTATGTATATGTGAGTGTATAATAATTTATATTTATATAGCACTTTTAATAAGGGCATTCCTGAGGGACAGCTCAGTGATGCAGAGGATAGAGCACTGACCCTGGCGTCAGGCAGACTTGCATTCAAATTTGGCCTCGGACACTTAATAATTACCTAGCTGTGTGACCTTGGACAAGTCACTTAAACCCATTGCCTTGCCAAAAAAATAGGGCATTCATCCATTATTTTATTCCATCCTTACTATGAATCTCTGTAATATTTTTTTACCTCATTTGACAGAAGAAGAAACAGAAATTAAAGGATAGCTAAATTACTTGTAAAGGTAGCCCAGTTAATATGGGATAGGACCAGGATTTGAACTCAGGACTTCAAGCACCACATCAAGTTGTCCTTCTTCTATACTGAGATATGAAAATCAGAAGACTCATCCAGGAAGTTTATTGATAAATGACTGCCATAATCCTAGCTAATTCTTATACAACACCTACTGTGGACTATGCACTGTGCTAAGCGCTTTATAAATATCATCTCTTTTGATCCTCACAACAACCCTGTGAGATAAATATTGTTTTTTGCTACATTTTACAATTGAATAAATTAAGTCAAACAGAAGTTAAGTGACTTGTCCAAGATTCCACAGCTAGGAAATACCTGAAGTTAGATTTAATCTCAGGTCTTCTTGACTCTAAGCACTGTGCTTTATTCACTGTATAGTTTGTCATCCCTTCTTTGAATGTAAAAATAATGTCTGACATTTATATGGTTTTGTAATTACAAAGTGCTTTCAACTTCATTATTTCCTTTGATCTTCACAAGCCTGTGACAAACTCAGGGAAGGGATATCCATTTTACAGATGATGAATTAGAAAATCACAATCAAATCAATCAAACAAAAAGTATTTACTTAGGTGGTTATTTGTTATGTTCCAAGCTCTATGCTATGTGCTTCACAGATTTAAAGAGATTTATCTAAGTCCACAAAGATTTTATGATTTTGAATAAATTCTTTCCCATAGTCATATAGAATTATCCAACCATAACAGATGTTGCCTGGCAAACTAATCCAATCATTTCGACTATAAGATATTACTGGATGCAATGATGCAACATAGTACCAGTGAAAGAGATGTAACTCTGGAGTCAGAAGATCTGAGGTCAATTCCTAACTCTGATATTTGCTACCCATGTAAATTTGAGTAAGTCTTTTAACCTCTCTGAGCTTCAATTTTCTCAAATATAAAATGAGTGAATAGGACTTGATGGCCTCTGATGTCCCTCCTAGAGGTTTCAACCCAACGAAAGCTTCCCTCCTAGTTGAACTGGAAAAGAGGGCTATGTTTTCCTCTAATCTTTCAATGAACTTTGCAAGGAAATGTAACCCCTTCAGCATCATAATTCCCTGCAAAGCACAGTAAACTAATATCCCCCCCCCAAATATGTCCATTAAATAGGTAACAAGAACCTACATAAACTCTTGGATTTCAAACAATTATCAAGCAAAAAGGGCTAAAGATATTATCTAGTTAACCTCCCAATTTTAAAAAGGAGAAAAAACAGCTGAGGGTTCAAGCATTTGGAGGGAAAGAAGTTATACCAGTAGTCTAGCTACCAACTCAGTTAGAACCTAGGTCCCCTGACTTCCTATCTCTTTGTTGCTTCTTCTTCCTCAGCTACCTGCTAATATTTGTGAGCCAAAATGACTAGTATAACACAGAACTGATGGACTATTTAAATGATATAGGGTTCTCTCAAAAGATTTTGAGGAGGTTAGATAAACTAATTGGAGAATCTTAGATCTGTAGTGATCTTCAGAGGCCACTAGCCCATATGTAAGCAGAAATTACATCAATAATAACATCACCGATAGTGGGCCCATTTCAGATAGAACATCTACAAGTCTAGATGTCACTCCTCTGAGACTGATGGAAAGGAGAGGCATATAAATACACGATGTAATATTCAAGGTCAACTGAGATCACAGTCATCTCAATATGATCTTTACTGCAAATTGGATGTTTTATAATGGTGCCTTCATTGAATGACAGTGAAACTCCACACCCCTCCCTACACTGCTAGATAAATTGGGAAGAGATCCTTCTAACAGATCCTTTCTCCCAAAGACACAGAGCTCAAACAAAATATAGTACTACCTTAACATATACCATAGTTTAACTGGATTCTGGAACCCTGAGGAAGTGGAAAAACATTGTTGCTGATTGATTTTGATTATCAGTCTGTGAAGAATCACACTTTTGACCGGGAATGCAGGTGCAAAAGAAAATAGAGATTTATTAAAAGAAGCTACAACACAAAAAAGAGTGATAGGAAAGTTAAGTAGAGATCAAGTAAAAGCCATGTGATTGTGAATTAATCTTGGCAGGGTCAGGAAAGGTGAGAGAGAGAGGGAGAGAGAGAGAGAGAGAGCGAGCCATAAGGCTTGGCTTAATCAGGCCTTTTGGAAAGGCCCTTGGTGTTCCACATGGATTAAGGAAGAGCCAAAGGAAGTCCCATCCTTCTGGATGGGAGACTGGAAGAAGCAAGAGCCCTTGAAGGGGGAGCACTTCCTATTAAATACCCTTCTGGGTGGGTTGGACAGAGGGTGGTGCTTGAGAGTGGTCCTAAACCATGGAAAACCATGTAGTGGTCCTTCCTATCCTTTCAACATGTCATTTCCTGCCTTCCAGCATCCAGGTCAGTTAAGTAGAAGGAGAAATAGGAACAAGATACATTCAACAGTGTCCAAAGGAGGCAGAATCTCAAAAGCAGGAACCTCCACCCATTTAACAGATTTTGTTTCTGCTATATTCACAATTCTCTACATCAATATTGGGGAGGTTATAGTTTGAATTAGGGTTCTTTTGGGAGTTACAGTGTCATGAAGAGAAAGACAGTGTGATATAGTAAACATAGAATGTAAAAGTTTTGAGCTGTGAGTTTGAATCCTGGCCCTGCTGAATAATAGAAGTTATTTTTATACTGTCTAAGAGTCTCAATTTTCTCATCTCAACTTAGAAATGAGTGATAGCCTGATATTTTACATATCAGATATGCCTCCCACTTTTGGTTGTGTGATGCTAGATTAGACATTTAATTTTGTAATACTCCAGACAACTTTATAAGACTTTAGAAGTTGCAAATAAATTACTAGTCAGACATAGGAAAGATCCTTGTGATGTCACTTGTCCTCTTTCAAAACAAAGAATGAACAGCAACAATATTTCTCCACTGGAAGTTCCTTAAACAAGTAAAATCACAGGTCTGAGGCAAATTGAAAAATAAAAAGACTTGACACTATGGACTAAAGGATTATGAGTAAAGAGCTTTGCAAAACTGGAAGTGCTACAAAATGGCAATTCAGCATTATCATGCTCATCCTCTTCAATCCAAAGCTACAATTCCACAAGATATGGGTAGTACTTGATTTATTACCAAAAAAGACACATGCATGTGGGTACTTCTACCAACATGTTTGCACTAGATATCCATCCTACAGACAATGCCTTAATAACTTATAAGCTATTACAAAAAAAAGATCATATAGAAGGAGTCAAAGGCCCAAATTGAAGTGACATGAGAGGAGAAAGACAGTAGTAGGTGAGGAGAAATGAGAAGAAGCAGTATGACTTGGGAATGTAGGGCTTTGGAGGAAATATGCTCAACTTATGTAAAAATATCCCAGATTCTCAAACAGTTTATTAGTCTGGTTTAGGCTGGTTGAGGATTGTAGGTGATTTGGCTTCAACTTCTACTCTGAGAGCTAATAGGGAAAAGATGCATAATTAGTTCAGGGGGTTTCATCTCTGGAAAAAAATAAAATAAAAAACTAAGAAAACAAGTGAAAAAATGAGGAGAATTAGAAATAATTAAAAAAAAAAACCTTAATCTGAGTTTTGAAAGAAATTGATTCCAAGGGATCAAGTTGAGACTGAAAAGCATTCAAATCATGGAGGAAAACATACAAATAAAGGAAATGGCATGTCATGTGGGAGGTACACTAAGTAGGCCAGTTTGGTGTAGATTATGTCTAAATGGGGAATCACGCATAATCTGCCTCATAAAAACTGAAAGCAGATAGCATATGAGTAAAGGACTTTAAATGATAAATGAAGGAACTTTTATTTTATTTTATTCTAGAAAAAACAGTCACTGAAGCTTTTTGTGCAGGAGAATAACATGGTCAAAGCATGTACTTTAGGAATTTCTATTTATTTGGCCATTATTTGGAAAACGGTTTAGAGAAGGGAGAAATTAGATGTAGGAAGAAAAATCAAAAGACTAATTTAGTAGACTGTGATAGTGAATAGGGGTGGATAGGAGCCTGAACTAAAATGTTTTTGGACTGGGTAGAGGCAAAACAAATGTAGAAGATGCTGAAAATTTTGGAAACTAATAGGATATAAGGAATGATATGAGTTATAAATGTGGGAAACTGGAAAATGTTGCTGTCCTCAACAGAAATAGGAAAGTTAGGAGAATGGGGGGATTTAGGGAAAACATGTTTTGGATTTACTAAATTTAAGATGCCTGAGGAAGAGACTTTCAGGAATTACCCTAATTCTGGTTTAATCCAGTAGGTTCAAGGGTTTTTCTGTTTTTTGGTCTCTTTTATTTAAAATGCAGAACTTGACTTAAAATTATTTTAAAACACTTGGCTATGAGACTAAAGAAAGATGTAGCAGTCAGAAGCTGTAGGAAGCAGGACTTTAAAACATTTCTGATCTATTGGTCCCCAGACCAATCCTTTTATAATTCAAAGAATCATGCCTTCCAAGAATGAGATAGGATGAAGGCAAATAGTGATGCAAAAGATGGGATCTGACCACTGCAACTGCAATAGCCCAAAGATCCAATTCAAACACTCTCCATAGATATAGATCAAGATTTATGGATATGAGTTTAGAGCTCAGGAGAAGATTGTTTTCCAGAGAAGGAAAATCAAAATATCACTTTTTTATTAGGATCATTTTAATGGAGAAGGAAATACTCAGGGCAGATAATGATAGCTATCTTCAAATATTTGATTAATTTATTCCAAAGAAGAATGTGTCTTCTTTGGCTTAGACTTAAAAAAAGAAGTAAAATCAAGAGGCATTTATTAGGTAGAAAAACAAAAACAGTCCTCTATGACTTCATATGCTAAGGGAGAAACAATATGTATAGAATAAATATATATATATATATATATATATATATATATATATATATATATATATATATATATATATATTAGCAATTGAGAAGGTACCCATTTGTAGTCTTTGATGGAAGCCAGGGAAACTAAGAGACAGAAGTGAGAAGGAAGAATATTTCCAAAAGAAAACAGATAGTCATGTTTGAGCAGTGGCAGCAAGTAGGACAGAGTAGCTAGATTGAAAACTATGTAGAACTGTGAAGTATTAGATTTAAAAGTATTTAAAAGATAAGAAGGAGCATTGAAATGAAGTGTTTTAAATGCTAAACAGAGACAATCAGGGTTAAGTGACTTGCCCAAGGTTATATGACTAGTAAGCATCTGAGTCTGGATTTGAACTCAGGTCCTCTTGACTTCAGCACCATTCTATGTACTGTACTGCCTAGCTACCCCATTAATTGAGATTAATAGGTAAGTTTTTCTAGTTTCCTAGCCTTTTTTGAAATTTCTACTTACTCTCTCTCTCTAATTACATATATATCTTCTACATTCATTCTAGTAATAGAGAACCACTTGAGTTTATTGAGTAGGAAGTAAAATGATCAGACTTAGTCTTTGGGAAAATTATTTTGGTAGCTAAAAGGAGGATACATTAGATTGGAAAAGATGAGGCAAGGAGATGGATTAGAAGATTGTTACAATCGTCCAGTTAAAAAATTTTCGGTACTGTGCTAGGGTAGGCTATGTGAGTAGATAGTTGGGTAGATAAATAGATGATAGATAGATAAGATAGATAGATAGATAGATAGATAGATAGATAGATAGATAGATAGATAGATAGATGATAGATAGACAGATGGGTAATAGAAAGATAGAGATTGAGAGATATAGAAATACAGAGATTAGATACATAGATATATATATATATACAGAAATACATATATACACACAGGTAGATAATAAACCATATATCTGTTGTTTAGGCCTTTTTCTCTTTCTTTTATAAAGTTTTTAAACTTTATTTTTAATTTAGGGAATAAATAAGCATTTTCCATATTCCATATATATATATATATATATATATGTATAGTACAATTAAAAAATGTGCAACTTATTGTTCCTTTCAAATATACAACAAAAGTAACACGCAAATGACTTTTTTTCCTTTCTCTATTCCTTCCCCTCCATGGCTACCTTTTGATCCAAACATGTATACAACACACACACACACACACACACAAACACACACACACACACACAGACATATACTTCTAACATTTCTTTCTCTGGATATAGTTAGCATCTTTTTTTCATATGTTCTTAATAGTTAATATTCAAAATAACTTATTGACTCAAAACTTCTTAAAATAACATTACTATTTCTTTTTAGGTTTTTGCAAAGCAATGGGGTTAAGTGACTTGCCCAAGGCCATACAGCTAGGTAATTATTAAAGGTCTGAGGTCGGATTTGAACTCAGGTTCTCCTGACTCCAGGGCTGATGCTCTATCCACTGCACCACCTAGTTGCCCCGGAAATAATATTACTATTGATGTATACAATGTTCTCTTGGTTCTGCTCATTTCACTCCCCATCATGTCTTGCAAGTCCCTTCTTATTCCTCCAAAATTATTGAATTCCTCACCTTTTACAGCACAGCAGTATTTCATCACAACCATTTTAATTTTTTTTTTCATTTTTCAACTTGAAAGAACTACTTAGTCTTGACAGTTGAAGGGGTTTCTTGGCAAATATATTGGAGTTGTTTGCCATTTCTTTTCCCAGTTCACTTTTTACAGAGCTTGTTTGCCTCAAACTAGGTTAAGTGACTTGCCCAGGATCACAAAGCTAATAAGTGTCTGAGACCAGATTTGAATTCAGGAAAAGGAGGCTTCCTAATACCAGGCCCAGCACTGTAACCAGTGTCCCACCTAGCTGCTTTGTTTATTATATATGTGAGAGTATATGTGTGTACATATATGCATATATATAAATATATTGTATATATATATATGTGTGTGTGTGTGTGTGTGTACATTCTCTGTGTCTGTATGTAATAAGGAAATAGCTACAAAAAATTTAGCAATAGATTGAATATACAGGGTGACAGTATGAGAATTAGAGGACACTGAAATATGAAATCAGATGACTTGGAAATTCACTAATGCCATTAAGGTGATAGGGAAGTTTCAATGAAGAAATTATTTTCATGGAAAGGTGAAGAGTTTGAGGTGTTTATGGGACATACAATTCATGTCCAAAAAATAGCTGGTGATGTAGGATTGTTGGTCAACAGACTAGATACAATAAAGGGGGCTGAGAAAGAGTGATCATATAATTTAGAAGAGTGTCAAGAAAAACTAGAGGTGGGTAAGTAGAAATTTCAAAAGAGTCTAGGAAATTAGAAAACATTATCTAGCTGAACTGGTGAGGAAGTGGGTAGGGCACCAGCCCTGGAGTCAAAGGACTAGAGTGCAAATCTAGCCTCAGACACTTACTAGCCATGTGACCTTGGGCAAATCACTTACCCTTTATTGCCTTACCTCCAGGGCTATCTCCAGACATCCTGATTCATTTCTGGCGCTGAACCCAAATGAATTCAGAGGAGAGAATGGGGCTGGTGACTTAGCACAGACTCCTTCACTCAAATCCATTTAATGTGCATGCCATAGCATCACCTCCCTGATGCCATAGTCTTCACAATTGAAGAACAAACATCATCCCAAAGTAGAATGGACTGAATTGGGATATAGTAAATTCACTTTCACTGAATGACTTGAAGCATAAATAAGATGATCACTTATCAAATCTACTATGGAGATGATTTTTTCTCAGCTATGATTTATATACAATGACCTCTTAGATTCCATCCAAAGTTGAGATTCTAGTCTTCTGATCACCCAGAGTCCATTGAATAACTCTATTGAACAGCAATAGAACATCATCCAGTAATGAATTTTTTAATTAAAAATTTGTCTAGGGTTATAACCAGGGGTCAACTGATTGGTGCAGAGGATTGAATCTGGAGTCATTAAGAAAAAAGAAATTATCTTCTTCATGAGTTCAAATATAGCCTCAGACACTGACTGTGTGACTCCATGTAAGTCACTTAAACATGTTTCCCTTAGTTTTGTTATATGTAAAATGAACTGGAGAAGAAAATGACAAGCTACTCTATGATCTTTGCCAAGAAAACCACAAATGGAGTCACAAAGAGTTAGATAAAACTGAAACAACTATACAATAGTAGAGAAAGTAAGGTTTAAAACAAGCATCCATAAATAATATGCATTTAGCCTTTGCTTATATTTCCATGTCTTCATCAAGTAATAGGTCACCTAATAGGTTATAGGGAAGTATTCATGTGTTTTCATTTATTGTGTTTTTTAACAAGATGGTGCAGTGGAAAGAAAGCTGTTTTCTGGGGAAGGGCTATATTGGAGCCCTCTGAGGAGAATCAATTGTTAAATTTTCAGTGTGAGAATTTATACTTTAAAAATCAGGATCCAGTTTCTTATTTTATTTATTTGTAGACTTAAGAAAGTGATAGACAAAATAGTAATGGGGGAATATTAAAATTTATGCACATTTCCATTTTTAAACATTTACTAATGAGACCCTACTCCTCTGTCATCAAATTACCTAGATGCAAATCCCACACTTAGCACCTTGGGTCAGGTACTTAACTTCTATGAGATTCTGTTTCCTATTCTACAAAAATGAGAGAGTTGGATTGAAATAGACTCTAAAGTCAACTTTCAATTCTATATCTATGATCCTGTGAAACTCAAGCATCAATGATGTTAACTTAGTCATAAATAAGAACAATCAAGGTTGGACAATCTTGATCCAGGAAATTAGGAAAATTCCAACTTGCAGGACACTTTGCAGAACTGCAAGGGAAAATGATTCTGAGGTTTGGTAACAGTTTCCCCAATATAATTTAGGTAAGACTGATCATTTAGTAACACAGAGTCTGTCATTGGGCCCATACTCAAAACTTTTCCATCTTGATATGCGCTATATAGGCATTGCTTTCAAGAAACTAGAAGCATGTCCACATCACAGTGCAGAATTTTAAAAAATTATATTGATTATTACCTAGCTAAATCCAACAAATATAAGAACCAAATTATCTCTCTATTTAGGGCCTTGGTTGCATGTGACCACAGCATACTGGTGATGGTTTTCATCTGAAACCTGAAAGATGATCGTTTCTCAGCTGAGTTGCTTGTATTCCCCAGGGTACCTTTGCTAGAATTGGGTAGCTCTTGTGTATAGAGCATGGGTACCAGAATTTCTTAAATCCATTAAAAAAAGACATATCTTCTATGAAGCCATAAATACTCTGGCTACAAAAATGCTATAGAATTCTGTCTTTTTGTGTGAATTTGGTAAAAGTGCTATGTCTACCTTAAAAAATGCTTATTTCTGCTTTTTTTTTAAATTGAAAGACTTTAGGGCGAATGCAATTAAATTGTGGTTCATGAACTGTAATGCAATACAAAAAAGTAATTTCACCACACAGTTGACCAGTTACTTGATTTTAAATTTGATTTCTGCTATCATTCTAAATTTCTGTTCTGAAAATTTGATCATGTGTTAGGGGGAAATTTTTTTAAAGTTGAGGCCTATCGATTAGCATATTTCTTCTTGGACTAAATGACCCTTGAGATCTCTAAATCTTTGGTCCTGTCAGAGTACAATGTCCTCTGAATTAGATGGTCATACTACCAGTACTTTAAAAAGCAATGCTACTTTACTTATTTATTGCTATTTTTTAAATTTAATTTTACCATAGGCTTATGTAAAGCATGGGCTGAGCACACCAGGATGCTATGAGGGAGCATTCCCTTTGGTCTTTCATCTCTGAGTGTACTAAATCTCCTGACCAACAGTCTATGCATACTTCTGGTAAATACCTCAATAACACGTTTGCAGACTTTATAAATGGTCTTTCGGTTGACTGATGAATCTCCCTCATCATATAGAAGCTAGATTGGTCCTTGGCTAACAAGCCTGGAAGCACAGTCTTCCTAACTTAAAAAACCTGTTGGACCCTGTGCTTCATCTACTGCCATAGCATATGATTACCCAAAAAAAGAGAGCTTCAAAATGTCCAATTGTTTTAAGTCATGTCTGACTCTTCCTGACTCCACTTGGGATTTTCTTGACAAATATGGTGGCATGGTCTGATATTTCTTTCTCTAGCTTGTTTTATGAATGAAGAAATTGAGGAAAACAGGATTAAGTGACTTGTCCAGGATTATACAGCTAGTAAATTACACAAGCCCAGATTTGAATTTACGAATATGAGTCTTCTAACTCCAGATCTGGTACCCTATTCACTGTGGCCATTGTCACACAGCCTGTAAGTGTCTGAATCTGTATTTGAACTCAGATCCTCCAAACCTGGTCCTCTAACCATTGTGCCACCTAGCTACCCTTAATGGAGGTATACCAATCTCCTTAAGAGAATTAGGGAACTTCCATCAGTGGGATAATCAGGGACAATTTTAGGGGGTTTGTGATGGTGAATACCATCTATATCCAGACAAGAAGCAGTGGAGTTTAAATTAAGAGCAAAGTTTATTATCTTCAATTTTTAAAAGTTGTCTTATGTCACATGTAAGTTTTCTACCTCTAACATTTTTTTTCTTCCTTTTGGATCTGATTCTTCTTTCACAAGTTCAGTTTTGATCTATGTTTATCATGGATGCAAATGAAAAGTTTATGTCAGATTGCCTTCTGTTGGGGGAAGAGGGAGGGAAGGGAGGGAGGGAGAGAAATTGTAACACTCAAAATCTTGTCAAAAAAAAAGGATTGGTAGAAACTACCATTGAATGTAATTGAAAAGCAAATAAAATATTTATATACTTAAAAAGGGGAATTAGAGAATTGACCCAAAGGTGCTATCAATGACCATGATTTTTGATCTTTTGACAAAAAGTCATAATTGTCAAGTCCTTTGTTGTTCTCTTATCCTTCTATCCCTCTCCTAAACAACACAGAATCTATGGTTCCTGCTAAGCTCCCTTTCTCCTTTTCTCTTTCTGGCTGAATAATAACCCTACCCCCATCCCCACTTTTATGGGAGGGAATACAAAACCCCTCCACTTCGACCCTTAAGTCTACTTCCCCTTTCACAGTGATAGGCTGGCTACTTCACCATTTGTTCATCAGGCAAACCATCCAAAGTACCCTCAGTAGTTCTAGGTCTTTCTCTGTGTCTTATAGTTGAACTGTCTTCTATGTATTGCCTCCCCAATTATACTCGAGCCCTTACAGAGCAGGTACTCTTTTTGAATCTCTGGTGCTTACTTCATTGCTAAGCTATAAAAGTGCTAGTAAACACTTTTTCATCCATTTGTTCATTTATTTATATCCTAAACCTTGTGAATCTCATAGCATAGTCCTAGAAGTTTACAAAATGTTGACAAACATACACATAAGCACACCTCAGAATCATATAGTCAGAAGGGGTCCTCAACTGGCTCTCTTTTTATGCCCCACACTATGAAATATAGCTATTCTGTAATCGGAAAGCATTATTCAACTTCCATCTACTACTTATAGCTACATGATCTGGTATGAATTGTTTTTCTTCTCTAGATTTCAATGCACATTCCATGTCCTTTTGACCTAGAGATTCCCACTGCTGGCCAAATATTCCCAAGAGGTTAATGAGAAGAAAAATCCCATATTTGACAAAAGATTTGCAGATGCCCACTCAGATCAAGTACATAAATATAATAGAATAGCTTTTCAATGTAAATAATAATGAATAGGATGAGGACAGAGAAGCATTGGAAGATTTCTATGAATTGATGCAAAGTGAAAAAGGACAGCTAAGTAGCATAGTGGTTAGAATATTAGAGCTAGAGTCTGAAAGACTCTTCTTCAAGAATTCAAGTCTATTTTCAGATAATTTCTAGTTGTGTGACCCTGGTAAAGTCATTTAATTCTGTTTGACTCAGTTCCTCATCTGCATAAAAATAACCCGGAGAAGGAAATGGCAAAACAGTCCACTAATTTTGCCAAGAAAATTCCTAATAAAATAGTCAGACATGACTGAAATAACTAAACAATAGCAACAAAGTGAAGAATGGAAAATCAGGGAAGAAATAAAGATAATGATCATAGCAATTTAAGAAAATATAACAAAAAATAAAATAAGCAAACCATGCTATGAAATTGTAATGACCAAGGTTGGCTCTTTTATAGAGCTATTAGAATTCCCTGTCCTTCCTTCTTTGTAGAAATGAGGGACTAAAGATATGGAACATTGCTTAATATGCTGAATTTACTTTTTGTTTCTTCCTTCTTGTTATAAGGATTTGTTCTCTGAGAGGTGAAGATTCTGGAAAACAAGTGGTAAAAAATAAAAGCAATCAACAATTTAAAAAAAATAAGGAAATTGAATCTGATGACCTAAGGTTCCTTCTACTCTATATTCTTTGATTTTTTTTTGATTCTGTAATTATATTTATCAAAAAACTGAAAAGATTGAGTTCTTTCAATTAATAGGTGAATAAACTGAGGCTCATAGAAAAGCTATGATACAGTTTAAGAAAATTTCTGTATACATGGAGGAAAAAAACTTACATACATATATATATATATACAGAAGGAAATTATAAAAATAATAACTTATATTTTATATTGCACTTAAAATTTAAAAGAATTGTATATATTATTCCATTTGATCTTTATAATATCCTTATAAAGTAGAAATTGCAAGTATTATATCAAATTATAGGTAAAATTTAATAGGTACAATTCTATACTATGATTAAAATCTATGGTTACTAAATACTATACCTAAGTGTATGATAGAATGGGAGAAGTTACTTTATGTGAAAAATATCTGAGAGCTTTAATGCAGCACAAATTCCATATGTCAAGAGTGTGGTATGAATACTATCCCTCAGCCCCTAGAAAAGCTGCTTTAATCTTGGGCTCCATAGAATGCAAAACCAAGATGATAGTTTATATTGTTTGGACCATATTTGAGGGTTTTATATTGAGTTCTGGGCAACATGTTTTAGAAAGACATTAATCAACTGGAATATTTCAAGAAAAGAGTACTCATGGGGCAGCTAGGTGGTACAATGGATAGAGCACTGATCCTAGAGGCAGGAGTACCTGAGTTCAAATCCTGCCTCAGACACTTAATAATTACCTAGCTGTGGGAACTTGGGCAAGTCACTTAACACCACTACTTTGCCAAAAAACTAAAAAAAGGTGCTCGCTATGCACATTAGTAAGGGGACTAGTGGTCATGTCAAGAAAAATCAGATTGGAGGAAATTAGAAAGCTTTTTATGGAGAAAATAAAACATATAGGTGGCATAATATTTGAAAGGTTATGAAATTAAATTTTTGTCTTTGACTCCAGAGGATAGAAACAGGAACAATGTTGAAATTAAAGAGAAATACATTTAGAATTTATTGAAGAAAAACTTCTTAACAGAGTTATCCTAAGGAGAATGAACTGCTGTCATGGTATAAGTTAATGAGGTCCATGACATAAGAAGTATTGCAGAAACATTAAAAAAATAACTGCTCATTGGGGATGTGGTTCACGATATTCCTATATGGTTCAGGATGGATCATATGGATTTTAAGATTCCTTCTTATTGGCTTTTCACAAAGAAAACTTTCCCAACATTGAGCAGAGTTGGGACTTATACCTATGTCATTTAAATTCAAGTGTCATTCTCTTGTTATTATACCACTATTGTTTTTAGTAACTCAGTGAAGTTTTCATTTTATAAGAGTCAGAATGTGTGACATTTTTTACTGACTGAGAAATATTTTCTTCAGTTCTCTACCTTCTGTGATTGAGGATTATAAATCTACCATCTATTTCCAATTTTTCCAGAACAATAGTCCTCAAATTTTTTGATTCAGGACACCTTTACATTCTTAAAAATTAGTGAGGACCTCAAAGAACATTTTATATGGCTTGTATCTATTGATATTTATCATATTAGGAGTTAGAATGTCAAAATATGTTTGCTAAGGTTTTCTGTATATTTATGAAAGCATTTTGGAATCTCCCAGGTGTCTCTAGACCACAATTTAGAAATTACTCTTCTAGGATGAGTTTAGAAATCCAACTACTACTAAAATTATGAGCATGGACAGTGATCATGTCTATCAAACAGTTCATTAGTATTTTTAAGAATTTATTATGAGCCAGACACTAGTCTAAGAACTTGAGATGCAAAACACAAAAATAAACAAAAAGAAGTCCTTTCTTTCAGGGAGCACACAGGCTAATGGAACAGAACTATTATGTTTCTTATGTAAAAAACTAAGCATCATAAAATCAGTAGTTCTGAGACACCTCTCTCATCCAAGCTATTTCAAAAAAGAGGGAGGATGCCTAGAGTGCTGCCTTTGTATTGGAGGAAGTCTGTGTTCAAACCCTACCTCTATGATTTCCTAGTTGTCTAAACCTTAGTAAATAGGACCAATTAGTCAGGCAGTCAACAAACATTTATTATGTACCAACTATATGAAAGGCACTGTGCAGTGTATGAAAGGCACTGAAGATATAAAAAGAGATTCTCTGTGCTCAAGGAGTTCACAATATAAATTGCAGGAGATGATAAACACACACACAAACACACATACACACATAGATTCATGCACACACATATTGTACATCTATCTAGCCCATAATCAGGAAAAATAAGAAATAAAATAGGGAAGTCACTAGAATTAAGAGATGTTAAGAAGGGCTTCCTGTAGATGATATTTTAATTGAGCCAAGGATAGTAGGCAAATATGAGGAGAGAGAGAGAGCATTCCAGAAATGGAAGACAGATAAAATGCCCAGAATAGAAAGATGAAGGCTCTGTTTGTAGTATAGTCAAGATGACAATGTGATTGGATCAAAGAGTACCTTGTTGTAAGTATGGTTTAAATAACCTACAAAGGTAAGAAAGGGCTAGATTATGAAAGGCTTTGAGTATGAAACAGAGGGTTTTGTATTTGATCCTGGGGGTGATAGGGAGCCACTGAAATTTATAGTATTGGGAGAGAGGAGGGAAGGGTAACATGGTCAGAGTTCTGTTTTAGGAAAATCACTTTGGTGACTGAATGAAGAAACATTGAAGTAGAGAGAAACTTAAGGCTTGGAAATCTGTCAATAGTCTAAGCATGAGGTGATGAGGGCCTATATCAGTGTGAGAGTGGTATCAGAGGTAAGAAGTAAAGGTATTGAAGAAATGTTACAAAGATGAAATCAGCAGCCCATGGCAATAGAAGGAATCAAGGATGATGCCTAAGCATAGCATAGTGGACTGGGAGGATGATGTTACCCACAAAAATATAGGGAATTAAGGAAGTAAGGAAGGTTTGGGAGAAAGATGTTGAATTAAGTTTTAGCTATTTTGAATTTAAGTTGTTTACTGGGTATTCAGTTCCAGTTGTCTAAAAGACTTGAAAAATATAAGATTGTAGGTCAGCAGAGAGATTAGGACAAGAGAGGTAGTTTTAAAAATCATCAGCATAGAGATGGTAATTAAATCCATATTTGCTTATCAGATCATCAAGTTTGAAAAAATGTATTGACTTTGGCAACTGAGAGATGATTGCTAACTTTGGAGAAAACATTTTCATTGGAATGAGAAGATTGGAAACTACATGGGAAGGGGTTATGAAGAAAGTAAAAGGAAAGAAAATAGAAGAACCTACTATAACTAAACTTTTCAATGAATTTAACCACAAATGGTTGAAGAGATGTAGAGGACAATAATTACCAATGATGGACAATCAAGGAGTATGTTTGTGTTTTTGGAATGGTTGAGATGTGGGCATATGGCACTATATACAGGGAAAGAGAGAAAATAAATTTTGTGAACTGATCCAACCATTCTGGAGAGCAGTAAGGAATTATGCCCAAAGAGCAATAAAACTTCATACCCTTTGACCCAGAAATTCCAATTCTAGGTCTATATGCAGAAGAAATCATAAAAAATCATAAGAGTTCCACATGTTCCAAAATATTCATAGCAGCTCTTTTTGTAGTGGCAAAGAATTGGAAATTGAGGGGATGTCATCAGTTGGGGAATAGTTGAAACATGTTATGATACATGAATATTATTGTTCTATAAGAAATCATAAATGGTCGGACTCTAGAGAACCTTACAATGACTTATAGGATCTGATGCCGAGTGAAGGGAGTGGAACCAAGAGAACAATGTGCACAACAACAACATTGTGAGATGAATAATCTTGATGAAAGCAGCTCCTCTCAGCAGTTGAGAGAGCTAGGACACCCTATTGGACAAGCTATTGACAATGCTATCCCTATCTAGAGGAAGAACAACCTAAACAAAAGAAAACAAAAAAAAATATCCTTTAGCATTTGATAAACACTACATTCACTTTTTAAAATATATCTCTTATGTATTTCTTTCCCTTAATCCTAATTTCTTATCCTCAAAATTACAGATCTGTAAACATGTTTAACACACATGTGTATGTACAATATTAACCTGTTTGCCACTGAAAGGAGGGCGATAGGAAGGGAGAGTGGAAAGAAATTTTGTAACTTAAAAATATACATGGACATATGGATGAATGTTGAAAAAAATTTCATAACTTATATTTAGAAAAATAAAATAGCAATAAAAAAGAAATTCTATCCTAATCATGGTTATCTTCACAAATCATCAGCTTGAATAAAATCAGGATTTTAAAAAATTGAACTCAGTAAAATATTGCTTTTTATCCACAGATGAGAACAAGTAATCAGTTCCACCGGATTTTTACTTTTCAACCAATTGTTTGGACGTATATAGACCCAACCTATCTGAATGCTTTACATTAAAGTTATTTTTGGTAGACATGAAAAGAAAAATAAAATAAATGACTGGGTAGGAATGATAGAGTGGGTAATCTGTTGGAGGAGACAAGAGCTTGAGCAAGGAGAGGATTATTCTTTTTTTAGGTTTTTTTTTCAAGGCAAATGGGGTTAAGTGGCTTGCCCAAGGCCACACAACTAGGTAATTATTAATTGTCTGTGATTGGATTTGAACCCAGGTACACCTGACTCCAAAATCGGTGCTTTATCCACTATGCCACCTAGCCACCCCAGGATTATTCTTGATAAGGAGGAATGCTACCTCTTTATGTGAGACAAGAGTAAAGGAGATCATGGTAAAAGGTGTCAACTGATTAAGGTGTATGACCATAGAATGTACAACTGATAATATCTTAGACACCAGCTATTCTACTTTTTAGTTTTGCTCTAAATCCTGTGGGAAATAAATTCAAATATGGGATTCAAACCCAGATTCCTTTAACTTTAATTCTAATACTCTTCCTCTGTAGCATGTTGCTTTGTCTCTAAACCTCAGTTTCTTCATCTCTAAAATGGAATTAATACCAGATAGTTCCTCCATCACAAGGTTGCTGTCTTTTCTAACTAAGGACAAGATGCGTTTGAATTAGAAAGCCCTCAAAGTTCCATTTTATCTCTGTCTGTGATCCTCTGATGCCTTTTGTAAAGCACTTTGCAAACATGAAAGGGATATATAAATTAATTATATATAGACAAACTGTCATAGGGTAAGAATAGAGGGTGGAGTACAGGCTCTACCAATTGTGGTTTTCCATACAAATAGCTCAGGGCCCAGTTTCACATGGATTATGGTCTTCTAATGCTCAGTGGGTGAGAGAGCTTGAAGGTGTGAGAAGTCTTCTGTTTTCCATAATGCATACTGCTACTTGAGAGCTTTCCCTCCAGGTCATTTCTAAACCCAATAGCACTAAGTCTCAGAGAGGTATTCTTTGTTCAGAATTGCTGCTTTAGTATTCAGGTGATTCCCTTAAGGACAGGGTATATAGTCCCACATAGCTCAAATGCCCTAGAACAAAGCAGGGAATGTCCTCCTTCCCACAAAAAGAGATTTCTCTGAACTTCAAAGTTCTTCAGCAGGGAATTTATCATGATTCTTTTAACCAGTGTCTAAATTCATGGGTGTTCGAACTATTTCATAAATACTGGCTCATCCAGGGAACACTCCATGGCCTGAGGCTAATGCTGCCTAAGTCTCCTTTTTTTAATCACTATTAACTCAATTCTAAACCCTTTCAGAAGGTTTGTTTTCAAAAATAAGTTTGAGCATTTCTATTAGGATTTTAAAAATTTATAAAATCCTTTCCTTAGATCAAAGTTCTTTCCTTCCTATTAATTATATCAACCAAATGTTTAATTATTGATTAAAACAGGTGCTTCCATGTGAGGCTGACTAATTCTGGGAACAGCCCTAGTTCCAACCCACTATTTTTTTTAACTTGTTCAGACTTAGTCCTAAAGTAAAAATCGAAGTCAGTGTCAGGAGGATGGGAATTCTACTCCCACCTCAGATGCTTAACACTTACTAGCTGTGTGACCTTCACTAAGGCCATTTCCAGTAGTCCTGATTCATATCTGGCCACTGAATCCAGATGACTCTAGAGGAAAAAGTAAGGTTGATGAATTGGCACAGCACCTCCTCACTCAAATCCAATTCATGAAAGTGTCATGGTATTACATGACATCCCTGATGTCATGGTCTTCTTTGACAATGAAGTACAAACATCATCTTTAGCATATCAGAAGCAAGATTGAACAGTAGATATAAAGTTAGCCTTGGAACTAAGAAGCCTGAGAAATCTTACCAGTATGGTCATAGATACTGCCTGTGTGTCCCTGGGTAAGGCACATAACCTTTTAGCATCTTTAGTAATACTCTAAATTTCCATCAAGTACTGCCCTGGATTGGAAGAGGGACTTCTCTCTATCAATGAAATCCCTATTTCATGATGCTTCAGTCCAGCAAAAAGTTATAGTTTCATGGTAGGGATATTCCTTCCTTATCTTGGGGAATAATGGTGAGCAAACTTCATCATCCTGCAAAGTTTGCGTCTTTAAATTTAGCTAGGATGTTCTGGGGTAGTAGATATGGAGATTATCACTGGGACCATAGTGTTCCTTTCTCATTGAGTTGGAATTTGAGTTACATGAGCACAAATTTTAACTACTCAAGATCACTTTCATGCCATGTTGAGACAACGGAGAACCAATCTTATAGAGCAAGTCATGTGCTCCAAAGAATGTGTGTGTGTCTCTGTGTGTGTGTGTGTGTGTGTGTGTGTGTGTGTGTGTGTGTTACGACTTCCTCATGAACCACAGGACCTAGATAAGCTTTAGGTATCTTTCTTCTCTGACTCATTGTTTCCATACAGATGATTTTAGAACTTCAGCAATTGGCACTCCCCAAGAATATTCATCAGTTCTTTTTTTATGCACACAAGGTTCAAAACATAAAGTTTTATTTAAAATTTAATAATGAAAAATGAGGTCTCTCATCTGAACTCCCATAGGGAACTACTCTTTCCCAAAGAGCTGCACTATGATTTACAATGTTATCTTGACTAGGGGGTCCTGTTAGAAAAAGATGAGTTTTACCCCACCCTTACCTTCACAAGGCCCAGGTTCCATTGCCACATCATTTGCTAGCAGCTTCTCTCTCTTCCTTTCAGCCCATACTCTTATTGCAATACTGTATCCACAGGTCTTCATCAACTTTAACTCTATCTTTTGTGTCTCCAGCTTCTTCCTACTCATTTCTCTCTGTACTTCACTGCTCTCAGTAGTTTAACTCTCCTCCAGCAGAGGGCATTCATCATCCATGTGTTTTTAACTATTATCTTAATTACCAACTTTCCTGAAACAAATGACATTTGCCCTAAGAAAGCAGTTCTCTAACTTGACAAATAGGAAGCAAGACTGACACTAAGTATATGGATTTCCTAAATAACTCATTTGATTTTCAAAATATCCCTGCAAGGTAGTGTTCTTAATATTATTCCAATCTTACTGTTGAGGAAATTGAGATAAACAAAGATTAAATGACTTGCTCATGGTCATATAGCTGCTGTGATTTCCCTGAGGTCATATAGCATTGTGTTAATAGCCGCTTCTTATTTTTATTTTTTCATATTAAAACATGTCCATTGTTCTTAACATTTTGGGGAGGTGGAGAAAAAATACATGCTCACTTGGCCCCAGATATCATATAATGACCTTCCTGGGGAAAGCCAAATAGATTTTCTCTTTCCTATAGAGCTCAAGGAACCATTTATCTCCAAATCTCCCTCCTCTATGCCTTTTTACTATTTTCTTGGGCACATCAGACAATACGACAGTCTTGTAAACAGTGATTAGAAGAGCCAGGTCCCAGGGAGCAGTTCCAAGTCCAGCACATATAAGAGAAAACTCCAACAAACAACCAAGAAGGAAAGCCAAGAAAGAAAGGAGTTTCCTGCTCCCTGTGTTTGTATATCTTTCTCACTTCATTTATTTCCCCTCTGTATCTTACTTCCTCTCAACCTGTCTTATAGTCAGAGCCATCTTCCCACAGACCCTACTTTCCTCCTCATGTAACACTCAGGAAATATTTGGGGAGGATGAAGTGACCTGTCACTGTTGCTAATAGGTTGGATCAATAGAATGAAATGTGCTACATCCTTCTTCATTTTCTCATCATGTGGGAATCGATAGCATTACCTTGCTCCAGAGCCTTCCTCAAAGGTGGAACCCTTTTCATTATGACTTTTTTCTCAGGTTAGGACTGTACATCTTAGTGTCCTTTAAATGAAAAAGGAAGGACTATGATGAATATAATGGGCAGAATAAGTCATTCTCCATATCCATATCTATACTTAAAGGGAAAGGGGAATAATGACAAGATTAGGGGTAGATAACCTGTAGCCACCTAAAGTGACTCCATACTGCTTCTAAAATAAAGAATAAATTTCTCAAATCAGCATCCAAAAATTTTCCACCATCTGACTCTTGCCTCCCTGTCCTGGGCCGACTCAGATGTTAGTACTTTAAGAAAACAAGTGAAGTATGGTAAACAGATTTTCCCAGTTTGGACTAAAGAATTAGACATTCATAGAAGCCCCACTGAGTAGGGAAGAGAAGGAAATAATAGGTATCTAGGTGATACAGAAGATAAGTACTATACTAGGAGTCAGGAAGACCTAAATCCTACCTGATACCTTTATTTACTAGCTGAGTGACCCTAGGCAAGTCACTTATAATCTCTATGTTTCTCAATTTCCCCATCTGTAAAATGAGTATGCTATAATAAATTTATTTTCCTGGGTTGTTTTGAGAATATAATATCAAATATCAAATATAATATCAAATAAGGTAATAAACAATTCTTAAGCTTCTACCATGTACCAGGCATGGTACGTACTAATTGCTGTACAGATGATAGACAGTTGATATACAGTTGATATAAAATTGGTCCTGCTAATATCCCTTCAAGGTGAATGCTATTATGATCTTTACAGACAAATGAAAACATGAGATATATTCAAAGCACTTAGTCAACTTTCAAGCACTTACTAAGTCCAAGTTGGTCTCAACTGAATTAAAAAAGAAATTATTAACCACCTACTATGTTCGAGCTTCTAGGCATCAAAAGGAGAAAATGAAAAATATTCCTATTCACCCTCCATTCTTTGTTGAAATTGAACTCAGACCTCTTGGGTTCCCAGTTCTGTTTTACCCTTCGTGACTCTGCTTGATCCAGTTCTCAGCTAGCTTTCTAAGTATCTTGACTTCCATTCAGGTATCCCAAGGTCATTGTTGAAATTCAATTTTTCATTCTTTATGCTCTTTCATTTTGATCATATAAAAATCTCAAGTGAGTCATATATAAAACAATATACACATTGATTACAGAAATGTAAATGAAAAGAATAATCCAACAAGGCAAATTTTATATAATTATCATGGACAGCCTTTTTCTTTGAGAAAAATGAGAAAATGTTTCTGCCTCCTTTCATTTGAGAGGTAAGGGAGTATGGGCATGGAATGTTCAGTGTGCTATCAGTCAAAATTTCTATAGATATGGATTGTATTGTCTCAGTGAAGTGGTGGTGGTAGGGGAGACAGAAATAATATCTTGAAGTGATTATAGTGGTATCAACAAAACATAAAATAAAATAATATAGGCTTACAAAATATTATTAAAAGGAAGGAAACTTGATCTTGAATCATTGCCAAAAAAGCACTGTCCCAGAGAGTGAAGGGTGAGAAAGATGGAGGAGAGAGAGATAACATTGTCTATATCTCTCCTTGAGCAGTAAAGCAGTGGTGTGAGCAGTGGTGTGAGATTAAAGAGATGGGAACCAAAATAGTTCAATGGAAAAGCACTTAGATCTGAAGTCACAGAGGATCTAAGTCTGCACCCTGGATTTGCCACTTACTATCTGTGGAACTTTGAATAAGTAACTTTCCTTCTCTAGGTCTTATTTTCCCTATCTATAAAATGAAGGAGTTGCACTGATGACCAAAGGCCCCTTTCCAGCTCCAAATTTAGGATCTGAGAATAACTTCTTTTTTGCCCTTTTCTTAAGATCCCCCTTGTAAGGTGGCAGTCACCCAGCCAGTCACAACTTTACTACTGCCCCAGATTGCTTGGGATTTTGCTGCCCTCTTCTGGCCCTACAAAACCTTTGAATTCAAATCATCACAACCAGAGGAAACCCCAGGAATCCTGTATTTTTCTTTTGATGCATGTCAGTTTTCCCATAGTATCAACCACACTTTCTCCTTGGAGTCTTCAACCTCAGAATAAAATTGAACACCATTCTCAAGAACCTCCAAAACCTTCCCTCTCTGTTTTTCTCAAGCCAACCGTCAATGTTGGCAAACTAGCTGCCATTTATTCCTCTAATGCTGCTCAGTTCTGATCTGCCCAGTGAATATTTGTTGGGTAGAAGTGATTCTAGAATGATAATACCAGCCTCAGGATAGAGAAGAGGAATCCCTACTGTACAAATATCTCCTGTATTTGCTCTAGGACTTGAAATTCCTCTGATGCTCATTCTTTCTACCAAAGGTCTTTTGGAAATTTATAACATCCTTTGGGGGGGTCATATAAAATTTTAAGCTAAAATATTAGCCTACTATATTTGATCAATTACTTAATTAATTCAACCCTAAAATGCTCCTAGATTTATTGAATTTTGAGTCCTGCCTGTGGATGCCATGGCAACACCAGACCAAATGATAAGGTCCAAGGACCTGCTCCTTGTCTAAGGCATTGAAAATATTGCTTGAGACTGATATGAGACAATTGATAGGAGGAGATGCTTTGGGGAAAATAGTAAGCCAATAGAATCCATTAACATACTATCAATAGATAAGTTTAATATACTTAAAACTTCAGTCACTTAGCAAGACTATTGAAATAGATATAGGATAAATCTATTTTACTGCAATAGTTAGAAAAATATGGAGTTTGAAACAAACATTTTTGAGGATCCCAGACAGCAAATTTTTTTTTTGGTTTTTGTATGGCAATAGGGTTAAGTGACTTGCCCAAAGTCAGACAACTAGGTGACTATTAAATGTCTGAGGCTGGATTTGAACTCAGGTCCTTCTGACTTCAAGGCTGGTGCTCTATCCACTGTACCACCTAGCTGCCCCTAGACAGGAAAGATTTTGATGGACATATGTAGTAGTAGTTGTAGTAGTAGTAGTAGTAGTAGTAGTAGTAGTAGTAGTAGTAGTAGTAGTAATAAATTTTAACAGCAGTAACTGTCATTTGTATGGCACTTATGTATCAGGCACTGTGCTAATCACTTTACAGATATTACTTCTTTTGATCTTCATAACCCTAGGAAGTAGATGCTATAATTATTTCCATTTTATAATTGAAGTAGAGAGACTTTAAATGAATTTTCCTAGGTCACAACTCTGAAATGGTATTTGATTTCAAGTCTTTCTGACTCCAAACTCAGAATTCTATTTCCTATTTAAATATGAAAGCAATCATAGTACTCTTTAGGTTGAGGAAAAGGGAGTCAGAAGTATTACCAAAGGAAAAATTCCTTGAAAGTCAAAGTTGGCAGAAGCCTTAAACACTTTCTGGTTCAACTCCTTTATTCCACAGAAGAGGAAACAGTTCATAGAGTGGAAACAGGTATTTAATGTTACACAATTTGTTAGGGACAGGGTTGAAATTCTTTCCCATACATCTTCACTTCTTACTCTCTTCACAGTTTTGACTTAAGGGAATCATTGCCTAATGTCTTTTATTATATACATCCTTGTGTAGATTATATATGCTGAAACCCAGTTCATATCACATGGTCTGAAAAAAATCATTCTATAAAACCTTATTCAAAAACTACTTTGTTTCTTTAACATCAGGACTGTCCTGAAAAATTCAGACCACGTATTCACTAAATAGATTATTATCAGGTCAAAGAGAATGTTTACAGAGGTGTCCCCATATTGAAAGCTCTCCATCTTGAGTTATAAATTGCACTCTAATTAATAATGCAATAGTCTGAGCCCCATCTGACATTACCAATGTGATTATAATCAAACCTGGATTTTGTACCTACCAACTTAGTCCAATAAAGATTTCAATTTTCCCCAAGCTTGCTGATATAATACATTTAATGTATTCTGTAATTGCATTCTTATTTTTATTTATTTTTATCATCACTATTTATTATATTTAGCTTTGGGTGCCACATTTTAGGGAGGACATTGAAAAACTGAAAGTCCTGAGGAAAGCCATTAGCATGGTCAAAGGTTTTGAATCTAGCTATATGAGATCAAGATCACTTGAAAAAGAAAAATAAACCAGGGATGTTTGTCTGAGAGAAGAAAAAGATTGAGGGAAGACATGGTAACTATTTCCTAGTATTTTCAGGGATATGAATTGTTCATGGTACTAGAACTAGAAATGACCTCAGAGATCATGTGTTCCAAACCCCTCATCTTACAAATTAGGAAACTGAGAATCCAAGAAAGTTAAGTGACTTGCCTAAGGTCACACAAATTGGAAGTGTCAAAAATGAAATTTTAACCCAGATTTTCTAATTACAGAGGGATTAGATATTATGTTCCTCATGGTACCCAATGTAAACTTGACCTCAAAATAAACTTCCTAACAATCAGTTATTCAGAAATAAAATAGATTTCAGACCTTCCTGGAAGTCTTCAAGGAAAGCCTGGATGACTATGTGTTAAGCTTATCATAAAGAAATTTCTGTTCAGATATCACACAGATAGCTTTGAATGACCCTCCAGCTATGAGGGCTGTGATTCTGTGATGTTCATGTGAATAGAAAAGAATATAAGAAAACAATATGAACTATTTCTCAGTAAATATTTTGTGGCAATTTGTGCAATTATCTTTCAGTGTATACCTTTACTTTTTTATTCAGAAATTTCTAGCTTTAGGAATATGAACTACATTCAGATATGTTATATTTTGGCTATTCTATTTCAAAATAATGCTTTGACTCCTTAGATTGTAATGCTCCTTCTGTTCCATTGAATTAAACTCTTCATTATACAAAATGCTCTTTCTATGGATACTTGCTTAGACCATAAGGTCTGATGCCCACCTTTAGTCTGATGACAATTAGTTACTACATAAGCCCAATGTCCATCTTTCTGTTTTTTGAGATTTATGGCAGAAAAAAAAAAACTATAACTGTTAGACATCATACTGGATCTAACAACTCCCAGTATATCTAGCATCCTTATATGTTATTTATAGAAATGGAATAAAATTAATCTTGAATCCAAAAATTGTGAAGATGCTAACACACACACACACACACACACACACACACACACACACACAGATACACACTGCATTCTTAATGTGAGGAGAGAAGATCCAAAGTCAAAAACCAGGGGTGTTACTGCCTTAAAGTCCCCATTCTCCAACTTTTCCCTCCCCTCTACACACTTCTCTATTCCTCAGAAACTACCATCCTCCACCAAATTACTCATATATCAATTTCCTTTCTATTGTTGTCATGCCTAAGTGCCCTGGCACAAATACCAATTAATCTATTTGTTACCCCATTAGCTATTCCCCCATCAGAGAGAGTGCTGGAAACAGTTGATCCTCAGTGCTGTGGACAGGAGCCCTCCCTTTCTCTCTCTTCTACTCACAGCTTGCAGCAAAATGATCTGACAACACCAGGAGAAGGGATGGAAGAGGTGTGCTATTCCTCAAACCTCCTATCATTGACAAGTCATAGAAGGCATCTTGTTTTCATGCTCCACTAGCTTCAACATTCAATTTAGGCACATCCCATCTGATAAAGGAGATCGATCTGCAGGCATAAGGCCATTCCCTTAGGTTGAAGTGACTCACAGACTTTCAGATAAAGGATTTCCATGCCAAATAACTTGGATGAATGAAGTAAAGCTTCATAGTCCCAAAATGAAAGAAAGGAGGGAAGTAAAAATGAAAGGAAAAAGAGAAAAAAGAAAGACAAAATGAAGGCAGAAGAAAAGAAAGAAAGAAAGAAAGAAAGAAAGAAAGAAAGACAGACAGAAAGGAAGGAAGGAAGGAAGGAAGGAAGGAAGGAAGGAAGGAAGGAAGGGAGAGAAGGGAAGGAGGGGAGGGGAGAGGAGAGGAGAGGAGAGGAGAGGGGAGGGGAGGGGAGAGGGGAGGGGAGGGGATTTGTGTGATCAGAAACACACATTTTGGAGCTGTATGCATTTTTTGTTAATAAAGATAGTGGACTTCCAGCCAAGATGGTGGAGAGAAGACAGGCACTGAGCTAAGGTCACTTAGTTCACCTCAGAAATAATATGCAAGAAACCTCTAAACCGAAATACTATCAACAAAACCCAGAAAGAGAAGCTGGAAAGAACATCATCTACCAAATTGAACTAGGGGTAGAGAGCAGAGAGTTAGTGGGGGCCATGGGAGCAGAGATTTGGGGATTCCCATCAGAGATAGTTGCAGAGTGCAGCTGGACATCAATGTGCTTAGCTCAGGGTCATGAGCTCCATACTTTCAACAGAGTCCTCTTCCCAGAACAAACATAGTAACATCCCCCCCCCCACACCACACCAGGGGTTGGTGTGGGCAGCAGAACTCCCTCAGATGCGTAAGAGAGATTAATATTCTTGTCCCAGGGCATAGCCCCTATTGTTCAAAGATAATTCAGATCCCACAGCCACCCTTCACCCCATCCAGGCCTAGGGAGAGGGCCCCAAATCAAGGCCACAGAAACTCCAGAGAAAGCAAGTAGCACCCCCTTGGCTGGCCCACTTGGAGTTACTAAGGCAAGTGAGCAAAGTTTCTAGGGATTTCAAAACCAAACTTCTGTGAGCCAGCCCCTCCCCAACACAAGATCCTAGGAAAAATGAAGAAAGGCCAGTGAAAAGGGGTGTCCATAGAAAACTACCTAGAAGGTAAAGACCCTGATTCAGAGAGTTCTAGAACTTCTTAGGAGAATATGAATTGGTATCCAACCCAGAAAGACTTCTTAAAAGAGATCAAGAAGGAGTTTTAAAAAATCAATTGCTAGGGAAAGCCAGTTAACCCTTTCAAAAAACCTAAAATTCAGTTGATATTTGCTCAGTTTTTAAAATCTGGTTTTATTTTTGTAGTTGTTTTCATAGATTTTTCTGAGTTAGACTGCCAAGGATTTTATATTGTCTGAAGTTATTTTGAATGGGATTTCTTTTTTTCTAGCTCTTGCTTCTGTATCTTGCTATTAATATATAGAAATGCAGAGGATTTATGATGGGGGTTTTTATATACTGCAAATTTACTAAAGTTGCTAATTGTTTCCAGTAGTTTTTAAATGATTTTTTAGGATTCTCTAGGTATAACTTCATGTCATCCACAAAGAGTGTGATTTTTATTTCTTCCTTCCCAATTCTAATTCCTTCAATTTCCTTCTCTTCTCTTATTGATGAAGGTAACATTTATAACATAATATTGAATAATAGTGGTGGTCACAGGCATCCTTGTTTCACCCCTGATCTCATTGGGAATGCCGCTAGCTTATCCCCATTGCATATAATGCTTGTTGATGGTTTCAGATACTGCTTATCATTCTAAGGAACAATCCATTTATTCCTATGCTTTCTTGTGTTTTTAGTGGGAATGGATGTTGTAATTCGTCAAAGGCTTTTTCAGCATCTATTGATATAAACATATGATTTCTGATAGGTATATTATTGATATAATTAATTAAACAAAGTTTTCCTAATATTGAACCAACCTTGCATTCCTGGGATAAATCCAACTTGGTCATAGTGTATTATCCTAGTGATAACTCACTGTAATTGCTTTGCTAAGATTTTATTTAAGACTTTTGCATCTATATTCATTAGGAAGAGAAGTCTATAATTTTCTTTCTCTGATTTGACTCCTCCTGGTTTAGGTATCAGCACCATATTGGTGTCATAGAAAGAGTTAGACAGAATTACATCCTCACCTAATTTGCTAAAGAGTTTATATAGAATTTGAACCAATTGTTCCTTAAATGTTTGTTAGAATTCACCTGTGAATCTGTCTGTCCCTGAGTTTAATAATAGCTTATTGAATTTCTTTTCCTAAGAGAGGGTGATTTAAATATTTAATTTTCTCCTCATTTAACCTGGGCAACTTATATTTTTGTAAATATTCATCCATTTCACTTAGATTATCAAATTTATTAGCATACAGTTGGACAAAATAATTCCTCATTGTTACTTTAATTTCCTCCTCGTTGGTGGTGGATTCACCTTTTTTAAAATTTATGATCCAGGTAATTTGGTTTTTTACTTTTTAAAAAAAAATCAAATTAACCATAGGTTTATGAATTTTATTGTTTTTCTTCATAAAACCAACTCTTGCTTTTATTTATTAATTTAATTCTATAGTTTCTTTTCTTTTGATTTTATTACTTTCTCCTTTAATTTTTAGAATTTCTAATTTAGTATTTTATTGGGAGTTTTCAATTTCTTCTTTAATTTTTTTAGTTGCATTGATTTCTTCTTTCTCCAATTTATTCATGTAAGCATTTAAAGATATAATATATACCCTGACAACTGCTTTCGTTGTATTCCATAAGTTTTGGCAAGTTGTCTTGTTATTATGAGTATCTAGATTGAAATCATTGATTCTTTCTATAATTTGCTGTTTCACCCATTCATGAATTTCCAATTCATTTTAGGAAATTCATTATGACATGTGATTTTTATTGCATTATGATCTGAGAAGGATGTGTTCACTATTTTGCCTTTCTGCAGTTGATTATTAGGTTTTTATGACCTAGTACATGGTCAACTTTTGAGTAAGTGCCATGTACTGTGGGCAAAAACCTATTCCTTTCTGTCTCTATATAACTTTCTCTAAAAATCTATCATGTCTAGGTTTTCTAATGTTCTATTTGCCTCCTTAATTTCCTTCTTCTCTATTTTATGGTGAGATTTATCTAAATCTGAGAGCAGGAGGTTGAGGTCTCTCACCAGTAGAGTTTTGCTCTTTATGTTATCTTGTAACTCGTTCAAGTTCTCTAAAAATTTGGATGCTATACCACTTGGTGCAAACATATTTAGTATTGAAATTGCTTCTTTGTCTATGGTTCCTTTTAAGAGGGTATAGTTTCCTTCCTTATTTCTTTTAATGAAATCTATTTCAGCAGCTTCTTTGTCTGAGATAAGGATTGCTACCCCTGCCTTTTTCACTTCAGCTGAAGCAAAATATATTCTGCTCCAACCTTTTATCTTTACTCTATATGTATCTCTCTTCTTCAAATGAGTTTCTTGTAAGCATAATATTGTAGGATTCTGGTTTTTAATTCACTCTGGTTTAGCTTGCATTTTATGGGAGAGTTCATCCCATTCACATACAAAGTTATAATTAATAACTTATTACCCTCCATATTACCTTCCCTCTGTCTGCATTCCCCCCCTTTTTTTAACTTTATCCAGATTCTCCAGTATTTTATTTCTGAATACCATCTCCTTCAATGTGTTTGCCTTCTTATATCCACCCCCTCTCCTATCTTGCTCTTTTTCCTTTGCCCCTTCTTCCTTCCCTTCCTTCTGTTAGTTCCCCTTCTCCTTCCCCCTCCCCCTTTCCCTTTTAACATTTGGAAGGTTAATAAGTTTATTAACTTAACTGAGTGTGTGTATGTTAATCCTTCTTTGAACTAAATCTGATGAGCAAAAGATTCAAGCAGTTTTCACTTCCTCCTTTCTTCCCCTCAATTTCAATAGGTCTTTTGTACTTCTTCATGTAATTTGATTTACCTCACTGAACCTCCTCTATCCTAATGTCTCTTTACTGTCCCCTCTTTCTAAGGAGGTATTGTTTTTAAATCATTCTGAGTCATAGACAAGTCATGCGTGTCCATTACTTCTGGATAAGTATGTTCTCAGGTATTATGGGCATCTTTCTCCCATGTAGGAACATAGCCAGTTTCATCCTATTGAGTAGCAAAATTTTGTTTTTCCCCTTTTTTTACCTTTTCATATGTGTCTTGACTCTCCTGTTTGAAGTCCAAATTTTCTATTTAGTTCTTGGCTTTTCAAGTTGGAAGTCTCCTATTTCATTAAATGTCCATCCTTTTCCCTGGAAAAGAAGGTTCAGTTTTTGCCAGATAATGAATTCTTGGCTGCATTCCAAGCTCCTTTGCTCTTTGAAATATCACATTCTAGGCCCTTCACTCCCTTAATGTTGCTGCAGTCAGTTCCTGTGTAATTCTTACTGTGACTCTTTGGTATCTAAATTGTTCCTTTCTGGCTACTTGCAGGATTTTCTCTTTTATCTGATAGTTCTGAAATTTGACTACAATATTCTTTGGTGATTTTATTTTCTGATCCCTTTCCAGAGGGGATTGATGTATTATTTTATTTTCCCCCATTCCATGATATCAGGGCAATTTTCCTTCAAAATATCCTGAAATATTGATCCAGGCTTTTTTTTATCCTCCATGTGTTCAGGAAGCCCAATGATTCTTACGCTGTCTTTTCTGGATCTATCCCCTAGGTCAGTAATTTGCAGATGAGGTTTTTTACATTTTATTCTATTTTTTCAATATTTTGGTTTTGTTTAACAGATTCTTGTTGTCTCATGAAGTCATTAGTTTCCATGGTTTCTATTATTTTTTTTAATTTAAGGCAATGGGATTAAGTGACTTGCCCAAGGTCACATAGCTAGGCAATTATTAAGTGTCTGGGGCCAACTTTGAACACAAGTCCTCCTGACTCCAGGGCTGGTGCTCTAACCATTTCGACACCTAACTGTCCCCCATTATTTTTTAAGAGAAGAATATTCTCATTTATCTTTTCCAAATCCTTTTTGAAGGAGTTTTCCATTTGCCTATTTGTGGTTTTGAGAGAATTATTTTCTTTTTTCATTTGTTCAATTGTGTTTTCCAAGGATTCTGTTTTCTTTTTCCAAGGTGTTAATTTGCTCTTGCAAGGTAATAATTTTCTCTTGGCTTTCTTTTCCCAATTTTCCCAATGATTTTTTTAGTTTTTTGGCAAGGCAAATGGGGTTAAGTGGCTTGCCCAAGGCCACACAGCTAGGTAATTATTAAGTATCTGAGACTGGATTTGAACCCAGGTACTCCTGACTCCAAGGCCGGTGCTTTATCCACTATGCCATCTAGCTGCCCTCCAGTTGATTTTTAAAATCCTTCCTGATCTCTTCTAAGAAGTCTTTCTGGGCTAGAGACTAATTCATATTCTCCTCAGAAGTTTTAGCTCTCTCTGAGTTAGGGTTTTTGATTTCGATGTGGTTTTTCAATGGACCCCCTTTTTCCACTAGCCTTTCTTCATTTTCTTAGGATCTTGTTTTGAGAGAGGTGCTGGTTCACAGACCCTTCATTTTGAAAACCCTAAAGGCTATGCTGACTTGGTTTAGTAACTCTTAGTGGGTCAGCCAGTACGGGATGATAGATGCTTTCTCTGAAGTGTCTGTGCCCTTGATTTGCTGACCATTCCCTAGCCTGGGGGGTGGGGTGTTGAGGAAGCAGCAGGGTCTGAATTTTCCTTGAACAATGTGGCCTGGGCCCTCAGCTATGTAGTTAATCTTATAATTTACTCAGTACTGAGACAGGTCTGCTGCCCACATCTGAGCCTGGGTTGTTAGTGTGTTTGCTCTGGGAATACTACCTTTCTCTCACAGGGATGTGTGTGTGTGTGGGGGGGCTCAACTGAAAACACAGGGACTCTGCTGACAATACGGGGCCCACAGCCCTGGTCTTCCAGGCCATCAGAGCTGATTGGGTTGATGTACAACTGTGCTAGAGCTCTCACTCCAATCTTACTGGAACTCTCCTGGCTGAATACAAAGCCAAAATCTTTCATGGCTGTTCTGAGTCTGCATCTCACCCCACCACCCCTGGGCTTTCTCTCTGCTCTCTGTCCATAGTTCACCCACATTGCCCTGAGACAGACCTTGTTGGCAGATGTTGTTCTTTGCTCTTTCTGAATTTTGTGGATATGAATTCTGTTAAAGAGTTTCATTTCATATTAGTTCTGAGGGAGAGCCAGAAAGACCTCAGCACAAGTGCCTGGCTTCTCTCCACCATTTTGGCCATAAGACTGCAACATTTATTTTTACAAGATTTGGAGTTTCAAAATTTTCTTCTTCTTCAGCCCTCCCCAAGACAACAAACAGTCAGATATAGTTATACATATATCATGTTAAGCATATTTCTAACTTAATCATTTTCTGAAAGAAGAATTAGAACAAAAGGGAAATAACACAAGAAAAAAATATTTATAATTATGCTTTGATCTATATTCAGATCCCATAGGTCCTTTTCTGCATATGAATAGTATTTTGCATTATGAATCTTTTGGAATTGTCTTAGATCATTGTAATGCTAAGAAAAACTAAATTTATCATAGTTGATCATCATCTAGTGTTGCTGTTACTGTGTACAAAGTTCTCCTGGTTTTTGTCACTGTACTCAGCATCATTTCATCAAGTTTTTCCAGGTTTTTCTGAAATATCTCTGCTTATCATTTCTTATAGCACAACAGCATTCCATTACATTCATATACCACAACTTCTTCAGCCTTTCCCAGTTGATGGACATCCCCTCAATTTCTAATTCTTTGTCCCTGCAAAAAAGAACTGCTACCTTTTATAGGTTTGGTTTGATGCTTTCCCTAAAGAAATGTTTTTATTGATTCTTTGCTCAGGGTAAGAATCCTTTTGCTTTATTTTAAATTTTACTATTATTTTATTTTTCCCAATTACATTTCAAGCCAAATTTTAGCATTCATTTTACAAGATTTTGAGTTTTGAATTTTTCCCCTCCATTCCCTCCCCTCTTTCAAAAAATGGTTTGATATAAATTATATATATATATATATATATATATACACATATATATGTGTATATATATATATATATATACACACACATATACACACACACATACATACTATCATGTAAAACATATTTCCCTATTAGTCATGGTTGTGAAAGAACAAACAGATCAACAGAAAAAAACAAGAAATAGACTAAATTTTAAAATGTACTTCAATCAGCATTCAGATTCCATTATTCTTGTGAATATCAATTTCCCTTGTGCATTCTTTATAATTATCTTGGATCATTGTGTTGCTGAGGAGAGCTGAGTCATTCATAGTTGATCATTACAAAATGTTACTGATACAGTGTACAATATTTTTGTGGTTCTGTTCATTTAATTTTATATCAGTTCATACAAAGTGCTCAGATTTTTCTGAATTCTACCTGTTAATCATTTTTATTGCACAATATCATATCATTACATTCAAATATGATGGTTTGTTTAGTCATTCCTTAATAGGTGAGTATCTTCTTATCTTCTTAATTCCCAACAGTTTGCCAGAATAAAAAGGGCTGCAATAAATATGATTACATGTATAGGTTCTTATCCATTTTTCTGATCTTTTTGGGATATAGACCTAGCAGTGTTATTGCTGAATCAAAGGGAATACACATTTTATAGCCTTTTGGTCAGTATTCCAGATTGTTCTCAGAATGGTTGGATGAGTTCACAATTCCATCAGCAGTATATTAGTGTCCCATTTTTTCCCACATTCTCACCAACATTTTTTCATTTTCTTTCTTTGCATGAGGAGGTACTTCAGTGTTCATTTTATTTGCATTTCTCTAATCAAAACTGATTTAGAACATTTCATATGCCTAAAGGAAGATTTGATTTCTTCATCTCAAAACTGCCCTACACATCCTTTACCATTTGTCAATCCATTGGAATGACTTGTATTATACAATTGATTTTGTTGTCTATAAATTTGAGAAATTAGACCATTATCAGACACACATGTGTTAATGATTGTTTCCCAGCTTTTTCTTAGCTTCATTGGATTTGTTGACATAAATGCTTTTATATTAAAATAATTGAAATTATCTTTTTTTTTATTTTTCAAAATGCTTTGCTTTCCCATAGAGCTGACAGATACGACAGCTCTCCTAAGTTGCCTCTTGTGTCATACTTATTGTCTAAATCACATACCCATTTTGAACTTATCTAAGATAGCTAGCTAGCTAGCTAGCTAGATATGATGTGAGATGTTGGACTAAAATTATTTTGTATTCTATAGTTATCCAGTTTTCCTAGCAGTTTTGTCAAATCCTTATCCCAGAAACTGGAGACTTTGGGTTTATTGACATTATAAATTAATCTGGTCATTGACTACTGTGCCTGGTACCCAATATATTCCACTGGTTGCCCACTCTTTCTTGTACAGTAATAGATAGTTTTGATAATTCCTTTATAATATAGTTTGAGATCTTGCATTGCTAGGACAAATTCCTTTGTATTTTATTCTTTGATTACCTTGATATTCTTGAGCTTTTCTTCTTCCAGATAATTTTACTAATTTTTTCTAGTTCTATCAAATAATTTTTTCACAGTTTGATAAATATGTTATTGGAAAATAAATTGGTTTAGGTAGAATTGTCATTTTATTATATTAACTAGGCTATCCATAAACATTTCATATTTTTCCAATTGTTTAGATCTAACTTTGTATGAAAAGAATTTATAATTGTGTTCACATAGGCCCTAGGTTTGTCTTGGCAGGTAGAATCTGAAATATTTTTTATTGTCTCTAGTCATTTTAAATGGAATTTTTCTTTCTGTCTCTTCCTGTTGGGTTTTGTCAGCGATATATAGAAATGCTAATGATTTGCGGGATTTATTTTATATCCTGAAACATTGCTAAAATTGTTAATTATTTCAAGTAGGTTTTTAGTTGATAATGTATGGTTCACTAAGTGTACTATCACATCATCTGCAAAAGTGATAGTTTTGTTTTCTCATTGCCTATTTTAAATCCTTAAATTTCTTTTTTCTTTTTTTTAATGTTAAAGCAAAGATTTCTAGAACAATATTGAATAACTGTGATGAGGGGCATCTCTGTTTCATCCTTGATCTTATTGGGAAAGCTTCTAGTTTATTCCCATTATAGATAATGCTTGTTGATGGTCTGAGATAGATATTATTTTTTATTATTGTAAGGAAAGCTTCATCTATTTCTATGCTCTCTACTAATTTCAATAAAAATTGAAATAGAAATATTTTGTCACAAGTTTTTCCAGCATCTATTGAGATAATTATATGATTGCTTATGGCTTTGTTACTTATATGCTTAACTATGTTGATATTTTTCCATATCTATATCTATATCTATATCTATATCTATATCTATATCTATATCTATATCTATATCTATCTATCTATCTATAATATATATATATAAAAGCATCCCTGAATTCCTGGTATAAATATACCAATATACCACAATGTATTATCCACCTGATAAATTGATGTAATCTCCTTGCTAAAATTATATTTTAAAATGTTGCATTCATTAAGGAAATTGGTCTATAATTTTCTTGCTTTGTTTTTGCTCTTCTTGGTTTAGATATCAGCCCAATATTTGTTATAGAAATGGCATTTGGTCAGACTCCTCTTGTGTTTTCAAATAGTTTATATATACAATTGGAAATAATTGTTCCTTAAATGTTTGATAGCATTCACTTACAAATCCATCTTGCTCTGCAAATTTATATTTTTTGTAAGTATTCATTCATTTAACTTGGATTTTCAGATTTATTGGCATATAGTTGGGCAAAATAAGTCCTATTATTGTTTTAAGTTCCTCTTCACGGGTAGTGATTTCACTTTAAAAATTTTTTTGATACTGATAATTCAATTTTTTAAATAAAATTAACCAAAGTTTTATCCATTTTATTTTTTCATAAAATTATCTCTTAATTTTATTAATTCAAGTTTTCTTATATTCAATTTTATTAATCTCTCCTTTGATTAATTTGGAATTTCTAATTTGATGGTAAATTGGAGATTTTTTAACTTGCTCTATCTCTAGCATTATTAGTTATAATTTCAATTCGTTGAGCTGTTCTTTCTCTGTTTTTTATGGAAACATTGAGATATATACATTTCTCCTAAGTATGCTTTGGGTGATTCCCAAAATTAAATTGTCTCAATATTGTTGTTCTCTATGATGTAATTATTGATTGTTTCTATGATTTGTTGTTTGATACACTTATTCTTTAGGATTAGATTATTTAATTTACAATTAATTTTAATTTATCTTTTCATGACCCTTTATTGCATATAATTTTTATTATATCATGATCTGAA
Source organism: Macrotis lagotis (assembly GCF_037893015.1). Lineage (NCBI taxonomy): Eukaryota > Metazoa > Chordata > Mammalia > Peramelemorphia > Peramelidae > Macrotis > Macrotis lagotis. The sequence continues at coordinate 142,345,299 of NC_133658.1, read as the reverse complement.
AATTATACATTTAATACTTCTGCCTTTCTGCATTTGATTGTAGGTTTTTTATGTTTTTATACATGTTCAATTTTTGTGTAGGTTCCTTGTACCATTGAACAAAAGGTATATTCTTTCCTATCCCTATTCATTTTTTCCAGAGGTCTATCATATCTAGCTTTTTAAAAATTCTATTCAATTCCTTAACTTTTTTCTTTATTTTGTGGTTAGATTTATCTAGCTCTGAGAAAAGGAGGTAGAGGTCCCCACCATTGCAGTTATGCTGTTAATTTCTTCCTGTGACTCACTTAGTTTTTCCATTAAGAATCTAGAAGCTATATCACCTGGAGCATATGTGTTCAGAATTGATATTACTTCAATGTCTATAGTTCCTTTTATGTAGATTCTTTATTTCTTATAGATTCATTTTTTGCTTTTAATTTGTTTAATACCAAGATTTCTATTCCTCTTTTATCTTTATTTCAGCTGAAACATAATATTTTTATTCTTCAGCCTTTTATCGTTACTCCATATGTATCTTTTTGCTTAAAATACGCTTCTTTTAAACACCATATTGGAGGATATAGATTTTTAATCTACTCTACTATGTACTTCCATTTTATGGGAGACTTGAACCCATTCACATTCACAGTGATGAATACTAACCATGTCCACTTCCTCCCTTCTTTCCTTCTATTGTAATACATCTTTTGTGTCTCTTCATATGCAATTTACCCTATCTTCTTTTAGTAAAATCCTTTTTTTCCGCCCCTTATTTCTTATATCATCAAATCAAAGTCAGATTATACTCACACCTTCTGTCTATATATAACACTTGTAACTTCTCTAATATACAGGTCTCAAGTTACAAGTATCATCTTCCTCTGTGGGGTTGAATAGAGTTTATCTTAACAAATAACATGTTTGATTTACCTTTCCTGTATAACTTTTTATGTTTCTCAAGAGTCTTGTCTTTAAAGAACAAATTTTATGTTCAGTTCAAGCTGAAAGTCCTTGACATCAGAAAAGTTTGAAAGTCCCCTATTTCACTACATTTCTCTCTTTTCCTCAGAAAGATTATGTGCAATTCTGCTAAGTAGTTGATCTTTGTTATACTCTAAGCTCTTTTGACTTCTAGAATAACATTCTCCAAAGTCCTTGATCTTTTAATTTAGAACTTGCTAAATCCTTTTTAATCCTGACTGTGATTCCTTGATATCTGCATTTTTTTGGTTGCCTGAAGTATTTTCTCCTTCATCTGATAATTTTGGAATTTCACTGCAATATTTCTTGGCGTTTTTGTCTTTTTTGCCTTTATTATTTATTTATTTATTTATTTATTTATTTTAATACATATGCACATGTATATTTTAAGCTATATGATTTTTCTCCACCCTCCTTTCCCACCCTCCTTCCTTCAACAATGAACAGTCAGGTTAGCATTTCATATACATATTTTTGATAAACATGTTTATAGATAAGTCATTTTTGGTATGAGGAATTAAGATTAAGGGAAAGAGATATATGGGAGATGATTTTTAGAAAGTATTCATCAGATTCTGAAAGGCAGTTTTTTTTATTTGGTTTCATTTTGTTTTTCTTCCACTGGATGGGGAACGTCCATAGCCAGTCTAATACGGTTATCCCAGCTCTCTGAATTGATGAGAGAAATTGTTTCCATTAAGAATGTTTTCCTAATATTGAACCATCCCTGGCTTAGAGTTTTCATTTTTGAAACTCATTCAGGAAGTGACTATAGATGCTTTCAAAGACTATTTTACCCTCTGGTTCTGGAATATCAGGGCAATTTTCCTTGACAATTTCTTGAAAGAACCTGTCCAAGCTCTTTCTTTGATAATGGCTATAAGGTACTGCAAAAATTGTTCAGTCATCCTATTTTCTAGTTCATTGTTTTTCAAATAAGATATTTTATATTTTCTTCTATTTTTTCATTTTTTTTTTTATTTTGTTTGACTGGCTCTCAATTTCTCATGGAGTCGATAACTTCTACTTGCCCAATTCTAATTTTTAAACAATTATTTTCTTCAGTTAGCTTTTGTACATCCTTTTTCATTTGGTCAATTCTACTTTTTTATGGAGTTGTTTTCTTCAGTGGATTTTTTTCCAATTTGATGGATTCTATTTTTTTTAGATTTTTCAAGGCAATGGGGTTAAGTGGCTTGCCCAAGGACACATGGCTAGGTAATTATTAGGTGTCTGAGGCTAGATTTGAACTCAGGTACTCCTGACTCTGAGGCCAGTGCTCTATCCACTGCACTACCTAGCCAGCCTGATGGATTCTATTTTTATGGAATTGTTTTCTATAGAAAATGTTTAACCTTCCTTTCCCAAGTTATTAACTTTCTTTTGAATAGCTCTCATTCTTTTCCCAATTCTTCTTTTCTTTTCTTATTATATTCAGAGAATCCCTGTTGAGGTCTTCCAAGAAGACTTTTTTGGGCTTGAGACCAATTCACATTTCTCCTTCAGAATTCACATGTAGGCATGTTTCTTCTTCTGAGTTTGTGTTTTGATATTTCTTGTCACCTTAGTAGCCCTCTGTTTGGGATTCTTTTCTGGTTTTTGCTCATTTTTAGTTTATTTTGTTACTTTTAAAGTTGAGCTCTGCTCCTGGGGCATAGGAAGCTCTGTGTCATTGTCTCAGGTGTAAGTTGCTTGCCCTCTGCATTGGGGTGGACTGACCTAGTCATGTCTGGTTTTTTTTTTTTGGTTATGGGGCTGATGAATTACCTTCTGTGATGGGACTGGAGGTCTCACAGATGGCCTGCTAAGCCAGGACAAAGGATCCTCAATTGTTGATCTGTGCCGTGGTTAAGAGTCTCCTGAGGCATTCCCAGATAACTTCTGCAACAGGCTCCACTCCCCTTTTACCCAGATGACCTTTCCTAAAGTCCTTCTGAGTTATCTTAAGATTGAAAATTGTTTCATTCATGTTTTATAGGTTCTGTCATCCAGCATCTATTTAGAGACTTGATTTGACTTTGTTTCTGAGGTAAACTGGAGAAAACTCATACACCTTCCTGGTTTTTCTCAGCCATATTGACTCTGTCTCCAATACAGGTCATTTTCATGGCATAAATAGGAAGCACTTTTTACAGAACTTCTATGTGCTTTCAGTAACATTGGACTGATCAGAAAATATCATTCATATTCAGAGAAGGAACTGTGGAGCTTAAATGAAGACCAAAGCTTACTATCTTCAATTTTTAAAAGTTGTCATATATTGTATCATTTTTTCTCTCTGTTTTTTAACTTCTATCTGGATTTGATTCTTCTTTCACAACATGATTGATGTGGATCTATGTTTAGCATGGTTGTACATGTGGGGTCTATATTGGATTTATTTCTTTTAGGGGGAAAAGAGAGGGAATGGAGGGAGGGAGAAGAACGTGAGGATCCAAACGTTGCAGGTAGGTGATTGATGGGAGAAACTACCATTGCAAGTGGTTGGAAAAACGAATTAATAAAATACTTAAAAAACAAGAAAAAAATGAACTCATCCCTTATAGATACTGCAGAAAGCTTTTAACATTAGTTTGTTCCTAGATCTTATGTAGCTCTTGCCAGAGTAAAGAAGAATATGGTTCTGGATGGCAGATGATAATTAGCCAACCTAGTAATATGCATCTTTCTAGAAACACTCTTCCTACGCATCTGAACTCTCTGAGCACATAAAGAGAACTGTACAATAAGAGTTATATTTGCTATGATTCTACACAGCAACAAGGAGTTCAGGTTTCTTCCATGGAAGAAATGATTGTATTTTCTTCTAAAGAAATATTTATGTTGATTTAGTAAACAAAGAGATAATAATTAGGTTCATTACCATCCACATATATATTTATGCATATGTGTATATATGTATATGTACATATGTGTAAATATGTATAAACATGCATATCTATAGAATATACTTTATATGCATTTGTAGATACTTTGTATTTCTAAATCTCTATCTATATCTATGTGTATATATATATATATATATATACATATATATACATATATATATGTATATTTATCCCTCACGTTAAAATGTGAACTTCGAGAAGTTAGGGAATACTTTTTTATTTTTATTTTTGTCTCCCCAACTGCGACAATAGAACCTTGTATATCATAGGTACTGAATAAATGTTAATATGAATTGAATCAAATCTTACTTTTTTCAACTTTAAAATAAGGATAAAACTCCTCCATAATCTATTTTTAGAATAGAAAGGATCAGGTCAAATAATTCATATAATGCCATTTTAAACTTCAAAGGTATATAAATATGTTTTAAAAGTATATTTAAATATATTTTTACTATTATTATATTCAATGTTTCCAATTGAATTCAAGATGTCCGTGATATTTCCATATCCTAAAGGTGACAAAATATTTGATAAAACTAAAAAGCTACAAGTCAGAAAGAAGAGCTTCATCTATAAAGGAAAAGAATCAATGAACACAACTGACCCTCTTTCTTCAGTCTCTCTCCCAGGGAGAGGGCAAGCAAAAGACATGTCATGCACCTGTTTCCCTAACAAAGCAAGGCCTGTCACTCATCAAAAGAAGGTCAAAGGTCTCAAAAATGACCAGGTCCTTTATCATTCATCATGGACCCTTGGAGTAAGCAAGGACATACAACAATAAATATCCACACAAAGGCAAATGCAGCACCAAGTACATTCATTAATACAACCTGGGGCAGAAAGAAATAAGACTATCTTAGTATACTAGCAACCTCTACAAGCCTATTACCATCTCCATGCTTGCCACCATTTAGATACAGTTGAATCCCATGGGAAAAGATTGCTGGCAGATAAAAATTATTCTCAGGTGAAGCTTGCTCTGAATGTAATTAAAACCATAGACAAGATCCAAAAGAATGTTGAGAAGCTATTCAATGAATATTCTTCTGTACCCTAAGTGAGCCAATAATCTTTGGCCTCGATTTAGTCACTGGCTAGCTAGAAAAGCATCATAATTGCATAGGTCTTTGGATATGAAATCAGAAAGTCCTGAACTCAAATTTTGCTTCAAGTATTTACTAGTTATTAAACCCTGAGTTTACTCACTCCAGGTTTCAAGGTTTGGTCTTGCTTTGTTTTGGTTTTATATTTGTTTTTCTTTTCTCTATGTAATAAGGATGATAATAGCAATGACCAAGGGTAAAGGGGCAGTACAATGGACAGAACACTAACATTGGAGTCAGGAGGATGAGAATTCAAAGCTAGTCTCAGACACTTGCTACTTACTAACTGTGTGACCTTGGGCAAGTCACATAATCCTGATTGTATCACATCCAGTGTTATCTTCAATTGTTCTGATTCAGATGACTCTGAAGGAGAAAGTGAGGCTAATGACTTAGCAGAATACCTCCTCACTCAAATCCAATTCATGTGCTTGGCCTGGCATCACTTCCCTTATATCATGATTTTCTTTGAGAATGAAGGACAAACATCAATAGCAATTACCTCACAGGATTATTGTATAGTATTTTGCAAACTTAAGATGCTTCATGAATGTGAGGTATTACTTTTAGCCAATCTGTTTCTTCCCACTTCTTCAGTGCCAACCAAGATAATACCATCACAAATTATATCATCCAGATCAGATCATCCTGCCAACATCAGACTCAAGGACACAGAAGGTTCCTAGACACAACCCTTTTCCAGGGTTACCTCTAGACTCAATCCCAGGGAAGGTCAGGGAGACTCTTGAGTGTCATTGGGAGATGATGGATAAATTAGAAACTGCTGGGAAAGCCATATGAAATAGGCATTGATCTGTACTATGAGGTGAGCTGCATGAAATTGTTTATAAATTGTCTGGATAATAGTAGGCACTGAAGCAGTAAACTAGACTCCTGTCCCTTCTCACTTACTGTATAGTTTTAATTGACTTCAAGCAGGATTTTTTCCCAAAGGCATAGGGCTTTCTCCTTTACTCTTCCTCCTTAGTCCATTCATTAATTATCTACAATGTACTGCAAAATGATCTGGAGAAAGGAATAGCAAACCTCTCCAATATCTTTGTCAAGAAACCCCAGATGGGGTCATGAAGTCAGACATGATTGAAATGACTTAACAACAACATGTACAAGGAACTGTGCTTTAAGTCTTATAATCCTCACAACACTCCTAGGAAAAGGTACCATTATTTAATTCCCCCAACAATCCTGAAAGGCGCCATTATTTTTTATAGATGAGGAAACTAAGGCAGATGAAAGTTAAATGACTTGCTCAGTCACATGGCTAATAAATGACTAAGGCCCAATTTGAACTCAGATTTTCCTGACTTCAGGCCCAGAGGTATTACCTGTGCCACTTAGCTGATTCAGGAGTCTGGAAGAGCTTTTAAAGTAAATATTAGTGACTCAGGCTTTAGCATACTTTAGAAAGTATTCTGGACAATGAACTAGAATATCAACATCCTAAAGAAATTAGGACATTGCTCCACCTGAAGATGGAAAAGTTCCTAAACAATATTTTACCTTGTAGAGTAGAGCATCCCCAAGGATGTTCACTTCACTTGGCTGATGTTAGGTGCTTTCTAAATTGACTGAGTGACTGCTGTATACATTTGATAAAAGTGACATCTAGTTTTATATGCATTTATGCCCATATTTTAAGAAGCTAAATTATGAAAAGAAATGTGGAAGAGCACATCAAACAAGCCTATATAGAGCAGTAAGAAAGAATGTATGGAGAAAATGAATGCAGGGGAAAGATGAGGAGAGGTTAGTAAATGGTGCCTAGGCAGTGTTTATAATATTTGCACTTTGACCCTTTTTTACTGTGTGATCATGCTAGTAATTGATGCCAGTTTGTCAGTCCAAAGTTATGACTTGTGCTCTTTCAGAACCCCTGTGCACACAACTAGCATAAGCAGTAACAAAGTCAGAGCTGCCAATCTGTTGCTTATCAGCTGCTGTAACTCCTCATTGCTTGTTACCTAGAAGAAGAGGTAGGATACTCAATGGAAGAAGTTAATCAGAGGGAAAAGAATATCTAGGCTCTATTCCCAGTTCTACCATTTACTGGATATGTGAATTTTAGAATGGATTAATGAGAGGTTCTTAACCTGGGAACCTGAACTTTAAGATAGAGAAGTAAGTTGATAAATAGAAAAATAACAGGATAGATAGATAGATAGATAGATAAATGGATGGATGGATAGACTGCATTACAATATAATTTTATTCATTAAAAACATTATTCTTTGGAGGAATTCTTCACCAAACTGTTAAAGTGGTCCATGATGCAAAAAAGATTTAAAATTCCTACATTAGATAATTTTTGAAATTCCCCTCTAAATTCTATGATTTTATTATTTCCTTCATGTCTGACCCACAATTTCCAAACTTCCTAATGTATTATCTAGCTTTCAGTTTACTACAAGTTAAATATGAGTCAAAAATGGGTCATGACAGCAAAGAAAGTCAAGATCATCCTAAACTGTTTTAATAGAAATTCTTTAGGAAAAAAAGGTGTCAAACACATAACTTCAGACCATATTCAGGAATATAATACTTCCAGTGCACTGAAACAGATTAATGTGTAACTAGGAAATATATACCAAAATAAACAAAAATACAGTAGAATAGAGATAATGTTATTGTGTGTGTTTTTTTAAGTGAACATAGTGAGCAGAAATCCTTAGGGACTGTCTTAGTGGCCCCCATTTCTATATGTGTTTGATATCACCATTGTAGAACAAATAAAAATATCAGTTGTATTCTCCTCTTTCTATTCATTCAAATCATTATCTGGAGCACTTTTCTGTTATGAATACCCCATTTGATGGATAGTGTTAACATATTAGAATCTTCCCAGAAAATAATTATAAGGAGGGCATTGAAATCCAGTCAAATTGAAGTCACTTAAAGTTCCAGGAATGCATCATTTGAAGAAGAGAAGGCAAAAGGGTACAGGGTCACTAACTTTAAATATATGAAAGATTGTCTTCAGAAGCAAAGCTTATTCACTAAATGAGGGCTGTCCAAAAGTAGATTAACACTAGAAGGACCAGGTGGAGCAATTTCTGCAAAAAAATTACAATTTTGTTTTAAAATAAACATTTTCATCTTTTATTTTCTTTGCCTTCTGAATTTAAAAAAAATTCAAGTTGCAAATTAATGCAATTTGGCCCTTCAAGGTATTCTCAAATTCTAGTTCTATGTAACAGGCAAGTATTATGAATTTCTGAGATCTTCAAAAAAATTATTTCCCCCTCTACCACTGGCAAGCTAGGTGGCACTGTGGATATTGATTGGCCTGAAATTGGGAAGACATATCTTTCTGAATTCAAATCTGTTCTCATACTTAGTAATTATGTGACTCTGGATAAGTCACTTAACCTTGTTTGCCTCAGTGTCTGCATTTGTAAAATGAGTTGGAGAAGAAAAATGACAAACAATTCCAGTATCTTTGCAAAGAAAATGGAGTCATAAAGAGTCAGACAACTGAAAAATGACTGAATACCCTTCCAAACTCATATTCTAATGAATGGTAGCTCTTTTGAGAAAGGGGTCATTTGTCAAAACAAGAGTTAAAAGATTCAATCCAGACCTTCCTTTAGAAGCTTCAGCATTTGTAGCAGTAAAAACAACCATCTCCAGAGGAAAAAAAGCTGAGCTAAAAAATAAATTTCTATGTATAGTTAAGTGACTTGTCCAAGGTCACATAGATAGGCAATTATTAAGTATCTGAGACCAGATTTGAACTCAAGTTCTCCTGACTCCAGGTGCTCTATCCATTGTGCCACCTAGCTGACCCTCCAACATAGCTTTTGGAAAAACTCTGCTAAATGATAATTATAAAATATCTTAGGAATAAGTTGATTCATAACACAAAGTTTTCACACCATTAGTATATGGTATAATTAATTGTCCATTCTATGAGGGTGGAACCAGTACTCCAGCTCCTCAAAGGAGTTATTAACTCTTCCATATCACTGATCTTACCATGAGTTTGGAAGTAATATTGATTTCTCTTTGAAATGTTATTCTTGTCACTACTCATCCCTCTCAACTCACATCACACCACCCTTGCTTAATCTGTTATGTCTCATGGAGAAGTAGTCTTGGTGAAATAGCTCAGCAAGAAGATGCATCAAGCTCAGTGATTTTCTTCATTCCTTCAAAACAATAGGGCTAACACAAATTATTTGTGTGATCCAAGGCATATAACATATTAAACTTTTGTGATCTTCAGTTTTCTCATCTGAAAAATAAGAAGGCTGGAGTAAATGATCTCTAAGTTTCCTTCTAGATCTAAATCTGTGATACATTGATTAGAGTGAAATGGCCCTTCCTCTTCCTTTTCATATGTTGAAATCCTGAGCAGCTTTTAAAATCCAATTTTAAAGCCATATTTTCTCCATTTAGTTTCTCAGTTAATAAAAAAAAAAGCTTTCCTCATATTGCTCCCACAAAAAGAAGGAAGGAAGGAAGGAAGGAAGGAAGGAAGGAAGGAAGGAAGGAAGGAAGGAAGGAAGGAAGGGAGGGAGGGAGGGAGGGAGGGAGGGGGGGGGGAAAGAAGGAAGGAGGGAGGGAGGGAGGGAGGGAGGGAGAAAAAAAGAGAAGGAAAAGAGAAGGGAAGGAAAACAAGGAGGAAGATACCAGTTGAAAATGATGAACCCATTGCTAAATAGGTATCCTATTGCCTGAGATTTTCAAGAAATCCATTTTCCCCTCTCAAAGGAATCATTTTCAGCACATCATCTTGAAAAATCTAGTGAGCATCATTGTAAGATGTGTCTTAGGGATAAGCTGATTCCTAACACAATAGTTTTGCTCCATTAGAATAGGCTATAATTAAAAAACTCCCTGATTCTTCCAATTAGTAACAACCTCCTTCTTTGGATTTAATATAATTCTCATAAATTATTGTATGTTATAGTGATCTGTTAATATTTTATCTATTACAAAACTTATTCCAACACCAAGCCCACAGTGGGTACTTCATAAGTATGTGTAATTTGAATAAATGATTAGACAGTACACAAGATATGATTAAAGATGAGAGTTTTCCCTAATCTAGGATTGCCCATTGTCACTGGCTATTTCAGGTATTGGTCCTGCCTTTGTTTCTGTTTCCCAGCCAGATATTGTTTTTAGCACATTGTTCCCTCTGGTGGAGTAACTTGGAAATTCATCATTTATGTGTCTTATTGAGAGCCACACACACTGTCATAAAAAAGTCTTCACAACTTTGTATAAAAATGCAAAGAACAAAGTTGCTATTCTATACCACATCAAACTGGTAGATAGAGACATTATTCAAATGTGCTCAGGGCGATGGCTGTAAATGTACTTGCTGGCTGACAGAAACTAATCATATGCCATAAAATATGCTCTAAACTAACTCAGTAGGTATAGTACCTGTTCTGTTAGACCCTTCCCTTTAGACACCTGCCTTTTTCTATAAGCAATAGAGTAACATTTTTTTAGGGATCCATTTTAGCAAAGGGCCTAGCATTTGTAATGAATAGGTCCTTCCTTCCTTTCTTCCTTTTTTTCTTTCCATCCCTCTCTCTCTTTTCCTTCCTCCCTTTTCCTTCCTTCTCTTTCCTTCCTTCCTTTCCTTCTTTCTTTTTTCCTTTTTTCTTCCTTCCTTTACTCCTTTTCTTCTTTTTTTCACCCTCCATTTCTTCTTCACATTTTCTTTCCTTCCATCACTCCTTGCGTCCATTTTTCCTCCTTTTATTTCTTTTTTTATTCTCCCCTTATCTCCCTCCATGCCTTCCTTTTTTCTTCCTTCTTTTTTCTTTTCCTTCTCCTTCCTTTTCTCCTTCTGTTCTTATTTCTTTCTTTTCTTCATTGCTCATTAATTAAGCTTTTATTATGTAAAAGTGCTAAATACTACAGCATACTCAAAGATAAATATAAAATGGATACCTATCAAAAGGCTTATATTGAAACAGAGAGAGGTGCAGGGGATAGAGAATAAGAATTTTTCTGGTATCTGTTTCCTTTTATGTAAAATTAAAGGGTTGTATTAGATGATCTCTTAGGTCTCTTCGAGCTCCAAAATCTATTTTAGGAAGGGACACAAATAAGTATAGAAGAAATCAGACTCTGGTAAACATCAAAGGAAAATATAAAAATAAAAAGTAAGGAGAGAAGTATGGTGAAAGGTGGAGGAGAGGGAAAGTGGCATCAGAGGGTATGGGTTCAAGTCCTGGTTGTTCCACTTACTACCCAGAAAGTAAGTGGCACAGTGGATAGAGCACTAGATGTGAAATCATTATGAGCTGAGTTCAAATCAATCTTACTCTGATCCTGAGCATCACAACTTCTCTCTTCCTGTTTCCTCCTTTGTAAGCTAAGGATGATAATAATAGTATATACCTCCCAGAATTGTTGTACATCAAATGTGGTAAATATGTAAATCACTCTGTCACAACCTTAAAACACTTTGAAGGCTGCCTATTATAATTACCTCTTTTAGTCTGGACAAAGCACTTCAACTGAGTTTCAGTTTCCTCTGTTTTCCTCAAAAGATATAATTATTCACACCACCTCTACCTAATAAGATTGCTTTGAAGACCTTAGATGTGAAATTTTGAACTGCTCTCCACAAATATTAGAGTTATTGTTCTTGACTCCAAAATACAATGTTCATAGTTCTCATTTTCAGTTGAGAAGTCTCTCCTAACACTCAGGGCTTTGAGCACAGGGTATGGGAACAGTATTTATGCCAATACAAAAGTTAAAAGATTAAATCCAGACCTTCCTTTAGAAGCTTCAGCATTTGCAGCAGTAAAAACAACTATCTCCAGAGGAAAAAAGCTGAGCTAAAAAATAAATTTCTATCTATAGTCACATCCACATCCCTGTATCAGTCTGCATCCCCATTTAGACACACACAAAGAGTCACAGAATCATATGGAGAAGGCTAAAGAGAGACGGATGTGGGTAGAAAAAAATAGAAAGATGAATTTAAATAGGAATTCATTGTAGACTTTGATATAAGCATAAGAAATGATAACTGCTCTTTATTTAGCATTTATTCCAACTTCTAAAAGCACTTACATATCCACCTTATTGATAAATATCCACCTACCCCCCAGCATAGGTTAGACTTTGATACTTAATCAATCAGCCCAAAATACAACTTGCTCATGTCATCTGGTTCTATGTCCAGGCTCACCAATGGATCCTTTACAAAGAATCTACCTAACATGTTCAAGGCCAATCTTTTTTGCCATTCCATATTTCATGCTTAACAGAGAAGCATTCATGTGTTGCTCTTGGCTTTCACTACAAAACTGTCCCCTTTATTTTCTGATTGTAATTTCCTCAATGGTTTTAATTATATCACTTTTACAAATATTGCCATTGAAAATAGGTTCTAGTCTACTTATGTTTAACATGGGGCAATCAGGTAGTGCAGTGGATATATTTGACATAAAAAAATGCTGAATTCAAATCCTGCCTCAGACACTCTGTAATCCTGGGCATGTCGTTTAACTTCATCCTCAGATTTTTCATCTGTATCATGAGGTGAAGTGGATTTAATGGTCTTGAAGGCCTATTTCAACTCAAACATATGGTTCTATGTCAAATTTCTTCATTGCCATGGTTTCTATGTGCCATTAGCAAACTAGATGGACTCCAAAGTGTTAATGTCCCCTTTCAAAATGTGATTCTAAGAAAAAACTATAAAACTTCAAATGCGATCTAATCAGGGCATTGTATAATGAGTTTATCTTCTCTCTTGCCTTGTAAACTATAGTTCATTTGAAGTGAACTAAGACCAATTACCTCTTTTTATTGCCATATCAATTCATATTAAGCTTCTATTATATTAAATCTCCCATTTCCTATGTGTTTATATCCATTCTTGTTCTCTGTACTTAGAGAGTCAAGCTCTCATCACTTCTTTCCTGTACTATCAAAATATCATTGTGCTAACAGCAGACCTTTTGTGAGATGCTAGGTTATTTACTTCACTTCCTTTCACAACTCTTTTACTGTGGCCAAATCACTAGAGATTTTTACATGGGGGGGAACATGATCATATCAAAAAATTAGGAAAATCACTTTGGCATATATATATATATATATATATATATATATATATATATATGTACATTATATATACATTGTGAATTGAAGAGGAGAGGAAGATGAATCAAGGAACATAATGCCAAGTGATGAAATCTTAACCTAGGGAGATGAGTATATGAGTAAAGAGAACAAAAATGGTTGTCAGCTTTGTTGTGGAGACAAAAACAAGATTTAGCCTCTGATTGAACATGTAGAGTGAGAGGGAATGAGGGGTCAAAGATTAGTCTAATCATAAACCTAAGTAATTGAATGTTTAGAAAAGAGAAAGAAATAAGTAATTTTGGAAGGAGTGGGTTAGTGGAGAAGACACTGAATTAAGTTGTTTGTTGAGTTTGAGATGACCATGAGCCAAATAGGTCAAAATGTTTAAATGGATATTAGTGATGCAAGTCTAGCACTTAAGAGAGAGGCATATTTGGATATGTATTTAGATCTCAGAGGAAATTGTATGGAGATGATAAATCCATGGAAATTAAGTAGTTAGTAAGAAAGAGAGGTAAATATAGAGAAGAGTGCTCAAAACATAGCCTTGATTTAGTTAGGATGATGATCCAGGAAAGAAGATAGTCGAGGAGTAGTTAAACAGGGAGGAGTATAATCAAAAAAGAACAGTGTCACAAAAACCCTAAAAAAAGATTATTGTAGAGGATAGTGATCAAAAATATTAAATGCCACAGAAAGGTCAAGAAGGATGAGGATAAATAAAAGGCCATTGAATTTGGAGAAAATAATTTCAGTTGAAAGCCACCATCCAAAGGAATAAGAAGTGAAGTAATAGGAGATAAAGTGGAGAAAATTAGATCATGAAAGAATTTGATGTTTTCCTGAAATTCAATTAAATTATGTTTTGGATATTTCCTCATGTCTTCATCTTGCCATAGCAAAAGTGGTTAGTTGGACATAATTTGTTGATAATGAGCACATGCAACTTTTAAGTTAATATCATTCTAATCTTCATATTTACAGTTCATATAATAAATTTGTATCAAATTGATTAGATTATACCTAGAATGGAGTACTGGAGACTTTGCTGGAGGATGCTGACTTCCATTTAGGGCAACCTTACTTACTACCCATTAGTATACCATTCCTTCCTGGGAGAGTGTGCTCCCTCCCTTTAAGATCTATTATTCCCATGTCTCTTAATGTTCCATGCTTTCTAGTGAAATTATACTCTGGGTCACCACCAGGTTTTTATCATAATCATTAATTTCCAAGCCAGAACTTGCTTTTCCTATCCTTTAGCTGAGAGGCAATAAGAAGGGCTTTCTGAAGGCATGGACTGCTCCCTGCTTTCTCAGTGCAATTTAACCACTGGTTGAATTGTCTATTATATTTGTACCCCTTTTACATGCTACCCATAGTTACTCAAGTGACTTTTTTCCAAGCATAAGAATTCATAACTAAAGGATTGAAGATTGTTCTAGGAATTGATAGTAATTTTATCGATTACAACTAAGTTGGAGACATATTGCTGGTAAGAGTTTCTCATACTGGAAGTTCACATTTCTGATGAAATCACAGGTCCTTCATATATTTACAAAATAATAGTTAGATGACTAATCTCATAGAATTTTTGTAACCTATTTGAAACTTTTATTTAATAATTTAATGATATGTCTAGATGGATATTAGTGATGCAAGTCTAGCACTTAAGAGAGAGGCATTACAATATTGTAATTTTGAGAGGCAAAATTACAATATAATAAAAATTTAATAATTGAAGCTCTCACTATATTATTTTTGAAATATACAACACATACTAATGCATGCTTAAACACATATTTAGAGAGGGGAGAAGAGAGATAAAGATCAAAATATTCTGTCCACCAACCAATGAGATAGCAAACTAAGATAGGGAACATCTAAGGAAAGAGGGACTTCTTTCTATCTGCCTTTACATATCTATTAATGGATCAAACCTATTATATCATGTCACTGCATAAAGATCAAGTTCTGGAAAGATGGCGCACAGATGATAGAAATTACACTGAGCATTTCTACTTCCACTGTAAAGAACAGAGTCTTTTTTATAGATATTGCCAATCATTGGTTTCCTTTAGAATCACAGAATGTTAAAATATAAAGGAATTACAGGTACCATGTAGCACTAGAGTACCAGATGTGATGTCAGGAAGATTTATCTTCTTGAGTTCAAATATGCCTTAGACACTTGCTAATTGTATGATCCTAGGCATGTCACTTAACTCTGTTTGCTTTAGTTTTTTTTTTCATCTGAAAAATGAACTGGAAAAGGAAAGATCAAACCACTCCAGGGAAGCAGTTTGTCAAGAAAATCTCAGATGTGATTTCGAGGAGTAATAAAACATAAACAATTAAACTACAATATATAAATAGGTGCATATATGCATACAAATATATATATATTTATATCTACTAACTATATATATGTTGTACCTATACACAAATATGCATAGTGCATATGCATCCTGAACATACTTATAATTTCTCATTATTCCACATTGAAAAATGATTCATATAGCCTGTCCTCTCTGATCCTTGCATGTTTCTTACAGGAATCTTCAAGTCAACACTCCCTATCTTTACCCGTATTGTGAATAAGAAATAGAATCACTGAAACTTTTGTTAGTTTTATTTTTGTTTTTATTTTAAAGCAATGTTGACTCAAGAACATTCTTAAATATCTGAGAATGGCAAGAATAAAATACCTAATTCTTCAAACCCTGGTGGCAGAGCACAAATTCATTGAACATATAGCCTTTTGGCAGATTGGGTTGTCTTTAAACTCAGTCTAGCTAATTTCATAAAGATATATGACCTTAGCTTTGGTCATCAAGGGAGTAATTTAATTTTAGTCCTCAAAATAAGATCTGAAGAACCCATTGCTGAGATATAATCCATGTCAGGGGACAAAATCAAATATTGAACATGTATGGAAGAGTGAAGTATTGAATTAAAAATAACTCCCCTTTCTATAGTGCTTTAAGTTTCAAAAAATGGTTTCCTTACAAAAATTCTATGGGATTAGTCATCTAAGTGTTATTTTGTGAATGTATGAAGGACCTGTGATTTCATCAGAAATGTGAACTTTCAGTATGAGAACCTCTTACCATCAATGCAGGTCTCCAACTTAGCTATAATATAATCAAAAAGAGTTTCCCTGAGCACTGACAATTTAAGTGACTTGTCTCATAATCGCATTGTTTATATGTGTCAGAAGAGATACTTGAATCTATGTCTTCCAAATTCCAAGCTCAATATTGATCCACTTTTCCATGCTATTTCTGAAACCACTATTATCCCTGTAGTAAAAACAAAATGAAGAGGTTATGTGGTGGGTGGATAGAGAGAAGGCTTCCAAGTCAGGAAGACCTAGGCTAAAATTTCACTTTGTACATTTATTGATTGTGTGAATCTGGACAAGTTATGTAGCGTTTCAGGACACCAGGCAACTCTTCAAGACTATATGCTGCAGAGCCAGTGCCATTACTCATTGGTAGAGGGGAATTTTCTCATTTGGAATTCACTATGAAAACAAAATTACAAGTCTGACCTAAAAATGATGGAGGTAAGGAAAGAGACTCTTAGAGAGGCTAAGTGATTCATCTGTAGCAGCCCAGCTTGAGAATATCAGACCTAGGACTCAAATCTGGTTCTCCTACTAAGAATTCAAGCAAATTTTCCACTATACAAAAATAATTGACCTAAAGCAGCACCTGGGTCAGAAGAAGCTAACACAATGAGGTTGTTGGACAGAAAGTCTTATGTGATTAATCTTTGGCTACAAGCATAACTGAGAGAACTTGAATCTATCCTGGAAAAGAGAACTAAATTTGAATAAAATATGCTGTCTTTTCCACATCCTTTCAAGTTTCTCACTTCGGACCATTGCAGTCAATATTTCAGTCAATGGAGAGAAATGCAGCAGAATTGATTATATGATTGGTTGGACTGTTTCTCCCCTGGGTTTTTCTTTTAAGATTGAATTTCACTATTTCTGGGGAAGAGAAAAAAATGATCCTGATTTTTGTGTACATGAAATCACTGCTCAAAAAGAAATAACGGCTTTGTTCTGCTATTGAAAATACCTGAAGGAGTCTATGCCTCTCCATCTTGGTTTGTTCTGTCATCCATCATCTCCTACTATAAGCTTGGGGAAAGGATAAGATTTCTGCCTTTTGGAACCAAACACTCTCCTTCCCATCTAGGAACAAGGAAAATACATTAAGCTTGAGGAAAGATTAGAAGAAGATTATAAAAGAACATTGGAAATGCATGTATCTAATTTTTTTATCTGTATCTACATACCTAATTATGTATATATACCTGCAGTGTGAAGGACTCACCTAGGGCAAACACTCACAAAAAGTAATGTAGGGATTCTGAAGGTCTCTCTTAAGAAGTTTGGAATTGATTTGAAGAATAGGAGACACTGGCACAGGGTTCCCAGTATGGAGTGTCCTCTTCAGAGAGGCATGCTGTAGGAGCAAGGTAGAATTGAAGCAGCACAAAGGAAATACGACATGCATAAATTTAGAGTAACTAAGCAGGTGTTCAGATAGATTATTTGTGCCCAAACTGAAGTATAGCATTCTGAGATCTTATTGATCTGATTAACCACAGTCATACACACTGTAACTTGTCTCTAACATAGAGATGTCATTTTGATCTTCAGTAAAAAAGGACAAGAAGCAACTAATTCATGCCTAAACATGCAAATACGTATAAAGTTATTTATTGAGTTAAGTGGGGACTTGATTTCTGATTTCTTTGTTATAAGGTACTCCCAGAAGACCAAGTTCTCTTTACCAATGTAGGTCACTCCCTTCTCTGAAATCTTATTGTCTTAGAAATTTGTCTAGAAAACTGGATTTCAGTCCCAGAAAAAGTATGTATCAGAGGAATGAAATTAGTCAGTCTCTGAGATTTACCCCCTACTCACCATAAGATCTAAATACTTACACATACATGTATACATATATGACACTTTATATTATATATTTTATGTGTATATATATATATATAGTGCAAGTATGTCTGAGTGAAAAGAAATTATAGCTTAGAATTAGAAAAATAGTTTTAATATTGTACCAATATTTGAGGGGTGAGTGGTAGTTGCATGGCAAGTTAGAGATTTTAATGAACTATAAACTCAAAACCAGTAAAAAGTTTAACATAAAATTTAGACACTGGTTCAGCAGTTTGCTCCATCAATGAAAATTTTGTTGACTTGTCACTGGGGACCTGATTTTCTCATTGATTATATTTCCCAAATGATTGAAATCAAAGAATATGAGTCCTGAAAGTAATTTCCCAAGAATCTGTGCTGGCTGATACACAGGCATAACAGGATGTATATGTTTTGAAGAGGAAGGAAAAGAATGAACATTTATTAAGCATCTACTATGTGCCAGACACTATGGTAAGTATTTTATAAATAATA
This sequence comes from Macrotis lagotis, assembly GCF_037893015.1. Lineage (NCBI taxonomy): Eukaryota > Metazoa > Chordata > Mammalia > Peramelemorphia > Peramelidae > Macrotis > Macrotis lagotis. The sequence goes on along the minus strand of NC_133658.1, from coordinate 142,326,814 downwards.
TCTTATTTTATCCTCACAACAACACTGGAAGATAGGTGCTATTGTTATCCAGTTTTATAGCTGAGGAAACTAAAGTCATCAGAGGTTAAATGATTTCTTCAGGATCACACAACTAGTAAGTTCTGAGGTCAGCTTTTAATCCTAGATTCTACTCACAGCATGATCCACTATGTCATGTAGTTGCCTATAAGAATTAGAAAGACTGAGAAAAACAGAGAGAGAATTGGAGAAGATCACCATCATGGGCCCCTCTAGGTCAAGGAAAGAGTGCAGAGTGGTTATTTATGTACACATTTGTTTCAAGAAAATGTGATCTAAATCTTGACATAGGCAGAGGGGAAAGAAAACTTCTGTTCAACCAAGTTCAAGAGTGAGCAACTGGGGTGGCTAGGTGTTACAGTAGATAGAGCACCAGCCCTGGAGTCAGGGGTACATGAGTTCAAATCTGGCCTCAGACACTTTAATAATTACCTAGCTGTGTGGCCTTGGCCAAGCCACTTAACCCCATTGCCTTGCAAAAAAACTTTTAAAAAAGCAAGCAACTTAGAAAGCCAAATGGGATGATAAGGGAAGTTTCTCTAATAATTTTAGCTACAGAGAGAATTCTCAGTTTCTAGTTGGTGTACACTTCCCCTACTCTTGCCTATGCCCAGTGGGAGTTTGGAGGTCTGAATTAAGTAAGGAAACTTGTGATTCTATAATTTATAGAGAGTCAAATTAAAATAAGACTCTTCCCTAGAAAAGAGTTAGAAGAAGGGTGTGGAATTGGAATGATTACAATTTTTGAGATACTAATATCAATTGCTCATATTTTATTAGCTTTCTTTTAGTCCCATTATCCTTCTGCTAAAGATACTTGCTCATAGATTATTTAAATAATAGTGACACTTGGTTGACACAAAATTCTTGGAAGAAAAGGAAGGGATATGACCAAAAAGTAGAGGATAAGGGCAAAAAATTGCCAAGTTAATTTTCCTCATTCATACTTCTAGAGGAGTTTGTAGGATTTAACCTAAAATGTGTGTATATCTACTTTCCGTGGTGCTGACTGCTTTCAAACCTACCAAAGTTGCTATTTGTTCTTCAGACATTGCAGTTATGTCTGACTCTTTGTGACACCGTTTGAACTTTCTTGGCAAAGGTACTAAAGTAACTTGCCATTCCTTTCTCCAGCTTATCCTATAAATCAATAAACAGGAAAGCAATGCTAAGTGACTTGCTGAGGGGTCACAGAGCTAGTAAGTGTCTGAGGCCAAATTTGAACTCAGGAAGATGAGTCTTCCTGATCAATTTCTGCACTCTATCTACTTCATCACCTAGCTGCCCTGCCATATACTCCATTCCAGAAGTACAATATTAAGAATGAAGATAATGATAGTCCAACTGTTCTCTAACCTGACCAGGCTAGGTTTTTACTCTTGAGTTTAGTTCAGAGCAAAATATTTAGGAAGGATATTGGCAAGCTGGAACACATTTGAAGATAATGAAAGAGCAGAAGTCACACAATATAAGTAAAGGTTGAAGAAACAATGTTTCTTTAATCGGGGGGGGGGGATTTAGGGACTAAAAGTACTTGAAGAGTTATCATATGAAAGGGAATTTTAGGCTTATTCTGCCTAACAGCAGAATACAAAATTAGGAGCATTGGGAAGAAAGTATAGAGAGATCATTTTTATTTTGATGTAAGGAAAACTAATAATTGTCTAGCTTCCAGTGAACTCCCCATTCATGAAGAGTCTCCAAGAAGTAGTTGGATTATCATTTGTTAAGGATCTAATGGAAGAGTGCAAATTAGACTAAGGATGCAGTGTGGTATAACAGATAGAATACTTGGCCCTTAGGCAGAGGACCTAGGATCAAAGAAATAGTTTGACCTTTAGCAAGTAATTTTACCACTCTGTGCCTAATTTTCTTTACCCATGAATGTGTTAAGCAGACAATATTTCTTCAAAGCTCCTTTCTAGATCTATATCATATAATCTTATTATCTCTGTAGTTATTTTTACTTCCAAGATTCTACACAAATAGTGGGTCTACTATTGGGGAAAAGTGAAATAAAGATATAACTTTATAATCATATAACTGCTATTCTATATTTGATATAACAGCTATCTTATAATAGTTAATCTTTATATAATAATTTAAAATTTAGAATACATTTTCTTCTTAACAAATCTATGAGAATGAGGGTTGAGAGAAGTCATTTAGATAACTATGTCAATGATTAAAATGTGAGATAGGGTAGAAGGAAAAAAAGACAAGTTTGAGAATTAGATGGTCTGTGTTTAATTCCTGGTACTGCTTTTAAATATCTATGGGGCTTAAGTTGAATCATCCTCTCAATGCTTCCATTTCCTCACCTGCAAAATTAGCAACTTAGCCTAAATAATGGATTATGAACTCTTCCAAGTCTAAATCTATTTTTCAAAAGAACTGAATAAACTATTCAACTCTCAACTTGTCAGGACTTGTATTGGAATAGTCTAAGTCCTATGATCTAAATGTGATTTTTGTCTTCTCACAAAAAAGTTTGGACAAAACTATTATTAAGATACTTTGATAACACTGCATTCCCTATATCAAAAATATCTTATTTAGGCCTACTCATTTGCATTAATTGCATTTCTCAGCATGGTTGCCTGAGTACTTAGAAAGCGAATAAATTGACAAATGACCCATTGTTCTAATTTAATTAAATGTAGAGCTATGGTTCTAGTACATCAAAACTTCCTAATTTGAAACACTCATATTGTGGCTCTTTGAGATGAACCTTAGTTTGTACTTGGTTAGACAGAGGCCATCCCTAAAGCAAGCCTGACAAATTTTCTGTTTTCAGCTTTTAAGAATTTATTTTATCTCCTGTCTATCATCCCTGGAGGAAAAAGCAAAAAATATTATAATAAACATATAGTACACCAGAATCAAAAATTAAATTGTCCATGTACAAAAATGTGTGTCCCTTGTTATACGTTGATCCATTACCTCTCTATTGTGCTATGGAAAAAAGCTACAGTTCCATCCCTCACAAAGTTTGCAATGCAACAGGGGCCATATGACATGTATATCAATATTGTGATATGAGGATATGTAATGCATTAAAGATCCAAAATAGAATAAGAAAATATTCAAGGAAGGAATAATTATCACTTTCAACTAGGAAGGCTTCATAGTGGCTTTATGGACTAGGTAGCACTTGAGATGGGTATAGAAAGATGGGAAGATTTTCACCAAGAGAAGTAATTTGTTGTTCCTGCATGGAAAATAGCCTCCACAAATGTCTAGAAGAAGGCAACATGAGATTAAAAAAGAACAAGTAATCCAGTTTGAATGAAATATCGTGTGTGAAGAGGAGTTGACTGAAATAAACCTAGAAAGCGACAATTGCTGTTGAATTGTGAACACTATCATTTGTAAGACTGGGGAGCTTGTATTTTGCCTTTAGCCAATATACACTCATGAAGTTTTTTGAAACTTTCAGAAAAATTATATGGTTAGGTAAGTATAGTTCCTATGAAATCTGGCATGTATAAAAAATAGATTAGTGAGAAAATAAATAGAAAGGAAGCAAGTAGACCAGTTAGGATTATGCCAAGTTCTCAGGTGACTTAACCTGGACTATTGAAATGAATCAAAAAAGTCCTGGGGTGGCTAGGTGGTGCAATGGATAGAGCAGCAGCCCTGGAGTCAGGAGTACCTGGGTTCAAATTTGGCCTCAGACACTTTAATAAATTACCTAGCTGTGTGGCCTTGGGCAAGCCACAACCCCATTGCCTTGCAAAAACTAAAAAAAAAAAAGTCCTATAATTAGAGTGCTTATTGTACTTGCAATATTTCAGCAAATAAAAAAAAATAAGAACTTAGCACACAGTTAGTAAAAATAATTTGGCACAATAGGGAACCAGTAGCTAGTGTGTTGAGGTAAACTCCTATGCTACCATTCATTGTTTTCCCATCTCCAGCCCCATGACCTTCCCAGTAATGCTGTGGTCTTTGTCTCTAACAACTATGACAGGTAAGCATTATTCATCTCTCTAAGTTGAAGGATAACTTCACACCACTTAGCATAAGTATGGCTTCTGATATTTATCCCAGACAAAAAAAAAAAACTTTAAGGACATTTTTTTAAAACAACTAGTAAGTTATTAAGATATCTCAATCTACAGAAAAAGAACTGATTAAGTCTGAATGTAAATCAAAATTTGTTTTTTAAAACATTGTAACATTTAAACAATTGAAAACATTTGAAACAGTTTAAAACATTGTTTTTATTTGTATTTCTTTCACATCATGACTAAAATGGGAATATGTTTTGCATATCTGTGCATGTGCAGCCCATAAAAAATTGTGTACCTTCTCAACAAGGGGGGAGAGGAAAGAGAGAATTTGGAACTCATTTTTTAAATGTTATATTTTTACATTTCATTAGAAAAAAAGAAAACATCAAAAAAATAAATGGTAATAAAAATATCATGTGAAAAGTGGCAAGTATTTGAATTCAACAACATATTAATAAGGAGGAGAAAAATATAAGAGATATTCTTTGGCAGTACAATTGCTAGGCCATAAGAACCAATTAAATATGAGAGGTGAGGGAGAGGGAAGAGTTAAAGATGACCTTGAGGGTTCAGTCTCAACGTAGAATGATAATGCCATGAAAAAAAATAGAAAAGTTACTAAAAGCATAAGGTTTGTTGGAAGAAGATGATGCAGTATTGGATAAGTTAAATTTAAATTTCTGAAGGGAATATAAATGAAAATGCCTGGTAGTCATTTAGAAATGTTTTATGAGAGCTCAGAAGAGAGATGAAATATTATGATCAATCTGGATTTCATATATTCCAAGAATATTGATGAGATGGAAAAGTTTTAAAGGAGAGCAACCAGGATGGCAAAAGGACTCAAGGCAAGTCATATGAGAATCCCCTGAAAGAGCTGGGAATATTTAGCTTAACAAGACAAGACTAATGGGAATGGGCATGGGGATGGGAAATATAATTGTTTTCTCCAATCAGAAATATCATAATATGTAAGATGGATTATATTTGCTCTATAGAGGGAAGATTTTAAAGCAACGGATTAATGTTGTAAAGAAGCAAATTTATGTTTAATGCATGGAAAAAATTAATAATGATTAGAACTATCTAAAGTGAATGGGAGGCCTAGAAAGGCACTTAGTTTCCACCTCATCAGAGTCCATAATTCGTTCTGTCAACTAATATTTATTAAGTATCTGCTATGTGCCAGAGACTGTGTTAAGGGCTAAAAATACAAAGAAAGAAAAAAATAAACAAAAACCTAAACAAACTATAGAACATAGCCCATGTCTTCAAGGAGCTTAAAGTTTAATGGAGGAGAAAAATGCTAGCAAATACATGTGTGTGGTATATATATATATGATAAATTGGAAATAGTCTCAAATGGAAGGAACAAGATCAGGGAGGAACTGGAAAATAACTTGCAGAAAATAATAATTTAGCTGAGTCTTAAAGGAAGCCAGGAAAGCTAGGAGGCAGAGATAAGGAGGAACAGCATTCCAGGTAAGGGTAACAGTGACAACACTCAAAGTTCTTAGATAGCATATTTGAGGAAGAGCAAGGAGTCAGTGTCACTGCATCCCAAAGAACATGGAAGTCTTGGAAAGGTCAAAAGTGGAAAGGTTTTGAAATATTTTAAAAAACAAATAGGATTTTAAAATAGCAGTGTTAGAAGAAAGAATGAGATATAGATAAGAGATGCCACAAGGGTAAAAATGACAAGATTTGACAATTGATTGAATTGGGGGAAATGAAGAGTCAAGGATGATGCTTAGGTGGTGAGTATGGGTGACTAGAAGACTCGTAGTTATTTTGACAATAATGAATAAATTAGGAAGAAGAAAATACTTTCAGGGGAAGATAATGGATTCAATTCTGAATGTTTTGAATTTGGAGAGATGTGAGATTGGAGGTTAGGAGATAGGGTAGGGCTGGGAAAAATGCATAGAAATGACAATTGAAACCATGGGAACTGATGGGATCACAGAGTGAAATAAAGTAGAAGAACTGATACTGGAGAAGGGAGCAAAAATCAAGAGAACATTGTACACATTAACAGCAACATTGTGAATTGATCAATTGTGATGGATACAACTCCTCTCAGCAGTTCAGAGATCCAGGATAATCCTGGGAGCTCTGCTATGGGAAATGCGATCCACATCCAGAGGGAAAAAATACCCCACAGAAAGGGATACTATGTTCCCTTTTCTAAAACTTCTCTTATGTATTTCCTTCCTATATCATGGATTTATTTCTTTTCCTTTAGTGCCAATTCCTTTTGCACAAAATGACTAGAACACAAATATACATACAGAACTTTTACAAGTGTATTCACTGCCAGGGGAAGGGGGCAGGGTGATTAAAAATATGTTTAAACTTATAAATTTGTAAATGTATGAATGGCGGGGGGAAAAACCCAGAGCTTGTGATTGAAAAAATAAAATAAAATATCAATTTTTTAAAAAGAAATAGAATAGAGGAAGAAAGAAGAAATGCTAGGGGACAAAAATGCTTTAAGAGATTTCACTGTGGTTAGAAGGTGATATGAAAATCTAGCAAAAGATAAAGAGGAATAGTCAGAAAGATAGAAGGAGAACCAGCATAGAGCAGTACCATGAAAACTTAGAATGAAGTTTGTTGGTATTAAGAGAAAAAGCTGATAAACAGTTTCAAAAAATTTCAAAGAAGTCTATAAAGATACATTTGAGAAAAAACATTAGATTTTTCCATTAATTTGATCATTAATAACAAATGAGGCCAATTTCAATTGAATAAAGAGGTTGGGAGCCAGACTGTTATCAGTCAATCAATAAGAGCCTACTATGTGTCAGGCATCATGCTGAGGACCATTCTGAAATTCCATGATCTTTTATTTAGCATGAATATTAAAATTTGAATATTATCTGAATAGAATGTTTAATTGAAACTACAGGTGGTCATAAGATTTCCAAAAGAATTGTTGAAAATTGAAAAGAAAATCCAGGGACGCTTACACTCAGGAAGCAGGAAAATAGGGCAAAAAGCCTGAGAGAAGCCATCAGAATTAAATGAGGATAGGCAAAGCCAGTTTCAGGAAACTGAATGAAACTTTCAGGGTGGGCAAATTGACTTATCATGTTAAATGTCACCAAGGTCAAGATGTATGAGGATTTTAATAAGTCATTAAATATAGACATAAATAGGCTAAAAGTCATTTAATATAGACATAAATAGGACCTTAGAGGAACCAGTTTCAATAGAATGGAAGGAGTGGAAGCCTAATTGCATATATATATATACATATATATATATATATATATATATATATATATATATATATATATATATTTCCTATGCATCGAATCTTTCTAATAAGTTACAAAATCATTAAGGGCAGATACTATTCATTTTTGCTTGCATGTCACTGTCACCTAAAATAAATTCTCATATATTATATGCTTAACAAATGTTCTTTGAGGTAGAGTCCAACATTTCATCATCCAAAGTTTTGAAAGGTATTCTACATTTGAGACATTACAAGTCAGTCACTCAAAACTTTAGCTCATGAACCCCCACCAATATATTTCTTTTCTAAAAACCCAGCAAGTGACAAGTGATAAGTGCCAAGTAACATCTCACTGCCATCTATTCTAGAAGTATACTTTGTTACAGATTACCAAGTTACAAACAAGTGGTAGGGATTATGCAAGGAATTAGTGTGTGAATCCACAGGATAAGTATCAAGGGGCAAATAAGTGAGGAATGTATGTGGGTCAAGGGAATACATGTAAGAGAAAAGAAAACATACTTCCAAAGCAATATCCATTAGGGAAACTAGCTCTATCTCTGATGTTATCTGCTCCTACTAGTTCATTAGATGTCCCTATTGAACTTGATGGCATTTGAATTACTATGCTCTGAGCTTGGATCCTCTAATGAATTCTTCTCCCCACTGAAATGTAGGACTCTACTAAGCTGCCTGATGTTGCCATCTACTGGACCTTAGCTGTAATTGTTTTTGGTCTCAGAATGATAAGAGATCAATACAGTCTTTGTGTTCTTAGACCATGTGACTATTTTAACTCCTTTGTTAGGTAGACTCCAGCTTGTATAACCAACTAGTTTGCAGGTGAAAATTATCAGTACTGACATCCAAAAAAAATTCTTCTTCCACCTTTCCCTTTGACTATTTTATTGATATTTTATTTTTCCAAATTTTCCAAAATTTCCAAATTTTTTCAACATTCATCCATATGCATGTGTAGATTTTTAAGTTACAAGATTTCCTGCTGCCTTCCCTTCCCATACTGCCCTGCCCCATCAGCTGCAAACAGTCAGGTTTATATTGTAATATAATTGTGTTAAACATGTTTACAAGATTAGCTATTTTTGGTATGAGGAATTAGGATTAAGGGAAAGAAATACATAACAGATTTTTTTTAAGTGAATGTAACATTCATCAGATTCTGAAGTGTTTTTTGTTTTGTTTTGTTTTTCTTCCTCTAGATGAGGATAACACTGTCCATATCCCATCTAATAGGGTTGTCCTAGCTCTCTGAACTGCTGAGAGCAACTGCATCCATCAGGGTTGATCATCTCACAATTTTGTTATTAACATGTACATTGTTCTCTTGGTTCTGCTCCCTTTGCTCAGCATCAGATCTTGTAATTCATTCAGGGCTTCTCTAGAGTCCAACCATTATAGTTTCTTATAGAACAATAATATTCCATGGAATTCATGTACTATAATTTGTTTAGCCATTCCCCAATTGATGGACATCACCTCAATTTCCAATTTTTTGTCACTACAAAAAGAACTACAATGAATATTTTAGAACATGTTAGTCGTTCCCCATTTTTTGTGATTTTTTTCAGGATATAGGCCTAGAATCAGAATTGCTGTGTGAAGGAGTATGAAGTTTTATTGTTCTTTGGGCATAGGTACATATTGTTCTCCAGAATGGTTGGATGAGTTCATAACTCCACTAGCAATGCATTAATGTCCAATCCTCCCATAACCTCTACAACATTGATCATTTTCTCTTTTTCTCATCTTGGCCATTCTGATAGATGTGAGGTGAAACCTCATTGTTGTTTTAATTTTCATTTCTCTAATCAATAATGGATAGGAGAATTTTCTCACATGATTATATATAACAATTTTGTCATTTGAAAACTGTCTATTTGTATCCTTTGATCATTTGTTAATTGGGGAATGACTCGTAACCATATAAATTTGATGCAACCTCTCCATATTTTAAAATGAGACCTTTATCAGAAATCCTAGTTGTGAAGATTGCTACCCAGCTTTCTGCTTTCCTTCTAATTTTGGCAGCATTGATTTTTATTAGTGCAAAACCTTTTTAATTTAATATAGTCAAAATTATTAATTTTTCAGTTTATAATATACTTTATTTCTATTGATCATAAATTTGTCCCTTTTCCATAGATCTAATAGATAAGAATATTTCTTGATATATTAATTAATTTATGGTTTCACCTTTATATATAAATCCTGTACCCTTTTTGAACTTATTATATTTTTAGGTCTATTGTATTTATTTTTTTACAACTTAAATTTTTATTTTAAAGTTACATTTTTATTTATTGACATATTGCTAAAATAGTCTTGCTGTAAGAGTAAATATATCCCCCCCATCCCACAAAAAAAAACCTCATGAACAATAAAATGAAAGAGAAAAAAATGTACTTCAGTCTGTGTTCCAATACCATCAACTCTGTCTCTGGGTTGGATCTCATTCTTTATCATAAGTCCATTAGAGAAGTTACTTTCATATTTTTCCATGGTTGCTGTTGCTAATTGTAATTCCCTCCATCCATTCCTCCCCTTTACCATTTATTATATTTTCTTCTCTCCTTTGACTTTGTCCCACTTCAAAAGTGTGTTGTGGGGCAGCCGAGTGGCACAGCAGATAGAGCATTGGCCCAATAGAAGTCCCAATCCTACATCTCACCTCAGAGACCCAGTGACCACCTAGCCCCTTAGTCCTGGCCTTCACACCCAATTCCACCACCTTGCAAAACATTTACAAAAATGTGTTATATCTGACTATCTTCTGCCACGATCTTCCCTCTCCTCTATCACCTACATCCCCTCCCCTCCCCCCTCCCCTTTCTCCCATCCCATTTTTCTCTCTCCTTATTCTTCTAGATTTCTATGCCCTATTATATATTTTGTTTCCTCTCTGAGTCATTTCCAAAGAGAATGAAGATTCCCTCATTCCTCCTCACCTTCCCCTCCTTCCATAGCATTGCAAAAGCTATTTCTTGAATCTTTTACATGAAATATCTGAGTCTATCTACCTCTCCTTTCCCTTTCTCCCAGTATATTTCCTTTTTACTCATTGACCCCATTTTTACAATACATTATACCTTCAAATTTTAACTCCCTCCTGTGCCTCACATATAAAAGCTCCTTCTAACTGCTCTAATAAATGAGAATGTTCATAAGAGTATTGTCAGTATCATTTTCCCATTCAGGAATACACACAGTTCATCACCATTAAATCCCTCATAATTTAGCCTTCTCATCCACCTCCTGTATGCTTTACCTGAGTCTTGTATATGAACATCAAACTTTCTGTTCAGCTCTGGCCATTTAAAAAGGAATATTTCAAATTTCCCTGTTTCATTGAAAGTCTATCTTTTGAGGATGTTCAGTTTGGCTGGGAAGTTGATTCTCGGGAGCATTCCTAGTTCTTTTGCTTTCCAGAATATCATATTCCAAGTCCTATAAGACCTTAATGTGGATGCTGCTAAGTTCTGTGTAATCCTGACTGTAGTTCCACAATATTTTAATTGTTTCCTTCTGCATGCTTGGAATATTTTCTTTTTTACTTTTGAGTTCTGGAACTTGGTTATAATATTCCTGGAGGGGTTTTTGTGGATCTCTTTCAGGAAGAGACTATTGGATTCTCTCAATTTTTATTTTACCTTCTGCTTCTAGGACATGAGGGCAGTTTTCCTGTAGAAATTCATTAAAAATAAAGTCAAGGCTCTTTTTTGATCATGATTTTCAAGTTGCCCAATAATTTTAAAATTGTCTCTTCTGTATCTCTTTTCCAGATCAGTTTCTTTTTCAATGAAATATTTCACATTTTCTTCTATATTTTCATTCTTTTGGTAGTGTGTTATTATTTCTTGATTCCTTACAAAGTCATCAGCTTCCCTTATCTCCATTCTACATTTGAAGGAGCTGTATCTTCAGAGAGATTTCTTTTCTCCTTTAACATCTGGCCAATTCTGCTTTTTAAGGTATTATTCTCCTCATTAACTTTTTGGACTGCCTTTTCCATTTGATCTAAACTAGTTTTTAACATGTTATTTTCTTCAGTATTTTTTGGATCTTCTTCACCAAGCTGCTAATTTGGTCTTAATGTTTTTCTTGTATCTCTCTAATTTTTCTTCCCAATTTTTCCTCTATCTCCCTTACTTGATTTTCCAAATCTTTTGGAACTCCGTCATAATCTGAGCCAACTACTGCTATTTTTCTTGGAAGCTTTGGATATAGAGCATGGACTTTGATATCTTCTGAGTTTGTGGGGTTTTTTTGCAAGGCAATGGGGTTAAGTGGTTTGCCCAAGGCCACACAGCTAGGTAATTATTAAATGTTTGAGGCTGGATTTGAACTCAGGTACTTCTGACTCCAAGGCCAGTGCTCTATCCACTGTGCCACCTAGCTGCCCCTGAGTTTGTGTTTTGATCCTCCATGGGGCAAAAGTAATTTCCTCTAATTTTTTTACTTGCATGTTTAATTCATTGATTGCCTCTTTCTGTAATTTATTCATGTAAGCATTTAAAGATATAATATATCCCCTGACAACTGTCTTGGCTGTATCCCATAAGTTTTAGTATGTTGTCTCATTATTATCATTATTTAGGATGAAATCATTAATTCTCTCTATAATTTGTTGTTTGATCCCCTAAATCTTTAAAAGGACATTATTTAGTTTCCAAGTGGTTTTATATCTATCTCTCCATGACCCATTATTGCATGTTATTTTTAATTGTGATCTGAGAAGGATGTATTCACTACTTCTGCCTTTCTGCATTTGATTATACAGTTTTTATGCCCTAGTATATGATCAATTCTTGTGTAAATGCCATAAACTGCAGAAAAAAGTACATTCCCTTCTATCCCCATTCAAACTTCTCCAAAGGTCTACCATGTCTAGATTTTCTTAATATTCTATTTACCTCCTTAACTTCCTTCTTGTATTTTTATGGTTAGATTCATCTAAATCTGAGAGTGGTAGGTTAAGGTCTCCCACTAGTAGAGTTTTGATTTCTATAACTGTAAATCATTCAACTTCTCTAAGAATTTGGATGCTATACCTTTTGATGCAGGCATGTTTAGTACTGAAATTGCTTCATTGTCTATGGTACCTTTTGGAAAGATATAGTTTCCTTCTTTATCTCTTTTACTGACATCTATTTTTGCAGCTCCTTTGTCTGAGATAAGGATTGCTACCCCTGCTTTTTTCACTTCAGCTGTAGCAAAATATATTTTGCTGCAACCTTTTACCTTTGCTCTATATGTATCTTTCTGCTTCAAATGAGTTTCTTGTAAGCATCATATTGTAGGATTCTGGTTTTTAATCCACTCTGCTATTTGCTTACATTTTATGGAGGAATTCATCCTTTTCACATTCAAAGTTATAATTACTAACTCTTTATTGCCCTCCATTCTATTTTGCCTCTCTTTGTATTTTTCCCTTTTTCCCCTTTATCCACATTCCCCGGTATTTTGTTTTTGAATACCACCACCTTCAGTGTGTTCGCCCCCTTATATCTACCCCCTCCACTTTCATTCCCCTTTCCCTTTGCCCCTTCTTCCTTCTCTTCCTTCTGTTAGTTATTCTTTCCCTCTCCTCTTACCCTTTTAATACTTGAAAGGTAAGATAAATTTCTGAACCTATGTGTATATGTTAACTTTAGGGCAAATCTGATAAGAGTAAGATTCAGGAGTTTCTCAACTCTTCCCTTCATCCCCTCTATTGCAATAGGTCCTTTGTACCTCTTTATGTAATGTGATTTATCCCATTCAATCATCCCTATCCTCCCATCTCTTTACTGTTCCCCCCCCCCTTTTTAAGGAGATTTTTAAAAAATCATTCTATCAGAGTCACAAATAAGTCATGAGTGTCCATAACTTCTGGCTAAGTATATTATTTCTAATAAAAGTTACAATTCTTTTTCTTTTGGCTAGGCAGTTGGATTAAATGTTTGCCCAAGGCCACACAGCTAGGTAATTATTAAGTATCTGAGGCCAGATTTGAATTCAGGTACTCCTGACTCCAGGGCAGGGCTCTATCCATTGCACCACCTAGCCACCCCTAGAGTTACAATTCTTGAGAGTAATGAGAATCTTTCTCTCAGGTGCAGATATAGCCACTTTCATCTTATTGGATAGCAGTTTTCTTCTTTTTCCTTTTTTTAAATCTTTTCATGTGTCTCTTGAATCTCCTGTTCGAAGTCCAAATTTTCTATTTAACTCTGGTATATTCATCAGGAAAAAGTTAGAAGTCTCCATTTTCATTAAATGTCCATCTTTTCTGCAGGAACAGAAGGCTCAATTTTGCTGGATAGTAGATTCTTGGCTGCATTCCAAGCTCCCTTGCTCTTCAGAATATTGCATTCCATGCCCTTCTATCAATTACTTTTGATGCAGCCAGGTCCTGTGTAATCCTTAATGTGGCTCCTGGGTATCTAAATTGTTTCTTTCTGACTGCTTGCAGGATTATTTTCTTTCTGCATTTATCCAATTGTATTTGTTTTCTTGTTGCAAGGTGTTAATTTTCTCTTGAGTTTCTTTTCCCAGTTTTTCCAACTGATTTTTAAACTCCTTCCTGATCTCTTCTAAGAAGTATTTCTGGGCTGGTCTTTGTTTCTGAGGTCGCTTTCAATGGACCCATCGATGGCCTTTCTTCATTTTCCTAGGATCTTGTGGCGGGGGCAGCTGGTTCATAGACCTGTGATTTTGAAAACCCTAGAGACTTTGCTCACTGGGCTTAGTAACTCCAAGGGGGGGCAGTCTATTGCTAGAAATTTTTTCTGGACTGTCTGGGACTTTGATGAGTGGTCCATTCCCTAAACCTGGGGGGAGGGGGTGAGCAGCAGGGGTCTGCTTGTGAAGCAGAAATTATCCCTTGGGCTAATTAGTTAATCATATTATTCACTCAGCACTGAGAGGGATCTGCTGCCCACACCTAAGCCTGGGGATGGGGTATTACTGTGTTTGCTCTGGGAAGAGTCCCTTTCTCTCACAGGGATGGGGGGGTGCCTCAACTGAAAACACAGGGACTCTGAGACCCTGGTCTTCCCAGCCAGGAGAGCTGACCAGATTGATGTCTAGCCACCATAGTGGAGCTATCCCACCCACTGCTGCTCTCCTCTCTACTCACAAAGCCAAAGCTTCTGAGGTTGTTCTGAGGTTAATCCTGGGTCTCATAACCTGACCCCCACCCATGGGCTGGCTCTCGGCTCTCTGCTCCAAACTCCCCCACCTTCCTCTGAGATCAACCTTGTTGGTAGATTTTCTTCTCCTTTGCTCTTTCTGGATTTTGTGGATTAGAATTTTGTTAAGAGGCTTGATTCATATCATTTCTGAAAGAAAACCAGGAGACGTTAGAACAGTGCCTGGTTTCTCTGCACCCTCTTGGTCAGAAGTCCAAAGTAATTGTCTATGGTCAGGTTCCTTTTTTTCTGTTTCCTCATTTCCCCAGACTATGCCCTGGTTTGGGGGTGCTTCTTGAGCTTTTGAGCTTTATTGGGACACCCCCACAAGGACCTCAGTTACTTTAAGGTCTTATGAAAGGCTCTGATTTTTCTCCTAGCCTATGATTTGGTTTGTGGTTAATCACAAGCATACTCCTCTGCCCTGCAACTGTTGTTCTATGGCAGTGGGTGACCACAGACTGTGACCAGAGTCTCTATGTGGACAAATCATCAGAATCCTGTCCTAGGGACAGAGGAGAGACCTTGAAAGTCTCTCCCACTTCCTTCTCTTCCATGTGCTGAGTGCTCTGGAAGTAGCTATCGGGCATCTCCCTGCTGAGTGGCTCTCCACTTCCATTTCCTAGAATTTGAGCTGTGATGATGGTTGTGGCTGCACTGAGGGCCACACTGTCTCCCACTCACTCTGGCAGAGGTTTTCCTGCTGATCTTCCAAGTTGTGCTTGGTGTTGCTTGGGTTGGCAGGTACGGAAACTGCTTCTGCTGCCAGAAGTCAGTGCTCCCAGGGACCCAGGCATCCCACAGGTTGTTACTGGAAGGCTGGAGCTCCTTCGCTCTGGTGAGCTGATCCTGGCTGCACTGCCACCTTCTCCAACTTGTGGAACAGAGTCTTACCAAATCTTCCAGGTTATCTTGGGCTGGAGAATTGCCTTGCTGGATCTTTCTGTGAATTCTCTCTCTCTTGAAAATTTAGAGTCATAATTTTAAGATTTTTGAAATATTTTGGAGAGAACTCCTAGGAAAGGCTATTTTCATGTCACCATCTTGGCTCCACCCTCTTGAATTTATTTTAGTATAGAGTATAAGATATGGGTCCATGCTTAGTTTTTGCCGCACTATTTTTCAGTTTTCCCCAAAATTTTTGTAACATAGTGAGTTCTTATCTCAGAAGTTAATGACTGGGTTTTCAAAGAGTAGATTGCTGTAGTCACTTGCTACTGCTTCTTTTGAACCTGTTCTAATCCACTCCATTTCTTAACCAGTACCAGGCAATTTTGATGACTTCTGCTTTACAGTATAGTTTTAGATCTGATAGAGTTAAGCCACCTTCCTTTACATTTTTTTTTCATCAGTTCCCTTGCTATTGTGGACATTTTGTTGCTCCGGGTGAATTTTGTTGCATTTTTTCTAGAATGGCAAAATAATTATTTGGCAGTTTGATTGGTATGGCACTGAATAAGTAATTTAATTTGGATAGAATGCCATTTTTATTATATTAGCCCAACTTAACTAACCATAAGCAATTGACATTTTCCCAGTTATTTAGATATGCCTTTATTTGGATGAGAAGTGTTTTATAAATTTTATTTATACAGTTTCTGGGTTTTTCTTGGGAGATAGATTCCCAAATATTTAATGTTGTTTATAATTACAATAAATGGAATTTTTCTTTCTATCTCTTGCTCTTGCTTTGTTGGGTCATATGTAGAAATGCTGATGATAAATGTGGGTTTATTTTATATCCTGCAACTTTGCTGATTTTCCTAATTGTTTGAAGGAGTTTTTAGATGATTTTCTCATGTTTTAAATATACCATCATATCATCTGCAAAAAATTCTGATTCCTTAAATTTATTTTTTCCTCTCTTACTGCTAAAGCTAATATTTTTAACACTATATTAAATAGTGATGGTGATAATGGGTATCCTTTTTCACCCCTGACCTTATTGGAAATGCTCTAAGTTTATCCCCTTTACATTTAATACTTTTTAACGGTGTTAGATAGATACTACTTAAAATTTTAAGGAAATCTCCATTTATTCTTAAACTTTCTAGTGTTTCTAATAGGAATGGATGATGTGCTTTATCAGACTTTTTTCAGCATCTACTGAGATAATCACATGATTTCTGTTGGTTTTGCAACTTATATGTTCAATTATATTGACTGTTTTCCTAATATTGAACCATCTCTGCCTACCCAGTATAAACCCTACCTGGTCATGCATGGTGTATTATCCTAGAAATAACTTGCTGTAATCTCATCGCTAAAATTTTAGTTAAGATTTTTGCATCAATGTTCATTAGAGAGATTAGTCTATAGCTTTACTAGTTTGGGTATCATCACCATGTTGGCATCATAGAAGGAATTAAGCAGAAATTCTCTTATATTTTAAAATATTTTATGTGGAATGGGAATTAATTGTTCTTTAAAGTTTTGTTAGAATTCATAGCTTATGTAAATATGAACCTATTTCATTCAAGTTACCAAATTTTTGGCATACAGTTTGGCAAATTAGCTCCAAATTATCTCTTTAATTTCCTCTTCATTGGTGGTTAGTTCATTCTTTTTATTTTTAATACTGGTAATTTAGTTATCTTTCTTTTTTAATCAGGTTAATTAAAGGTTTATCTATTTTATTGACTTTTTCATAAAACCAATGCTTAGTTTTATTTATTAGATGAATTATTTTCTTTCTTTTAATCTTATTAATATTTCACTTGGTTTTCAGAATTTCTAATTTATTATTTAATTGGGGAATCTTTAATTTGTTCTTTTTCTAGCTTTTTTGGTTGCATACCCAATTCATTGATCTCCTTTCTCTCTATTTTATTCATATAAACATTAAGAGATACAAAGCTTCCCCTCAAAACCGTCTTGGCTGTATCCTATACATTTTTCTATGTGCCTCATTAGTATAATTTTCTTGGATATAATTATTGATTATTGCTATGGTTTGCTGTTTGATCCACTCATTATTTAAAATTAGTTATTTCATTTCCAATTAATTTTTGGTTTCTCTTTCCATGACCCCTTATTATATATAATTTTTATTGCATCATGATCTGAGATATATACATTTATTATTTGTGCCTTTTAGCATTTGACTATAAGGTTTTTATGTCCTAATATATGGTCAATTTTGGTATAGGTGCCATGTATTCCTGAGAAAAAGGTATATTCTTTTCTAACCTCTTTAAGATTTCTCCAGAGGTCTATTATGTCCAAGTTTTCTAACATTTCTTTCACCTACTTAACTTCCTTCTTGTTTATTTTGTGGTTAGATTTATTTAGTTCTGAGAGAGCGAAGTTGAAGTTCTCCATTATTAAAGTTTTGCTGTGTATGTCTCTTTGTAATTCATTCAGCTTTTTCTCCAGGAATTTGAATGCTATAATACTGGGTGCATACATGTTTAATAATGATATAGTTTCATTGTCTTTCAAGAAGATGTAGTTTCCTTCCTTATCCTTTTTAATGGGAACTATTTTTGCTTTTGCTTTATATGAGATCAGGATCACTACCCCTGATTTTTGTTTTACTTCAGCTGAATCATAAAATATTTTGTTCCATCCTTTATCTTTACCCAATGTATATCTCCTTCAACTTTAAATGTATTTCTTTTAACAACATATTGTAGGGTTCTGAGGTTTTTTTTACTAATTTTACTAATTCAGTATATTCCTCCATGCTTTCTTTGTCCATTCATATTTTTCTCTCTTTCCTCTTATTCCTCCTCACCAGTTTTACTCCCTTTTCCCTTTAATTTTTCATTTAAAATTTAACTTTCAGTTTATTTTCACTTATATCTTTGCCTTCCCTTTTATCAATTCCTTCTTCCCTTATCTTTCCCTTCCCCTGACCCCCCCCCCCCTTCCCTGTAGAATAGGATAACTTTTAAAACCCAAGTGGGAATATATCTTATACCCTCTTTGGGTCAATTCTATTGAATTGATTTTATTCAGTGTTCGCATCTTCCCTTCTTTCCCTGTACAATTTCTCTGCCTTTCCACCTAGTGTTATTTATCACTCTAGTACTATTAATAAGGGATCATCAATCACAGTTCGAATAATTGATTGCTTGATAAGCTCAAAGTGTTGATAAGCAGCATTGCTTCAAAGTCACTAAGTACCCTCCCTTCTTCTGTCTCATTGGAAATATACTTTTTAAAGAGTATTAAATTATATTAAATTATAATCACTTTTTACCTTACCCCCTTTTCAAGAATCCTTAAAGGGCACACAATCCTCATGAACCAAAGTATCATCTGAAGCCAAATCATTTCATGAACTATTTGTACCCCTCCCACTAAGCTTACATTCTCCCCCTAGATACTTAACCCTTTCCTAAGTAAAGTATGGATTAAGTTCAAGCCTGAATTAATTAACTCTTATAATATCAAAGTGCTATAAACTCTGGAGTTATAACTTAAGAACTTTACAATTGACTGTAGGTTATGGGAGACACTGACTCAGGACCACCCAATTTATGATACAGTCAGAGAAAGTGCTAAGCTTTGTGAGCACAACAGTACTAAAGGAGATCAAAGAAAACCCAGACACAAGTTTAAACACCCCTGCTTTTCAACAGGGCTTTTTGTCTCAAACATACTGATGTCATCTTAGGCTTCTTCAGTGGAAAGACAAGACCCAAACATATTCACCCATACCCTCTTAGTCTAATCTCTTTAATTATATTTGAACTTCCTAAGAGAAGTACAATTCTCCAGGGCTATGTTATATCTTCCCTTTAAGGGTTATATACAATTTGATGATCTAGTCAAACATTCGTTTTGTTTTATTTTTTTCTTCCCCTTTTAATTTATCGTTTTAAACATCTCTTGAATCATATATTTGGCAATTGAATTCTCTGTTCAGTGCTGGTCATTTTGTCAGGAAATTTTGAAAGTCCTCTTTATCTCTTAACATCCAACTTTTCCCCTGACAAAATAGATGCTGAGTAATAAATTCTTGGTTGTAAACAAAGGTCTTTTGCCCTCCAATATGTTGCATTCCATATCCTTAGGTCCTTCAGTGTTGAGACTGAGAGGTTCTGTGTGAGTCTGATTGTGTTTCCTTTAAATTCAAATTGCTTTCTTTTTTTGCTGCTTTCAGTATTTTCTCCTTTGTTTGAAAGTTCTAGAATTTGGCTATAACAACCCTTGGAGCCTTTTTCCTTCCCTACAGTCTCTTTCTGTATTCTTTCAATGGTTATATTGTCTTCCTGTTCTAGCAGATTTGGACAGTTTCCCTGATAATTTCCTGCATGATGTTTTCTAGGTTCTTTTTTTTATCTAGGCTTTCTGGTAGTCTGATGATTCATAAATTGCCTCTCCTGGATTTATTTGTTTTTCTTAAAATGTATTTTATATTTTCTGCAATTTTTTTCAGTCTTTTTATTTTATTTGATGGAATCTTGTAGTCCCATAGATTCATTGGTTTCTATTTGTTCAATTCTAATTTTTAGAGTTTTATTTTCTTCAATTAACTTTGTGTTTTCTTTTCCAGTTGCTTATTTTTCTTTTAAAGCAGTTGATTTCTTTTGCCAATTTTTCATAATTTTCCTGCATGATTCTCATTTCTTTTTTCCATTTTTCTTCTTTTTCTCTTCTTTGATTTATAAATTTTTTTAAGCCTTTCTATGAGTTTTTAGATTTAAGTGCAATTTATAGACTCTTTAGAGACAGAGCTTTCATTGAATTCTTCTTCCGACATGGCATTGTTATCATATTTATAGCAAAATAGTTTTCTGTATGAATGCTCTTTTTGCATTTTTGCTCATCTTTCTTGTTTTAGCTCTGCTCCTAGAGTATAGGGAATATAGATCCAAGCTTTCTATACTAGGACTGGGTGTGATCCCTGGTTTATCATTGGCCAAGATGTTGCCTATGTAGCCTAGATCTTGCCTTTGCAAATTTATTTCCTCTTTTATGTCCAGGTTCTCCCTATGTAGTGCTTTGTTAGCAACCTAGTCCTGTCTTTTGTCCCAGTATTCCCAGGGTTCAGACTTTGTTTTGGGTTGGGACCCTGTCTGCTGGATTGCTATCTAGTGGTCAGGACTTAGGTTGTTTTTGAGCTGTCAGAACTTGAACTGCAATTTGACTAATAGCCTCCCACTGGCTTTCCTGCTCTCCCATCTCACTGAGTTTTACTTCCCCTTTTTCCCCCAAAGAGACAGACCTTCACTAAAGATCCTCCAGGATGTCTACCATTGAAACTTCATTGGATATTGTCTTTTTCTAGGTGGGATCTGTAGCTTTAATGTCAGTGAAGAGGTTTCATTGAACTTTGGTAGGGAAAAGTTCCAGAAGCATGTTAGCGTCATGCCACCATCATGGCTCTGGCCTGGAAGTCCCCAGGCTTCACCTTTGGCCATTATTTTAAAACAATTATCTTTTCTTTGAGTCCAGGGTCTGGGTGTCCTCAAATAATTCTAGGGATTTCACTTAAGAAAATGACAAAAGAGCTTCATAGAATGATGACAGGAGGCTCCTTTCAGGTCATCATGCCTTAGATCCACGGAAATCAATTTTGAACAAGAAATGAACCAGAAAGAGCTCCCAACCTCTTTACCATTTTCTCTCCAATAGCCAAATGACAATACTCTTTATTTGGAATTGAATCAAAATGCATCACATTATAGGGAATTGAAATGAGAAAATGTGTTGAGGCAGAAGGAATAGGTATAAAAGTGTCTTTGAAAAAGTTAACTTGAAGAAGAGAACCTGTTGGTGGGGTTGTGAATTGATCTAACAATTCTGGAGAGCAATTTGTAACTATTTTCAAATTTTAATAAAACTGTATATCCTTGATCCACCAATAACACTACTTGATCTTTATTCTAGATAGATAATAAGAAAGGGGAAAGGATCCACATGTACAAAAATATTTATAGCAGCTCTTTTTGTAGGGCCAAAGAACTAGAAATTGAGATGATGCCCATCAATTGGGGAAATGGTTGAACAAGTTGTGGCATATGAATGTGATGGATAATTATTGTTATATAAGAAATCATGGGCAAGTGAATTTAAGAAAAACCTTCAAAGACTTACATGGAATAATACTGAATGAAGTGAGCAGAAGCAACAAAACATTGAATACAGCAAAAGCAACATTGTTTGATTAACTAAGGGAAACAACTCTTCTCAACAATACAGAGACTAAAGACAATTCCAAAAGACTTATTAGGAAAATGTCATCCATATTCAGAGAATGAATTATAGAGTTGAATGCAGACCAAGGTATACTATTTTTACTTTTTACTTTTTTTTGTTTTTTCTTCTCATATTTTCCCCTTTTTCCCTGATTCTTTTTTCACAATATGATTAATATGGAAATACCTTTAACATGATTATATTTGTTACATCTTGGAAAGAGGTTGGGAAAGGAGAGGAGAAAACTGTGGCATTCAAAACTTTACCAAAACGAATGTTGAAAATCATCTTTACTTCTAATTGGGAAAATTTTTTAAAAATAAAAGATGTTTGGCAGAGAAAGAAAGAAGGTATGAAATAATAGATTGAGAGTTTGAAGGATGGGGCTTTTGGGGGGCAGGGGTATTTTTAAAGAATAGGATAGTACTGAGCATGTTTGTAGGTTGAAGAGAAGGTACCATTACAAAGAGATTGAAAGTATAAGAAAAGGCAGAAATGAAAGATGAAGCAAAGTGTAGGGGGATGTAAGAAAGGCATAAGTGAAGGGGTTATTAATGACAAGAGGGGACAACTCATCTTTTGTGACCAATGGTGAAGAATAATTTTGAGGTATGGAGGAGGAGAGAGAAGAGAGTTCATGATATGATGTGGTCATGGATCAGTTGGAATATAAAATGAAGGGAACATTTCCATGGCAATGGAGAGTATTTCTTTCCCTGTGGAGACAAGACAAGACTACTCAGCAGGTTCCTAGTGACCAAACATCTAAGCTCATGTAGATAGGAAGCAATCACTGTTTTGGATAGGATAAGCCTCCAGGAACCTGGTTTTGGATTCTCAAATACTTTCCACCTTAGCCTGCTCATGTCTTGCTTGCTCAATTTTGTAATTGATTATCGATTTTGCTGTACTGAATGGAAGGAAGCTATTTCCACTTGCCAGCCTCTGGAATCTTTTTCCTTTGTATCTCATCCAAATGCTGATCAAAGGCTATTTCAAATCCTTTTCCCCTTCTTGCTAAAATATTTGCTTCCTATGAATTGCAAAGAATGGAAGAGAAAAAAAATGAAATGGCAAGCCAAACAAAATAATGGACTTCACTTTAAAAAAAAACCATTAATAGAACAAATAAACTAAAGTTGGTTTCTCAGTTTACCAAAGGATTCCTAAAATAATATTAAAATAGGCCTTAAAAATTATGCAGTCCATTTTAGGAATAAAGAACACTAGGTTCAGAGATTTGAAATGACTTGATGGAGGGTACAAGCAGAGGAATTTGGCTCTCATAGAATAGACATTAAAGAATTTTTGAATCCAATGCTAACGGAGAGTAAAAGACTGAGAAACATACATTGTATTTGATCTTAAGAAGTCCCTGGGGACCTTCAAGTGATATCTGAGGGATTGAATAGTGAATGGATATGAGTTAATGGGAAGCCACATGACATGGGGTCAGTCAAGCCACATGCAGAGTTCTATCTATTCAGACTAACCATCAGTCAGTCTCCTTAACTTTCTTCTTCCTGTTTGTTTGAGTGGTATATTCTTTAGTTGAAGTGAGAACTATATAGTTAGCTCAGTAGAGTTTGATTTGGCTGAAATGTCACCTAGAAACTTTGTACAGACAAAAGATATATTCCCTAAAAATTGGATAGATATTAGACCTTTATGGAGAAGAGAACTATGGTGTCATTTTCTCTAGATTACTTTGTACCATGTTAAATATAATGTGCTCTAATTCTCTGACTCTTTCTTCTGTTGAACTTTCTTCTCATCTATGTTGTCAAGTCTCATACTTTTCTTAATTCCTGTACCCCTACATAGTCCTGATCCAGTGTTTCATACAAAATATACATGCAATTAAATATGTGTGGTATAAGAGGGTCCTCCCCACTCTCAAATATTGTTCATTTTACTTCCTTATAAATCTCATTGACTAGTTCAACTTGTTACCTTCTGTCTGGGCTATTTTAATATCCTACTGTCTTTTCTGTCTCAAGTCTCCTTGAACTTGAATCCATTCTTCCCACTGATGCCTCTGTAATTTCCCTTATTTATATGAGAGCTCTGATCATATTACTGCTCCACTAAAATGTTCCATTAACTCCTGATTTTGGAATCCACTGTCCTTGGTCTAATACACTCTCTATATTTCCCAGTACTTCTCATCATTCATACTATTCCCCAGCCTATTAACTGTTCCCCAAAATCTTCCTTTCTTCTCTTACTTCTATGAATGTCCAAACACCTTCCCCACAATCGACTCTTTAATTAAATGCTACACTTATTAAGTACCTACTGTGAAAAACACTGTGCTGGGTGCCAGATATACAAAGAAATTAAAACATAGGTTCTGATGTAAAGTATCACACTGTCTCATAAGAAGAGATATTTTTACATGTAAGTAATAATAATAGCTATCATTTATGAAACATTTTAAGGCATACAAAAGCACTTCATAAATGTTATCTCACTGCTTCCTCACAACAGCCTTTGAAGGTGGACATTATAATTGGATTCATTTTGCAGATGAAGAAACTGAGGCAGACAGAAAGTAAGTGGTTTGCCCAAGATTTCACATGTAGTAAGTAAATGAAATCATATTTGAACTCAAATCTTCTTGACTGAAGCTTCACTGAACTATTCATTTTGATATTCAACTTCCTTCATAAGAGTAAAAATAAAAAGATCACTAAATCACAGCATCATAGAATTTGGAGAACCGTTAGGAACTGTCTGTTGCAATCTAGAGTGTTGTATCTAATCACTAATCTAAAAAGACACAACAAATGTTCATCCAACCTTTACTTGAAGATCTCCAATGAAGGAGGAATGCTCTTCTACATTTAGATAGAACTAATTATTAGGATGTTTCCTTACATCAAGAATTAATTTGCGGGGCGGCTGGGTGGCACAGCGGACAGAGCACTGGCCTTGGAGTCAGGAGTACCTGGGTTCAAATCCGACCTCAGACACTTAGTGATTGCCTAGCCTTGGGCAGGCCACTTAACCCCATTTCCTTGAAAAATCTAAAAAAAAAAAAAAGAATAAATTTGCATCTTTGCACCTTCTACTCACTGATCATAGTTCTACCCATAAGGGTCAAAAACAAGCAAACGAGCAAAAAGACTAGTCAAGTAACAAGCATTTATTATATTCCAGGCAGTGTATTAAGTACTGGGAATACAAATATGTCAAAAAATAAACTCCTTGGCCTCAAGGAGCTTACATTTTAACTGAGAAGATAATGCATAAAAAAAGCTGAAAGGAGCTGAAGGGAGAGAAGGTATCTAGCATGATGGGAAAGTCTGTGAAATCTGGTAGAAAATGACGTCAAGGCTGACTTGGAAGTCAAGTCTTCCTTAAATGGAGATGCTGAGAGGAGCTTTCCAATCAGAGGAAAGGACCTTAGGAGAAAGGACATTTCCACTACCAGGTTGAAGGAATATTACAGAAGGAAGAACCTTTTGAAACACCATGGAAAAGTCTGGATGAGTGCACCCTGGTAGGAATTGGAAAGAACTAAAGGGAAAAAAAATAACACAAACAAAATCTCTCAAAATCATTTCCCTTTTAGCCTTTCAGATACTTGAAAATAGCTACCATGCTCTGCCTCCCTTCATCCCATAAATTCTTTTGTTCAGAGTTAGCATTCTTAATTTATTTTAACTACTTCTCATAGTATGATCCAAGGCCTTTCACTTTTCTATCTTTTCTATCTTCTTGGACCCTATCCAGTTTAACAATGTCCAGTTTATCAATGTGATTCCTGGAAATGAACACAAAAACTGATATGTTTTGTCCATGCCAAAGTATAGGAAAGTTATCCACTTATTCCTAGTTGCTATGATTCTCATTTTTTTTAGTAGCACCTTTATTTTTTTCATCCATATGCACATGTACATTTTTAATTTACAAAATTTCCTTCCCTCCTCCCTTCCCACTCCCCTCCCCTTAGTAGTGAACAGTCATATGTACATACATATTTTTGATAAACTTGTTTGCAGATTAGTCATTTTTTATATGAGGAATTAGGATTAAGGAAAAAATACATAAGACATAATTTTTATAAAGTGTTCATCAGATTCTGAAGGGATGATTTTTTTTATTGTTTTGGTTTTTTCCTCTGGATGGGGATAACTTTGTCCATATCTGGTCTAATGTGGTTGTCCTAGCTCTCTGAACTGCTGAGAGGTTGATCATGTCAAAATGTTTTTGTTAATATGTATGTTGTTCTCTTGGTACTGCTCCCTTCATTTGGCATCAGATCCTATAAGTCATTTCATGCTGCTCTACAGTCCAACTATGATTTCTTAATGAACAACAATATACCATTGTATTCATGTACCATAACATGTTTAGCCATTCCCAAATTGAGGGGCATCCTCACAATTTCCAATTCTTTACCACTACACAAAGAGTTGTTATGAATAGTTTTGAACATGTAGAACTTTTCCCACTTTTTATGATATAGGCCTAGACTTGGAATTGCTGGGTCAAAGAGAATGGCATAGTTCCATATTGCTCTCCAAAAATGGTTGGATCTGTTCACAACTCCACCAGCAATGCATCAATGTCCCAATCCTCCCACAACCTCTCCAACATTAATCATTTCCACTTTTTCTCATCTTGGCCAATCTTGTAGGTTGGTTTAATTTTCATGTCTCTAATCAATAATGATTTGAAACATTTTTATATGATTACATATAGCTTTATTTTCTTCATTTGAAAACTATATCTTTTGCCCATTTGTCACTTGGGGAATGACTTGTAACCTTATAAACCTTATAAATTTGATACAATTCTCCATATATTTTAGATATGATACCTTCATCAGATATGATATTCCTAATTGTGAAGATTGTTAGCTAATTTTGGCAGCATTGATTTTCTTAGTGTAAAAACTTAATTTTATATAGTCAAAATCTTTCATTTTGCTTTCTATAATGTACTTTAAATCTTGTTTGGGTTTAAATTTATCCCCTTTCTATAGATCTGATAGAGTATTTCTTGGTCTATTAATCTTTCTATGATGTCATATTTTATGTCTAAATACTGTTCCCATTTTGACCTTATTTTGATATAGGGTGACAGATGAGGGTTTATGCCTAGTTTTTGCCATATTATTTTCCAGTTTCCCTAACAATTTTTGTCAAGTAGTGACTTCTTATTCCAGAAGCTGGTATATTTGGGTTTGTTAAATGGTAGAATGCTGTAATCATTTACCTTTTTTTGCAAGGCAAATCAGGTTAAGTGGCTTGCCCAAGGCCACACAGCTAGGTAATTATTAAGTGTCTGAGACCGGATATGAACCCAGGTACTCCTGACTCCAGGGCCAGTGCTTTGTCCACTGCACCACCTAGCTGCCCCTGTAATCATTTACTGTGGTTTCTTTTGAAAATATCCTAATCCACTGATCCATTACTCTATTTCTTAACCAGAAATTTTCTTAACCAGTAGTTTTGATGATTGGAGCTTTATAATATAGTTTTAGATCTGGTAGAGTCAGGTCACCTTCCTTGACATTTTTTCAACAATTCCCTTGCTATTCTTGACCTTTTGTTGCTCCAGATGAATTTTGTTACTAATTTTTCTAGCTTGGTAAAATAGTTATTTACTAGTTTCATTGGTATGACACTCAATGCTATGACTCTGTTAATGCAAAATTGTATTAATGCTATGACTCTGTCAATGCAAAATTGTATTAGCTTTTTTTGTCTGCCATATTACACTATTGACTCATTGAATTTGTGGTTTATTAAGACCCCATTTTTTTCAGGTGAAACACTGTTTAACCACATCTCCTCTCCTACTTTAGAAGATGATTTATTTTTCAACCCAAATGTTTACCCAGGAATGCAGGCATGACTCTAATGTCAACTTCCTCTTAGTTCAGGTTCATTATGAGATAGAAAGACATTGAACATTTAATAAAGGAGGGTTATTTTGCCCTAACATTGCAAGAATATAAAACAAGGCTATGATGGCACTTAGTTACTTTGACTACTAATCTCCATCTGGAAATATGTCTGATCAGTATGCCAGTCATCAGGGTCTGGCAATTTGTTAGCCTTGAGTGCTCACCAAGTCAGAGAGGTGCAGATTCCATGTGACTGGCTATGACCTAGAATCCTCGACAGGGAATGGAAGACCTACTAGTTCCTGAGGGTAGCTTTCTTCTATCACATTTATTATTGTGCATCTTTCTGAAATTCAACCCTATATTTTAGCCTATTGAGATTTTTAAAATTCTATTTCTGTTATTCAGTTGCATTAACTATATCTACATCTTTCTCTCATTGAAAAATTGAAAATCATATCTTCTATCACATTAAAAATGTTAATTGGTAAAGTATCAAGTACAGATCCTTGGGTTGCTAAACTGGAGATCTTCAATTTTTAACCCATGAACTTTTATAGGACTTAAATATTCAATCAATTCTGGGTGTACCTAATTGTTCCCTTTTATGTATTTTCTTTTAGGTTTTTGGCAAGGCAAATGGGGTTAAGTGGCTTGCCCAAGGCCACACAGCTAGGTAATTATTAAGTGTCTGAGACTGGATTTGAACCCAGATACTCCTGACTCCAAGGCCAGTGCTTTATCTACTACGCCACCTAGCCACCCCACTACGCCACCTAGCCGACCCCTTTTATGTATTTTAAAAAAATTTCATTAATATTCTTTTCCCTTATTCTTGTGAAATTCACTACAGGCCCACGTTCCTCCAGCAAACTCTTTTCCCATAAAATAACTTTCCCTTATAGTTAAAAAAAAAGTTAGGTCAAAAAGGAGGTAGGAATCACATGTTTTTTGTATCTGAAAATATATCTCCCATTCTGCACTTCTAACCTATCACTTCTTCCTTCTTTTCCCAATAGGAATATTATGAGTGACTATATCAAATTTTGGAAAATATCTTTGTATTATATTGACAGTATTTCCCTGATGTTCCAGCCTAGGAACTTTATTAGAAAAGGAAATCAGTTTGGCATGACCTTACTTTAATAAAGTCAGGTTGATGCTTTGTGATCCCTCTTTCCTCTTCTACATCTTCATCTGTTTAATAATGCAGACAAGAAATGTTGCACAAATTGAAGTCAAGCTCACTGTCCTATAATTGGTAGGTTTCATTTTCTTGTCATTTTATTTACAAAACTGAAACTATGTTTCTACTTCATTGGTGCCATGATATTTCTCCTTAGTCTACACTATCCATATATCAGTGAAAATAATTCAATAGTCATATCTGTTGGTTCTTTCATTGTCCAAAGATGTCAGTTACCTGGGCCAAGTGACTAGAACTCATTAAAGGCAGTTCAATGCACATTAGTATTTTTTTATTTATTTAGGATACGAACTCGCAACCACTGTTATTCTATTCTTTCCAATCCAAAGGTCATTCTCCTTGGCAGAAAAAAATAGAAGTTAAATAAAAAGTGAGCAACTCTGTCCTCTCCCTATAGTCAATAATCTCATCTATTCTGAGCATCAATCCTATCCTTTCATCTTCCTCTTTCCTCCAAGGTTTTTTTTTGGTAAAAATCATTTCCTTTGACAAGATTTTCTTGCCAATTTCAACTTATTTTGAAATGTACATCTAAAATTATTTTTGTTGAACCACACAATGCTATTGTATTCTTCTTCTAATATGTGCCATGATTTCTAACTTCTATAGTTTTTAAAAACTATGCTTCATCCTATGCCAAAATAAGGTTGAAATGGGTAGAGGATTTAGACATAAAGGATAATTCCATAGACAAATAAGCTAACAAGAAATACTCTATCTATTGGATCTATGGAGAGGGGACAAATTTATGTTTAAACAAGCTAGAGAACAATATAAATAGCAGGGTGCATGGTTTCAACCATATTAAATTAAAAAGATATTGCACAAATAAAACCAATGTAGTCATGATTAGAAGGATTGCAGAAAGCTGGGAAACAATGTTCAGTTAGTGTTTCTGATAAAGGACTCCTTTCTCAATTATATAGAGAACTGAGCAAATTTATAAGATTACAAATCATTCTCCAATTGAAAAAATGATCCAACTTTATGAACAGATTGTTTTCAGAGAAGAAATTATATTTGTAGTCATATGAAAAAATGCTTCAAATCATTATTGTTTAGAGAAATGCAAATTAAAACAACTCTGAGGTACCACTTCACAGCTATCAGATTGGCTAAAATTAAAAAGGAAAAATGATCAATATTGGAGAGTATGAGAAAATTGAAACACTCCTGCACTGGTGGTAGAGATGTGAATTGATCCATCAGTTTTGGAGAGCCATTTGAAACTACCCCAAAGGGCAATCAAATTGTGTATAACTGTTGATTCAGTAATACCACTACTATATTTATATCCCAAAGAGATCATTAAAAAATGTAAAAAGTCTCACATGTACAAAATTCTTATATCAGCATTTTTTGGTAGTGGCAAAGAAATGGAAATTGAGGGGATGCCCATCAATTGGGGAATGGCTGAAAAAGTTATGGTATATGAATGTGATGGAGTACTATTTTTCTGTAAACAATAATGAATGATCAAACTTTAGAGAGGCATGGAAAGACTTGCATTAACTGATGCTGAGTGAGTGAGCAGAACCAAGAGAATTTATACACATTAGCAACAACATTGATCAACTATAAAGAATATAGCTCCTCTCAGCAGTTCAATGATCAAGGACAAACCCGAGAGATCAGTTTTGGAAAATTCCATCCATATCCTGTAAAAAAAACTATGAAGTCAGAATTTAGAAAAAAAGCATATTATGTTCACTTTTTAAAATTTCTTTGGTGTTTTTTTCTTTCTTACTCATGGTTTTTTCTCCCCTTGATTCTGATTTCTCTTTTACAACATAACAAAAATGGAATTCTGTTAAACAACAATGTACATGTACAACTTTTACTAAATTATTCATTGCCATGGGGAAGAGGGGAATGTGGAAAATGTGGAAATCATAAACTTGCATGCAATTGGAAAAATAAAATACAATTAAAAAAAAACTATGTTTCTTGCTGTTTCCTATAAACTATATCAATATTTTCAGATAACTCCCTTTTCCCCTTCTTATTAGATTTTTTCCCTTGATATCTTCAAATTTTTTTTATTGAGAGTTTTCTGTCTCTAAAACTGGTCTTTCCTTGAACTTTATTCTGTGGTATCCAACCTATCTTTTATCTGAAATGTTCAGAAAATGTCAGTCATTCCATAAACATTTATCAGGCATGAACCAAGCACTGAGAATACAAGGAAATTCAAATACAGGTCCTACCTTCAAGGAGTTGATAACAAAAGGGAGGAGAGACTATTCAATCAAGTATGTAAATACAAACATTAACAGGATAAATTTTTTTTAAAGAAAATCAGCGGGGTGGCTAGGTGGCGCAGTGGATACAGTACTGACCTTAGAGTCAGGAGTACCTGAGTTCAAATGTGGTCTCAGACACTTAATAATTACCTAGCCATGTGGCCTTGAGCAAGCCACTTAACCCTATTACTTTGCAAAACACCTAAAAAAATGTCCTTAAGAAATATAGAGGGCGGTTAGGTGGTGCAGTGGATACAGCACTGGCCCTGGAGTCAGGAGTACATGAGTTCAAATCTGGCCTCAGACACTTAATAATGACCTAGCTGTGTGGCTTTTAACCACTTAACCCATTGCCTTGCAAAACAAAACCTAAAAAAAAAAGAAATATGGAAAGTTAGGGGAAAAGTCAGGTTATTTATTACTATATTTTAGAATTATATGGTTTGCTTTGAATATGATAAACACCAAATAAGTTGAACTTTTGTCTATAATAGAACAGAAAAAGAAGATTGAACAGGAAATTGAAAATCTCTATTATTTATATTTTTTATCCTTTATAGATATATAATAAATTCAAACATATTTTGTTTGTCTGTGATTCTCTCTAGTCTTCCTTCTGTTCTCTTCTGCTCATTTAAATGCTTTAATGTTCTTCTTTTTATTTTTTCTTCTTTTTTTGCTACCTCCTTTGTTTATTTACCCTAGTAAATATACTGTCAAAATGAAAATTAATAATAGAATAGCATGATCTGTAAAACAAATGAGCATGGTCAATCAAAAAATATATCTAATATGTTTGTTCTGTCCAAAAATCTATCTCTCATTATGCACCTTGAATCCATCATGCTTCTTTCTGAATGTGGGTGGGCTTCATCATTATTCCTCCAGTCATGAGCACCTTTCAAAACTCTTTTTCTTTATGTGATTATTCCTACTGGATAAATGGCTCCCCTGTCTCTCCCTTCATTCCCCATCAGTTCAAACAAGTCTTCCCAGGTTTCCCATAAAGTGACCATTTCATTATTTTTATATGACAATATTCCAATACATTCATATGAAATAATTTGTCCAGCAATTGTTCAATTAATAGATACTATTCCCTTGTTTACAACTTGTTGCTATAACAAAAAGTGACACCATAAATGTTATTTTATATAAGCATCCTTCCTTTCTTTCTCTGATCTAGTAGCGGTATCACTGATTCAAAGGGTATGCATACATACCTTAGTGACTTTAGGGGCAGGGTAGAAAATTAGAAAGGTAAGATTTTACTGCAAAGATGAGTTCATCACCCAAACTTTCTGGAGAGAAATTTGGAACTATGCCCAAAGGGCAACAAAAATGAGCATACCCTTTGATCCAGCAATACTACTACTGGGTCTATACCGTGAAGAGATGATGAAAAAGGGTAAAAACATTACTTGTACAAAAATATTTATAGCAACCCTGTTTGTAGTGCCAAAGAATTGGAAATCAAGTTAATGTCCTTCAATTGGGGAATGGCTTAGCAAACTGTGGCATTTGTATGTCATGGAACACTATTGTGGGATGGGAGGGGATGGGAAGGGAGGGATGGGAATTCAAGGAAACTTGGAGGGATTTGCATGAACTGATGCTGAGTGGGATGAGCAGAACCAGAAAAACGCTGAACACTTTATCAGCAACATGGGGGTGATGTTCAACCTTGATGGACTTGCTCATTCCATCAGTGCAATAACCAGGGACAATTTTGGGCTGTCTGCAGTGGAGAATACCATCTGTATCCAGATAAAGAGCCATGGAGTTTGAACAAAGTTCAAGGACTATTCCATTAATTTAGAAAAAATCCCATAACTTATTGTCTGATTTTGTTATCTCTTATACTTTTTGTTTCTTCCTTAAGGATGTGATTTCTCTCTTATCACTCAATTTGGATCAATGTACAACATGGAAACAAAATAAAGACTGACAGATTGCTTTCCATGGGAGGGGTGGGGGGGAGGGAAGTAAGATTGGGAGAAAAATTATAAAACTCAAATAAAATCTTTAATAATAATAATAATAATAATAATAATAGAAGATGAATTCAATTTCAAATCCATTTGACAAGTTGATGAACCACCTAGGTGGAGATATCAAAAAATACAGAACCCATGGGGTAAAAATTGGAATTAAATAAATCACCAACTAAAGATCAAGGATAGACTCTTGAGATACACCTCTTTAAGGGTTTTGAATAGGACAAGAATTCTGCAAAAAGGAAAGAGAAGTATCAATTAGAAAGAACAATTACTGTTTGATGGCACACGGTACTCAGGAAGGAGTAATAGTCTATAACATTAGTTACATATAGTCTATACATAGCAATTAGATCAAGGAGATGAAGGACTCAAAAAAGACTTGTTGAAATCATTCCTTTTGTTTCAAGGGTCAGATCAATTTCCTTATCTATAAAATAAGAATAGCATCTACCACCCAAGGTTGTTGTAAGGATAAATTGAGATAATATTTATAAAGTATTCAGCATTGTCCCTGACATTATAATAGGTCCTACATAACTACTAGCTGTTTTTGTTCTTGTAATTTTGTTCTTGTCTTTTTCATGAAACCTCCTTTGTTTTCTCAACTGAATATAATACATTTTCCCCAAAATGTCTCATGCTGCTTTGATATCTCATGTATTTAGTAATAATGTAACCTATATATTGATGCTTTAATTTTTTTCTGTACATACTTCCCACTTGCCCCAGTAATAGTAAGTTTCTTATGAACAAGAACAAGAACTATGTTGCCTTTTTTCTTTGTACCAACAGTGTTCAGCACAGTCCTATACATAGTAGGTACTTAATGAATATTTTTTCTGGTTGTGTTGACTTCAATGGAATGTGAGTGAAATATTTGCTATACTTTCATTCAGATCCTCTTCCATTCACTAGGTGAGAAAGGATCTGTAAACAGATATTTCTTCCCACTGAAGAGACTTCTGTATAATAAATTTAAGGATTCTCAAAGTTTATTATGAGGTCAACCCCCAGGCAATGGGAGCCAGAAACTTCTGCAGGGAGCTCCAGTGTCAGTGTTATAGAACCATTTAGGAAAGAAGCAAGGGAAAGCCTGGGGCTGAGGGGGACACAACTACCAGCAATGAATAGGGTTTATTTAATGATGCTAGCCTCAGGTCAGATATTAGTCATTTTGGAGAGATCTGAAGCTGATTGAGTTTTAGTGAAGGGAGCAGGATGGAAAATATTTGGAAGATATTCTTAAGACTTTGTAGCTAGTACAGCTTGAGAGAATTAACATGAAGTTAATTTTGTATAAGAGTATTCAATTATTTGGTAAAGAAAGGTATATAGAGAGGAGAAGAGAAAAGAGGGAAGAAGAAGGGGAAAGAGGAGAAGGAGGGGAATGAGGAGAAAGAGAGAGAGGGGGAGAGAGAGAAAGAGAGGGAGAGAGAGAGAGACTTAGAGAAGAATATTGACACAGGTCAAAGTAATGTGAACTGCTGGGTTACAATGTATCTCTTTTCTATATGCCCTTTTAACACACAATTATTAATTAAACACTCCACTCACTGTATGCTAGGTACTATGCAAAGACATAGTAATGATACAATTCTTGCCTTCAAGGAGCTTACATATACTATTATATATTCCTTATATCATATCATTGCCTGAAGCAATTTCTGAGACCTCTCTCTCTCTCTCTCTGTGTGTGTGTGTGTGTGTGTGTGTTTGAATGTGAGAGAGAGAAAAGAGAAGAAGAGATGGAAGGAAAAGGGAGGGAAGAAGGAAGGGGGAAGGAGAAGGGAGGAAGGGGAAGGGGAAGGGTAAAAGAGGAAGGGGGAAGAGAAAATTACCTAAACAAATGCAAAGTAATTGGTAGGAGGTAGGAGAATCATGCAAGACTTCATGTAGGAGGCAGGAGTTGAGTTGAATTTTAAAGGAAATTAAGTGTTCTAAGAGTAGTAATTGAGGGACATTTATTTTACACAATCAACAAGCATTCCTTAATCACATACTCTGTTTCAGGGACTGTATGATGTATTCAAAATACAAATGCAAGCAAAAAAAATAATTTCAGTAATGGAGGACAGTTTATTCAAAAAATATAGAAATGAGATCTAGAATGTCTTTTAAGATAAGGTCATTTTAGTTGTATTTTATTGAGTGAGAAGGGAGGTAATATATTATAAAATTAGAAAGATACACTTGAAACAAACTGTGGATGGCTTCACACGACAAAGTAAAGGGTTCATATTCTGACCTTTAAGGCTAGAGGAGACTATTGTTACTATTCAGTCTTTTCAGTTGTTCAGTCTAAGTCAACTCTTCATAACCCCATGTGATGTTTCCTTGACAGAGATCCTTGAATGGTTTGCTATTTCCTTCTCCAACTCATTTTTCACATGAGGAAACTGAGACAAACAGACTTAAGAGACTTGTCTAAGGTCACACAGTTAGTAAGTGTCTGAGACCAGATTTCAAATTTCTTGACAAAGCAAGAATTATGTTCAGAACTGTGCTTTAGGAAAATTATCTTCTTGTGAATTTATGGAATTTGCATTAGAGAGAGGAGAGACTTGAGGTTGGCAAATCAATCAGGAAACTACTTAAATAATCCAGGTAAGAAGTACCAGAGTCTGAATAAGGTGGTGGGTATTTGAGTAGAGAGAAGGGGATGAATTGGAGAGATACTCTGAAAGTAGAATTAAATATAGACCTGACAAGTCAATAGAGTGAAGAATCAAGGATGACATTAAGGTTTGAACTATAAACACTAGAAAAAAGATAGATTCTTCTAGATTCCTAAATTGTATCTAGAAAGGGGTGATTTGGAGGAAAGGCTAAAAAATTCTGTTTGGGACATGTTAAATTTGAGAAATCTATAGAACACTTATTTGGAAATGTCCAATTAATAGTTGTTGTGGGTATGAAGTTTAGGAGAAAAACTGATATTATAGTAAGGTAGATAGAGGAGCCATCTGTAGAGAGATAATCAAAAATCTCATAAGAAATGATGAGGTTGCTGAGAGAATATAAAGAGATATGAAAAGAAGGCCCAGGACAGAACTTCAAGGTACATCCAAAGTCAAGATGTGTGACATGATCTAGGAAAGGAAATGGGTGGGGAAGTCAAGCATTTAGAAGGAGAGCCAAGGGAGAGAAATATTATAAAAATTCTGAGAGAAGAGAGTCCAAGTATGTCAAATGTTAGAAAGAGGTAAAGAAGGATGAAGAGTAAAAAAGGTCATTTATGGGGCAGCTAGGTGACATAGAGCACCAGCCTTGGAGTCAGGAGTACCTGGGTTCAAATGTGACTTCAGACACTTAGTAATTGCCTAGCTGTGTGGCCTTGGGCAAGTCACTTAACCCCATTGCCTTGAAAAATCCAAAAAAAAAAAAGGCCATTTATGTGGCAATTAAGAGCTAATTGATAACATAGAGGGAACAGTTTTGGTCAAACTATGCAAATGGAAGCCAGATTGAAAAGGGTTGATAACATAGTTAGAAGAGAGTGTCAAAGGCACACAGGTTTTTCCTATGAGTTTGGTTAGGAGACTGAAGAAAAATTTAGGAATATAGTTTCAGATGATGGTAGGATCAAATGAGAATTGTTTTGTTAGTTTTTTAATTATTTGCTGTTGTTGCTATTGTTTCTAAAGATGAGGGAAACTTGGGTGCATTTGCAAAAAAAGCTATGAGGACAGTAAAGAGCGAGAGACTGAAGATTAGAGAGAAGGAAAGATTGTAGGAACAATCAAGAATGTGATTCTCTAAGCTTCTCCATAGGGAAATTATAAGATATTTTGGGAAGCAGTTTTATTGACAGAAAGACTAATATAGCAACAAATCAATTCTTGCTTCAACCTACACACACACACACACACACACACACACACATACACATACACAAACAGTCAAAAATTCTTAGGCAGAAATCCTTTTTGGATTGAAAGCTTCAGAGTGAATGAAGAAAACATTAAATGACAACCCTGGAATTGCTAAATAACCTCAAAGAATGAACCATAGGGGCAGCTAGGTGGTGTAGTGGATAGAGCACCAGTCTTGGACTCAGAAGTACCTGAGTTCAAATATGACCACATAAACTTAATAATTACTTAGCTGTGTGGCTTTGGGCAAGCCACTTAACCCCATTTGCCTTGCAAAACCCCCCAAAAAAGAAACCATATACTGGGGAACCATGGCAATCAGAAGGGTGGTGAAGTGTACATTGATGGAGGGAATCTCACACCATTAGTCCACTACACTGACCAAACATACATACTCCAAGTATCCTTGTATCCACAATATAGGATTGGAAGCACCCAACATGACCAAATAGATGATTTTACTGTAGCCAATAAAGGGAAGTAATTGTGCTCTAGTTAATGCAAGTTATTTTAAGAGCCAAGGTTAGCATCTAGGTACCCTGACTCAATCAAACAGTTAACAGTATCCCAGTATAGTATCTCTCCAATAGATTGTATATATCACCATCTCCCAAATATCCCAGAGCAGGGAATATTCTTTCTTTATTCCTAAATCTAGGTTTCAGTGAGATGTGTGGATTACACCATCTCTAAAGTCCTTTCTAACTCCAGTAATCCATAAATCTATGTCTTAAATCTGTAATAGGTTCACTTAAAGAGCATTTGGAGCATCTACAAACCAAAGTCTTCTAACCCTCCAACTCTGGTTTCCCAAGGGTTCAAAATGTTCTTGGAAATAGAGAATTGGAGTTTTGGAGAAAGGTGGTTTGTTCTTTTCAATGAAGTAGAAATTATCTACCTGCAGACATGTTGCTTTTGATAGATGTGGCTACCTACTGGCAGTATGCCTTTCTGTTCCCTTTCTATTGATCATTTGGATCAAGGGTCAAATTCTTTAAGATTATATTCCACCAGTTCAGTGAATTTCCTCTTAAACTTGGAAATTTTTTTTTGTAAACCTAGACTGTCAGAACCAGTAAGGAAGATCCTTGATTTCTGGAACTAAGAATCAGGAAGAACCAATCTTCCTGATTTATCAAATGTGAAGAAAGTTTATGAAGAGTGATTTTACTAAAAACAGACAAACAATAAAAAGAGTGATTTTAGGGGGAAGAGTATTGATTTGACAGTCAAGAGGACTGTGTTGTAGTCTTGGATCTCACATTAAGTGGATGCAGAGACTAAAATAAGCCACTTTTAGGAAACTGACCTAGAGCTCCAAACTTGGTGGAAGATCCAAAACCAGAATCACCAGATGAATCATTATTTTGCATCTTAATTCATGTATTTCAGAAGAACTGAAGATTACATGCCTAGATTTCCTCACATGTGTCATATCTATAGAATGTGGTCACAATTGCTGCAAAGATTGTGTCTTCAAACACATACATATGAGTTGGGGAAAAAGTTTTAAATGTCCTGAGTGCTGGAAATTTTGTGATGTGGATCAATTGGGTCAATTTGGCTCAGTCCTTCAAATTTCTCCAAGTTCGGCTGACAAGGAGCCTGAATCAAAAACAAATGATGAAGACAATCTTCCCTGAGGAAATCAGAATGAATCCTGAAACAGACCATCTTGGAATCATCTTATCCACAGATATGAACACAATAAGAAGAAGAGATTAATAAAAGAAATTGCATTATTCTATGGAGAGATCTGATCTATGTGATCTGTTTCTAGCAACTCAAAATTTTATCTGGGAGACATTAGTGGGAAGTGACAATGGGAAACCATTCTGCTTGGGATGTTGGTCTTTGTACCACTGCTGCAAAAAAAAAAAATGGAGAGGTTTAATCATCCTCTACTGGATATTGGTTTTTGAATCTAAGACAAAATAAGTTTATAGCCTGTACCTACTATGAACATTCCTGTAAGATGGAAACTCCCCAAGGTGGGAATCTTTTTGGATTATTAGACAGGAGACAGTGTTTTATGATGTAGACAATAGATGCCACATTTATGCATTCATGAGGAACTTTTCACAGCTCCCTCTGGCCTATATTTTTCATTGACCAATACATCAAGAATGAAAATATTCTAACTATTGACCCAGTATAAGATGAGGCTCCAGAAATCCTAGAGCATGACCCTGACACTTGCTTGGAAACCTCTACCAAAGGGGAATCTAGTCCCTGACCCCTATATATGATGTACTTTACTTTAAGACCAAGGAGAAATTTGTCTTATTTTCTAATATTCAGGAAATGAACCCCCCCACTAATGGAAGGCCATATATTTGTGGTCTAAATATTAGAGATAGAATATACTCAATAAACTATGTGCATTTAGAAGATTCAAGAATTAGGAACTTCATTGATTTCCTAAAGATGTGAATGGGGCAGAGACAAGATGGCAACAGGAGATGATCCTTTCTTAGCTGCTCTCTCATAAAACTTATAAACTAAGGACTCTAACTAAATTTTTGAGAGATAGAACCCACAGAGGGACCCAGTGAGGCAGTTCTCCTACTCAGGGTAACCTGGAAAAGAGCAGAAAGGTTCTGCTCCCTGGGGTTGGAAGGGCACCCCCCAGAGGGGTGTCCCACCAGAGTGAAAAAACTTCAGCCTCCCGGAGGCAGCCCCAGGGCACTGGGAGCTGGGGCTCATAGCAGCGGAGGAGTTTCCTAACCTAAAACCCAGGGAGCACCAGGCACAAATTGGGGGAACAGCGGGGGACCTCTGCCAGAGTGAGCACGTGAAGCCCAGCCCTCAGGGCACACAGTGGCCAAGGCAGTCCAGATCCAGGAAACAGAAGCAGGCAGAGCCAGTAAACAGGAGCCCCTAGGGCATGAACCCATTGAACCTAGGGAGTGAGTGAAGAGAGATACTGCCAAGCTCTGTCCTCTGCCCCTGGAACAGGACTCTGGGGTTCTGACCACATTCAGATCCTGATCGCAGTCTAGGCCCCCCATAGAACACCAGGGCCCCCCACCTCAGCCCCGTGGCTGAGGGGGACACTTATGGTCATTCACAGACCAGTAGGGAGGACAGAGTCTCACACACACGGAGATCCTTGTGGGAGTGTCCCAAAAGCTCAGGATGCACCCCCAAAACAGGCTTGGGCTGGGAAAATGAGCAAGTAGAGAAAAAAAGAGAAACACCATTGAGAAATATTTTGCCTGTGAGCCCAAGAAGGATCAAAACACTCAGTCTGAAGATGAGGAGCCACAAGCTCCTGCATCTAAAGACTCCAAGAAAAAACAGAAATTGGGCTCAGGGTATGACAGAGCTCAAAAAAGACTTTGAAAATCAAATGAGGGAGTTAGAAGAAAAACTGGGAAAAGAAAGGAGAGAGATGCAGGAAAAACATGAAAATGAAGTCAGCAGCTTAGTCAAGGAAATCCAAAAAAATGCTTAAGAAAATAGCATGCTAAAAACCAGCTTAGGTCAAATGGATAAAACAGTTCAAAAAGTTATTGAGGAGAAGAATGCTTTAAAAAGCAGAATTGGCCAGATGGCAAAAGAGATAAGAATGTTCTCTGAGGAAAACAAATCCTTTAGACAAAGAATAGAACTCAGGGAGATTTTGCTGAATTTATGAGAAATCAGGACTCAATACTTCAAAACCAAGAGAATGAAAAATTAGAAGAAAATGTGAAACATCTCAATGAAAAAACAATTGATATGGAAAACAGATTTAGGAAAGATAATTTAAAAATTATTGTAATACCTGAAAGTCATGATCAGGAAAAGAGCCTTGACATCATTTTCAAAGAATTACTACAGGAAAATTGCCCTAATATCCTAGAAGCAGAGGGCAAAATAGAAGTGAAGAGAATCCACCAATCCCCCCAAGAAAGAGATCCCAAAAAACCAACCCCCAGTAATATTATAGCCAAGTTCCAGAACTCCCAAATCAAAGAGAAAATATTACAAGCAGCCAGAAAGACACAATTCAAATACCATTGGAGCTGCAATCAGGATCTCACAGGACTTAGCAGCAACTACATTAAAAGCTCGTAAAGCTTGGAATATAATATACCAGAAGGCAAAATAGCTTAGAATGCAACTGAGAATCAACTACCAAGCAAAACTGAATGTCTTCTTTCAGGGAAAAAGATGGACTTTCAATGAACCAGGGGAATTTCAAATGTTCCTGTTGGAATGGCCAGAGCTTAACAGAAGGTTTGAGCTTCAAATACAGGACTCAGGTGAAGCATAGAGATTGGAAGAGAAGGGGAAAATATGGGGACTTAATGATGATGAACTGCATGTATTCCTGTATAGAAAAATGACACTGATAATACTCATATGAACCTTCTCAATTAACAGAGCAGGTAGAAGGAGCTTTTATAGATGAAGCACAGGAGGAAGATGAATTTGAAGATAAAATATGGTATAAAAATGGAGTCAAAAGAAAAAAAGGGAAATTTAATGGGGGAAAGAAAAAGGAGAGGGAGAATAGGCCAATATATTTCATATAATAAGATTTTTCTTTATTACAATGAGCTATTGCAATGATATGGAATGAGGGAAGGCAAGGGGGAATGAGGGAATCTTTGCTCTCATCAGAGGTGGCTAGGAGAGGAAACAGCATGTATACTCAATGGGGCATAGACATCTGGAGTAAGAAGGAGAGAGTGGGGCACAGGGGGGAAGGGGTGGGGATGTGAATGAAGGAGGAGAGGATAGACCATGGGGGGAGAGTGGTCAGATATAACACATTTTCTTTTTTACTTCTTGCAAGGGTCTGGGATTGGACAGCCTGTCCAGGACCATAGGGCCCAGTGGATGCTGGGCCTTAGGTGTGGTAGGAGGGCTGGGGGCCTCTTGGCCCCAGGGCCAGGGATCTGTCTGCTGCACCACTCAGCTACCCTACAGCAGAGTCAGTGAAAGGAGAGAGAAAATATAGTACACGATAGTGGATAAATATGAAAGGAGGGAGTTGCAATCAGCAATGGCAACAGTGGAAAAATATGGAAGTAACTTTTGTCATGGACTTATCATAAAGAATGTGATCCACCTGAGACAGAATTAGTGGTGTTGGAACACAGACTGAAGCACATTTTTTATTATTATTTGGGGGGGAATGCAGGGCAAATGGGGCTGGGTGGCCTGCCTGGGGCTGCATAGCAGGGTGATTGTTGGATGTCTGAGGCAAGATTTGGACCTGGATGCTCCTGGCTCAAGGCCCAGTGCTCTGTCTGCCACCTAGCTGCCCCTATTATTATTATTACTATTTTATTTTATTGTGGGTCTTTTTTCTTTTTTTTTTGGTTTCTGCAGGGCAGGGGGTTTGGGGTGGCTTGCATGTCACACAGCTGGGTGATTGTTGGGTGTACGGGGCCGGATATGGGCTTAGGTGCTCCTGGCTCCAGGGCTGGTGCTCCATCCACTGCACCATATGGCCATACCTACAATTATTACTATTATTTTTTAGTTTTAATTTTAATTTTTTTCTCTCCCCTTTACTTTATCATTCAAGTGATTCTATATTTTTTGGGGAGGGGTATTTTGTTTACTCTTAAACAAGAATATTTTATTAATGTGTAAAGATATGAATGGAAAAACCAATGACCCACCAAAAAATAAAAAGTAAAATAACAAAATTTAAAAGATCAAGTGGGACCCACATGAAGGGATATGAGAAGCCACCCACAACCCACAACTTGGTGGCAATGGGAAGGTTACAAATGCTATCATTGTACATGTTTTGGGGCTTTCTCAATCAATCAATCAGTTATGTTGATTTTTTTCCCTCTCATGGGAAAAGGTAAAGGGGTACCATAGATAGGCTTTTGTGGTCATGTAAGAAAAAGAAAATATCAATAAAAAGTTATTTTTTAAAAAAGAAGTCACTTTTCTTCTATGAAACTTCAATTTTCTTATCTTTAAAATGAAGTGAAGGGAATGGACCAAAACAATTCTAAGATTTCATCCTCTGATATGATACACTTTAAAGTAGAGGAAGCCATATGGTTCAATAGAAAACTATCTGCCCTAGAAATCAGAAATCTGATTCTCAAACTCTGCCTCTTCATTTTTAAGAGAGATAGAACTGACATCTATGTTAACTTGACCACATCATTTAACATTTCTCACCTCAGTTTCATTCTCTCTAAATTGGGAAAATTGAACTATATAGCCACCAAGGCAGAAGTGTAATGAAAAATGCTTAACTGCTGGCTACCTGGTGGAAAAAAATCTGTGCACAGAAAATTTAAGTTTAATCTTTATTACTAAGATTTTCACCAATACTTGATTAAATGTATACAATCACAAAATGATTAGTGAAGAGCTGAATTAGAGTATTTGTTAATTTCCAAGGTATAAATATTTACACTGAAATTTTAATGTTTTCAAGATTGGGTTAAAATTGGGTCCAAGATCCTTACCACTTTTAAATCTAAAAAGGTCCCATCCTTCCATTTCTGTGCTGTCATGTCCTTACTGGTGAAGATACTTCCAGGAATTCTGGCCAAGATGGTGGAGAGAAGACAGGCCCAGTTCCAAAATCTCCTGATCTTCCCCCATATGTGATATGAAACAAACCTATTAAAAGAAATCTGATCAAGAAAACCCAGAAAGAAAAGCCAGGATAAAGAACATCTATCTCAAGATATGTCTTCTGTAATCATGGGTGAGTCTGGGCACAGAGGGCAGATTGCAGGGAGCCCAGGATTGAGGAGAGCCTGGGAGCCTGGATTAGCCACAGATTAGCCTGATTAGCAGTGAGTCTGGAGCCCAGGAGCCTGAGGGCCTGAGAACCTGATCAGTTTGATCAGCAGTGGGGCTAGAGCCTAGTAGACCATGGGGCTTGGATCAACTAGGAAGCAGAGGCATTGATGTCGAAGTTGACCTTCCAGAGCTTGTCAGCAGGGCTAGAGGGAGAGTATCGGTGCAGGAGAGTGGCAGACATCATTCCTAGGCTCCTCTGGTCAGGAGGAACTCAGAGCCAATGCCTCCATTTCAACTTAAGTCCCTTCCCAGAACAAACACAATTGCAGTCTACCTCTGACCCAGGCTAGAACCACCTCAGCTGACAATAGGGAGAGTGATCACCTCACCCCAGGGAGGTGATCAAAGACATTGATCAAAGACAAAAATATTTAACAGCTTTAATCACTCTCTCTGGGCCAAAGGAGAAGGCCTCAATCAAGGTCATGGCCACTCCAGAGAAAGCAACCAGCACCTCCTACTGGCCAGATGGAGATATTGCATTCAGTGAGCAAATCCTCTAGCATCTCCTATTGGCCAGCTGGAGATATTACATGTAGTGAGTAAAGCCACTAAGGATCCCCACACCAAACCTCTGTGAACCAGTCCCTCCCCAACTCAAGGTCTTAGTAAAATGAAGAAAGGCCAGCGTAAATGAGGGTCCATAGAAAAATTCTTGGAAAGTAAAGACGTAACTCAGAGAGACCTAGAACCTCTGAGAAAAATATGATGGCTCACCAGCACATTAAGACTTCCTTGAATAAATAAGGAAGGAGTTTAGAAATCAATTGGAAAATTGGGGAAAAGAAACCCAAGAAAATACAATTGGAGAAATACAAAATGAGAATAATTCTCTCAGCTCCTCAATTGG
This sequence comes from Macrotis lagotis, assembly GCF_037893015.1. NCBI lineage: Eukaryota > Metazoa > Chordata > Mammalia > Peramelemorphia > Peramelidae > Macrotis > Macrotis lagotis. The sequence continues at coordinate 142,282,367 of NC_133658.1, read as the reverse complement.
ACAAATGCAAAAAGAAAACTATTCTCTCAAAACCTCAATTGGTCAAATGGAAAACTCTTTCAAAAGTAGAATTGACCAATCGGAAAAGGAGTTGCAAAAGGTAAAAGAAGAAAATTCTTTTCTAAAACAAAAGAATGGAGTCTATGGAAACTAATGACTTCATGAGACAACAAGAGCCTGTTAAACAAAAGCAAAAAATCAAAAGATAGAAGAAAATGTAAAATATCTCATCAGCAAAACCATTGACTTCAAGAATAGATCAAAGAGGGACAAGCTGAGATTTATAGATCTTCCTGAAAACATTGAAGAGGAAAAAAAAGCCTAGGCTAAATATTAAAGGATTTATTGATGGAAAATTGCCCTGATATCATGGAACCAGATGGTAAAATAGTTATTGAAAGAATATTGTGCCCCTCCAGAAAGAGATGCTAAAATGAAAATGCCAAGGAATGTTGTGACCCAATTCCAGAACTATCAGATAAAAGAGAAAATCCTGCAAGCAGCCAGAAAGAAACAATTTATAAACCAAGGAGCCACAGGAAGGATTACTCAGGACCTAGCTGCAACACCATTAAGGGATTGAAGGGCCTGGAATGAGATATTCCAAAGAGCAAGGGAATTTGGAATGCAGCCAAGAATTCACTATCCAGCAAAGCTGAGCCTTCTCTTTCAGGGAAAAAGATGGACATTTAATGAAATGAAAGACTTCCAACAATTCCTGATGAAAAACCAGAGGTAAATAGAAAATATGGGCATCAAACAGGAGGTTCAAGAGACACAGGAAAAGGTAAAAATGGGGGTTTAAAGAAGGAAAACTGATATCCAATAAGATGAAACTGGCTATATCCCAGCATGGATAAAAGAGTCTCATAACTCTTAAGAACTGTAACTCTATCAGAAAGAATATACCTAGCCAGAAATGATGGACAATCGTAACTTATCCATGAGACGTATACCCAATGAGGTGAAACTGACTATATAGATCTTTCCTTGGGAGAAAGACTCTAATAACGTTTGAGAATTGTAACTCTATTAGAGGGAATATACATAGCCAGAAGTGATGAATACTCAGATTTTTATGACTCAGAATGATTTTAAAACATTTCTTCATTAAAAAGGAGAATAGGAAGGAGATGAGAGGAGAGAGGGGAATTGAATGGGGGTAAATCTCATTACATTAAGAGGTACAAAAGACCTATGGAAATAGAGGGAAAGGAGGAAGGAGATGAGAAACACCAGAATCTTCCTCTCATCAGACTTGGCTTAAAGCTAATTTGCAAACACACTCAGTTAACTTAAAAAACATCTTACCTTTCAAGTATTAAAAGGGGAAAAGAGGAAGAGGATAGAGACAGGAAGGGGGGAAAAGTGGGAACTAACAGAAGGAAGGGAAGGGAAAAGGAAAAAAGGAAAAGAAAAAAAGGGAAAAGGGAAAGAAAGGGGAGGGGATGATATAGGAGGGCAAAGCTGCTGCAAAAATAGATAGCATTAAAAGAGATAAGGGAGGAAACTATATCCTCCTGAAAGGTACTATAAATAATGAATTGATTTCAATACTGAATATGTATGCACCCAATGAGATAGCATCCAAATTCTCAGAGGAGAAGCTGAAGGAACTACAGGAAGACATAGACAGCAAAACTCTTCTAGTGGGAGACCTCAACCTCCCCACTCTCAGATTTAAATAAACTGAACCATAAAATAAACAAGAAAGAAGTTAAAGAAGTAAATAGATTGTTAGAAAACCTAGATATGAGAAACTTATGGAGGAAAGTAAATAGGGATAGAAAGGAATATGTTTTTTTTTTCCTTCAGTACATAGCACTTACACAAAACTAGGGCATAAAAACCTAATAATCAATTGCAGAAAGGCAGAAATAGTGAATGCATCTTTCTCAGATCACAATGCAATAAAATCATAGGTAATATGATAGATATAGACACAGAACCAATTGGAAACTGAATAACTTCATTTTAAAGAATGAGTGAATCAAACAACAAATTATAGAAAGAATTAAATATTTTATCCTAGATATTGACAATAATTAAACAACATACCAAAACCTATGGGATTCACTCAAAGTGACTATCAGGGAATATATTATATCTTTAAATGTTTACATAAATAAAGTAGAGAAGGAGGAAATCAATGAACTATATATGCAACTAAAAAAATTAGACAAAGAAAAACTTAACCCCCCCAAATCAATACCAAATTAGAAATTCTGAAAATTAAAGAAATTAATAAAATTGAAAACAAAAAATATTGAATTAACAAATAAAACCAAGAATTGGTTTATGAAAAATCAATAAAATTGATAAACTTCTGGTCAAGTTGATTAAAAAAAGAAAACTGAATTACTAGAATCATAAATGAAAAAGATGAACTCACCACCAATGAGGAGGAAATTAAAATAATAATACAGAATTTTTTTGCCCAACTCTATGCTAATAAATTTGGTAATCTAAGCAAAATGGATGAATATTTACAAACACATAAGTTTCCCAGGTTAAATGAAGAGGAGATTAAGTACCTAAGTAACCCTATCTCAGAAAAAGAAATTGAACAAGCCATCATTGAACTCTCTAGGAAAAAATCTCCAGTCCCTGATGGATTCACAAGTGAATTCTACCAAATATTTAAGCAAAAATTGGTTCCAATTATATATCAACTCTTTGTAAAAATAGGGGAAGACATAACTCTGCCTAACTCTTTCTATGACACCAGTATGGTGCTGATACCTAAACCAGGAAGAGTTGAAACAGAGAAAGAAAAGTATAGATCTATCTCCCCAATAAATATAGATGCAAAAATCTTAAATAAAATTTTAGCAAAACAATTAAAAAAGTTATCACTAGGATAATACATTATGACTAAGTAGAATTCATCCCCAAAATACAGGGTTGGTTCAATATTAGGAAAACGTTTAATATAATTAATTATATCAATAACAAACCTATCAGAAATTATATGATTATATCAATAGATGCTGAAAAAGCTTTTGATAAAATACAGCAAATATTTGTACTAAGGACACTAGAGAGTGTAGGAATAAATTGACTGTTCCTTAGAATAATAAGTAGTATCTATCTGAAACCATCAACAAGCATTATATTCAATGGGGAGAGGCTAGAGGTATTCCCAATAAGATAAGGGGTGAAGCAAGGATGCCCATTATCACCACTACTATTCAATATCATATTAGAAATGTTAGCTTCAGCAACAAGAGAAGAAAACAAAATTGAAGGAATTAGAATTGGGAAGGAATAGACAAAACTCTCACTCTTTGCAGATGACATGATGGTATACCTATAGAATCCCAAAAAATCATCCAAAAAAACTACTAGAAACAAATAACAACTTTAGGAAACTTGAAGGATATAAAATAAACCCTCATAAATCCTCAACTTATATATATATATATATATATATATTATATATATATAATATATATATATATTTATATATATATATATTTATATATATATATATATATTATATATATATAATATATATATATATTTATATATATATAAACTAACAAGATAAAGCGGGAAGAGCTAGAAAGAGAAATCCCATTCAAAGCAAGCTCAGACAATATGAAGTACCTGGGAGTCTATTTGCCAAGGCAGACTCAGAAACCTTTTGAAAACAATTACAAATCACTTCTCACACAAATAAAATCAGATTTAAATTACTGGGCAAACATCAACTGCTCATGAATAGGTCAAGCTAATGTAATAAAAAGGACAATTCTACCAAATTCTACCAAAAAATAAACTACCTGTTTATTGCCCTACCAATCAAAATTCAAAAAAATATATACTTTAATGAGTTAGAAAAAGTTGTAAGTAAATTCATATGGAGAAATAAAAAGTCAAGAATTTCCAACTATTTGATGAAAAAAAGTGCAAAATAAGGTGGCTTAGCCCAAAATTATATTATGAAGCATCAGTCATTAAATCTGTCTTGTATTGGCTAAGAAATAGAGTGGTGGACCAGTGGAATAGACTAGGTGCAATAGCAGGAAACAATTATAGTAATCTGCTGTTTGATAAACCCAAAGAATCCAGTTATTGGGATAAAAACTACTAAGAAACTTGGAGTTAGTATGGAAGAAATTTAGATTAGACCAACACCTCACACCCTATACCAAGATAAGATCAAACAGGATACAGGATTTAGACATGAAAAGCTATATTAGAAGCAAACTAGGAAATCAAGGAATAATTTACCTGTTAAATCTATGGAAGCAGTTTATGACCAAGGAAGAGATGGAGAACATCATTAAAAACAAACTTGATAATTTCAATTACATTAAATTAAAAAACTTTTGCACTGACAAAAGCACTGTAATCAAAATCAAAAGAAATGTTGTAAATTGGGAAACCATTTTTACAACTAGTACTTCTGATAAAAGACTCATTCCTAAAATATACAGAGAACTGAGTTAAATTTTTAAAAACCAAATCATTCCCCAATTGATGAAAATGGTCAAAGGATATGCAAAGGAAATTTACAGATGAGGAGATCAAAGCAATCCATAGTCATATGAAAAATTGTTCTAAAACATTACTTATTAGAGAAATAAAAATTAAAGCTTCTTTGAGGTACCACCTCACACCTCTCAGACTGGCCAATGTGAGCAGAAAGAACAATGATCATTGTTGTAAGGGTTGTGGGCAATCTGGGGCACTATAATATTGTTGTTGGAGCAGTGAACTCATCCAACCTTTCTGGAGAGCAATTTGGAATTACACCCAAAGGGCAACCAAAATACGCATACCCTTTGATCCAGCAATACCACTACTGGGTCTATACCCTGAAGAGATGATGAAAAGGGGTAAAAACATCACTTGTACAAAAATATTCATAGCATCCCTGTTTGTGGTGCCAAAGAACTGGAAATCAAGTAAATGTCCTTCAATTGGGGAATGGCTTAGCAAACTGTGGTATGTGTGTGTCATGAAATACTATTGTTCTATTAGAAACCAGGAGGGATGGGAATTCATGGAAGCCTGGAGGGATTTGCATGAACTGATGCTGAGTGAGAGGAGCAGAAGAGAAAAACACTGTACACCCTAATATCAACATGGGGGCTAGGATCAACCTTGATGCACTTGCTCATTCCATCAGTGCTACAATCAGGGACAATTTGCAGCTGTATGAAATGGAGAATGCCATCTGTATCCAGAAAAAGAACTGTGTAGTTTGAACAAAGACTAAGGACTATTATCTTTAATTTGGGGAAAAAATCTGATATCTTATTGTCTGATCTTGCTATCTCTTATACTTTATGTTTCTTCCTTAAGGATATGATTTCTCTCTCATCACATTCAATTTGCATCAATGAATACCATGGAAACAATGTAAAAACTGGCAAATTCCCTTCTGTGGGGGGGGGGGGGGGATGGGGGGAGAGATGCAAGATTAGGGGGAAAATTGTAAAACTCAAAATAAATAAAGTCTTCATAATTCAAAAAATGATACAAAAGAAAAGATACTTCCAGTCTGATATTATATAACTTTATAACACGAATAGAGGGGTGCTATTCTGCATCCTGTATTAGGGCAAGCAGCAATTTTCTCTACAGAATGTTGTCAATATTAACTTTGCTTATTATACCAGAGGACTGGAAAGCAATAAAACTGCCAAGAAAGGGGCATGACCAGGAATATAACTAAATTGAGAGTATCTGGTAAGCACTAGAACTGTGGGCACTGAAATGAGATAGGGAAGGGTAAGGCAATGCAAAAATGTAGGTGGAATGCATTCATTTGTCTAAGAAGTGAGTCCAAAAAAAAAAGAACCAGTACCCTGACAGACATTGACTCCACATTGAGGAACAGGGTTGGGAAACTGAGCCTAGGACAGTTTGTTGTCTGTTTTTGGTTCTGTTTATACTTTGGAGAGCAGGTTTCCCTGTCATAAACTCACTATTACTGCTTTCATTCTTCTCTTGGTTCTATATTGATTCAACTCCCATGTACCCCATTTTTCAGTAAATGCTCTCTACATGAATTTTGTTGTGTTGAGCCAGTAGCAATCAGTGAGAAAAAAATAATTCATTAATAGAACTTAAGTATCTTATTGAGTTTTATTGAGAATTTTTCATTGCAGTCAGAGATAGTATTGTGATTCCAGTGAAAGAAAGTCGTTCAGTATTATTCTAGTGTTGTGTCTCCACTAGGTATCTAGGAAGCATCTGTATTACCAAATCAAATTCATGTATATGGTAACATCAAAAGAATTTTCCCATTTTTCCATTTTTTTACATGACCAATCCCAATTCTGATATATCAATGATGTCTCACAAACACTCTTCAATTTCCACAGGTTCTAGAGAAAGGATTGGTGAGGAAGGCAGGGTATTATCTTTTATCTCTGTTCAATATTTACACTTTGATGTCTTTGAATATTTGTTTGACTGAGGACTGAAGGAAGGAGAAAAGGAAAGAGTGGAACTTGCCTCATGGCTGATTTTAAAATTTTATTGTCCTTTCTTGGCTGACTATTGAAAAAAATTGATTTGCTCATTTCCTGTAATCCAAGAGTTTAAGAGTTCATTCTTCAGCACAGACAAGTCTAGTACTTCAGAAATTTGGTCAGGGAATACGTTTAACAGAAGAACAAATATGCCATAAAATACGGTCATGACCTTAAGTTTTAACATGAACAAAATCTCTAAAGCCTATCTCTAGGCTCAAAAGAATATTATTTATAAAAGTGTGATAGTATTTTATCTTTTTTGGATGTCACATCTATGAGTTTGATAAAAAAAAAAATGTTGTTACCATGGGCTAGAATATGAGACCAAGTGGGGATAAACTATATCCCTTCTATATTTAGACCTGTATATAGACCTTTATTGAACTCAAATCCTGGTTGAGGCCACATACCTTCCATTACCTAGGGGATAATATAGAATTGACAGGAGATGAGAATTAATAGATTAAAGGGGTTAAAAAAAGAAGGGGGGTAAACATCTTAGAATATTTTCTAAATATAAAATGACCAAACACTTTATAAATACCTAAGTAAGCATTTTACAAAATATTATTCCATTTGATCTCATAAGATGATAATAGCATCTTTGTATTTTGAGACTAGTCAGGTGATATGATTAAACATAAGTGAATCACTTAGGAAGGAAATTTAGTAAAAGATTTGGGAATTCACAAAGGATAATTTCTGACATTTATAACACTGAACTTAGATTCAGAAAATTTGCATTCAAGTCATTGCTCTCCACTTATCATTTGGGCAAATTAACTCATCTAGTTGCACTGCAATTTCCTTAATGGTAAATTTGGGGTAATATTATTGTGTGATCTTCTGCATGAGTGTTAAGATCATCAAATGAAATAGATAAATACCTTGTCAACCATGAAGTCCTACATAAGCATGAATTCCTTTCATCATCTTTTTCTCCAGTTTATTCTCTCACAAAGTAATCATCTACCATAATATGTATATACTGAAGAAGTTAAAAACATATGAGCAACTTAATTTGCTCAAGTGTGTGAACATCCAAGACTTTCAGTTTATATACAGATTGATGTCTGTCCTTCATTCTCAAAGACAATAACATCAGAAGGTGATGTCATGAAAAACAAGTGAACTGGATTTAAGTGAGGGAGTGCTGTGTTGAGTCATCAGTTTCACTTTCTCCTCCAGAGCCATCTGAGTTCAGTAACCAGACATGAATCACAATGACCAGAGATGGTCCTGGATGGAGACCATTAGGGTTAAGTGACTTGCCCAAGGTTACATAGCTAATAAATGTCAAGTGTCTAAGACCAGACTGGTGCTCTAGCTATTGCAGATAAGCAGAAATTATATATATATATATATATATATATATATATATATATACACATATATATGTATATATATAATATATATTATTTATATACATACATATACATATATATATATATATATATATATATATATATATATATATATATATATACATAACAGTTATGTTTCCTTCACCAAAAGCAAGATCACAAATTTGGAAATAATTTTTTTTAACACATTATTAATCCTGTAGACTCGAGGTTCATTGAGGGCAGGAAATGTTCCCATTTTATCTATATATTCCTAGCACCTAGCACAGTGTCTTATATACAATAAGTGATTAATTAATAAATTATTTTTGGATTAGATTAGCATTGCCTAAGGTGCATAGAACCCAGTATTAAGAATTAGGTAGGGGATGGCTAAGTGGCACAGTAGATAGAGCACCAGCCCTGGAGTCAGGAGTACCTGAGTTCAAATCCGACCTCAGACACTTAGTAATTACCTAGCTGTGTGGCCTTGGACAAGCCACTTAATCCCATTTGCCTTGCAAAATCCTAAAAAAAAGAAAGGAAGAAAGAATTGGGTAGGTAAAATATATAGATATACCAGCAAAATCCCTTAAATAACAATATAAGACTAAATCTATAAGGCATGAAAAAGACTAATTTATTATTTGGCCTGTGTAGGAAACTCTGGGATAGCTAGATGGCTCACTGGACAGAGTGAAGAATCAGGAAGAGTCATCTTCCTGAGTTCAAATCTGATTTTAATTATTTGCTAGCTGAGTGACCCTGGGTAACCCTGTTTACTTCAGTTTCTTCATCTGTAAAATGAAATGGAAAAGGAATTTGCAGACCATTTCAATATCTTTGCCAAAGAAAAAGAAAAAAAATACTAAAGGAATGACTGAACAAATTGTGGTATGTCATTTGGAATGCCATTCTGCTAAAAAACAAATAATGAGCAGGATGCTCTCAGTAAAACCTGGATTAATAAATGAGCAGATACAATGGGAAATATACTGAACACAAAGTTATCAGCTGTATTGTAGGATAATGAGCAACTGTGAATGACATAGCTTTTCTCAGTAGTTCCATGACTCAAGACTAAAGGATTTATAAACAATGTTATCCATTACCAGAAAGAGAACTGATGCTGATTAAATATAGACTGAGTCATACTTTTTTAACTTTATTTTTCTTGAGGTTTCTTTTGTGGGGGGGCTCTATGTTTTCTATCACAGCATGATTATTATGGAAATGTTTTGTATGACAGCACATTTTTAACCTATATCAAATAACTTGCTTTCTGAATGAGGAATTATGGTGGGAAGAAGGGACAGAATTCAGAACCCACAGTTTTAAAAATGAATGTTAAAACTTATTTTTAATGTACCTGGGGAAAATAAATTTAAAAGAATGAAAAAAAGAAAACCCCCAAAGGGATCACAGAGTCAGACATGATGAAAAAAAAGCAACAATGAATACAAAGGAACTTCAAATATATGATCAACCAGCTAAGTCCTAGGAAATTTTCTAAAGAACATATAGATTAAATGAGTAACCTGGATCACATGGATAGTCCCTTGGAGCAAGTTTTGAATTATGTTTTTTTTTCCTAAATTCTAAGTCTGGAACTCTATCCACTAAGTTAGATAGCACCACTATTGATTGAAGACTCTTAAGTTAACATTATGACATTCCCAAAATTGTTAGTAATCTATAATAATATCAACCTATCATAATCATCACTATTATTAATCTACAACCACCAAGACGTGCCCAGATAGGTATTTACATGATTTTGGTTCTGATACATCCTTATTAATTGATATGATTCCATGAAATCATGAAATCATTCCTCCAATTTTATTGACTTGGATTGCAAATGCACGGATACCTTATGGATTGAGGAACTTCAGTCAAACTTGGATTTGGGGGGGCACTCTATTTATTTTAAAAACTTCTTGCACACAGAGAGGAAGAAAAATTTCATTTTTTATCATAGTCAGGAACCAAAAAGCAAAGTTTATCTGTCAGTTTGTTGTTAGTACGGATTTACCAAGTGAATTAAACTACAGGGAAAAAATGATTGATGATTAAAGACATCATTACTAATTTTTAATTTTGTAAAATTTAGTGGAAGACTACATAAGTCATGGAGGGGATATAGTCGACGACATTGGAGGGCTGACCTGCACTGAAGCAATTGTGGGTGCTTCAAGTAAGTAGAAAAGTTATGTCCCAAAAAGCCTAGGGGGCTTAAATGTAGATTGAAAAACAAAAAGGAAAATTTGTTTTCTTAATGTTTAACCATTCATGGATTGAGAAATTTGATAAGTTTCTTTAGTGGCTTCCATAATTCCAATATTAAAGCTAATAGACTGTGGAAGGTTCAGACACGCAAATTCCAGGGCATTGACATGCTCCAATCCCATATGTACACTTCTAAAATGTACACTTCTAAAAGTCAATTCTGAACAACAGGAAATTCTCATAAAAAGGAAAATAAAATTTATGCCTTCAAAAATTTGTTTCTATGGTTCCCAACATTTCTGCCTTTGCCCAAATCAGAACAAGGTTAATCTTCAGACCATGACCTGGGCCTATATGGGAGTATCAAATTTGTTCTAAGGACAAATCTTGCTTTGGTTTTATCCTGCTAACTACTGTCTCTATCCTTGATTTCCTAGACTCCTGACTTTGCCTGCCTAGAGCTATACTACCTACCTGACCTTTCCTAATCTGAATGACTTCTTTGGGCTTGTACTTTGGCCTGCTGACTAGCTCATGGAATCTTCTGGACCCTTCAAGCATGGTTTGGTATAATGGTCCCAAATGCATTGGCTGAAAACCCCTTAAGGGGTGAGGCACAAAATTATAGCAAGGAATTCATGAATTCATATGTACATCTAACATTGTTATCTTGATCTTTATTTAGCTACAATAAAATATGCTCACTAATATAAACAAGCAAATATACCTTATATAAACCGAATTTCAAATGTATGGCAAATATATGTATTGCTATTTTTCAAATATATGTAGATGCTATTGTGATTAATAAAAAATCATTTTAAATTAATACATTCATAACAGCTTTTTGTAATGCACTTTTCCAACTATATAGTAATGGCACAATTTCTATCACCTGGCATATGATCTCTGAATTATTTTTTTTATATTACAAGGGGCCTCGTACTCCAATAGTTTGGAAACCAAAGGTGTAGCAGAAAGAACACTATATTTGGAATCAGAAATTCTGGATCTAAATCCTGATTCAAGTATGGGACCAGCATGATCATCTTGTAATCGATTTCTTCATCTGTAAAATGAGCAGTTTGATTATGGTCTCTTGTAGTTCTAAATTCTATGAGATTTTGTACCAAGTCTTTTTGTCTTCTCAATTCTTCCACATCACCTCCTTCTCTTTTGCAGCTTCATATTTTTCTTTGTACTTCACTGCAAAAAAAATGAGGTTAGAATTTGAATCAAAATTTTCCAATTCCAAATTGTTTGTGTTTGCTGAGAGTTTCTTCTCCTTCCCATTCTTTCATCTCAAGCCCCTCTGTAACCATAAAATATTATTTCCTGCTTCACTTCAATCAGATGAAGTGGTAGATATTCTTGCCTAGATCATTCCTTCTCCATGCACCACTAAATTCTATTCATCTTTTGTCATTTCTAGAACATTGCCCCATTTTCTCTCTATTTCTTTCTCTTTCTCTCCACCTGTAACTCTCTGTGTCACTGTGTCTGTGTGTATCTCACTCTTCTCTCAATATCTTCTTGTGTACTGTTAACTTTTCAGTTGTCTACAGTCTTACATCACCCCCTTCAAATCTTCGATAGAACATAGTAGCACTTCTAGTAATCATTCTATGTCCTCTTCTTTTGAGCTAAACTTCTTGAAATGAAAAAGCTCCTTAGTGACTCATCAAATTTCATTTCTTTTAAATCCTCTGCAATTTAGCTTTTGAATTTATCACTCATCTGAATCTCTTCTCTCCGAATTTGCCAATACTATCTTTATAGTTAAATCTAATGGTTTTATTTCAATACTCATTCTATTTTACCTCTGAAACATTTGACACTAATGGTCACCTTACACTGTATATTTCATATTTTCTAATACTGTTTTTCATGGTTCATCTCTTACTGGTCTGATCTCTTCTATTGGAACTTCATATATATTATGTCTACTAATTCTGGATGTCTCTCAAAGTTCTGTCTTGATCTTTCTTCTATGTCTCTCTCTATTTCTTCAGTTAGTGAACTCTTAGTTCCCATGAATTTAATTATCATGGTGATGATAAAGTATGGTGATGATGCTCAAATTTATATGTCCATTCATGGTCTATCTCTTAAATTACTGACCCATATCACCAAAAATTGACTTGTGAAAATTTCAAATTGAAAGTCCTATGGACCTCTTTTACCCAACATGTCCACTGTGCCATTAGTGTTTCCAGTCACTAAAATTCATTATTACTTTCAAGGGCACAACTATTCTTCAAGTCAATCAGATTTGTAACTTCAATGTCACCCTCTATAATTCTTTACTTTCACTCAGCCCACATCCTCAGTCACATATCAAATTATGTCTTTTCTTACACCACAATGTCTTTTATATGCATTGTCTTCTCTTTAGTAACATAACCACCACCCTAGTTCAGATATACTCTTCATATGAACTATCTTGATGGCCTCCTGTCTCCCTGCCTCAGATCTCTCCTTCACTCCAATCTATTCTCCACACATCTGCCAGAGTGATTTTCTCCCCCAAATACAAATTTGATGATATAATGCCCCTATTTAGAAAACTCCAGAAATTCCCTATTTCTTTAATGTCAAATGGAAACTTTTTGTTATTTAAAGCTAATTAGCATTGGACTCCTTTTTCTTTTTCCTTTTTCTTATATCATGTTTCCCTTCATACATTCTGTGGTGCCGGTAAACAAGTCTTCTTACTGTTCCCCCTACATCTCCTGTGCCTTTGCTCTGGCTGTTTACTTTGCTGGGAATAATTTCCCTCCTTCCATTTGCCTCTTAGAATCCTTAGCTTCCTGTAAGATTTAGCTCAAATGGCAGGACATCAATCCTGGTTCGTTCTTTCAACTAGCTTCTAGAGTCCTTCCCTTTAAGATTACTGTGAACCCTGTACTCTAAATGTAACTTATATGTACTTATTAATATATGTTGCCTCTTCAATTCAAGTATAAGCCCCATGGGAGCAGGAACTTCTGTTTGTTTTTACTTTGTAACCCCCCAGTGCACAACACAATTCTTGTTAAATGCACAATAAAGTATGTTGATGGCTTGATTGATTTTGACTTTGCTGATTTCTCTGAATTTGATCTCATTTATACTTTTATATCCTAACTGAAAGTGCTGACTCTGACTCTGCCAGATATCTTATCCTGGTCCCTTAAAGCTAGATCTATACTGCCACCAGTCAGAGTCTTGGAACATCCATTCTCTCATACACATTAAGTCCCTTTCCATCTAAAAAAAGCTCCTAGGCCTTACAAGCTTTTTTTTTCCTCAAATGGACTTTAAGAGATGGTTGACTGCTTACAATCACTAATGAAAATAACACACAGGAGATAAGAGTAGCTGAATATAACATTTTAGTAGGATTTTTCCCCTTAAATTTAGAGGGGGTGTGTGATGTTTTAATTGAAGAATTTTGAGGTTAGAAATTCCCTAATGAAGTGCAAGCTACTCATGTCACATATTTGAGATAGGGAGACAATAAACATTAGGACAAATGATCTTATATTATGTGCTATGGCAACAACTTCCTGGGCATTTTGAAAATGCAGAAATTATACAATTGATGTCATAGAAATAACATTCAACTAGGAGTTCCCAGTCCACCTTGACCATTAGTTCTGAGACCTCAGACAAGCAATTATCTCTGATCCTCAGTTTCCCTAGCTTTTAAATGAGAGGGATGAATTAACTATATCCCAAACTCATTACTTTTCTATTGCATTGTCTTTTTTTGCAAGGTAATCGGGTTACGTGCCTTGCTGAAGGCCACACAGGTAATTATTAAATGTCTGAGGCCGGATTTGAACTCAGGTACTCCTGAATCCAGGGCTGGCGCTCTATCCACTGCACCACCTAGTTTCCCCTTATTGCATTGTCTTTATTTACCCTTTTATCTAAATAGATCTTTAAAAAAATACCTCTTAACTACTTTTATTAAGTTATTTATATGCACTGTTATTCAGTGCCACATAGTACTACTGTGTTTTTAATACAAGGATAGTGTCACTATCATATATGGAGTATGCTTTTAGTGTTTTATTCTTCCTGTTCCCTCAGCCTAATCCTCTCATATAATTAATTAATATGATCTGTCAATTCTACCTCTACTATATGTCTTGTAAATTTCCTCTTCTCTCTATTCTCAACAACCATGGTCCTAATTCAGGGATGATTGTAGAAGAATCCTATCCCCTTTCCTTGCCAACAACTTTCCTCTTTCTAATTCATCCTTTATTCAGTTTCCAAAATAGTCTTCCTATTATACAGATTTGACTGTTCAAAAAACTGTCAATTACTTCAATTGACTCTAGGCTAACTCAGGCTGACATTTAAGACCCTGTATCCAACCTACTTTTATTTACAACCTTATGTCAAATTAATCCATTTTCATACATTCTAATTTTGATTTCCATTCATTCATCTTCATCTCTTTACCTAGTTTATGTCAAACCCTCTTGACTTTGTTGAGATTATCCAGCATGTCTTGATAGTATTTCCACATCTCTTTTTCTTTCAAAATTCAACTCAGATGTCACCTACTCAATAATATATTTGCTCATTCCATTAATGTTCAAATCCATTTTTACTTTCTCAAATTTTCTAAAAACATATTTTGCTGAATAATTCCTTTTTTTCTGCTTAGAGTCCTTTTTAAATACTGTCTATATATTACATCAAAGATGTCTATGCATTACATCAAAGTTGTCAACAACATGGTAGGTCACATGAAATCCAAGATACCTTTTTTGCTCAATCATATTAAAATGTAATTGGGAAATATTTAATAAAGTAAATAAAAATATAATAGAATACAAGTTATAGTAATATGTGGTTTCCTAAATTAGTGTGTCTGCAGAGATCCTTATGTATTGCCTAGTAGATTCCTTCTCTATTTGAATTATTTTTAAAATTTATTTTTTTATCCATATGCATATGTATGTTTTTCTTACAAAATTTCCTTCCACCTTCCCTTCCCACCACTTTCCCCTCAGTGGCAAACAGTCAGGTTAGCATTTTTGATAAATATGTTTATATATCAGTCATTTTTGGTATGAAGAATTAGAATTAAGGGAAAGAGATACTTAAGATATAATTTTTATAAAGTGTTCATCAGATTCTGAAGGGCTGGTGTTTCTTTTTCTATTTTGTTTTATTTTTCTTCCTCTGGATGGGGATAACAATGGCCATAGACAATCTAATATGGTTATTCTCTCTCTCTCTCTCTGAACTGCTAAGAGGAGCTGTCTCCATCAAGTTGATCATCTCACAATATTGTTTTTAATGTGTATATTTTTTCTTGGTTCTGCAACCTTTGATAAGTCTCAGGTCCTATAAGACATGCCATGCTTCTCTAGGGTCTGACCATTTATGATTTCTTATAGAACAATAATATTCCATAGTGTTCATGTACCATAACTTGTTTAACCATTCCCCTATTGATGGGCATCCCCTCATTTTCCAGTTCTTGCCACTATAAAAAGAGCTTCTATGAATATTTTGGAACATGTGTGACTTTTCCCATTATTTTTAATTTCTTCTGGATATAGACCCAGAATTGGAATTGCTAGATCAAAGGGTCTCTATTTGAATTTAACACCCTTGTGCTACATCTTATCCACCCCTATTAAATAATAGGTCTAATAGAGTCCATGCTGATTGTCTTATTTTTTTTCCTACACATGAAACTGGCATATAAAAACACTTAATACATTTTTAATTGAATTGTGTTAAGATCTATCTTTTTCCTTGGTTTTCCTCCTATGAGTGTACCCCAAGCTTTTGCTATTCTTCCTAGAGTTTTAGACCCAGAATTCAAAACAATCCTCCAACTGTGGTATGATAAGCCAGAGGGCTTTGGCCAGAGGACAAAGGAACCTTAGTGTAACTTGTTCCAAAAAGGAAAATTCCATTAATTCAGACTAAGATTTTATTAGCATTTTTGGAGTGCATTATTATGATATAACTTATATGGAACTTGCAAGCAATAAAATCCTTGAGTGTGTGTGTATATATATATATATATATATATATATATATATACACACACATATATAATGTTATATATAGATAGACAGCATATCTTTCTCATTCTATATTTCTTCAACTGCTTTTGTGAACCCCAGTACAGGATTTGATTTGTCCTTTTATATATTTAACCATAATATCTTCAACTCATGTTTTCAGCCTATAAGGATCTTAAAAAAAGGAATTCTCAGTCTATCATCCAACATGCTAACTCTCCCTTCTATTTGAATGTTTCCCATACGACACACCACCAACGCTTCACACCTCCCCAGTGCTCTTTCTTAATTTTCCTTGTTCATCTTCCCTTGCCAAATATCAAACTGGTAAGATAAATAAAAATTTCTTTCAAAAATGTTCCCATCCTTAGGGTATTGATGTACCACACTAGTTATTGTCATTATTTTGCATTTGCATACTGACACCACACTGACTAATTCAATTATGAACACACCTGCTGCCAACCAAGATGTGCCTCCCCCAGACTGGCAGTCAGAAGAAGAGCCAAGGGAGTCTGGTGTACAGCACAAAAAGAATCTCATGTATCACCAGCCTCTTTGTAATAAGATCATAGAATTATAGCTCTAGAGCTGGAGGTCATTTTAATTTAACCCCTTGTATTCAGATGAGTCAGCTGAGATCCAGGCAAATGAAGTGACCTGTCCAAGGTCATGGAGGTATTGAGTCACATTCTTATTGCAGATTAAGATTTACAAAGCCTTTATAAAGTTCCTAACAAGACTGTGAAGAGATACTGTGTCTGTTTTGTAGATGAGAAAAACTGAGGCTCAGAATTGTTTAGTGACTTGTCCAAGATTTCATAGTTAAAAAGTGTTAAAAGTGAGATTCAAACCCAAATCTCCTGAATATGGTGCTTTTTTCTGTTGGACTGTGTAATATCAACAATCAGTTGCTAAATAGCAAGAAGAACAAAGTAAGTATTTAATTGACCTCCTACCTTATCTCTATTGTTCATATGTCTCCTAGAAGACAAATATGTTTGGGACTACCAAGTATACTTTCTCATAGGAATAATTTAGGAGGTGGCAAGATTCTAATCTTTTATAACCCCATGGTCTTGTTCTCCTTCTCAAGGAACCTTGAGTATAATCTCCTTTGCCTAAAATCAAGTATTTAAACTCATGATTATCCTAGAATGTTGGATCCCATAACTCCCAAACTGGGGGGGGGGTGTTACCCATGAGTTCACCTTATGACTCCATTTCTGGATATAAATGTAGATTCTGGAATTATGAGGTCTAGAAAATTGAAATTCCTTCCTCTACTATGCCATAGGTGAACCTCTTCTTCATCGAAGCAAGTTCTTGTCTGCTCCTGCCATGTTTCTAGAGCAATATTTATACCCTTCAGCAAAAGCTCTTCTAGTACTCCAGTTTCTGACATTTTTTTTGATCAGGAAAGTTCATACTTGGGACTTTTCTCAGACAGTAATGGCAAGCACTTATCTATCTCTTCCATATGCTTCAGTTGAAACTCGCAACTGATGGTGACTAGGTGGGATGAAGGAAGAACCTCCTTAACCTTGTCTTAGAAATCAAGGAAAAAAGTTTAAGGGACACATTAGCAGGGTAATAGGAACTAAAAAGAACAGGAATCTGTTATTTTAGATGTCATCAGAAACTCAGCCCCCTTTTCCCACAAAACTCCATCCTCCTGAATATCAGTCAGTCAGTCATTTTGAGGATAATCCTAGTGACTGAAAAAACACAATTCCTCTCCTTTGAATAATTTAATAGGGCATAGGTTACATTTAATAGGGGAAGAACTAGCATACACATCCAGGAGGAAGAGTACACTGATTTGATTGATCAGAGGGAAACTCCCTAATCAACCCTCCCTTACATACAGATTAAGAAACTGAGGCTCAGAGGGGGTATTTGACTTGGCCAAGATCAAAAAGGTAGCATAATTGCATTTTTAAACCACATAACAATGCTTCTCTTAAGAACTCTTTGAAGTATTATAGCACCTATAAAGTGTTTGAGGAAGTTGAGGCTCAAATTATTGAGAGAAGTCCAAGATCAGATAACTAGAAAGTATCAAAAGTGAGATTCAAAGGCATGTGATGTGGATCTTCTCTCTCTCATGTTTTTCCACTGTTTACATGCTACCTTTTTCTATAGAAAGGATAATAATTTTCCATTAACTATCAGCATTGTTGAGAAGGACTGATATAAACATTGAGAAGCTATTAATATATGTATTATTACATGTTTATTATTATTATTGATTATTATTGTTGCTATTCAGAGTCACCAAAGGATACAGATGCTTTATCCTCTATACCTATATCTCTTTTTCATTCTTTCCCTTTCTCCTTCTTCCCTGCTGTCCTTCTTTACTTCTTCTTTGCCTTCTTCCTTCATTCCTTCCACTAGCATACCAAGCTCTGTCCCACAAGTCTGAGAGTGAAGAAAGTTACTGAGCCCTGGCCTAGAGTTCTCTGAGGAGAGCTGTCCAACTGAGGAGATTGTCAAGCTCTGAGCCATTCACTTAGCACCAAACAACACAGAGCCTATTGAAGAGAAATTGAAGCAACTGTTAAGTAGAGCAGAACAGCACATAATAGTCTTGTTGAACAGGGGAAGGCATCTGCTGGTGAAGCCCAGGAAGCGCAGTCTAATGAGGTCGTCGCCCATGTTGTTTGTAATCCCCAAACAGCTGGTTTGACAGATGCTCCAGAGCATTAGCCTTTCTCCCCACTGCTAAGCCTGCCAGGGCACTTTCAGGTGAACAGGTTGCCCAATTGAGGGAGAAACAGCTTGACCTCCACAGATGACTGCTGCATATCAAAACTGCGGTGTTTACCAACAACATTCATATGAAGGCAGCATGTTGTCTTGCGAATAAGTACAAGTCTGAATACCATCCAAGATTATATACCACAAGAAATTCCAAATATATCAGAACTATTTATAAGAATGAGGAAATTGTATATCTTTTATGCTTGTGAATATATTTTTGAAAGATGATTGAGAGTTATTTCTTACAGAAAATATTAAGAGATGAACTATTTAATTGTACGATTAAAAATCATCATTAATAACAAAAATGTACTGAGAACAAGAAAAAGGAAATGACTGGGAAATTCTTCATATGGAATTTTTTCTATATTATTTAATGTTATTTGAACACTTTATTTTACATTACCTTTCTGAATATATCCCTGCCTACCAAAAGTATTGCTATGAATATTTTTGTGTATATGGACCTTTCTGTCTTTGACTTTCTTGTACTATAATCCTAGCAGTAGTATGGATTGCTGGGTCAAAGAATATGAATATTTCAGTTACTTTGCTTTCTTTAAAAATATATTTATTTATTTATTTTGATTTTTGAAATTTTTCCCCAATCTCACTTCCTTCCCCCCACCACCCACAGAAGTCAGTCTGTTAGTCTTCATATTATTTCCATGATATACATTGATCTAAGTTGAATTGATGAGAGGGAAATATATCCTTAAGGGAAAAAAATGAAGCATAAGAGATAGCAAAATTACATAATAAGATAACTTTTTTTAAAAATTAATGATAATAGTCTTTGGTCTTTGTTCAACCTCCACAATTCTTTCTCTGGATACAGATGGTATTCTCCATCACAGATATCCCAAAATTTTGCCTGATTTTTGTACTGATAGAATGAGCAAATCCATTAAGGTTGACCATCACCCCAATATTGCTGTTAGGGTGTACAAAGTTCTTATTGTTTTGCTCATCTCACTCAGCATCAGTTCATTCAAGTCATTCCAGGCTTCCCTGAATTCCCATGCTTCCTGGTTTCTAATAGAACAATAGTCTTCCATCACATACATATACCACAGTTTATTAAGCCATTTCCTAATTGATGAGCATTCACTCAATTTCCAATTCTTTTCCACCACAAATAGGGCTGCTATGAATATTTTTATACAAGTGATGTTTTTACCTTTTATCATAATCTTTTCAGGTTACAGACTCAGTAGTGGTATTGCTGGATCAAAGGGTATGCACATTTTTGTTGTTCTTTGGGTGTAATTCCAAATTGCTCTTCACAAAGATTGGATGAGTTCATAACTCTACCAACAATGTATTAGTATCCCACATTTACCACATCCCTTCCTACATGGATCATTGTTCTTTCTGGTCATATTGGCCAGACTGAGAAGTGAGAGGTGGTACATCAGCGATGCTTTAATTTGCATTTCTCTAATAAATAGTGATTTAGAGTAATTTTTCATATGACTATGGATCACTTTGATTTCCTAATCTGTAAATTGCTTTTGCATATCCTTTGGCTATTTGTCAATTGGGGAATGGCTTGGTTTTTAAAATTTTAATTCAGTTCTCTCTATATTTTAGAAATGAGTCCTTTGTCAGAAGTACTAGTTGTAAAAATCATTTCCCAATTTTACAATGTTTCTTTTGATCTTGGTTAGAGTGGTTTTGTCTGTGCAAAAGATTTTAATTTAATGTCATCGAAATTATCTAGTTTGTTTTTAAAGATGTTCTCCATCTCTTCCTACTATATGCCAATAAATTTTATAATCTAAGTGAAATGGATGAATATTTATAAAAATATAAGTTGCCTAGGATAAAAGAAGAGGAAATGCAGAGAAAGTTAAATACCTAAATAACCCTATCTCAGAAAAAGAAATTCAACAAGCCATTATCAAACTCCCTAAGAAAAACTACTTCCCTTTCCATAGATTTAACAGTTAAATTATTCCTTGATCTCCTAGTTTGCTTATAATATAGTTTTTTTTATGTCTAAATCCTGTATACATTTGGATCTTATCTTGGTATAGGGTGACTTTCTGCCATACTAACTTCCAATTTTCCCAACAGTTTTTATGTAAGAGAGATTTTTTATTCCATTAGCTGTACTCTTTGAGTTTATCAAACAGCAGATTACTGTAATCATTTCTTGCTATTGTACCTAGTCTATTCCAATGATCCACCACTATTTCTTAGTCAATAACAGATAGTTTTGATGACTGATGCTTCATAATATAATTTTAGATCTGGTAGAGCTAAGTCACCTTCTTTTGCACTTTTTTTCATTGAATCCCTAGAAATTATTGAGTTTCTATTTCTCAACTTAAATTTATTTACAATTTTTTCTAACTCATTAAAGTATTTTTTTAAAATTTTGATTGGTAGGTACTAAATAAGTAGTTTAATTTGGGTAGAATTGTCATTTTTATTATATTAGCTCATCCTATACATGAGCAGTTGATATTTGCCCAGTTATATAAATATGATTTTATTTCTGTTACAATTGTTTTGTAGTTGTTTTCAAAAAGTTTCTGAGTCTGGCTTGGCAGGTAGACTCCCAAGTATTTTATATTGTCTGAAGTTACTTTGAATGGGACTTCTTTTTCTAACTCTTTCTGCTGCATTTTGTTAGTCATGTATATGGAAATGTTGAGGATTTATGAGCGTTTATTTTATATCCTGCAATTTTGCTGAAGTAACTAAATATTTCCAATAGTTTTTTGGATGACTTTTTGGGATACTATAGTTATACCATCATGTCATCTGCAAAGAGTGAGAGTTTTGTCTTTTCCTTCCCAATTCTAATTCCTTTGATTTCTTTTTCTTCTCATTGCTGAAGCTAATGTTTCTAATATGATATTGAATAGTAGTGGTGATAATGGGCATCCTTGTTTTACCCCTGATCTTATCAGGAATGCCTCTAGCTTATCCCCATTGAATATAATGCTTGTTGATGGCTTCAGCTAGATACTGCTTATTATTCTAAGGAAGAATACATTTATTCCGCCCCTCTCTCTCTAGTGTTTTTATTGGAATGGGTGCTGTATTTTGTCAAAAGCTTTTTTCAGCAACTATTGATATAATTATATGATTTCTGATGGGTTTGTTATTGATATAACTAATTCTACTAAGAGTTTTCCAAATATTGAACCAACCCTACATTCCTGGGATAAATCATAATTGATCATAATGTATTATCCCAGTGATAACTTCTTGTAATCATTTGCTAAGATTTTATTTAAGACTTTTGCATCTATATTCATCAGGGAGATAGGTCTATAATTTTCTTTCTCTGTTTTAACTATTTCTGGTTTATGTATCACCACCATATTGTTGTCATAGAAAAAATTAGGCAGAGTTCTGTCTTCACCTATTTTTCAAAGAGTCTATATAGAATTGGAAACAATTGTTCCATAAATGTTTCATAGAATTCACTTGTGAATCCATCTTTCCCTGGAGATTTTTTCTT
Source organism: Macrotis lagotis (assembly GCF_037893015.1). Taxonomy (NCBI): domain Eukaryota; kingdom Metazoa; phylum Chordata; class Mammalia; order Peramelemorphia; family Peramelidae; genus Macrotis; species Macrotis lagotis. The sequence continues at coordinate 142,260,019 of NC_133658.1, read as the reverse complement.
AGGGAGTTAGATAATGGCTTGTTCAATTTCTTATTTCTGAGATAGGGTTATTTAGGTATTTAACTTCCTCTTCATTTACTCTTCATTTTGCCTGGGCAACTTATATTTTTATGAATATTTATCCATTTCACTTAGATTATAAAAATAATTGGCATAAAGTAGGGCAAGATAATTCCAAACTATTACTTTAATTTCCTCCTCATTGGTGGAGTTCACCTTTTTCATTTATGCTACTAGCAATTTGGTTTTGTTTTTTTCTTTTTAATCAAATTAATCAGAGCTTTAACAATTTTATTGGTTTTTTCATAAAACCAACTCTTGGTTTTATTTATTAGTTCAATAGTTTTCCTGATTTAAAATTTATTAATTTCTCCTTTGATTTTTAGAATTTCTAATTGAGTATTTAATTGGGGGGGTTAATTTGTTCTCTCATTTTTAATTGCATTTTTAGTTCTTTGATTTCCTCTTTCTCTAATTTATTCATGTAAGCATTTAAAGATATAATGTATCCCCTAATAGCTGCCTTGGCTCTATTACATAACTTTTGTCATTATCTAGCATGAAATAATTAATTCTTTCTATAATTTGTTATTGATCCACTCATTCTTAAAATGAGGTTATATAGTTTCCAATTAGTTTGGGGTCTCTATCTCCATGACCCAATACTGCATTTGATTTTTATTGCCTTATAATCTGAGAAACCTGTATTCACTATTTCTGCCTTTCTACAACTGATTATTAGGATTTTAAATCCTAGTACACACTCAAAAAAAAAAAAGGCTATTCCTTTCTATCTCCATTCAATTTCCTACATAAGTTTCACAGATCTGGGTTTCCTAACAATCTATTTACCTCCTAAATTCCTTCTTGTTTATATAAACAAGATTTATCTAAATCTGAGAATGGGAGGTTGAAGTCTCCCATCAGTAGAATTTTGATGTCTATGTCTTCCTGTAACTCCTTCAACTTCTCCTCTAAATGTTTGGATGCTATACTATTGGGTGTATAAATATTTAATATTGAAATTACTTTATTTTCTATGGTCCTTTTAGGAGGATATAGTATCCTTCATTATCTCTTTTAATGTTATCTATTTTTGTAGCTGCTTTGTCTGAGATAAGGATTACTACCCCTGCTTTTTTCACTTCAGCTGAAGCAAAATAGATTTTGCACCAACCTTTTACCTTTACTCTATATGTATCTCTCTGCTTCAAATGAGTTTTGTGTAAGCAGCATATTGTAGGATTCTGGTTTTAATCCATTCTGCTATTTGCTTACATTTTAAGGGAGAGTTTATCACATTCACATTCAGAATTATAATTATTAACTCTTTATTGCCATCTATGCTATCCTCCCTGTTTGTATTTTTCTCCTTTTTTTCACTTTAACCATATTCCCCAGTATTTTGTTTCTGAATAACACCAACTTCATTGTGTTTGCTTTCCTATATCCAACCCGCTCCCCTTTTGTTCCCCTTTCCCTTTGCTCCTTCTTCCTTCCATTCTTTCTGTGAGTTTCCCTTTTACTTCTCCCCTCCCCTTTTACCACTTGAAAGGTAAGATAAGTTTCTTAACCTGAATGTATGTATTTTAACTTAAAGCCAAATCTAATGAAACTAAGATTCAAGTGGTTCTCACCTCCTCTCTTCTTCCCCTCTATTGCAATAGGGTCCTTTGTACCTCTTAAAGTAATGAGCTTTACCTCCATTCAATCTCCTCTATCCTCCCATCTATTTACTGTCCCCTTTTTAAGGAGGAATTGTTTTTAAATCATTGAATCTGAGTCACAGAAAAGTCATGAATGTCCATCATTTCTGGCTAAGTATATTTGTTCTAATAGAGTTACAATTCTTAAGAGTTATTAGAGTCTTTCTCCCTCGTAGGGTTATAACCAGTTTCATTTTATTGGATAGCAATTTTTTTCTTTACACTTTTTTTACCTTTTCATATGTCTCTTGGATCTCTGCTTTGAAGTCCAAATTTTCTATTAAGCTCTGATCTTTTCATCAGGAAAAGTTGGAAGTCTCCTATTTCATTAAATGTCCATCTTTTCCCCAGGAAGAGAAGGCCCAGTTTTGTTGGCCAGTGAATCCTTGGCTGCATTTCAAGCTCCCTTGCTTTTTGGAATATTGCATTCCAGGCCCTTAGATCCCTTCATGTTGATGCAGCCAGGTCCTGTGTAATGCTTACTGTGACTCTGTGGTATCTAAATTGTTTCTTTCTGGCTGCTTACAGGATTTTCTCTTTCATCTGAGAGTCCTGTAATTTGCCCACAGTATTCCTTGGTTTTTCTCATTTTGGGATCCCTTTCTGGAGGGGATAGATGTATTCTTTCAATAACTACTTTGCCCTCTGGTTCCATGATGTCATGGCAATTTTCTGTCACTAAATCCTGTAATATTAAGTCCAGACTGTTTTTCTCTTCAATAATTTCATGGAGTCCAATAATTCTTAACTTGTCTCTTCTTATACTGTTCTCAAAGTCAGTGGTTTTGCTGATGATGTATTTTACATTTTCTTCTATTTTTTTGATTTTTTGTTTTTTTTTAACTGGTTCTTTTTGTCTCATGAAGTCATTAATTTCCACAGTTTCCATTCCATTCTTTTTTTAATAGAATTTTCTTCATTTACCTCTTGCAACTCCTTTTCCAATTGGTCAATTCTATTTTTGAAAGAGTTTTCCATTTAGCCAATTGAAGTTTTAAAAGATTTATTTTCTTTTTCCATTTGTCCAGTTGTATTTTTCAAGGATTTGTTTTCTAGTTGCAAGGAGTTAATTTTCTCTCCCAAATATTCCAATTGATTTTTAAACTCCTTCATGATTTCTCTTTCTAGGCTGGAGAGCAATTCGCAATCTCCTCAGAGGTTCTAGATCTCTTTAAGTTAGGGTCTTTAAACTTCTAGGTATTTTTCTATGGACCACCCCTTTTCTTCTGACTTTTCTCTCATTTTCCTGAGATCTTCTTGTTGTGGGAGGGACTTGTTCAAAGAAGTTTGGTGTTGGAATCCCTAGATGCTTTATTCACTGTTTAATAACTCCAAGTGGGCCAGCCAATAGGGGGTGCTAGAGGCTTTTCTCACTGGGCTTAGTAAATCCAAATGGGCTGGCCAGTAAGGGGTGCTTGCTGCTTTCTCTGGAGAATCTGTGACCTTGATTTGAGGTCCTTTTCCTTGGCCTGGAGGTGGTGGGTGATGCTGAGCTGCTGGATACTTTCATGGTTGAATAATGTGGGCTATACCCTTAATTGAGGTAGTTAATCTCCCTATTCAGTTGAGAGAGCTCTGCTGCCCAAGCCTGAGCCTGGGGGCGGGGTTTGGGGCTGTTACTGTCTTTGTTCTGGGAAGAGGTCTCCACTGAAGTGAAAGTATGGAGTCTAATGTCCTCCAGACCAGAGAAGCCCAGCAGATTGCTGTCTACAGCTCTCCCTACTGGAACTAGACCTCCAGCCTTGCCAGAGCACCCCAGATCATCAGTCACACAACCAAACCCTCCATACCCCAGTTGACTCTTAGGCTGTGGCTCCCACAGTCAATACCTCCTTGACTGATCCTAGGTTAGTCCCAGTCTCAACTTTCCTGCCAGGCTCTCTGCTCTCTGCTCCTGACTCACCCATGATCCCAAAAGACAGACCTTGAGGTAGATGGTCTTCTCCTAGGTTCTTTTTCTGGGTTTTGTCAACTGAATTTCTGTTAAGAAATCTGTTTCATATTATATATGAGGGAAGACCAGGAAACCTTAGCATCTTCTCTCCACCATCTTTACTGGAAATCATAATTTGTTTTTTTTTTAAGAATAGTTCCAAATAAGTTTTCATAATGATTGGAGCAATTGCATCAAATATTTTTGATAACATTTGATTGCTTTATTTTTATATCACCATAATTTCCCCCAATGCCCCTTTTCTTGTTTATGCCAGTAAACTTTCCCATATGACAAATGATATCTTTTCAAAGACAAAGAAGATAAATAAGGGGAAAAACCTAAATAATTCATTGAAAAATATGAAAATATATCAATGTACAGAACTCAAGGACCTGCCAAAGTGGTTTGGAGAGTTTGGAGAGGGAGGGTATGGTGTCTCTCAATTTTCTTCTTAAGAGCCATACTTTTTATAATTTTGCATCAGATATTTCTGATAAAAGCCTAACATACATAATCTATCCATAACAGTCAAAAATTTTAGTAAAGGCATGCTCTAATAGATAATTAATTGAAAATATGAGCTAACAGCTCCTGAAAGAAGAATCACCTATTATCAACAATTGTACACACACACACACACACACACACACACACACACACACATACACATATACACAAGTTTCAGAACTTCTAATAATTAAAGAAAAGTAAAACAACTCTGTCACTCCAACTGAAAGCATCAAATTAGCAAAAATAATAAGAAATGACAGTTCAGATAAAATAGGTGTACATCTTTTACATGGGATAGATTGAGTGCAGGACTCAGAGTTGTGTAGAGTCCATTTCTGGACTCTTATATTGAGTCCCTTTCCCCAGGTGAGCACTGGAGGGGCTTGAGACAAGGAAGAGAAGTTTCTCCCTATACACCAAGGTCTCCAAGGTCTCCATTTATTTAGCAAAACCAGTGCTTAGATACCTTTCCAGTCTCTAACCCACTCCTACTCACATGGTACTTAGTAAGATAAGACTCTGGTGCTTAAGGACACCAGGTGGTAATAGTTTACAATGTTCCTATACACAACAATCCCTAACATATCCCCTTTCTTGTTTTTCTTAAACTTATTACATAATGAATGTCACATAAATTGTAAACAAAAGTGTAAAAATAAACAAATGTCAATGGTAAAAACGAATATTCCTAAATTCCTTGAAATATATTTTATCCCCAATTGACAAAGATTACAAAGTTTTTTTCTTTTTCCAACAAAAAACCTTTAAAAAGAAATGATATTCAAAATTCAAACTAAAAGGTGTAATATTTAACTCTACCTATTTCAGAATTTGAACACTAACACAAACACAGAAAACAAGTCTTTTGTATTTCCAAATTATCAAAGTGAGATTGTTGGACACCCTGGCTGGCACCAAAATCTCAAAATATAGAAACATTTTCCCACCTCTCCAGGCCAGTGAAGAGATGCAAAAACATTCTATTCATGATTAAATGCACATATACACACATAACCAATTAAGACCAGTCAATAGAAATATAAGTCATGGGCACAGACTTCAAAATCTAAATTTCCCAATTCCTGAAAAAAATCTTCTTGCCCTTTTAATTAATGAACCACGAAAAATCCCAATCAATAACCTATCGAAAAGCATAGTCATAGCCCAACCCCTCCTCCTCACCAAACCAGGGAAGGCATGGGGGTCCCTTGATTTCTTAAATAAGTTTTTGGAGGGGGCTTGTCCTTGTAGCAAAGCCTGCATTCCATCTGAGACATACGCTTGAGTTTTGAAGTCCCAAAAGGGAAGATTTCCCTTCTCCCTCCCACCTCCCTCTGCAGAGTGTGGAAATGGCAGAGAATAAGAGAAAGCCTTTGAAATTACTTAATATATTGACAGTACAATCAGAGTTGTTGCATTTTGTAAACAGTAGTCAACACCATTATAGAGAGTGAAATTCGTTGTTGGTGTCAAGGTCTGTGTCAGAGTCTGCATCAGAGTCCCTGTTGGTCACAGGTCCAGGGGCCTGGGTCATGCCCAGAGTGCACAGCCCAGTAAGGAAGGCAGCCACAGTCAAAAAGAAATGCAAGTAGGTTCTCCACCTCCATTCATGGTGCTGACTCTTGCTGGCAGATTGCTGCTTGAAAAAGAAGCTCCATCCCCTGGAACACTGCCTCAGAGACTCTACTTCCACTAACTCCTCAATGTTAAATATTTAATTGTTTTCTCACCTTTGCTGGTTCCTCTTTGTTTAAAATCAACCCCCTAGTAACAAATCAACTTGTTACTTTCTCCAGAGTCCTCTGCTTTGGGATGTCACCGGGTTCTTTTGCTTGTATCTGCTGCGTCCTTATTCCAGATTTCACTCAGATAAGCCTTCTTGTCCCTGTTCAGGTGCCATGTGTAGAGTCCCTTTCTGGACTGTTATTTTGAAAATATATATATATATGTATATATATGTATATATATATATATGTATATATATATATATATATATATATATATATATATTAAAACTTTCTTCATGGTTTTTCTTTCTTATGTTTATTTCACCTTAGTTCTAATTCCTCTTTCACATGACTAATGTGGAAATAAGTGAAACCCCATTGTACATGGATAACTTTTACCAGATTGCCATGGGGAATGTGGAGGCAAAGGAGAGTGTTAGAAAAATTGTGGAACTCATAAACGTGCAAAAGATGAATGTTATAAACTACCTTTGCATGAAATTGAAAAATAAAATAATATATATAAACATCTATTGAGTTGAAGCTAGCAATAAGTAGGCAGCTAGGTGTCTCAGTAGGCGTGAATTCAGCTGAAGCTGAATTCAAATCCCACCTCCGATACTCAGTACCTATGTGACTCTGGGCAAGTCACTTAATCCTGTTTGCCTCAGTTTTCTCATCTCTAAAATGAGCTGGAGAAAGATGTGGCAAATGATTCCAGTTTCTTTGCCAAGAAAACCCCAAATTGAATCACAGAAGATCAGACATGAGAAAAAACAACAAACAAGAAATAATAGATAAAATTGAAGATTCTTGTATAATGACATCTGGCATCATTTTGTTTGTTTTTCTTCTTTTCTTTTAGACACTTTCCATTGGCACAATGACTAGAAGACTAGGATTGGAGTCAGGAAAACCTAAGTACTGCTTCTTCCACATACTAGCTTTATGTTCATGGACAAAGTGCTTCATTTTCAAAATCATAAATTACAGGGGGGAAAAATCCTTCAGTAGAGTTTCTAAAGCAGTAATCCCTAGGGGAAATTAACCTAGTTTCTATAAACTTTAAATTATATGTATATATGTATATATACAATATATGTATATTGTATTGTATATTTATGTATGTGTGCATGTATGTGTGTATGTATGCCCATATGTATTTGTGTATGCATATATATAGAACTATTTTAATACACTTGGTTTCCTTTGTAATCATATATTTATTATGCCTTAAAAAAATAAAACATAAGCCAAATCACATAAAGAAGGATTTATTAAACACATACTTTGTGACAGATGCCATGCTAAGTCCTAGGAATACAAATATAAACAGAAAGATTGTCATTTTGAGAAAAGGTCCATAGGTCTCATCAGACTTCCTAAGTAGTTCATGTCAGAAAAAATACAGGACAAAATCAAAGACCTTCTGTTCTAGACCAATTAAATAAGGGGAATAGCCCCATAAATATTTATTTGTTTATTCGAAATTTATATATAAACACATACAAATATATTTAAAGAAATTAAGAAGAATGGGGGAGGGGCAGCTAGGTGTCACAGTGGATAGAGCACTGACCCTGGAGTCAGGAGTACCTGAGTTCAAATCTGGCCTCAGACACAATAATTACCTAGCTGTGTGGCCTTGGGCAAGCCACTTAACCCCACTGCCTTGCAAAAAACTGAAAAAAAGAATGGGGGGAGAAAGGTGTTAAAGATATTGATTTCATAATTTTCTTTTCATCTTTCAGACACTACAAATCAATGCAAAAAGTCAGCATACTGGGAGATAGCACATTGGTTCCCATGTCTAACTTCACGACTCATAGGTTGTTGAATCTTTGGCAAACTGCTTCCCTGTTCTAAGTACCAGGCTTCTCTTCAGTAAAAATGAGAGGGTTAAATTAAATGCACTCAGAGGTCCCTTTCCACCTCTTATAGTCTTTGAGTCTAATGAACCTATGAACTCTAAATCTCCCTTGTCTGTTCTTCATTGAATTTTGTCCCAGCTTGTCACAGTCAGTGAATATCTTGATAAGGATCCTATTGTAAATTTAATTTACTCTTTCCAAACAGTTAAAATAAAGATGACAGAACATGGAATGCATATTGTACTCAATGTAAGACTAATAGTGTGGTCTCTAATCACCTGCAGGAGCAATGTAGCCATAATTAAATTTATAGGAGAGGTATAACATTCTATGACTGATAAAGATACAATAAATTATAACTTGCACCTAGCTTTTATATGAATTTAAAGGCCTCTTTATGCCATTGGCAGCAAAAGTGATTATTGTGTTATGAATGAGGCCTATTAACACAACGGAAGTACCATTCCATAATGTGGAAGTTAACCTTGAAAGTACTGAGGGTGAATTCAAAAGAGAAACAAGATGTTATTGTTTTTGTGTCTTTGCCCTTTCCCCCTTCACTTCTATCTTTAATAAAAATTATAGAAATATTTAATAATAATGCTATTTATACCCCAATTGAAAGTTTTCAAAATGCTCTAACATTTATTTTATCACTTGAGCCTCACAACATGTGAATTATTATCCCAATTTTTCAAATGAGAAAAGAGAAACTCAGACAAAGGTAAATGATTTTGTTCATGGTCACAGAAGCTATTAGATATCACAGACAAGATCTCGATCCAGGTCTTCCTAACTGCATACCCTTTCTTTTATCCATGACTCAATGCAATTCAAAAAAAAAATTAACAAATGTTTACTGTGTTCTAGACACTGTATGTGCTGCTTAGTCTAGGAGCTTACAACATACATTTGTTTTTTCTTTGATCTGTGAAGGGAGTATTTATTTCACAGAAAGATGTAGTACCCTTTTAAAAAGAAAGATTCTCTAGTGCATTTTTAAAGATGATTCAATTTACAAAATTCTATATACACTTCCCTTTTCAGAAACACATGGATTGCATTAATCAAGAACTTCATTGGTTGGTCTAATTAAAGTCACTTCGCCCTTTCTCTACCTCATTTTCCTCAACTATAAAATCAAAGTGTTGGTCAGATGGTTCCAAAGATCCTTTCTTTTTACTGAACTAGGAGGTGCAATGGATAGAATGTGAAACTCTTACTAATTGCATGATCCTAGGCAAGTCACTTAACTTTACCTCAGCAACTTCATCTATAAAATGAGTTGTAGAATGAAAGCGAGAACCAATCTAATATTTTGATCGCAAAGAGTCAATTACAACTGAAAATGACTGAACAACTACAACAGCTTATATGTTCATCTTGATAACAGTAAATACAAGTTCACTATGAACAAACAATATATTATAGTATCCAAGCAACACAGGTACAAACTGAGGCTACATATATAGAGGACTGTAGCCCAGAACAAGGAAGATGATAGCTAGCTTGTACAAAGACCAGATCACATCACATCTGTATTATTGTGGTCAGTGATAGGCACAAGATTTTAGGAAGGCCATTGACAACCTAGAGTGAATTCTAAAAGAAGTGAGTATGGAAACTCAGAATCATGCCATTGAGAATCAATTGGAAATAAGTAGGGTAGTCAATCTAAAGCAAAAAGGAGACCTTTAAGGGGCAAATGGTCACTAGTTTTTAAGTATCTATAAGGTTATAATGTAGAAGAGAGGTTATATTTGTTCTGCTTGGTCCAGCAAAATAAACTGTGAGTTAAAATAAGAATACACTTCTTAACCATTAAAACTAACACAAAGTATAATGGGAGGCCTTCTGATGTAGTGAGATTTCCTTCATTGGATGTCTTTCAATAGAATCTAAATGAACACTTGGATTAGATAACTGGATAAATTTTCTTAGCACCAAGATTCTTAAACTTTGATTAGAGATAATAAGGCCTAAAAAAGATTAAGAGGAAAAATACAATTTCCCACTATTATTGTAATTCAATCATTTCCTTTATGACCAACTCTTTGTGACTCCATTTGGGGCTTGCATAGCAGAGATAATGGAGTGTTTTACCATTTCTTATTTGAATTTATTTTACACATAAGAAAACTGAGAAAAACAGGGCTAAGTAACTTGCCCAGGATCATATATCTAGTAAGTATCTGAGTCAGGATTTGAACTCAGAAAGAGTAGATTTCATAATTTCAGGTCTGATACTCTATCCACTGTTCCAACTAGCTGAAAATTACACCTTCACTCTAGAGCAATACAACAAAAGTTCTATGGTTTCTTCCTTCACACCTACACACATACACACACACACACACATACAAAACATACATACACATATGCATACACAACATACAACCACTGCATGGCTTATTAAATATTCTTAATGAATTGTTGTTCCTCACCCATCAAAAAATGATGAATTGGTACCCAGTCTTGTGGTAATGACTCACAGATTTTGTCCCCCGTAGTTTCTAAATTGAATAAACAAAAAGCTATTTATGTTAGACTACTTATAACAGTCACTACATGACAATGGAGTCAGAAAATAAAAAGAAAGGTGGCATTACATGATTACTGAGAATCTTAAGTGAATTCCCATTTATAAGTATGAAAGTAAAAGACTTTTTTAATAAAAAGTAAGAATTTTTGGCAGATTCAATCACACTCATGCTATTCCTACCTACTCACCTAAGAGGAGAAAAAAGCTTTAAAATGTGTGTTAAAGTGAAAACACTGTTTTTAGAACCAAAAGATGTGAGTTCATCAGCATTTCCAATTAAAATTTCTATGACCCCTCGTTTTTCTCTTCTATAAGATATGAGAGACTACATCAAATGACCTCTAAAAGTACTTTTCTATTCTAAGATACTAAGATGGTACCTTTTTGCTATCTTCATCCTGGAAAGGGGTTGACAAGGTTGAAAGGTATAGGACTTATAATTGTGTCCAATGATTTACCAAAGATGTTATACTTAAAGTCAGAGTCAGGGATCATTGACAGTTAAGTAAATAGCATAATGGATGGCTGATTGATATGCGTTAATTTCCAAAGAAGAGAATAGTAAAACTAGGCAGAGAAACAATGTCCAAAAGGAAGAACTAAAACTGGTCCTTAAGTATATATATTCCAGTGGTATTCTAGGGGAAGTCTGTGCAGAAATCACAGCAAGATTCACAACCAGAAAAATCAAATTGAGTCAGGAACAAGTGAGGGAAGTGACCAGAGTAAATTGTTTGTTGGTGTTTCAGTAGTGACTGACTTTTATTGAGCTCCATTGATCAAACCCTATTGGGGTTGTCTTGGCAAAGGTACATGAGTTGTTTGCCATTTCTTATTTCAGTTTATTTTACAGATAAGGAGATTGAGGCAAAGACAAAAAAAGATAATCCCTACCTTCAAGGAGCTTATATTCTAGTGAGGAGAAGACAACACAGAATAGGAAGCTGAATTAATAGGAAAGTAGAGATATAACAGTATCAGGAGATTCCTGATGAAGTTTCCCTGACTTCTGTGATACAGCTTCTTTCCCACACACATCCAGATTGTCCCCAACTTCCTTGATGCGATGTTTTAATCTGATCTTGATGCAACTTTCTGAGGCTATACAAGTCATGTTACCCTGATGTCATGACTTATTAACCAGATCAGACATAGTTTAGAGATAGAAACCATGGGGTAGGGTAGGAGAAGACAGGTGAGGATAGCTCTGTGTCTAAATGCTATATCTTTATCATACTTTCCTGTTACGATGGGGTGAAGTAAACTTTCTAATTTGTTTGATATTTAGGAATTTACAAATGTGTCATTTTGTACTAACATAGAACCTGAACTGTAAGGGTACTGGCTTTAGAGTAATAACACACCAAATGAGTCCAATGTGCCCAAGTGAAGGCATAGTTTTGAAGAAGTGAAAGTCAAACACAGACCTGAGGGAGATAAAGATTGGCCAGCCCGGGCAGAGTCAACTAACTGGGGACCCAGGAACAATTCATAACTAGAAGAGGGGACTGGTCTGATGTATGTGTGTGGGCATGTAGGGGGGAATATTTCAGAATACAAAGACTGTAGGGATACATAGATGGATTGTTCCATGGTAAGGAAGACAGGATGAGACAGTAGATAAGTCATGTTTTGGAAATCCAGAAAAATAAGGAGCAGAGAAGGAGAGGAAAGAAGGGAAGTTGATGGCCAAATGACATTCAGACTCTCCAGGGGGATTTGGGCCATTACTGCTAGCTTTACTCTGAGTGATAGGTTTCTCATCTGGGGTTTTTGAACTTCCCTAGGGCTTCTTTGTTTAGTGGGGTAGGGAGGTTACTGAAGTTTATATTCTTCCTTCTCAGCATGTGATGCACTTACCCAGAGCTTTTATTTAATTCTCTTATTTATTACAAAGGACATTTCAATGTCTGTATATGGGGTGAGGAATATCAGAAAATGATTATGATGTAAAAATAAAAGACAACTTATGATTTGAAAATAAAAATAAATGAAAGTACCTTCTCCATTAGACAGTCTAAGTGTCTTAAATCTCATCATTATGGAGCCATTTGAGATCATCACAGACCTGTTGTAATCACATGCAGTTAAATAGCATTTTAAGGTTGACAAAGTTTTTGATATGTATCATTTTACTTAATCCCAACAACCACTTTGAGAAATAAATACTGCTTACAAGAAATTATATCCAGTGTGATGAATTCCACTCTATTAGATAAGGTAAATTAAGTATATATATATATATATATATATATATATATATATATATATATATATATATATATATATATATTTAATGACTTGTCCAAGGACACAGCGTTATGTCACAGGTGAGGCACAAGATGGAGTCAAGTATGTTCTGTTCCTGGTGTTCTGAACTTCCAAAACAAGACTCAGCTACTGTCTCATGCTAGCATTTCTCTCAGTGTCTTGGACTTCCTTACCACAGATCAATCTAACTATCCACATAGCTTTTTCATCCTGGAATGCTCCCCTACCCTCTGCACCAGACCAGTCCCCTCTTCCTTTTGTGAATTGTTCCTGGTTCCTCCATTTTGTGGAGATGCCCAGGCTGGCCAGTCTTTAATTTTCTCTCAGCTCTATGTCTGACTTTTACTACTTTAAACCCATGCCCATGTCATAAGAATCACTCTAAAGCCAAAACCCTTATGGTTCAAGTTTCCACTACCACTTGCTGTTTTAATTCCCTCTTCTAATAAGAGGCAGAACCAACAACTGAATTTTCAAGGATTTTTGATTTTAAAGTCAATTCTCTTTCCATTTTATCAGTCCCGGTACTCCAGCATATTGTCCCTGGAGCCTATCTTTGGGAAGGAAGGCACATTATCAAAGATCTGAAGACCTCCTAGGATGAATGCAGACAATATGCCAAAAAGCAGATTTCTAAATTCAATCATGAACTTTTTGTGGTTGATATACTCTTAAAGTCATTTTTTTAAATTCTGACAGAGTATCCTGCATCAATCTCCCATCTTTCAAACTGAATCCCAACTCCTAGTCACCCAGAATCATCCTTTTAGATAATAATTGTATGTTCATATTAATTCTTTCAAGTCTTTATTTATATTCTAACCTACCCTAATCCTACTGAATCTCATTTCAAACCAATTTACCCATCCTCCATTCTCTTTGCAATCAGCAATACATTCCCCTGCATATTTGATTATTTCAAACAACATTTATTCATTAATGCAATAGACATTTATTAAGTGTGTAAAGTATACAAGACACTGTGCAATGTTCTGGAAACATTTTTAAAAATTGAAATGATGGTTCCTTTAAATTCAAGATAGTCCCAGTGGATTGAGATTTATATAATTATTACACAATTTATACAAATAAATATAATACAAGGAAGAGGATTATGTGAGGGAGGAAGGAAGAAGATTGTTGGAAATAAACATGTATTCACTAACTACTAAATGCTAGACACTGTGCTAGGCACTTTAAAATATCATGTCATCTCAAAGTAGGTGCTATTATTGTCTTCATTTTACAGTTGGGGAAACTGAGGCAAGCAAGGTAAAAAGAGCTACTTAGAGAACAGAACAATTGTTGGCAGGAATGATGACAAGAATCTGAATTTCTTAGCAGTGTAGAAAGAGATAGATGTGAAGGAGGTATAATTGACAAAACTCATAGTCTATAAGAAGTGAGGTAAAGGGAAAAATGGAAAATGACTCAGATTTTAAACCTTGGTGATTGTAAAGGAATGAGAGTGGCATTGACAGTATGAGTTATAGAAGGTTTCAAAGATCCATTTTGGGAAATGTGGTAGAGAATCTCTTGATGACTTAAAGAAAAAAGAAGAAAAGAAAAAAATTAAAGCATAGCTGTACAACAATGGGAGTCCACCTTTGAACAAAGACCAAAGATTATTACCTTCAAATTAGAAAAACAAAAAACCACTTTCTTATTATGTAATTTTGCTATGTCATACTTTATTTTTCTTCCTTAAGGATATGATTTCTCTGTCATCACATTCAACTGAGATCAATGTATAACATGAAAACAATGTAAAGACTAACAGAATGCCTTCTGTGGGGGAGTAGGGGAGGGAAGCAAGAATGGGGGAAAATTGTAAAACTCAAAATAAATAAAATATTTCTAAAAAATAAATAAAGTTGTGTTGGGAAAAGCTCTGAGAGTTTCCTAGTTTGGCATTGCCATCTTGTTTCTGCCCTAGAAATATAAGTAAATTCCTTAATAATAAAAAAAAAAGCAACGGGGGTCCACTAGAGTTTCATAGAAGAATCAAAGACTTAGCGTTGGAAGAAACATTGGATGCCATCTAATCCAACCTCTTCATTTTATGCTACAAAAGTTTAAATGCTACACAGGAAGTGTCTGAACTGAGATTTGCACTCAGGTCCTACGATTCCAAATTGTCAATCTTTTCAACAGCACAGTGTTGCCTTTCATGTTAGATAATATTAATTTTTAATTGACTTAAGCAGTAACTTAATGACTCACTCCAGAATCATTCATTGGTAATAGTGCTGAACCCAAAGAGTAAGACCAAGACCACAACTGGATCAGTTAGGAGATCTTTATTTCCCTGGGACTGCCTGGGGATGAAGAACACCTAAATCAGACAGTACCTGAGTGTTCAAGAGATGGGGTTATTATGGTGTTTTTGGTGGGGGGAAATACTAAGAGCAAGCAGGATACAAAAGCAAAGATCATCTTATCATATGTAAATATAGGGTTCCATATAGACAGAGTGGGAAAGGGTCAGGGTCTTTGTTTGAACATATTTCCGGAGATGGAGGGAGTCACATATTCATGGCCTTCCCACAGGTTTGAAGAATTTACTGTCTTACTGTTGCAACTACACCTGGGGAAGGGGGAGCCAGTCCTGGAATTTAACAACTACAGCAAGATAATTAGGCTGACAATGGTGCTTTGTGAATCTTCAAACAATTTTATGGTATACCAGTCACTCCCAGAGTCAAGTATTTGGGTCTTATCAGATTATTTTCAGACCCAAAGGCACCTAGCCAAATTTGTATTTATAAGGAATTTCTCAGGGCCCAGAAGGATGTTGGGGACCCCTTTCTACACAGGAATTTCATAAACATTGATATTGTACTTCAATAGGAGTGAAGAAAGCAGAATATAGGGGTTACCCAGGATTAAGGATTAACCCAGTAATGTATAATGGAAAACAAATGAGCAACAATTTAAGGGGGAAAGGCAATGCTTTAATTGACCTGGTTAACTCTAGGGCTAAGATGCAGAAGAGAGCAAAGAGTGATCTCAACAAGGCAATTGTGATGGATTGAAAGGATAAGGAGGGATTAAAGGAATAAGAATAAGAATAAGAATAAAGAGTAGGTTTAGTATGGATATAGCATTGGGAGACATGGAAGGTCAGGTGATAGGTTATCTATTCTTTGGCAAAATCTATCTCTTCCTTGAGGATAGCTTATTCATGGTACTCCTTTCTACTATTATCCATTCTTCCCACTACCTCCAAGTATCAGGGTTAAGACAGAAAGGAGAGATTTATTATCTCTTTCCATTGTCATTTACAACCCCTTCATTTACCATCACCCCTCAAAGACCTTTCTTCCTCTGAAATATGCAAAATTGAATTATGTCACTCCCTTCCCATTCTTAGTGCTGTCATGTACTGCCCTCCATCTTATTCTCCAACTTTCTCAATTACTTCAGTCCCTGAGTCATTATCTTCCAGCTATCTTAACCTGGTTGATACATTGTCAATCTTTAGGTAAACCCATGTTGATAGCCCCCAAAAGCCTTACCAAGAAACAACCATAGCACTTTACATAAAGTCGACATTTAATTAATATTGTTTGAGACTTTGAATTAAAATGTTTTCATATTCTTCTGATTCAACAATATCCTACTCATTTTACTTCAACCACACACCAATATGATTACATATCAGATCTCATTAATTCCTGGTCCACAAAAATATTATTCTCTGACCATAATCTCATATTTTCTAACTTTCTAACGGATAAAAATTATATTTTTCATTTTCAATGTTACTTCCAGTTCTTCAACCTATGACAGTTTTTTCAGTCTATTTTTCCATTCCAGCTTCATTTGCCTCTGTACCTAGCCTTAAATGTATAGAATCCCATTTTGATATTTCATTAAATTGCCATTTCAAATTGCTTGCCTTGCCACTCTTCTCTATCATTTCAGTATTTTTGCCATTTTAGAAGTAACTTCCATAATCCCAATTTCCAGATCTTAATCCTAGATTTTCAAACCTCCATGGAAAAACTTATGTAATGAAGATGCTTTTACTCATTGCAAATTTCTGTTTTTGTACTATTTAACCATCCTTTTACTCTATTTAGTAGCTCCATAGTTCATTCCCCTAATTAATCAATCCAAATCATGTTTTCTATCTCAAACCCTGAGTTATTCCTGTAGCACCAGTTTTCAGTAGGTGACTCAGCCCTACTTCATCAAGAAGACTAAGACCATCTTATATGACTTCTCTAAGATCTTTTCCTTAACAAATTCTCTGTCTCTTTAACTCTCTCCAATGACCTCATACTGGGCAAATCTAATGGATTTTTCAGTTCTCCTCTTTGATCTCCCTGCTGTTTTTGACACATTTTAATATTATCTTCTATTAAATATTCTTTCTTTCACTGACTTTACAGATCTCACAGTCTCCTGGCTCTTTTGTCTCTTTGTTCTCTCTCTCTCTTTCATTGACTCCTTGTCATATTATACCAACTCCAAAAGATGTGATCTCTGAGAATCTGTCCCTAGCTTTCTTCTCTTTTCTTTAAAATTTCTGCTTTAGAAAGCTTATTGAATCCCATGGCTTCAATTATTGTTCCTATGCAGATGTCTCACATATGTAGATCTAGACCTGACTTCTGATTGAATTGGAATTCTTTTCTTTATCTTGGGTCTGTTTTCAGTAGAGTAATTTTATACAAGATACATTAGCATTTAAATTGCTACATAAAATCCATTAATCTCAAAGACGAACATTAAAATGATTTAGTAGGCATAGTAGAAAAATCTGATGATTTCCCTACCATTCCTTTAAAGTCCAGCTAATTTGCCCCTACTTACTGGTAGCTTTTTCTGTCCCTAATTGGCTACATCTTCTACCTCAGACTTCATTTAACACTTTTTCTTCATCTCTCTCTACTGCATTCATCATCTTGATATTCTTCATCTTCACTATGACTTCTAGTTCTTTGACCTATGCCAATTTTCTCAGGCTATTTTTCCATTCCAGCTTCATTTGCCTTTCTGCCTAGCCTTAAATGTATGGAGTATCACTTTGATATTCTACTAAACTGCTATTTCAAATAACTTGTCTCTCTTCACAACAATTCAATATTCTGGCATTCTTGAAGATTTAATCCCTATTCCTAAGCAATCCCAAAAATCTAATTTCCCATATATTGATCCTAGACATTTACAGTTATGTCTTATCCTTATCCCATTCTGCAAGCTCTCAAAATATGGAAACTATCTTATATAAATTGTGTTTCTTCCCTAATACCCACCTAGCACAGAAGTTTTTCAAAATGAATTAGTCATTCACTTTTTTCAATTTTTATTTGCATCCTTTCCAATCTGACAAATTTGGAAACAAACTAACATGTGGGGCACTGGTCAGCCTATTTGGGCCTCTGGCAATAGGGAACAAGGGCACACAAATAGTTATAAATGAAGGTGAAAGTTGAGGCAAGGATCCTGGGGACTGTTGTGCAATTTGCCTTCAGGCTAGCCATGATCTTGAGGTGGAGAAAAAATGATGTTTCTATATATTTGTATTAAGCTGTCTTCCAATTTATGCATTACTTTTATATCCCTGATTTTACTTAATCACAATCATATTGTGAGGTATGCAGATTGGTATTACTGTACCCATTTTAAAGAAAAGAAATTCAAAAAAGTAAAAGTGACTTACTTTAGATAATATAGCACCATAATGAGCATTCTGGGAATGACTCAGGTCTTCTGATGTTCAACTTTATTATTACCAAATGAACATTACTGAAGTGCCTATTATGAGCTGAGTATTGAGGATATAATTAATAATAAGAAACACAATCCTTGCCCTCAAAGATCTGACAAGAAAGTGAGGAGGAGAGGGACCACTGGCTTTCATATTCCTTGAAGTTGAAACCAGCCAGAGCAGTAAATTGAGAATATAGTGAGCCAAAAAGTCCAGTTTCGGCCCTCTAAAAAAGAAGGCATGAGGCGGAGTTTAGTAGAGCTCTCTCTAAGTCTCCAATCAGAAGGAAGTTGAAAAGTTTTGTCAGTCAAGGCTCCAATTAGCAGTATGATGGTAAAATTAGAGGTAATGAGCTTAACCTGAGATGACATACTATTCCTTGGATTTGAAACCAAGCAGAACAACACAAGCCTGATGTAAATTCATTTTCTATCCATTACACCACTCTATTAATATTGCATATGGACTTGAAGAGAGGTTTCTTTGAGTAACAAGAAAGAAAACAAGATTGGAATTCAAGAATTGGGGTTTTGGAATCTGAAGACTTACTTTTTTAACCCTGGTCATAATTTTTGGCAGATCATTTCATCTGTTCAGTGAGCACAACCATCTTTGCTCTGCTTGCCTCCTAGAGCTGTGGAGAGCAAAACATTTTTAACACATTAAAGAACCATAGAAATCATAAATCTTTGACTTTGAATTTGTTGTATGGAATCCAGGTTAAAGAAAACAGGAGAAGACGTTTACAAAGTTTCTCTGCCTCTGGTCCAGAGAGACTGCTTCAAATAAGCTGTTTCCTCATCCATTAGCCTAGAGGCATTGCTAAGGCTGCAATGCAGATTCCTAACTCTGATGGTGACTCTCCAAGACTTAAAACCTGCTTTTTTTAAAAAAAACTTTTTATTGAGTCCAGATCAGTGGTTCCTGCTATTAAACTCTAACTGACAGCACTTATTTTAGGATTTATAAAGCCTCTCTCTGACCTCTATCTCTCTCCCGGTCCAGAGCTGTCTTTCTTTTTTAATCTCTGGCCTCTGCCCTTATTTTATGTTCCATCTTTCCTTCTCCATCAGAAGATTGTAAAAAAAAAACAGCTGATGTGTTCAAGGCAAATTGTGGGAAAGAGAAGAAGGAAACCCTGTGAGAAGAGATAGATAAGGAAAGAGGTGACTGGGGGAAGCCAAAAGTGTCTTTATGATAGGGAAAATGGTATTTCTATTACAAAGCCACCATCATACCCTAATATCTGGAATATGCTCTCTACTTTAGTTAGCATATTAGACTCAAAGTTCAGAGATCATATCATCTAGTTTCATCAGTTTACAGATGAGTAAACTGGCAGAAAAGTAGAAAGACTACTGCATTTAGAATCAAAGAAATTGAGATTCATATTCTTAATCTGCCTCTTACTACATCTTTGACTTTGGACAAATCATTTCAGCTTTCTATGAATTGAGAGGGTTGGATTAGAAGTCATCAAAAGTTGCTCCCAGTTCTAGATCCATGATCTTATGATTTGATGAGATGAAACAAGTTAACTGTTCTCTATGACATCACAATTCCTGCCTCCACTTTTTTACAGAAATGCCCCACATACACACAAATCTTGAATGCATTCTTTTCTCAACTTTCTCTCAAATCAATAAATCAGAAAATCTAATATGTAGTAGACCCTTTTTTGGGTGTTTGGTATAGAAAGGCAGAAGTCTCCACTTTCAAGAAGTTTATATTCTAAGGATGCTAGGGGGAGGATACAATGTGCATATAAATTAGAGATAAGGACAGAACAATATGTAATTTTATTGATATAAGGAATTCCTGAATAATGATTTTCCTTCTTCCAATACATATAGGAAGTTTCCTTACAAGATATATTTTTAAAAGATGACTAGAAATCTATAAAACATATACCAAGTAGATGCAAGAGGTGGTAAGAGCAACATTGTACCCTTCCCCCACTTCCTCTTCCATGTTAAAGTAATTTTTTTTTCCTTAAAACATCTGTAAATCGTCCTTGAGATTTGATTGGCTCAGATGATTAAAGGCTCAGGTTATAAATATCACTTTTCAGTCACCTGAGTATAAAAGAACCTCTAGGAGTTTCAGATGGTCTCTGATATCTGGTTGACAAATGGACATGGGTATCTTAAAGGCAAACAAGTTTTGTTCAACTGAATCACCTCCCAGTGTCCTTAATTCATATCCTTATAATCTCTTTCCACTATTATGATTAAGCAAATTTCCTTATTATAACTATTGAATAGCCTATGAGTGTCTCATTCCATTACAGTATTGTACATAATATATGAGGGAATTGGTCTGGAGCAGACTCTACCTAGAACACGAGGTCATCTTGGCAAGGTGACAAAGTGAGATGAAAGAAGGCATATCAGAGTACTGAGGGATCCTAGCACAGACCTCTTATGGAATATAGCATTTGAGCTACATTTTCAAGAAAATCCAGGTTTCTGAGAGACAGAGTTGAGGTTGGCACAAAAAACAAACAGAGTACAAAGGCATAAAGATAAGATGTGAGTGCTATGTTTATGAAAGACTACAAATTCAGTATGGCTGAATTATAGAGTACAGGGAAGATAATAATGAGGAAGAAGGTCAAATAGATAAGATATGATCAATTTGTAAAAAACTTTAAATGCCAACCAAAGGATTTTCTATTTTATCCTGAAAGCAATTGGAAGCCACCAAAGCTAATTGAGTAGGTAAATGTCATGATTAGACTTATACTTTATCAAAATTACTTTGAAAAATAATAGATTGAAGTATGGAGAGACTTGAGACTAGAATATTAATTCAGAGGCAACTGCAATATTTGGATAAGAGTTGTATATGACTGTGTGAGTAAAAAGAAAGGGATGTAATTTAAGAAATGTTACAGAAATAAAATGACAAGATTTAGATGGATAATATGGAATGGGTCAGAGTGGAGTTCAGGAAAACACCGAGTTTATGAGCCTAAGTGACTGGACTGATAATGGTATTATCAAAAATATATAAGTATATTAAGGAACAGCATAGATTTAAGGCAAAAGATCAGTCTTGTTCTGGGTGTATGAGTTTGAAATGCATGTAAAAAATTTAAGTTGAGAGGACCAGAACTTGGGAGAGACAGACAGAGAGAGAGATTGTACATTTTACACACACACACACACACACACACACACACACACACACACACACATTTATGGAAAGAGATTGATCTGAAATCCATCTGCACTGAGATAATTTAGCCCATAAAAGTTTATGAGGTCAATAAGTGATTACAGCATATAGAGAAGATAATAGGCCCAAACAATGCCTTGAGCTATATCCAAGTTAGAGGAAGTGATGAAAAATTGGTAAAGAAAACCAAAGAAGAGCAGTCATACAGGTAGGAGGAGAAAGAGCCTAGAGAAAGCAATGAGAGAATGAGAAAGAGAGTGGGGGACAGAGAAAGACAGAGAGAGCGAGAGAGAGCGAGAGAGAGCGAGAGCGAGAGAGAGAGAGAGAGAGAGAGAGAGAGAGGTTAATAATATCAGATGATTTCAAGAAGTCAAAACAGATTGGGACTAAGAGAAAAAGCTATAGGAACTGGTGATTGACATCACTGATCACTTTGGATAGAGCAGTTTCAGTTGCATGGGAGATTTTGAAAATCAGATCTCCAAGGGTATGAAGGTGGAGGCACTCAGTATAGACAGCTTTTAAAAACTATCTGACTGAGAATAGAAGATATATAGATTAGAAATGATCAGAGGATTGAAGATGATTTGGGGGTATTTATAAGAACCAGAAAATTAGCCAGTAAAAGGAGCAGAGATTAAAGATTAGAAAGAGGACAGAGCTGATAACATGGGCAATATGATGGAAATAATCAGAGAGGAACAGACTAAGTTTACATGCAGAAGAGTAAATCTTGGTAAAGAAAAAGGTCACATCTTTTTCAGAAACCAGATCAGAGGAAATGGTGGGGATTAAAGCAAAAAAGAGTTATAAGAAGAGGAGAGAATAAGGAGTTCATGGTAAATGACCTTGATTTTCCTCTATAACATATGAGTCACTCTTCAGCTGACAGCAGGATTGGAAACTATAGAAGGATTGAGAATAAAATATGAGCTAAGGAAAAAAAAAGACTATTTGGAGACTGTGGAAAAATTGGTTATGGAGTTAATCAAGGATGAGTAAAAGAATGCTTTGCTGCAGTGAGAACCTGTTTAAGAATATATAACATAAATCTGCATAAAGGATCCAGTTAGCATGTTAATTGTTCAAGTTTCATTCAGAATCAAATAAATTTGATTGGAAGATGGTTGCAATAATCAGTTTTAGATTGAGTTCTAAGAAGGTGAGTGGCAATAGGATAAGGGAACAACAGATTCAAGAGTAGAGGCTAACATGAATCTGAACTGAACTAACAAGAGGTTGACAATGGGAAAGCAAAATGTTATGATTATGGCCTTTGACAATACTCAGGGTTAGAAATATTGGAAATCCCAGGCAGAACAAAAATAAATTCAAGAGTGAGGCACAGGGATATATAGGATGATATATCATGATCTAAGGTAACTTCAGAATTATAATACTTGTGGGGCATAGCATAATCAAGTACTTGTGTAGCAAAATAGAGTAGTAGGTTGTAGGAAATAAGTGAATTGAAGAACTAAGAGGAGTCTTTGTAGCTGCATCAATATGTATTTTGATGTCCCTGAGTCTGTGGGAAGAAGTAGGAATGGTAAGATTGATTGTGAACTAGGCACTGAACTCATCGAAAAAGGGAGGCACAGTGACCTATACTGTCTGGTATATAACAGCTACAAGGCTCGAAATTTGACCTCTCAATTCCTCCAAACCCAAATTCTATCTTATATATGAACTTACCCCCTTCTCTCCAACTCTCAGTTGTTAGCTCTCTCTCTCTCTCTCTCTCTCTCTCTCTCTCTCTCTCTCGAGAGAGAGAGAGAGAGAGAGAGAGAGTCAGTACTTGTGGACATGTTGTATCTCTGTAGTCAAATGTAAGCTCTTTGAGAGCAGGGACAGTTTCATTTTAGTCTTTCTATCCCCAATGCCTAGCACATCATAGGCTCTTTGTAAATATTTGTTGAACTTAAAGAACTGAATTGAATTAAAATGAAATTAATTAAATTGAATGTCTCAGTGTTAGTCCTCAAGATAGTAACAAGACTAAGAATACTTTCCTCAGTGAAGTACAGCTTTATTTCTACTACACCATTCTTGTAACTAGGCTAATATGTTCCTTAACACTAATTAATCTAATTATTAATCATTATATATTGAATTATTTCACTGGAGGTCTCAAGAAGTACAATAAGTACTAAATTTTTAATTTTTAACTTTAATTTTAATTTAATTTTAACTTTCATTTTACTTTCATTTTAAATGGCATTCAAATGTCTTTTTTGCATGTTCACATGCATATATTTATATGGATTTATATTTTTGCATGTGTGTGCATGTCTATGTATTTCTGTGTGTTCAGAGATAGAGAGCAAGATAGCTAGATAGACAGAGAGAGAAAGAGACATGGGATCAGACAATTTTAAAAAAGACTTTACAGGTCTTCTAATCCAACCACTTCATTTTATAGATGAGGGAACTAAGACCCAAATTTGTCAAATGATTTGCTCAGGTTTCAGAGGCAAGTGTTCAAATCTAGGTAATATGATTCCATTTCCATTAGACCTTTTCATTATAGGAGTTGCCTTTGAATGCCTCTGTTCATGTCCCTCTGCATATATGTTAATGTGTGTAAATGCAAGTTTACTCTCTGTAAAGTAGAAAAATGAAAAAAAAGAATCAAGAATAAGCATTAGACTTTAATAAAAATGTCCCACTAGCATAACTTAGAAAAAATTCAGATAGAAAGAAAATGAGAAGTGTAGGGCAAGCTGAATAAACATTGTCCTGAAGAGTTCTCAAGAAAGGCCCGCTCAGTTTCAAGCCCTGGAGGTTGCATCCTCTCTGTTGGTTAAAAAGTTAATTCATACGTGCCTACTTTCATTTTGTCATTCAAGCAGCACAAATTAAAATGCTTAGCAGATTCAATAGAGATTAATTACATTAAGCAGAAAGCACATTTCCAGTCCATGCCATGGTTTCTACTTCATTTCATTCATTATCCCATGTGACATCCAGTGGCATACTGAAGGTAATGGTTAATTTCAATCACATATGCTATTTTGGACAACTTTTTCCTTTGGATTCTTCAAGAACACTATACTGGCTACCCTGAGGTTATTGTGATACTTGGCTTGTAGTAACCACTGGTAATTAGCTATTCTAGCATTCATTTTATTTAATAGTATTGTTGGAGATCTCCAGAAGTCATCAAGTAATTTATCATCTATCTATCTATCTATCTATCTATCTATCTATCTATCTATCTATCTATCTATCTTAAATAAAAACCTCCAATATTCTTCTGTATATATTGGGATGCATACATGTTTTGCATTCTTATATTTAGTGCAAGTGTGATATGCTTATGATATACATATGCATGTACACATCCACATAGGTACTGAAATCACCAGTACCTGGCATGTGAGGCACATGATTAATTGACTAAGAGTCTGGAGAAGATAAGTTCTAATCCTGCTTCTACCTTTAAATACTCTATAACCTTGAGTACCTTAGTTCCCCCAATAACATTCTATGTTGTTTATTAATCATGTTCTATGTTCTGACCTTCCTGCTCTGACTTTCATTTATTTTATATCCTAAAATCTCTTAGTTCTCACTTTCTATGTCCAAATGTCTGATTTTATATCCTAATCTCTCTTAAATTATGACAATCTATCTTTTATCTACCACTCGCTAGTTCTATATTGTAAGGAAATTTAGTTCTGATAGTTTATAATCTAAGATCATTCCCAGGTCTGATATCCTATATTTTAATGAGCCTCTTCCAGATCTGACTTTCTATGGTGTGGTTCTCAAGCAAATATTTCTTTGTTCTGTCATTCTGTGTTCTACAGTATCTTCTGGCTCTAACCTTCTAATCTTGTTCTATGATCTACATTCCCTTCCAACTTTACCATTTTGTGATGTTATCCCATGGTCCCTTTCAGGTGTCATTTTTAACGAAATAAGATAACAAAAATAAAGATCTCCTAAAATTAAGACCTTAAACAAGTTGATTGCTTAGGGGGTCACTAAAGAGAGGGACAGCCCTGTAAGGTAACCCTCACCAATATAGGACAAGTGCCTATTCCTTTATATTCATTTAATTCAGCAACAGCAGAGGAAAAACTTTCCAATTATGGCTTTGAAAGTACTGCTCCAGCTGCTGTGAGTCACATGTAGATGGGAAATGTGACTCATGACCACTGATGAGAGATAGAAATTGAAGCTACTTAAGCTGTTCATAGCCTCTGTGGATCTATTTGCTTTGGCAGATTTCTTAGCAGTTCTCACATTAAAAAATGTGTTCTATATCTTTATATACATAATCATCATTAACATCATTTCTACTACTACCACAGCCACCACCATCACCATCATCATCATTATAGCACTTATATAAGACTTAAAAATTTGTAAAATGTTTTATAAATATTATCTTACTTTATCCTCAACATCACTAGGAGTCAAGTACTATTATTAGTTCCATTTTACAAGTAAAGAAACTGAGGCAAAGAAAAGTTCAGTGACTTTCCCAGGTCACACAGTCAGTAAGCATATGAAACTGGCTATGAACTCTGGATAACAAGCTGCTCCAACTACTGTGCCACCTAGCTCCCACATCCTCTAAATTCTTTAGTTTTTTAAATGAAAAGCTTACAAATGGCAACTATTTGAGTGATTTTTTTTCACTGTAATTGAAAGCAATATGCTTAGATATATCTTATAACTCTCAGAACTAACACAAAAACAGTAATAACAACTCACTTTATGTAGTATTTTGCAGAGTACTTTTCTTCATTATATCCCAGGGAGATAGATTATGCAAATGTCCTTAGTCCCATTTTACATAGGATAAACCTTGAAGATGTTTAAAGTGACTTCCCTAAAGATTCGCAGCTAATTTCAGCTTGAACTCAAACCCAATTCTTCTGACATAATGACTTGAAAGCCCTTTCCTTCTTTAATGTTCCATGGTTCCTAAAGGCTCCACTCCATTGATGTTTTGATGCTCTCTGTTGATAGTTAGAGTGCTAAAACCTAAGACACACTTTCATCAAAACCCCAAAGTTCTTTTTAAATTACCATAGATGAGGTTATAATTCTGGACACACATAATCTCTTCCTTAAAAGAAACATCAAAATTATCTTCATCGGTCAACAAATTGGTTGAAGTCTGGGGAAAATTCTCTTATTGATTTAAAACTTAAGAGTATCGACAATGACAGAGAAGACAGCTGAGGGTCTAGGCCAAACTCCTGGAAAAAAGAGGTTCAGAGGTTATAAAAAACAGGCATTTCTTTTTCTTTTAATCTACTCTCTTTCTTCTTCCTCCCAGGAGTGAACCCTTCTAGTACAGTACAAAGAAGGTTTGACTTGCATGAATTTCCCTTGCTGAATTGCTTGCTCATTTATTTCTGGTAAGTGAATTTCCAAATGACAGTGTAAAGTGATGCTTCTTGGGAAATAACAATGAATTTTCT
The DNA here is from genome assembly GCF_037893015.1 of Macrotis lagotis. Classification (NCBI taxonomy): domain Eukaryota; kingdom Metazoa; phylum Chordata; class Mammalia; order Peramelemorphia; family Peramelidae; genus Macrotis; species Macrotis lagotis. The sequence goes on along the minus strand of NC_133658.1, from coordinate 142,233,116 downwards.
CTTAGTGGGTCTATGTTTTCTCCCAGGCTAATTCTGCTATAAACCACCTGCCTTTAAATTCTATACCTCTACCTCCTACAGAGTTTTAAATAAAATAGAACATGCTATAGTATATATTCCCCAGTCTGGAGAATTGACCTTCTCTATCAATAAGTAACAATTATCATTTCTGGAGTGCTTAAAGTTAACAAATTATTTCTTCCAAATAACCCTGTAAGATAAATACTATGTAACAGAATCATTGTGTGATGATCAACTATGATTGATCTAAATGCTAGACTGTGTTCTAGGCACTGGGGATTTGTTGTTCAGTGGTTCACATATCTGACTCTTCATCACTCCATGGGCCATACTATCCATAAGGTTTTCTTGGCAAAGATACTGAGTGGTTTGCCATTTTCTTCTCCAGTGGATTAAGATAAACAGAGGTGAAATGACTTGCTCAGGATCACACATATAGTGTCTGAAGCCAGATTTGAATTGAAGTCTTCCTGACTCCTAGCCTAGTGCTCTATTCATTGAGCTATCTAGCTGTCTCTTATATGCTGGGGATACAAATAGGAAAAATAAAATAATCTTTTCTTCATTTCCATTGAAGGACACCACATATACATATGTACATATTCCATTATAATCTTCCTTCTATGCATTTATTAGTATTGTTCTCTATTCCACCTGCCCTACCTCGATTTCACCAGTCATTTCTATTTATTTCATTTCTTCCTTTCATTCAAAACCCAAGTAGCTCCCAAGTCCTTGGGAAAACCTTTCCCTGGCCCAACAGTACCTCCCTTGCCAGAGTTAGATATAAACTTTACCTCCACAAGTTTCTCCTAGTACTTCACCTGGATCTTTCCTTCATCCTTATTACACCAGTAAAATAAGATACATGAATGGACGGTGACCTCATCAATTTGAGGTTGCCCTCATATGATGTAGTGCGCAATCCAGCCTTGTCTTCCATCTTATGGACTAAATTTATTTCATGTCTTTCCATAAGTTCACAACAGAGGATTTACCTGATGTGGGAAGCTGGAACAGAAGGGTTTATTTCATTTTCTCTTGACATGTCAAAGAAGTCACTGGGACACATGGACTGTTCATGGGCTGGCCAAATCCATGCTCCAATCATGGAGCCCACTCATCTTCCTTTTCACTCATATTTATTTGGTGACATCTTTTATTTTGACTCTCTCTAATGTTGGAACTCTTAGTCCACACATTTATTTTTCCCATATTAGGTGATAAGGACCTAAGGGTTTACAGCAAATTAAAATTTTAATAAACTTTTTTTTTGCATTGAACTGAAGTGAATTGAATTGAAGGCCTTTGGTATCTTTTGATTATCTCTTGGGAAGCTTGAGAATTAGAAGGGAAAGATAATCAAAAACAATCTAATGACAATCAAACAACCATTAATCCCCTACTCTTTCCACACACAATAAACATTAGCTGCAGCTCAATTAAACTCTACAGTTCACAGATGTTCACAATAACAGCAGACCCACAATAGCACTCTCCTCATTAAGGTGCTTAGAAGCTGTGCATATGCCAACACCATCCAACCAGGGATGGGAGCAGAGAAGAGAGCAGGTCCCAGGGCCCCAGGGCATGCCTGGAATGTCAATTAGAAGGCAGCTGCTGCAGTATTCCTCCCAGGAAAGGTGTATAGGTTGCACTTGTCATCTCATGACTAAGTTCTATTTTCAAGCACCAGGACTGGAGCTGGAGAATGACTTCTGGAACTTCTGAAACCTTCTCAGCATCTGGAAGAAGCCCAATTCTTCCAAAAAAAAATAATCATGGTTGGCCTTAACTAGCAATTTGGATGCAGGGGCTAAGGATATAGAATATGCCCTCACATTAACCTGCAGGGCACCTTCTGTTAGGAGTGGGACGCAGAGGTGGTTACTGAAGTCAACAGTATTAGCTTGGAAGAGATAGTTGTTAAATTTTCAGCATGAGTATCTTATACTACAGAAGTCTGCAAAAACAGAAGTTGTCATGATGTAGTGCTTAGTATGGAGTCAGGAAGACCTGGGTTCAAATCTAATCTCAGATATTTAAATGACTATATGACCTTGGGCAACTCACTTAATTTCTGATTGCCTCAATTTTCTTAAGTGCAAAATAATAATAACAGCACCTACTTACAGGGTTGTTGTGAGGATCACATATTTATTTTTGTAAAAACACAAGGCCTACTCCATAGTAAGTGTTATATTAATGCTCATTCCCTTTTTTCATGGAATGCTAGTTGTTAAATATTTACCAGCATACCCCTGAGTAAGAGAAACTAAGAAAAACTGTAGCAACTACAGAGGCCATAGTGTCAAAGATCTGGGAAGAGAGAAGGGACCTGAAGAGCTTCTCTGGAGTGCAGCCTCTGAGGTATTGAAATAACGAAATGTTTGCTTACTATTTTAAGTAATTATCCTTATTAACTAAAATGTTAAGGTAATCGTTTCTATACTGCTAAAGTACAAATACCATGAACAAGAAATTTCAGTGCCCCCCCCAAAAAACCCAAAACAAATAACAAAAAAGCATCTCTGAATGAACTTATTTTAGTTATGCCTCTGCTTGAGGTGAAGACTGGATTTCAAAATATCAATGTTGGTTTTTTGGGGTGGTTTTTCCTGGGACAGATACTTAGATCTGTTTATCTTTTGGTTTATCAGAATTAGTGAGGAAGAGATTCTTCTATTTTGTATGGGTTAGACAAGATAACCTTCAAAATTCTATCGAAAACATTTTCTTTTGCTTTAGTCTTTATTTTGGATTGGTAGAACACCCTGGGGATAGGTTTTACTAAACACTTGGAAGTGCTTACTCAGAGTTTGTAACCTGTGATTCATGGATCTTCAAGGGGCACATGGAAGGAATTCAGTAGATCTGTGAATGTGGATAAGAATATAAATACATTTTTTCATTATTCTCTCATTGAAATTTAGCATTTTCTTTACTTATGAATGTGGTTAACAAATAGTATTTTGAGAATTCTGGGAAGAGGCCCTTAGATTTTAGCAGACTTCAAAAGGGATCCATGACACAAAAATGGATTATACTAGGGGGGGATTTTTAAATATGTAACTCATTCTGGGGAAGAAGGGCCTGAACCTACATAGACTTCTGTAATTTTGAGTTTTCCACTCATCTTTTGAGGTAAGCTCTGGGACTAGGGTATGACAAAAAGGACAAACTGGAGAAAGGAAGCGAAGAGAACATACCAACAGGAGAGAGGACACAATGCTTCTTCTAGACCCAAGGCCTCTGGAGCTGGAGCAGTAAAAGTCTTGTAGAGAAGAGAGTCAAGTGAGGTTGGTGGCTTGGCCAGAACAAAACCCAGTTTGTTTTTAAATAGTTCCCCATGATATAAAACATCAGTGAAAAGTGGTACACCTCCTGAGGAAGCAAAGAAGGTAATAAAAATAAACCCAGCCAGGAAGTCACTTAAAGCTTAGAAATGTTGTTCTCATTCCAAGAAATCACTCCAGAACACAGAGAGTCATTATAGATTGTCCCTCATTTTCCTGTGGTAAAGTTCCCCTACCCTATCCATCAACACAGAGGCAGGGAAGCTGACTGGACATCTCCTGGGGCTTCATTTCTCTCCATTTATACATGCTGTAGTTAAACACTGTAAGGTCTCCAAACTGGCACTTTCATTAACATGATTCCCATGGTTTTCCCACCACACTCTAACTGATTTCCCCATCTCAGAAGCTGTCAGCATGGATGATGGTTGGTCTCATTATGCAAATAATTCCTTCCTCTTTTCAAATAGAAATAGTGGTAAAAAAAAAAAAAAAAAGACCATACCCTTTTTACTGCCTCTTTGCCAGACAATATTTAATGTAAGAGCTTTAATGCTTCCTTTAGAGTTTCAGGCCTAGGTAGAGGCTATTTGTTGCTTAGAATGAAAAACTGAGTGAACAAAAAAACAGATTATTCCCTTAAAAATAATAGTAACATAGAGATGCACAATACCTGTATTACAGCACCACAGTGCTTTAGAAGAGGAGAGTTTAGAAATAGTCTAGGTGACAAACCCATCTTTGTATAGAGAACTAAGGTCTGGACTATGTAAAGTCACTGATCCAAGGTCACATATCCTAAATAACAGAGATGGGGATTTGAATAATTTTCTCTAAATTCCAATTCTGACAGTGTCCAGATTCTAGATTATCTTTTAACTAATAAATTCTAGGATGGTATTGTTATCATACTGTTTTAAATATTAGGAAATTGAAATTCAGAGGAGGAAAATAACTTGCCCTAAAACTTCGTAGTGTGTTTTTCTATGTGGCATTGCTGAGGTTTGACCAGATCTATTGACCACCTTCCTTTTTTTCCATTTGGCTAAGAAAATCTATCCCACCATCCCCCTCCCCCGATTAAGGAATTCTCTCTAAAGTAATCTGTGATAAATGATTTCTTAACCTTCTTTTATGCTTACAAAGAATGAGATTTGGGATAGAGAAAAGAAATTCTATTCAGTTATCATAAAACTTGCTCAAGGCTGGCATTTACCAGTGTACTTGGTAAAAAGTGGAAAAGCATTAGTAAGGTAGCAACATTAACCAGTTGACTTGTATTTCTTTTAAATATTGCTTTATCTAGAGCACAACTGCCTTGCAAAGAAATAGTGGGTGGAAAAAAAGAGAAATTTATACATAGTCCTTCCCGCCATTTCTAACATTTTCCACCCTAATGACCCTAGTTTCTAACAGAAAGCAAAAATAACATCGAATTTAGAGTCAGGAGGGCTAGATTTGGATCAGGGGATCAGACATTGAGTAGCTGGGTGACCTTAAACAATATGTTCAACCCCTTAAAGCCATAGTTTTCTCATTTATAAAATGAGCATCATCATCATAATCATCATCATAATACCTACCTCACAGGGTTGTCCTAAGGATCAAATGAGCTATCATGTATAATGTCTTTCCAAAGTTTAAAACACTATACAAGATATCCAAAAAGTTTTAGTGCAATTTTAAAATAATAAAGATGATTATTATTATTAATTGTAGTAATTATTATTATGTGTCATACATGTTTTATCAGCATCCTAGAAAAAAATTAAACAAGTTTTAAAAGCTTAAAGCAGCATTAAGACTTTTCAGAAAGAAAGAAAGAAAGAAAGAAAGAAAGAAAGAAAGAAAGAAAGAAAGAAAGAAAGAAAGAAAGAAAGAAAGAAAAGAAAGACTTTTCAAACACCCTGGATCAATGATAACTAGTAGTTGTACTATGACACAGTGGAAAAATTATACTGCCATGAATTACCTCCCAAGTTTATATTGAAGAAAGAACTTTGCGAATTCCCAAACTATAGAAATATGAACTTTTTTATTTTTTAAAATTTATTTTAAAATTCATTTACTTTAAACATTCTTTTTTATTTTTAAGTTCTAAATTCTTTCCTTTCCTCCTACCACCTCACCCACCTACTGTGAAAGTAAGCAATGTGACATTAATTATACATGTGAAATAATGAAAAACAGATGTCCACATTACCAAAAAATAATAAAGCAAAAAATATTAAGTGAGAAAATTATACTACAATTTGCACTCAAAGTTCATAAGTTCTCTCTATGGAGGTGAATAACATTTTCCATCATGAGTCCTTTGGAATTCTCTTAGATCATCATATTGATCAGAGTAGCCAGATCTTTTACAGTTGATCATCATGACAACATTGTTGTTACTGTGCACAATGATTTCCTGGTTCTTCTCAATTCACTTTGCATCTGTTCATATAGATCTTCCTAAATTATGGGATTTTTTTGAAGCCACCCTCTTCAACATTTCTTATAATACTCCTTCATAATCATATGCCTTAACTTGTTCAGCTACTCCTCAACTGACAAGTCTCCCTTCAATTTCCAATTCTTTGCTACCCCCAAAAATCTGTTAAAGCCTGCCCTGTAAAAGCTCTTCCTTGCAAGCCTCTTATGTAGAAAATTTTCATTTATTTATTTATTCATTTATTCATTCATTTATTTGTTTGTTTGTTTCGTTTATTTATTTGTTTGTTTGTTTGTTTTAGGTTTTTGCAAGGCAATGGGGTCAGGGTTAAGTGGCTTGCCCAAGGCCACATTAGCTAGGTAATTATTAAGTGTCTGAGGCTGGATTTGAACTCAGGTCCTCTTGACTCAGGGCCAGTGCTCTATCCACTGCACCACGTAGATACCCCTATGTAGAAAATTTTTATCGTTCTACCTTTCTCTTCTCCCTTCTCTCAGAACCTCTCTTTCTCACCTTTCTTTCTTTTCTTTTGTGATCATCCCAAAATACACCACAATAAAAGAATATAAATAATTAGATCTTATTGCATCCTTTATAATTTCTCTTTTTATTCTCATGAATCTTCTGTTTGAATATCAAATTATCTGTTCAGCTCTGGTACTTTCATCAGGAAAGTTTAAAAGTTCTTTATTTCATTAAGTATCTATTTTCCCCCCTCAGTTTGGCTTAATGGGTGATCTTGCTTGTAATCCTAATTCTTTTGCTTTTAGTAATGTTCCAAGTTCTCCATTCCTTTAATATAGAAACGGCAAAATCTCCTAAGATTAAGACTATGGCTCCACAATATTTGAATAATTTCTTTCTGTTTTTGCCATATTTTCTCCTTGACCTTGGAGGTCTGGATTTTGACCCTGAGATCTTTTTAGGAGGGGGATTATTAGATTCTTTTATTTACTATTTCATCCTCTAGATCTAAAATATTGAACCAGTTTTACTTAATAATTAATTGAAATATGAAGTCTAGAGGCTCTTTTCTTGAGCTTAATTTTCAGATAGTCCAATAAATTTTAAATTATATCTATCCAATCTGTTTTTCAGATTTTTATTTTTTATTCTTTTCTTAGTTTTTCTAATAAACTATTTCATGATTTCTTTTTTCATTCTTTTGACTTTATTTTACTTCTTAATGTCTTTTGTAATCATTAGCTTCCATTTCTCCTGATTCTAATTTTTAAGCAATTATTTTCTTCAGTAAGTTTTTTACCTCTTTTTTTCCCCATTTGACCTATTCTTCTTCTTAAGGAGTTCTTCAGTGAATTTTTTGTGCTTCTTCTTTTATTAGCCCAAATCTGTTTTTTAAGGTGTCATTCTCTTCAGCATTTTTTATGTGTCTTCTAATTTTGTTTTCATAATTTTCTTGCATCACTCTCATTTCTTTTCCCAATTTTTTCTTTATCACTCTTGTTGGACTTGGGTATGAATAGGATTTTTTGAGACTTTGTAGCTATTTTTGTATTATTGCCTTCTGAGTTTATATCTTGGTTTTCCTACCACTGTAGTAGATTTTTATGCTCGTTCTTTCTGTTGTTGTTGTTTGCTTATTTTTCTAACCTATTTTTAAACTTTGAACTTTATGTTAGTCAGGAGAGGGAACAATGTCCTAAGCTTCAGTTTTTTTTTCACACTTAGTTTGCAGATGGATGTGTGGATAGGGGTTACAAGTTTTTGATGCTTCCAAGGTGCTATGATCTGTGGAGAGATATAGTCATTGCTCTCCTGGACTGTGCTCTGATCTTATATAGGAACAATCCCTGCTTTCCTGTGGCTACAAACACTACCTCTCTAGTTCTTGGAATCATGACTGGGTTCAATGTTACCTGAAGCTGTCTTTCTAGTGCTCCTCTCCGCCTTGAAACTGGGACCAGGGCCCCTGCTCCCTTATGACTGACCAGAAGTGCTCTTCTCTGCTCTAAAACTATGATCCAGAACTGCTTATAGACAAGTGAGCTGCTAATCAGCACAAGCTATACCCAGTACCAACAATAGATCCCATGATGAACTCCAAGATCACTTTCTCTGAACTATACTGTTGCTGTTGCTGTGGCCACAAAAGCCATGTATGTTCCAAATGGGCCTCCACACCAGTGTCACAGACCTCTCCTGGCAACCTCCTAAGTTTTCTTAGACCAGGAAAATGCCTTTTGTTGGCTCTGCTGCTCTAAAATTCCATTTGAGTTATTATTTGTTTGGAGGAAAATAGTGAAAGAGTTCAAGCTGGTTTGCTGCTTCTAATTAGCCATCCTGGTTCTCCAGGAACTGCTTTATTAAAGCCAAAATAATTTAATGGGCTATTTTTGTTTGTTTTCACAATGCCCCATTTATTTTTATTTGTAGTCACACAAAATAATAGTGATGCTTTGTCCTTCATTTTCAAAGAAGACCATGACATCAGGGAGATGATACCCGACAAGCATATGAATTTGATTTGAGTGATGGGGTGCTACACTAAGTAACCAGTCTCACTTTCTCCTCTAGAACCATCTGGGCCCAGTGACCAGATATGAAACAGGACCACTGAAGATGTCCCTGGATGCGAGGCAATCACTATTAGGTGAGTTGCCGAAGGTCATACAGCTATTAAGAGTCAAATATCTGAGGCTGGATTCAAACTCCTGTCCTCCTGACTCCAAGGACGGTGCTCTATCCAATGTGCCACCTATCTGCCCTTTGTGTGTACACATGCACATGTGTGTATGTTTGTATGTGTGTCTTTGCACATGTTCCTTGCCCCACCTGGCTATCTAAAACTCCCTTCATTCATGAAGGCTCCCACTAAAGACTTGAAGGTCAATTAAGTATGCTATAAAGGGTATTCTTTTCTGAGTGCATGGTTTAGATTAGAAGGTCAATGAAGTCCCTTCAGATTCAAAGGTTCTCTAATTCCAGTTCTAAAAACAAATCCATGCTCTGTCACTTACTACTCGTATGACCTTAGACAAGTCACATCTATTTTAGCCTTAATTCTCTGCATCTGAAAATAAAGCAAGGTGTTTGGTTTAAATTAATCAATAACCATTACTTATTTCTATAAGCCTGGCACTGTTTTATAAATTAATGATACCAAGAGAAAGCAAAAATAGTCCTTGTCCTGTGGGGGGCTATTTCAATGGGGCAAACATCTAGAATATAATAGATACACATACAAGACACAGAATAGATGGAAGATAACCTTATATATAAAGACATTTGCAACTGGGAAAGTCCTCCAACAGAAGGTGGAATTTAAGATTAATCTTAAAAAAGAACCGGGACTCTAAGAACTGGAGGTGAGGAAAGAAAATATTTTGGGCAATTGGAACACAGCCAGCAGACCAACATAGCCAGATGGCAGGATGCATAGAGAGGAGTAAAATGTAAGGAGGCTGGAAAGATAGAATGGGACCAGATTATGGACAGCTTTAAAAGACAAAAAAAAATGAGTTTTTATATCTGATCCTTGAAATCTCTGTCCAACTAAAAATCTATGTCTCTTAAGATTTTTTTAAGCAGCCACCCATTAAACTTGTTCTTTCCTTGGGCAGTTTCTCTGATCTGGACTCTCTCTGGTTTTTCTTGACATCAACTGAAAAAGCACTCTTCTCAAGGGACAATGCCATGGTCTAGAAATTTTCTACCATTCCCAATCCCCAAAAGTGCAAGACCAGAAATAAACATTGAAACATGCCATTTCCTAGGGACTGCTCTAGCTATAAAGGGAGAGATACTCACTCCAGGATAGGTGGAACCTGATGAAGTAACAAAAGAGTTTATAACTGATCCTTAAAGGCTTCTTCCAGCTCAGTCTATGACTCTATGATTTTTAAGCAGTTACCCATTAACTTTGTATGTGTATATATATGTATAGTATATGAACATATATATATATATGCATATATATATATATATATGATGGGGTAATTTAATTACTACATAGACTTTCTTCTGTAATATGCTTTCAAGATACATATTAAAACAAAACATCAAAACATTCAGTTAATTCAACTAGAGCTTTAAGAATACTTTATAAATTGTTTACCTACCAGGCTTTTTAAATTAGGTAATTTTATGCAAATGAAAGGAAAGGAAGGAAGAAAGGAAGAATGGAAGGAAGAAGGAAGGAAGGAAGGGGGAAGGGAGGAAGGGAGGAAAGGAGGAAGGGAGGCAAGGAGGAAGGAAGGGAGGAAGGAAGGGAGGAAGGAAGGAATGAAGGAAGCAAAGAGGTAGAAATAGCTCAAGCACTATATATACTATATATATATGTATATATATATATATGAAAACAAATATAATGGGATGAAATTTCAGGATGCAGTTATTTGGTCTTTGATCTCATAGAAAAGTAAATGGCAACTAAAAGAGGCCTTGAATATTTTTAATTATGAGTATATTCTGCCAGGTACATCAAGTCTCTGGGTTCAGACTTCAGCTGATTCTACTGGTGAAATTGATCCAAACAGCTGGGATGCAGATGTATAAAAAAGCAATAGCACCAGAATGGAAACTATGAAAGTTCTTTATATACAAGAGAAGTGTCATCTTCTATTATAGGCTAACAGTTTTTCTTTTTCTCAAGTTCACTTTGGACCCTACAACATTTAATTGATGAGTAGTCCAGGTTTTATCTATTGCTTGCATTTCTAACTCTACAACTCACTGGGCCTGAGGACTGGTTGGCTAAAATGCTGACCTCAGGATTGGAAGGATTGACTATTATTTTACACAGCTCCTCAGACTGAGGGGAAAAAAGGCATTTTTACCTGTATATTCTCAAAGCTAAGAAACAACCTCTTGGCAGAAAAGATTATTATCTATATAACTACTGCTTTTGGATAGTTTAGGTGAAGGATTTTTTTTTTTTTTACTTTTTTCAAGGCAATGGAGTTAAGCGGCTTGCCCAAGGCCACGCAGCTAGGTAATTATTAAGTGTCTGAGGCCAGATTTGGAACTCAGGTACTCCTGACTACAGGGCCAGTGCTCTATCTACTGCACCACCTAGCCACCCCAGGTGAAGGATTTTTAAAACTCCATGAAGGGTAGCATATAGAAAGGACAAGGGTCATCATTATTTTCAAAGATTAGGTAAATTATAATTTTTAGGTAATTTGAGTCAATCTCCAACCATTAATACATTTCCTATAGACACAATAAACAGGTTAATTCTTTTAGTTAGGGATTTTGTTCATTATTTCATATATTGAGGAATTTTTCATCTATAAAACATATGACCAGAAAATTATAGGAGGGTTTTTTTAAAAAGGTAACATTTCATCTGACTATTTGACAGACCTGTAAAGCTAGTCTTGCTCTCCACTTGTAAGTGAACCTACCACATGGAAGACAGCAGTCTTTACAGAGATAGTAAAAGCTGCTTCTTGGTTAAATTTAAGACCTATTCATCTTTGTTTTCTCTTCGTTGTGTTATCTTGTAGCCTTCTCTTTGCGGGGAAAGAATACCTTACTTCAGTGCTGGTTCACAAGGACATTTTCTGGGATATATAGACAGAATGATATAGTGGAAAGAGTTTGAGTTTTGTCTTTAAAGATCTGGTTTCAAATCCTATCTCTACTACTTATTGCTTCCTGTATAATTTAGGCAGTCAATAAGCATTTATTAAATATGTTTATGCATTATGATAGGCCCTAAGGCTACAAAGAAATCCAAAAGACCTCCAGAAAGTTTATGTCTAATTGGGGCTACTTCTGGGACTCAGTTTCTTCATGAAGAAACTGAAAAATTAAGTGATTGGACTAGATGACTTCTGAGGCACCTTCAGTTTCCATAACTGACCCCATGATTCTTAGTTTGGGGAGAATGATGAGAGAATGCTAAAGACAATGGTACAGCTGAATCGAACATGTGGAATCCCTGCTATTAAAAAAATCCTTCCCAGATGAATTATGTGCTCTCTAAAAAACTAAAGAGAGAATAAAATGTTCTTGGGGCTTCTGAAAATCTCTAAAACTTAAATGATTTGAAAAAAAGCTGAATTTTCACTTTGAATTGGAATTGATTCAGCACAAAATCCTTTAGACCTGACTTTACACTAGGTAAGAAATCCCTGTTGCCAAACTGAGTAGATGAGCACAATGACCCACTGAATTCGATGACATTGTGCCTGAAAGATACTACCCTTTCTTTTTTGAAGAAGACAACCATTAGGAGGGTCTGGCTCTGAACTCTGGGAAGAGGGTTGGACTGGGAAGCTCATGGGAGTTTTAGAAAAATCTTTCCAATACTTTCTAGTTCTCCTTTCTATAGCATCTTTATACTTCTGGTCAAGTTCAAAACTTCCCCAGTACTAAGTGGCTTTTCTCAAAAAAGTCTATTCCTTTCTGTAGCAAATAAGACAATGGCTGTAAATATTTACATTTGAAATGGTAACAGTTTGGCAACAATTGGAGTCACCAAATGATTTATGAAACCTGTGAAATCAAATTGAGAAAAACAGAGAGTGGGCCAAAAAAAATCTTTGCTCAGAAGGAAGATTTTCCTGACTTTGATATAGTACATGTTGCCAGTTTTCTGGCATATAATTACAGCCTAATACTTCTTAAGGCAGTTTAGTTTAAAAAATATATACTAACTGGTTGCTGAATATAATTGTTATATGATCATGAGCATTTTGCTATCATTACCTTTCAATGAAGATATAATCTACTTATGAAAGAGAGATTTCTTTTAAACTCCATTGGGAGGAAAGAAGGGGGGAGCTACATAAGATTGAGGCAAATCCTTGAACTTGTAAATATCACAGTCCCTCAGGGGCCACTACCTCAACTGAATATTAACTGTCATAGGTTGGAGTCCCCAGGGGATAACAACATTATTTTCAGGTTTCTAGGGGATAACCCTAAGGAACTATTTCTAATACTCTAACTTCAGAGCCCCTACTAGTGTGTCCCCCATTAACAATGAACCAGTTTAGGGCAGCTAGGTAGCACAGTGGATAGAGCACCAGTCCTGGAGTCAGGAGGACCTGAGTTCAAATTCGACCACAGACACTTAATAAGTACCTGGCTGTGTGACCTTGGGCAAGTCACTTAACTCCATTGCCTTGTAAAAACAAACACAAAAACCAGTAATCCAGTTTGGATTTGCTGAGAAGGTATAACAAAGAACATTCAATAATAACTCCCCCTAAGAAAATTACCAAAAGGTATAAGGTTGCAGCACACCCAAAAAGTTATTAGAGATAGTGGAATCAACAAAGTACAAAGATGATAATACACGTCTATAGATCATGTCAGGCTAGATGGGTACCTTGCAGAACTTCTGTCCTGAGGAATCCTTTTCTCCATTCATAGAGTTCTTATCCAAGAGCTACTGTGTTCCTACTGAATAGGAAGCCTAGTTGGACTTTGAAGATCCTTGCTTTTGGTGAGTCTTTAGCCAGCCTTTTCCCTGATATAGAGTCGTGCTCCCTGAAACTGTCTTCCCTCTGGTTACTGGCCTTCTGTTCTTGCTGTACCTCTGTCACTGCTGTCAACTAATACCACTCCTTTAGCTGCATATATATGGCTGCATGGAAGCTCTGATGGGACTTCTGATGGGACCCCTGGCTATTCAACTTTATAAGGTCATCTTGAAAAGTCTAAGAATATTCGATCTCCTAGCATCAGGAAAGAATAGAGTATATTAACTCAGATATATATATATATATATATATATATATATATATATATATATCTGTATATATATATATATATATATATATATATATATATATATATATATACATACAGTGTATTAACACAGAAAAATAGAGGCAGGTGAAAGACCAAACACATACATAGGGTAACACCCCTTTTCCAGACTCTCAGAGGCAGTTTATAGCAACCTACAAAGGAAAGAGAAAAGGTTAAGGGTCAGTCATATAATTTGTATATTCACTTAGACCTGCTTTAAGTCATCAGTTTTTCTAGCTCCAATCAAATATGAAAAATATTCAGTATGACATAGTACTAGCCTCTTGTCATTCTTGATTATAATAACTTTTCTACTGTTTCTGCATGGTTTCTTAAAATTACCAGGAAAGGAATATTGAGGTTTATTAAGAACTCCCATGAGCTAAATCATCAATTCTATCTTAAACAACCTTTGGGATTCTGAAGTAGAGGAAGGGGAGAGCAAGGAAGAGAGAGGAGGAAGAAAAGAGAGGAAAGGAGGATAAAGACAGACAGACATCAGGTCAGCATTTTACTTAAATGCACAAGTGAGATAGATTCATATCATCAATTGGACTAATCAAAAATTTAAAAAAACTTCAAAGGAAAATAGAGTTTAGTTCTAAAAGATACCTTAATTGTCCTCTGACTCAAACTCCTAATTTTACAGAAGAATAAACTAAGGTTCAGAGTGAAATAGAAATTATTTCCAAGATCCATAGATAATAAGTTCCAGAGCTAAAATTTGAATCAAATATATCTCAAAAATTATGCATTTGCTTACATATGTATCCCAGTATGTATGCACATATCTAGGTGCTCTGACATTAAACCCATAGTTTTTCTACTCTAAAAGAGATTTTTCATAGTCTCTGAATACTTTGCCTAACTTTTTCTCCCTTGGTCTCTAGAATATTTTACTCTGTGTAACACCTATTTGCATACATAATTTAGTGGAAAGAATACGGAACATGGAGATAGAACTAGATTTGAAATTGTGTTAGCCACTTGCTACCCATGGTAATATGAGCAAGTTGCTAAATTTCTGGAAACTCAAGGTTTTGCTAAGCAATAGGTCAGAGTAAATGTCCAGCACCATGGCAAGCAATCTATCCAACTTTCTCAACTGTAAAGGGGGAATAATACTGTTTTTCCTCTGCAAAATAAAATTAATAATATTTATACTATGTTACTAGATGGAAAGCACGTTGTCAGCTTTAAATGCTAGGTAAACTATGATTGTTGCTCTTTTCCCCCACTGACTATAAACACTTTGGAGGCAGAGAATATTTTATTTTTCACCTTGTTATTCCTAGTACTCAGTACATCACATAATAGGCAGTTAATGATTTTTAAAATTGAATTGAAACATAATATTGTAAGCTCTGGTTCATAAACATGTTGGCCTATTCATTGATGGTCCTAGGTAGTAAAGATTTTGAGAGAAGCTTCAGATAGCCTAGGCCACCATTCCTCAACCCTAAATTTATCCAGTGCATTCCCTATTTCCTCAGTGCTTTTGCTCATATTCTCACTTTTTATCCAAACCTTTCCCATTCTCTAAGGTCTAGCTCAATCAGACTTCATAGAAGAATGAGATTTCAAGTTGGAAAACTTATCAGATCAATTCATGAATATTCTCTGATTTTCCACTTTGTGACATGCATTGTACCAGAAGTTTTGATAGGAAAAAAGAAATATCAAATATGATCCTTGACCTCAAGGAGTTCACAGGCCTGATGTAAAATTTACATTAGTCAATCAGCAAGGATTTTTTGAAGTTCTTACTGTGTAGTTGCTTTTGTTCTGAGTACTGGGACAAAGGGGCAAAAACAGTCCTTTGTCTCAAGAAGTTTGTATTCTAATAGGAAGACAAAATGCAAATAAATGGGTTCATAAAGCTTCTATATAGAGAGTAAATGGAAGGTCACCTTAGAGGGAATGGCAAATATATAAGAAAAGACAACTAACAACACAATTTAAGGTAGTATGTGATGATTAGCAAATTATTTAACCTCAGTGCCCTAGATAACTATCTAAGAGGATACGTTGCAGCAAAGGTACTAAACTTTGTTGGTAGAGAGTGTTTTTTTTTCCCCTGGGGAATTCACAATACTATATAGATAATAACATACATAAATACTATAAAAATAAATATAGGCTATATAAATACTATATAAAAATCACAGATCCAGGCTTTCCATTCTTGTGTTAAGTGCTAGATGAATAGTACAGATAATAAATTTCATAGGAGTCCAGGAGTCTTTCACATTATTTGTTCCTTGAGAGTAAGAGCTGTGTTCTACTTTATCTTTGTACTTCCAGTTCCTAGTGAAGCAGGGATGAACATGGAAATGTTGATATGTGGCTCACTAAATAGGGGACTGGGTTTGGATTCAGGGAGGCTAATCTTTATGAGTTCAAATCTAGCCTTAGATACTTAACTAGCTGCAAGATCATGGGCAAGTCACTTTATCCTTTTTACCTCAGTTTCCTCATCTATAAAATGAGCTAGAGAGAGAAATGGCAAACCACTTCAGTATCTTTGTGAAGAAAACTCTAAATGAGGTCATGAAGAGTCTGATACAACTAAAATGACTGAATATCAACACATACCTTAAAATGGGACATGTGCTCTGATTCCTTACATAAGGAAATGCACCTTGCTGAGAAGACATGGCAACCCTTGACTGTTTCTCAGTGACTGGGGCATAAATTGAAATAGAATATAGGAGTAATAGGTTCAATGAAAAGAATTGATTCCTCTATCTTTGTGAAGCTTCTTCTAGCACTTTCTCTTCCTTGGAGTTTTGGCATGGAGTAAGGGATTATTATTCTCTTCCCTCTTGCCATTGACAATGGAGTCTTACAGCATAAGCCTACAAGGAGAGGAACTTGTGTTTGCTCAGTCAAGTCAAAAAGAAGACTTCTGACTGCTTTAGTCGTTCAGTAATTGGTGAGGTTGAAAATTAGATGTTTTCTAACCATTGGTTAAATAGTTCTTAATTGAAGGATTTGCTCATCAACCTTCCAGACAGAAGAGATTTATGTAAATTCCCATTTCTCCAAAGACATTAGTGGTTCCTGACCTGAACTTGAAAAATGAAAAAGAAAGGTAGAGGATGGAAGCCATTTTAGGAATCCCTAGATTAAATGCATGTTCTATTTCTATGTGCTTGTCTTGAAATCACTATTGACACTGGAGATATAGAAAGAAAAATTACCTCTCCATCTTGATGGAAATACAGAAGAAAAAAGCATACTGAAAGTTCCCAAAATTTAGACTCAAATAAAGTGATGGCAAAGTCACCTTTTCAGAAGATTTCAGTCAGTGAATAAAAATTGCTCTGGAGAAAAGAATGAAGTTAACAACTTTGTGTAGCTCAGTCTCACTTAAATCTCATTCATAGGCAAGTCCTCAATGGTCCCCTTGTAGAACCAAGCATGAACAACCAACAAGCACCTTCAATGGGAGGAAGGAAAAAGAGAAGAAGCAGGATGGTTCCTTCATAGTAGTCACTCCTACTTGAAAACTATCAAATTTCTTTGACCACCCCCCCAAAAAAAATCACTTGGAACTAATTAAAAGCTTAATCCTCATGCTAATAAAAAGATTGTTCCACAGCACATATATAGCTCCATATCAGGCAGGTTCCCCCCATCATTCACCGTGCTATAATACCACAAGGTCTTATACAGAATAGGGACTTAATAAATGTTTTTTAAACTGAATTGGCTAGACTGGCAGCATATTTTAGTAGAATGAACAATAGAATTGTCATCAAAGATCCTGGATTTCAGTTCCTGCTTACTACTCTGGATCTTGGGAAAGTTATTTCTCTCTTGGCCTCAGTTTTCCAATTTGTAAAATGAAGACATTTGATGAAATGATCTTTTATTAAGGTTTTTTCAAGGCAAATGGGGTTAAGTGGCTTTCACAAGGCCACACAGCTAGTTAATTATTAAGTATCTGAGACCAGATTTGAACCCAAGTACTCCTGACTCCAGGGCTGGTGCTTTATCCACTGCTCCACCTAGCCACCCCGATCTTTTTTTTCTGATTCTTGTCAATCAACAATTTTATTCTGACAGTTTTCAACATTCATCTTTTCATAAGATTTTGAATTCCACATTTTCTACTTCCCTCCCCTCTTCCCACAATAGCATATAATCTGATATAGGTTTAGGTTATACAAGTACAATCCTATTTAACATATTTCCATATTTGTCTAAATGATCTTTAAAGTGTCTTCCAACTAGAAATCCAATTCTCCTATGAGGTGCTAGTTGAACTAAAGAGAATGAAAAAGATTTGGATAAAAAAAGAATATGAGAAAGGCACTGAGAAAATAGGGAATGTACTATATGTACTTGGCAGGGGATGGGGGGAGGCTATGGTAGACTAGACAAGTTGAAGGGAAGGGTTCATAGTAGGTCTTGAAAGGAAAATGAGGTCAAGACTGCAGAGGGTCTTGAATGTCAGACAAAAGAGTCTGGGCGTTATCGTGTATATCATAGAAACCATGAAAAGGTTTTGAGGAGGGGAGCTTTTGGAAGGAAACAGGCATTAACTTATTTGGCCTGGCCATCAAATTCTAAACTCTGGGTAAGCATCTTTGTGTTCCAGCTGTTTCTATAAAAGCCTCAGTCTTGTGCCCTTCACTGAATGTCTGCCAGTGAGAAAAGAAAGATATGGTTGTGAACACTTAGTAGCTGCTGCGGTCACCTTGCAACAATTGTGCTAACATACACTTTAATGGCAGTTTAATTAGATTTACCATGGGGGAGATGTCACGCTGGAGATGCCGCATGTCTGTTTTTAGAAGGCTGAATGATGACATGAATAAATAAAAATGCCCCAAAATAAAGTACTGCAAACACTCTTTGGAAGCCCCAGTGGTTATTTGTCTTCCTTCCCTTCTTGCTGTTTAAATACATATGGTATTATTCTCCTGCCTTTCCACCATCTAAGTGCATGGGGTCCTTATGGGACTCAATTGTGCATATGGAGAGGAGGGTTATATACCATGTTTTATATTTTATGAGTAGACAGCAAGCCTCCAAAAATCATTTTTTTAATTGCTGCTAGTCTGTCAAATGGGAAAGAAAGGGAGCTTTGTCTCTGTTGGGGGGGGGGGAAGAAAGGAATTTAGACAGTTAAATTCAAGGAAAGTAAAGAAATCATGCTAAGACAGAGTTAGATTAAAGTGTTCTTCAAGCAGCCAAGAACCTTGGGCTTCCCTGCTGTGAACAGGGTCAAGGAAGAACAGTTGCCCTACTGAAATTTGCTTAATAACTCTTTAATATTTGCAAATTCCTTTCTATATTTTACCCAGATTGAGCTTCACACCAACCCTCAGAGATATGTGTTATTATCATATCCATTTGATAGATGAGGACACTGAGATGCAGAAAAGTTTAATGACTTGATCAGGGTCATATATCTAATACATCTCAAAAGGGATTTAAACCCAGGGGTAATCCAATTGAGGGGCACAGTGGAAGAAGCTGTAGTTAGGAAGCCTCTTCTTTCCTGTGTTCTAATCTGCTTTCATTCACTTCATTAGTTGTATGACTCTGGACAAGAAACTAAATCTCCATTTGCCTCAGTTTCCTCATCTGTAAAGTGGGAATAATAATAGGAGCTATCTCTCACAGCTATTATAAAGATCAAATGAAATATTTGTAAAGCATTTAGCATAGTGCCTTTTACCTGGTAGAAGCTATCAAAATTATTATGGACAGGGACAGCTAGGTGGCACAGTGGATAGAGCACAGGCCCTGGAGTCAGGAGTACCTGAGTTCAGATCCAGCCTCAGACACTTAATAATTACCTAGCTGTGTGGCCTTGGGAAGGCAATATGGAAAAATTTCCATAGCATTTGCCTTGCAAAAATAAATAAATAAATGAATTATTGTGGACAGAGGAAAACTAGAGCTAGATGAGGTGATTTATAAACATGCCACATGATGGCAGCTTAAAGTAACTGGGAATTAGACTGATGAAAATGAGATAGGATATGAAACTTTTGTCTTCAAATTTATTATCATGTGGAAGGGAGCAGCTTGTTCTATTTGACTCTGGAGGAGCAAAACTAAGCTCAGTGGGTGGAAATTACAGAGCTATAGCTTTTGACTCAAATAGAATAATATTCCTAAAAATTAGAGTTTGGGGATAGGGAATGCTTCAGGACAGAAGAAGAAAAGTTCCTCATCACTGAGGATCTCAAATAAGAGACTGACAAATCTCTGGTCAGGAGTGATGAAGGTTTCCTTTTTCAGAAAGGAATTGTATTTGTTATTTAGTCATGTCTGATTTTTTCAGGGTCCCATTTGGGTTTGTTGGGCAAGGATAATTAAGTGGTTTTTCTATTTCCTCCTCCAGCTCATTTTACAAATGAAAAAACTAAAGTAGACTTACCTAGGGTTAGCTAGTAACTTACTTTACTACTAGAAAACTAAAGTACACTTACTTAAGGTCAGCTAGTAAAAGTCCTAGAACAAATTTGAAATCAGGTGATCCTGATTCCAGATCTAGTGTTGTAATCACTGTGCCAGTGAGCTATTCCAGGAGTTGGATTAGATAAACTTTAAAATCCTTGTCAGTTCTAAGATACCAGGTCAGGAATGCCTTCTGGAGTTGTTTTAGCAGTGAACTAGGTTCAAATGATGGAAATTTTTACAGCAATATGCAAAGCAGTGTGAAAAAAATTCTAGAATGAAACAGTTATAGCTCACATGGGGTTAAGTTCAAAAATCAGCAGAGATAAAGTGAAAATCAGACCCCAAATTACCTTTGAAAATCCCTATATCACTCATAAAGTGCATTTATTCTCTTTATTTCTCTCTCTCTCTCTCTCTCTCTCTCTCTCTCTCTCTCTCTCTCTCTCTCTGTCTCCTTGTCTCCCTGTCTCTGTTTTTCTCTGTCTCTATCTCTCTGTCTCTGTCTCTCTATCTATACCTGTCTCTCTCTGTGTCTGTCTCCCCCTCCCCCTCTCTCCCCTGCTCTCTCTCTCTGCCTCTCTATTTTTATCTCTGTCTCTCTGTTTCTCACTTTTTCTCTTTCTTTCTCTCTCTCCCTCCCCTATTGAAAAAAAAGAGAAGAAAAACAAACCAAAAAACCCTCTTGTAACTAATATGCATAGTCAAGCAAAACACATTCCTAAGTTGACCATGTCTAAAATTTGTCTCATTCTGCATAATGATTCCATTTCGTTCAAATATTGGAGATCAAATGAAAATAATTTTATCTAAATTTTACTTTTCACATCACTCAGCTATTGATCAGAAGACTGAGACCCAGAAATTCTATTTAATTGATAGGAGCTCAAAAAAATTAGTTGGCATAATGTGCCTATGATGCTACTCTTTTATAATCCATAACCCTACACAAACCTAAGTATACAGAACTTCCCTCAATATTCCAAATCTGAGAAGCTAGCAAAAATCTGCCACCAGAATTCAGTGGAGCATTGCTGATTCCTTCTAACAATTTCTAAAGAATAAAATAATCTGGATGCAATTTTCCTCTTCAAATAAAGTTCTTTCCTAAATATTGCTAGTGGGAATTAGTTATTGTCTACATATAAAGTAGATCCTCCTTGGAGTTCTTGACATAGTTTGATGACATACACAGACTATACTAAGAAAAAATAATACCTTAAAATGTTTGAATTTAATTGCAGAGTTGACAGTTAGCTTTTGGATATGGTGATCTGAACACAGTGCTTCCTTTTTGTCAGATTGTTTTCTCAAATGACTGCAGTTTCAGAGAAACTGTGATTAAAGTGAACATGTCATGAATTGAATGGATTTTCTGAAGAGGACATTCTTCCCTTGGCATATGACTCCCACCACCCAACTAAAGGGTTTTGCCTAGACTATTGCATTAGATTTCTATCTGGATTCCTTTACTCTCTCTCCTCTATCCACTGTGCCACCTAGTTTGCCTCCTTAAAAATGGTATATTTATTTATGTAAATGTTTTATTCTCAGCAAAATGTGAGGGAAGGGCAAGCAAATACAAATGCTTGGGCAAATAAGGAGGGAACCCGCTATAAAGAGAGCTCGAGTTATGGCCAACAATTTCCCTTGGTGTAATGACTCAGCAATAGTCCCCCCTGGAAATTTACAGGAAAAAGGAGGATTTGATGTTTTCAACTTCACGTTTAAAGAACTTTGAAACAAAGAAATCTTGTGATATTTTGTCATATGTACATGGGTATTCTAGAGCCAGCAATAAGCAGGTTGAGTCAGTTTTAAATTTTCAGTGTCAGGGCTTGATTTATTGTTTTCTTGCTTGTTTAGACCCCAAAAGAATTAATAATGTCGATTAAACCTAAAAGTATGTAAATAAATTTTTTTCTGGGGAAAAAACGGAAGAGAATCTGAATGAATATTATGTTCCCTTTCTTAAAATTCTCTTATTTTTTCCTTCCCATCCTATATTTTTCTTTCTTTTCCCTTAATCCTAATTTTTCCCATACAAAGTGACGAATATGAAAGCATGTTAAATATAAATACATGTGTAAACTTCTACCAGACTGTTTGTCAATGAGGGGATGAGAATGGAAAGGGAATGTGTGTAGCATAACTATACAAGTGGATTAATGTAGAAAAACTTCCATAACATATAATTGGAAAAATAAAATATCAATCTGAATTTTTTTTTCCGCTGGAGGCTACTCAAACATCATCAAACCACCCCATGTCATTCTATAAATATTGCTTGAGCTTAGCAGGATCATATAGATGACTCAGGAAATGAAGTCATCACCAGATTACAAATAGGTTAACAATTACAAGAATAATAATAACCATTTCATATTTAGGACTTTAAATTTTGTAAAAATGATTTATATCCATTATCACATTTGAGCTTCACAATGCCATTACAAATATCCATGAAAGAGTCAGATCTTCAGGGTCAACTCCACCCATTTTGGCAATTTTATAAGACAAGAATGATATTATGTCCTAGAAGTAACCTTAGAAGTTCATCTAATATAATTTCCTTCTGTACATGAGGAAACAGGGCGAGAGAATGGAAGACACCAGGGTATGAAGTGAGTAGCACATGAATGTGATGTTGGACCTGGGGTCAGGAAGCCTTGAGTTCAAATCTAGACTTTAACATGTATTATCTATATGATCCTGAACAATTTATTTAACTGTCTTTTCTCATCAGTTTAATGAGGATAAGCATTGT
Source organism: Macrotis lagotis (assembly GCF_037893015.1). Taxonomy (NCBI): domain Eukaryota; kingdom Metazoa; phylum Chordata; class Mammalia; order Peramelemorphia; family Peramelidae; genus Macrotis; species Macrotis lagotis. The sequence continues at coordinate 142,210,453 of NC_133658.1, read as the reverse complement.
ACCTACATTCCAGGGATGTAATAAGAATCAAATTTAGAAAGATCTGTAAAGTGCTTTGCAGAGTTTAAAGTACAATATAAATATAAGCTATCCATCATCACCTTAAGTTGTTCAGGTGGTAACAGAAATATGAAGTGATCTCAAGGATTTTGGATTCTCAATCCAATGCTCTTTTCTACTACTCCTCATTACATCCTGAGCATTTTAAGTCAAGTCCTTTAAAAAGGGAGTGCTTGAATGAATTAACCAATCAGAGATATCCTCTAATTGGGGGCAGAGGGATCCTCCAGGGTAAGAAGATTTCTGGGACAATATGGAGAAAGAAGTCTAGAGACTGGGGAGCAGAGCCTAGAGGGAATGAAGGAGACTAACATGATTTCAAAATTGGAAAATTGGAAGGGACCTTAAAGAGCATCTAATCTGATATCCTCATTTTATAGCTAAAGAAACTGAGGTCAAGAAGCCAAGCTAGTGTCATAGCAAAGATCTGTAACCAGGTTTTCTGACTCTGAAATCTATTGCTTTTCTATGACATGATTCTGCCTTGACTCACTTTGGAACAATCCTATAAAACTCATGACATTTTTCTCCATGGATTTATTAAAAAGACCCCTAGAGTAAAGAGTTATAAAATCTGATCAAGTCAGCACTTCTCAGCTGTGTAATTGATATCCATTATTTTCTATTGACCACTGTGCAGAACTTCAATTTCTCTAGCATCAACAGAATTCCCATTCCCTCCTCAAGGAGACTGCTGTGGGGAATAGTGGAAATAAAGATCATCAGCAAAATCATTTCATAAATTCCAGGAGACCTTCAAGGAAAGCTCCTTGGAGAATCATTTCTCACAAATGCATTTTCTTTCTGTAGTATCATAGATAAAAACATGAAAGAGACCTTAAAGATCATTTGTATCAACTTCCCCCTCCCTTTATTTTACAAATAAAGAAACTGAGAGGAGCAGCTAGGTGGCGCAGTGGATTGAGCACCAGCCCTGAAGCCAAGAGTACCTGAGCTCAAATCTGGTCTCAGACACTTAATAATTACCTAGCTGTGTGGCCTTGGGCAAGCCACTTAACCCCATTTGCCTTGCAAAAACCTAAAAAAAAAAAAAAAAAACTGAGACCCAGAGAAATTAAGAAACATATCCAAAGTAACTAAACATCTCATGTTACTTAAACTAATATATGCCTTTACCTGACCTACAAATTTTAACCTAGTATATAGGACCTGATATCTGTTTGGGCAGTGGAAAGAGGATAACCTCAGTAATAGGCAATAATATGCAATTGTAAATGGATCATGAGCATCAACTTATTTGGAAGGAAGGTCTGCAAAGATAAGAAAAAATATATAGAGTAATATATAGATTATTGGTTTCAGCTACAGGAACACTGTGTTCTTGTCCTATTTCTGATATATGTGAATTGCATGACCCTGGGGAGGTCACTTAATCTTTAAGTTTCCTAAGCAATTCTCTTAGTACTGTGTGGTACAGTGGAAAGATCATTGGCTTTGGAGTATAAGGACCTGGCTTTAAATCTTGTTTCTGTCACAACCTGTGTAAACCTGGACCCTTTCTGTTTTTCAGTTCTTATCTTAAAAATGGATGATTAGGCAACTTGTCTCTAAGGTCACAAATGACCTCTAAGATCCCTTCCCACTCTAAATCTATAATGCTTTTCATCTGTGCCTATAAGATAGAGAGGAATTGCCCATCTGTATCAGTAAAGGAATCTTCCATGCTGGAAGATCTTCATACAGATAAAAATATAGTTTGAGAAAAAAGAAATGGAGGTGGCAAATGGAGATAACCTCTATGTTCTCCTCAAATCTAAATCTACGATCACTAAGCAGTTACGAACTTAAGATCTTTAAACATTAAACTCCTTAATTCATAAAAAAAATGGCAGCCAAATCCTCTAAAAAAATCTAGTCTTTGTTTTCACCTCCCATACCCATAAGTGCAATTTGCAAATTTGCTTTTAGAAAGAAGAATATATAACTGTTTCAAATGGAAATATCAGAGATAAAAATGAACTTAAGTTTAAGAAGTCAGTAGGAAGAATAAATGATCCTCCAAATCCTCTCTGTCATTCAGGTGGATGCTCACTGCCTTAGGGTGTGCAATATTCTAAAAGTGAATGTGTCTATATTTTGTGATACAAACAGTCACTGAAAGGGGGCATTTCTGGAATTATAAGCTGTGTATAACATGCATGTCAAAGAGTAAACCATGACCAAATATCTACTTTGGTAATAGTCCCTCATGTTCTTTCCCCATCTGTCTCTAATTCTTTGAAGGCTTGGACTCTAGCTAGAGTTCTCTGATGACAAAATTCCCCTTGTTATGCTGCCTCCAGTTCCCTTCATGCTCCCCTTGGATGAATCTCCATGGCAACCATTTAGCTCTTATCTTAAAACCCACAGACTATCCTGTGTACCCCAGCAATGGTTCCTGCCTATAATGACTGGCATATAACATCTTACGTGTCCTCACTATAATATCTACAATCTGGCTTGTTGTAAAAGTCAATTAGAGGGGCGGCTAGGTGGTGAAGTAGATAGAGCACTGGCCTTGGAGTCAGGAGTACCTGAGTTCAAATCTGGCCTCAGACAATAATTACGTAGCTGTGTGGCCTTGGGCAAGCCAGTTAACCCCATTGCCTTGCAAAAACTAAAAAAAAAATAAAAATAAAAAAGTCAATTAGAAAGCAAGCATTTATTAAACACCTATTGTGTATCCAGGACTGTGCTAAATGTTGGACAACACTTGAGACCCTCTCCCTCCCTTTGATCCTGGAGTCAGAAAGGACCCTCCTACAACTGGCCATATGGAGTGTCTCCAAATTCAGAATTCTAGTTTACAAGGCTGGGTGATCACAATGAAAGGTAAAAGGAATTGACTTAGTAGTGTCTAGGATGTGCCTTCTAGCCCCTCAGAGATGTTGAGAAGACTGCCAGAGAAATTTTCCAGTTCAGTAGATAAGTTGCCAGACCTGCGGGGGGGGGGGGGGGGGGGGGGGGGGGGGGGGATGGGGATGGAGTGGGAGAAGGGATAGAAAGTATAGAAAGTAGAGCAGTATTTTTTCCCAAATTCCAGTCTCATGTCTACCAAGTAAAGAATGGGTCTGAACTTCCCAATTCAATTGAATCTTAGAACTTAGAAAGCAATTTGAAGATCTTAAATTTCTATGATTACTATGACTCCTGTTTCATTATATAAAATTATATGAAAATTTATGCATGTTGTTGCAGTAAGAATTCACCTGATGTAAACCATCATGGACCATGGACCATGAGTTTGGTAGTTCAACTGATGCTAGATGATCTTGTTCATTACTGGGTTAAAGATTCATCTAATAGGCTGATGATCTCTGTAATTACTTCTTTTTTAAAGCAAAACTGCATTTTTTCTGGTACAAGACCAAGAACAAAATATGGTAGTCTGCCTTTGTATAGTACTTTAGGTTGGCAGAATACTTTAGATATGATATGTTATTTCATTTGATTCTTATCACAATACTGTTTTATTATTATTCCTCATTTGATATATGTGGAAACTGAGATCAAGAGAGTAGCTTGATCAGGGTCACATAATAAATATCTGAGATACTAACTCAGGTCTTGTCTCTAAATCTAAGACTATCCAGAACACTGCCAAGATATCTCTCATCCTTGTACCTCAATAGATATAATAGACCAAATAACTATTGGAAAATAGGAAATTGCTTCTCAAGTCTAGCAGTCCTTTAGCTTACACTTATGGATGGAAACAAGAAGATAAAAAGATCATTTAATCTCTGGGCTTGGAACCAGGAATATCTGAGTTGAAGTCAAGTCTAAGATGCTACTTAACTGTGTGACCCTGAACAAGTCAATTAACTGCTGTCTGTTTCAGTTTCCTTAACTATAAAATGGATATAATAACAGAACCTAACTCATAGAGTTTTAGTTGGCATTTAATGAATGCTTATATCTTCCTTCTTTATTTTCCAATAAAATAGATTAGGAAACCTCTAAACTTTTAGTTTAAGTCCCCAATTCCATGTAGATCCAAGTAATTTTTCTATTGACCAATTATTTCAAAATAGCAGTATGTAATCAAATTGATACCTATTTGTGTCAGTATCTGCTAGAAAGCATTAAGGATCATGTGGATTTGGAAAAGGGTGGTCTATATAAGCCCAAGTACGTGTCTACCAGGAATGACCATGTCTTCCATATGTAGTCATTCCTCAAATACACTAAGGACCAAAAGAGCTCAACCAGAAGAGGCAGGACCCACAGGCTCTGTAGCTAACTTAACAGTCAGCCCACCCTTAGTAACTCAGCAAGTAAAGAATTCCCACAAGCTAGCTGTTTTAAGTTCCTCCTACCTCCTGTTTCTACTTGCTGCTGATTTGAAACTGGTTTGAAACTCCTTCTGGTTTATTTTTTGTTTTTGTTTTTTTAAAATCACTCAATACAGCATGCTATTTAACCTTCTTCTCAAATTTTACAAAATCCTTTGTCTTATCAAGTGCTGTACCATTTTCGTTCATATTGTAGTATTTTATCATACATCTCTGATTTCATTTATTAGATCTGAAGACCATATTTCCTTGCATTGTTTTTGTTTGCCTAATTTATTTGTTTGTGTTCAAAGTCTTTGAGATTCCTTTTTCCTTAAATCTTTGATTCTTAGAATGTTTTCCTTCTTTTCCCCCTGCTGCCTCTTCTTTATATTATTACACACTTCTGACTCCCTCCCTCCTGATTGTGTGTTCTTTAGGATTAGATCTCAAAGTATTCAACCTCTTCCCACGTAGGGCAATTCACTATTTACCAGTCTAAGTCACTGTCCCAGCCAACTTTGGTCAGAACTGACTCCAGTTGACTGTTATTCTCTTCCTCCAGGCTTGGTGGAATTTGCACAGATCCTTACATTCACATTATCCTGTCATGGTGACCTGCTCCACTCCATCTATTCAGCAGTTCAGCACTCTCTTTCCCTAGCACCAACAGTTCTGAGATTTGTAGCATTGGTGCTTTCAAATTGTAGCCCCCAGCAGTTGTGATTGCTCCTGAAGAGCTCTGGCCAAACTGGCTATTGAAGCTGGATGGAAATTCTGCAGGCTAGAGGGGGAGTCTCTATGGCACTAGAAAGAAGAAAGGGATACTGAGATGAAAGGAGGTGAGGGAGAGGTATTGAATGAACTCAGTTCAATAAGCATCAGTTGCTGGCTTCTGGTGTGTGTCAGTGTCTGTGTCTGTATCTGTGTGTATGTGTGTTTTTGTGTCTGAGTCTGTGTGTCAGTGTGTGTAGAAGTCTACGAGTCTGTCTCTGTGTGTGTGTCTGTCTGTATCTATATATCTGTGTATGTGTGTATGTTTAACCTTCTTTTAGATTAGATGAATCCTGGATCATGGACATAGCTGAAGTTGCTTTATTTTTGGAAAATGGATTTTGTATTGAAAGTGTTTCAGATATGGGCAGAGGAAGAAAAACAGAACAAAGCCCCCAAAATCCTTCAGAATCTGATTTTAAAATATATCTTATGTATTTCTTTCTCTTAATCCTAATTCCTCATACTGAAATGACTGATCTGTAAACATGTTTAACACAAATGTGTATCTACAATATTTAACCTGATTGCTGCTGAGGAGACAGGGGTGGGAAGGGAGGGTGGAAGGAAATTTTATAACTTAAAAATATACATAGGCATATGGATGAATGTTGAAAAACTTTCATAACATATATTTGGAAAAATAAAATATCAAAAAATATCATGTGAAGTGGAGAAAATAGCATCTATCATCTTGTTACTCACATGACCTGTAAGAATGAAATTTTTTTGGAGACCATTAGAGATCATCCTGCTTTGACTCTCCTTGTATTTATCTAGAAATATCTCTATGGTAACCTCTCAGCTCTAAAACTGACCCAGGTCACAACATGCCTTATCAAACCCATCCCAGTTCTCAGCTTCAGGATCATGGGTATTTCCTCCTTGAATAGAATATATTTATATTTTCCAAATCTGATTCTATTAATATTAGCATGAGTCTATAATTCTTTTTAGCTAAGATAGTAGGTATATTACAGTTTCCAATGGAATTATCTGAATTTAATTATGTATAGACTTAATAAGTAATAATTAGCATTAGGTCTTACATCATCTCTTTTTATCCTTTTATAAAAATATCTCATGAGGTTGATATTATATTAAGTACCTTCATTTTAGATGAGGAAACTAATACTCAGGCAAGTTAATTTACCTACCCAGGGTTACACAACTTTAGTAGAGTATTAAGATCCAAACCCTGACCTTCTCTTGCAAGTACAATAGTCTTTCCACTACACAATGAATCAGTCTTCATTTTTTATCCCTGACAGGTAAATTCAGATTTCTCACTTCCTAAAAGCATCTCTTCTAGGGAAGAAATAAATATTATGTCTCCTGTCTGGTGAATTTGTCCAAGGTCTAAACACCAAATTCTTATATCCTTTAATCAACCAGAGGTTCAAAATTAGAGATTCAGGCCTTTACATTAAGCATTTCTCTAGCAATATAATTCTCATTTCAAAGGCAAAATGTCCCAGGACAACAAATTGAGTTTATTTTAGTGCTTTACACACACACACACACACACACACACACACACTTATCGTGACTGTATAATATGAATGAATAATACCAAACAAGCAAGAAAAAAAAAGACCGAAGTACAGTGAGGCAATAGATTCAAGCAAATATCCAGATGCCAACCCACATTTAGACATTTTTTGTTTCCATTTCTCCATGTACAATTCAATTCAATTATTATTAAGCACTTAATAATTGAAGAAAGGAAAAGGAGTTAAAGAGACAGAGACAAATGGAGAGAAATAAATAGAGACAGAGAAGGTAAATCAATAAATCAGTCCTGAGGCATTTCCTACATAAGTTGTATAGCAAGAGTTGGAGCACTAAGCTCAATCTACTTCAAATTCAAAAGTAGTGCAAGTTCATAAGTCCTTGGGTGCTTTGGTTTGGCATTATTGATTCCAGACTGCATCCTGACTCCAACTAATGGCTCAGCAGAAAGGAATTTCCTTCCTCTGCCACTCTACCTTATTTTAGTAAGTAAATAACTGATTAAATGAATGAATGAAAGAATTAAAGAATAAAAGATATTTGTTAAGTTTTCACTGTGTTCAAAGTATTTTGTTAAAAGTTATGAAGGCAAATAGAAAAACAAGACAAAAATAATAAATGACTAACTACAGAAGGAAAGGGCATAGCACAAAATAGAGACAGAAACAGAAAGGATAAATCAATATATCAGTTCTGGGACATTTCCTACATTAGTTGCATAGCAATAGAACGAATAACTAGAATATTTACTTTAGTATAGGTCTGTTCAGTCATTCATTCAACAACCATCTAGTAAGTAAATATAAGCCCTTGAGCAAGATTCAGAAATGACTAAATCACTTATCTCAAAAGCTTAGTAGGGGCAATAGAATATGTGATACAAATACTAAGTTTAGAAGAGGAATACAAAATCTGTCCAGCTGAGGGATAAATCAATTCCCTCTTGATCACCATCAAGAAAGATCAAGGAAGGACTTCATGAAAGAGGTGACATTTGATCAAACCAGAGAAATGTGGCTCTGTATCACTTAAAGTATAAAATATAAAATCCTCTGATATCCAAAGTCCTTCCTACCCTGACCTCACCCCTACATTTTCAGTCTTACTACACTTTGCAATTTCCCTTTCTCCTAATCACTGTATGTGCTGTGATCCAGGGATACTGGTTTCATTGCTATTCCTGAAAAATATACTATATCTCCTAATTAGATAATATTCTTATTGTGTGGCCCCCATGCTTGTAATGCTCTCTTCCTCAGCCTTATCTCCTGATTTAACTACCTGGTGGTGATTTTATTCCAGTTGCAGTTTATCAGGTCCACTGCTCATACAAAACCCGACTGAAATCTTCTGGATTATTTGGTTAAGAGTAGATTACCCTCCAAGATTTGAAGGTTGCCTCCAATGTCCATCTCTATAAAAGAAAAGGAAATAGATTGTCCTGTCATAATAAAGGAGGGGGGGAATGGGAGGGATGTCTCTCTATTAGCCATTGCCAGCAAGATCCTTGCCAGAGCACTCCTTGATGGATTGAACCTTCACCTAGAAGATGGTCATAGACCCCCAGAGTCAATGTGACTTCAGAAGCATCTAAAGAACAGTCAAGATGATTTTGTTGGCCAATATCACCAGGAAAAATGCCAGAAGTTGAATGGAAGTCTACATACAACATTTGTTAAATGACCAAGGCCAAAATATGACCAAAGTCTTTGATTCCATTAGTCATATTAGCCTATAGAAGTTCATGACAAACCTTGGTTGCCCAAAGTACATCAGTATTTTATGCCAGTTCTGAGATAGCATTCTTGCCCTGGATAATGAATGATGCTCTCATGCTTTCCTAGTCACCAATGGAAAGAAGCATGGCTGTGTCTTGCTCACATGTTTTTTGCTTTTTATTTTTAAATTTTTTATTTTTATATTTTGCAAGGCAATGGGGTTAAGTGGCTTACCCAGGGCCACACAGTTAGGTAATTATTAAGTGTCTGAGGCCAGATTTGAACTCAGGTACTCCTGACTACAGGGCCAGTGCTCTATCCACTGCACCACCTAGCTGCCCCTCACATGCTTTTTAGAATAATGTTTTCAACCATGTTGACAGATGGCTTTAATTAGAATGAAACTGGCACAAGGTCTGCTACAATATGGATGATAAATTATTTAACTTGAAAAAAACTACAAGTCAAGAATAAAGTGAAGAGAAAATTGGTGTGTGACTTTTTATTCAGAGATAATTGTACCCTCACTTCAGCTTCTAAGACTAAGATGCAGCAGAGTATGGACTAATTCTCTGAAATAGGAGTCAAAATAATCCAAAGATTTGCATTGGAGCCCCATCTCCGCTTCTTTTTTGACCATGTGAATTTGAGCAAGATACTTCCCCTCTCTGGGCCTCAATTTCCTCCCATGTAATAGAAGGAAATTCAACTAGATGACCTCCCAAGTCATGTTATTATGACCTGGAAACCTGAAAAGGCAGTTGACTTAGAGTTAGGAGACTTAAGCTTAAGTTTGATAAACAGTTATTTATCCATGGTCTAACCATGTAATTTCTATCCATTTCTATTGACTTATTTTAAAATGGGGATTATGGCATGTCATTTTCCTCCAGGGTAATTTTTAAGAAGGAGCTTTTGAAACTTGTAAATGTCCTAGAAATGTAAATTCTTTCAAAAAGACACAGTGGTAAAGGAATAAATTCATTTTGGTTAATGCTGTTGTTTTCTGCCTCTAAAAAATGAACTGATTCTAAGGAGAAGTCTGTGGTTCCTCCATATTTCACAGCTATGATGAATTAAAATGATTGACTGTTCTCATCCACCACTGATCTGCTGCCTTCAGCCCTTGCTTGGCTTTTGGATGCTCTCCTGGATACATCTACTTTTTTGATCTCACTGACAGCTCTTATAAGCACTTCATAAGTGAAAGGTATTACAACTGCCCACCCTGTTATGGATTTCTACCTGGGGAAGAGGCCTTTTGTAACTCGTAGTCAGCCTGGTGATGTTATTTTCAGGTAATTGTTCAGTGCATTCTGCTCTTCTCTAATAAGTACACAAAGTGCTTTTATTAGCCATCTTTGCTAGCATAGGGTTATTTAGGAGGCATTTTATGGGAAAACTGTTCTTACAAGAAACTGGAACACAAGTGAAATTTATGTTTTTCTTCCAAGGTGGAGCAAAGGTGATTTCCTTTAAATAGATTATCTACTACTTATTTAAAATTAATCATAACTCAAGGTCACAAATGAAAAAAGACTATGTTCTCCTTACTCTGATTCCCTCAGCAGTCAAAAGCAGTGTGTTTGATAGTTTATTTTTAGTACCACTCTAGACTAACAGTTTAGCTATAACATTTGATTGCTCACCCCTAATATTGATCCTGACCCAGGGGAAACAAAGACAGACAATGTGGCACCTTTAAAATCACATGAAGATTTGAGCCAGGGAGGCCACGCTTTGAACCTAGCAATGTCATTTATAATAATTACATCAATAATAATAAGAATAAGAATAACTAATATTTATATAGAACTTTAAAGTTTGCAAAAGCATATTTACCCTCCCAATGACCCTAAAAGGTAAGTACTATAATTAATCTCATTTTATAAATGAGAAAACTGAGGCAGAAAGGGGAAAAAAATTGAGTTGCCAAAAGTTACATAGCTTATAATTTCCTAAGGCCAGATTTGCACTCATCTTTCTGCATCCAGGTCAAGTACTGTATGCACTGCACCAACTAGCTGGTCCTAGTTTTACTGATTTGTCATCTCTCTGCTTAAACCCAGGTGATCTAGTGATCAAAAGTTTTAGAATAGAAAGTGATCTTAGAGGTCATCTGGATTAATGTCCCATACTTTTGATTAGTAAAGAAAATGAGACCCAGAGAGGAAAAGGGATGTTTCCATGGGTATCAGGTACTAGAACCAAGGTATAAATTTAGGATTGGGATTATAAATCCATTGTTATATTATAACTATACTGATTTTGGTTGGCAGCATATTTTTAAGAACCACCATAGATTCTTTAGGGTATAGCATCCTTGATCAAGAGTTGAAAGAGAATTTACAAGATCCAATCATCCTCACTTTACAGATAAGGGAAATCAAGGCTTAAACAAGGGACGTGAGTTCCTCAAGGTATCATAAAGAACAAGTGACAAAGCAGGGATTTGAACTCAGGTTTCCTCACATCTAACTTGCTGCACTTCAAGGCCACCTGGGGACTTTTAGTATTAACATTTAACATCTTACATGAACATTTAATATCTTACATGCCACCCCCAAAATCCCCCTTCTTAAGGGAAATCTTTGAGGTTAGATTCAGAAGACCTGATTACTTTTTTTTTGAGTTTTATTATAATCAGTTGTGCCTCAACCATTATTTCATTCCTTTTACTTTAGTTTCTTCATCTTTAAAACGATTTATTTTGAATAAATAATTCCTAAGTTTCCTTCCAGTTCTAAAACCAAATATTGTGCAGAGCATTTCTTCAGGTCATGTATGGAGTTTATATGAAATTCATGACACACTATATATACTCTCCTGTGACCCCTCATTTTATCTACTAATAAAAGAAAGAAAGGAAAGGAAAATATTTTCCTATATAATTCTGCTCCCTATATATTGGGTTTTCTACTTTGAAGCAGCAATTACCTTTGGATAAAGAAAGGTTTTTTAAAACTAAATGTGCTTTGTCTTAGCCAAGGTCAGACTCCTACATCCTGTGGTTTCTAGTTACTTTATTAAGTGCTATATTTGATCTTATGGTACAAGGCAAATTAAAGTTGGTATCTCAAAAATTCTTGCTCATCTATTCCATCTATTAAATATTTACCTTCTGTTGGAAATTATTATGTATATTAAAAAACATAGACTTAGTTCCAGCTCTAAGAGCTCAAAACCTAGTACATGGGGTGTACCCAAAAGATTATCACATCAAACATATACACAAATAATAATTAACTCCATACTTTCTTTGGGATAGCTGTTATATTAGTATTGGAAATGAGGATTCTGTTTGGCACATAGGTCAGAAAACTTCCAAGAGTTACTTGCCCATTCAGATGAATTCATATATAGCAGTAAATATACTATTTTCTTTTCTTGTTTAAAAAAATATTTACAAGAGCAGGGATGAAATTAAGTGAACCATCTTGAGGAATTAAGTTGGAAATATTAAGTTTCTGGGTTTGATTTTTGCAAAGCTAGTATTTTGGAGGCTATTTTTTCCTTAGGCATCTTACCTGTCATTCAGGTAGCTGTGACAGAGTTAATGGTAGTACCTAAATTTGTGGTTGCATGGATGACCCTGATAAGCTTTAACTAGAAATAGAAAAGAAGGAAGAAAAAGTCCATTTATAAAGCCTTTACTATGAGATGGGTACCATGCTAAATTCTGGGAAAATATATACAAGCAAATAGAAAAATACCTACCTTCAAAAAATTTACAGTCTAATGAAAAAGACAACACACCAAAGGGAGATGAAAATCAGAGGCGGTAGGGTTGGGCAGCTAGGTAGTTCAGTGCATAGTAAATTGGTCCTGTAATTATGAGGATCTGAGTTCAATTCAACCTCAAACACTTGATACTTACTAGTTGTGTGATTTTGGACCAGCCACTTAATGCCAACTAATTTGCAACCAAAAAATCAGGAGGGAAGAGGTAAAGGAGTTTAGGTCATGATTTAAAGTCCAGAAAGATTTTGATAACTTAGAACATAATTACATATATAGTTGTCAAAGAAACTTTTAAAGTAACAAGAATAAGTTAGCATTTAATCTTTACTTACTAAATCTAAAAAAGTGATACTTTTTTTCGAGATATTTGGAGAAATGAAAATATATTGATACAAATTAAGTGCTTTCCTGAAGAAACTCTGTTATCAATCATCACTTAATCTAACTCCAGTTTTTCCTCAGCTCACCATCCTAGAGATGATGATTTAAGAGACAGAACATTTGGAGATATTAGGCATTCTCAAATAGTGGTTTTATGAAAGCAACTAATTTGGCCAATCAATGATGCTCAAAAGTTCTCACATTCCAAGATAACTGAAGTTTACTGAAGCAATTCAAAGCAACCTTAGTTTTTATAGAAACTACTTAACCGAGATGACAGCAAGGCTGTAATGTATCTATAAATAAATCCATAAGAAGCAACAATGCATGTAGGGCATTCAATTGTGAAAAGACCAAAAGAAGTTGGTATGGAGAATTGGATACTAAATAGTTAAATTACCAAAATGTCTTTTTCAGAGATCAAGACCTTTTCTTCTTGATTTCTTTGGTGTTAGTGATAAACATTCTTTTCTTGATATCAATATTATTGATGGTATTGATATTCCAGGAAATAGTTCTCTGTATTTTTTTTTATGAAAAGTATGAGTGACCGATTACTTGCACCACTTATGTCTTTGGTGAGGCACAATCATTTTAGTTAAAAATATTTGTAATAATTTCACACATTTGTCATTTTCACACATTATGCAACCTTTAGTAATAGAAAGGAATATTCCCACTGTGCATTTAACCTAAATGTCTAGAGCTGCATGCTGGACACTTTGTTTCTCTAAAACCTACTTCTTGACTTCTACTACTTGGAAATTCTCAGACATTTTTAGATCATGGCAGTGGTGATGGGGGCTTTCTCCATTTGTTTATAACTGAAAATAAATTGAATAAATGATTATGACTTCAATAGGTTATACAACCTTGAGAAAGAAACTGTTCCTTAACTTACTTGCAATAACCCATTTCATAGAAAAAATAAAATAAGTGAAAAGTCAAAGAAATCCAAAAATATTTAAGCTTTTTGAGGACAAGGACTTTAGATTTTTCAAGGCAATGGAGTTAAGTGGCTTGCCCAAGGCCACATGGCTAGGTAATTATTAAGTGTCTGAGGCTGGATTTGAACTCAGGTACTCCTTGACTCCAGGGCTGGTGCTCTATCTGCTGCACCACCTAGCCACCCCTGGGTAGTGCCTTTTACATTGTGTTTTCAATAATAAATATAGCTTGAACTGACTTGAAACATGGTATAATAGAATGAATAAAGGTTCTAAAGTCAAAGAAACTGGGTTTCAATGCTGACACCAACCCTTACTCCCTATGAAAAGTTGATAAGAGTGGCAGCCTCTTTGGGCTTTCCATTTCTATGAGCTACAGAATGAAGGTGTTGGACTAGATGCCATCTAAAGTACTTTCCAGCTGTAGAGCTATCATTTAATCAAATTGACTCTTGGTGACCTGAAGTTATCTATGTTAGCAGAACCATGGATTGATAGAACTCATCTAGATGAATTCCTTCATTTTACAGATCAGTCAAATTAATCTACAAGCATTGACACCTAGAGTGTCAAGCATTATCCTAGGTGCTGAAAGATCAATACAAAAGTGAAACAGTTAACTCATTACTTCATGTCTTCAGTCTAGTGTCAAGTATCACCCATTTGTGTTTAATGTTGGGAATCCAAAAACAAAATAAAATAAAAGCATATCTAACCTCAAGGAGTTTACATTCTTCTGGAGTGGAAGAGAGATAAAAATTTTAGACATGGTAAAAGAAATACCTACAGAATAATTTCAGGAGGGCAGAGTCTAGCAAAAAGTGAATTAGGTCAACCTTGATGGACTTGCTCATTCCATCAGTGCAACAACCTAGGGAAAATTTGGGGCTATCTGCAATGGAGAATACCATCTGTATCCAGAGAAAGAATTATGGACTTTGAACAAAGACCAAAGACTATTACCTTCAAATTAGGAAAAAAAACTATCTTATTATATAATTTTACTATCTAATACTTTATTTTTCTTCCTTAAGGATATGATTTCTCTGCCATCACATTCAACTGAGATCAATGTATAACATGAAACCAATGTAAAGACTAACAGAATGTCTTCTGTGGGAGGTGGGGGGAGGGAAGCAAGAATGGAGGAAAAATTGTAAAACTCAAATTAAATAAAATCTTTCTAAAAAAAGTGAATCAGGAAGGGTTCTCTGTGAGATATGGCACATGATACTGGGCTGCAAAGGAATCCAGGTATTCTCAGAGGAATAGAAAGAAATATACTACAGATAGGAAGAAAAATCTGTACCAGTGAACATAAAATAGAATAGTTTGCTTTGAATGCAGAATGTCTTTAGATGTAAGCTGGATGCTATTGAATCACCTGCTCATTTCTGTCCCAGGTTTCCTTTCAATGTTACTTAGATTATAGGTGGTAGGGCCGGCTAGGTGGCACAGTGGATAAAGCACCAGCCCTGTAGTCAGGAGTACCTGGGTTCAAATCCGGCCTCAGACACTTAATAATTACCTAGCTGTGTGGCCTTGGGCAAGACACTTAACCCCATTTGCCTTGCAAAAAAATTAAAAAAAAAAAAGATTATAGGTGGTAGGACATTGTGGAGAGTATTTGGTCCTGGACCAAATAGTAGAGGGGCTGCTAGGTGGTTTAGAGGATAGAAAACTGGTCCTGAAGTCAGAAGACCTGAGTTCAAATTTGACCTCAGATGTTTACTGGCTATATGACCCTGGGCAAGTCACTTAATCCTGTTTGCTTTAATTTCCTCATCTCACCAAATAAGTTGAAAAAAGGAAATGGCAAACCATTCCAGTGTCTTTGCCAAGAAAACCTCACATGGGGTTGCGAAGAATCAGACCAACTTCAAAATGATTCAACAACAAATTGTAGAGGGAGGAAGTCTATTTGACAGATATAAGTTCCTAGCCCTGCATGTTGGTCAAGGCAGGGGCGGCTTGGTGGCAGGAAGAACTGAATTCAAATATGATCTCATACATTTCCTAGCTGGGTAACCTGAAGAAGTCATTTAAAGTTTCAACCTCATTTTCCTCATCTACAAGATGAATCTAAAATAACAAGAAAAGCATTCCAGAAGTGCCGAGTGTTATTATTACTCAATCTTCACTCCCTTGTCATTTCATTTCTACCTCAGAGGAGGTTTTCTAGTCCAGGATTGGTTGCTGTGCATTCCCACATACCTCTTGTAATAAGCAGCAAAGTCTCTTTCAGCAATATATATCCACCACATTATAGAGACTCTCACTACCTTCCCTAATGTGATTTAAGAATTAGAAGCAGTTGGGGGGATTGGAGGGGAGGGAGAGAGAGAGTATAGCCAAAGTCCATTTCTAGCTATCTCTCTGTGTCTATTTTTATACTTAGGATTTGGCAGCTGCTGCTACATTTGACTTTTTACATCCTAGAATAGATTTTCTTAATTATACCAGAGTCATCACCCTGTTGGAATTTCTATCTGATGCAAAAAAAAGAGTCAGATCCATCAATAGTCACTCATGAGGGATTTATGAAGTTTGGATTAAAAAGCTTAAAAGCAACCTTATTAAGTAGTTGACTACTTTGTCTTCTGTGAATTAAGAATGAAGGTGTTGACATGAATACTTTAGTTTTCATTCCACCTCACTCCCATTCTTGTAACCTGATACTGTCTCTCAGAATGTTGAAACAGTTTAAGATTTTGGTGTAGCTCTGCTTTAGGTCTTTCCCAATTATCAATCACCAGTCTAGTGATTTGGGTAAATGATATTCCTTTTCCAAATCTATTTTTCCTAAACTGAGAGGTTGGTGCTGGACATCCTTTAAATTCCCTTCAAGCTTTAATATCCTGTGACATTTATAATTTCACCAGCATGATTATTGTTACTTCTAAGAAGTCTAGGGCAAAAGTCTATCTTTTTTTTGGTGGTACATGAATATATTGGAATATTATAAGAAATGGCAAACATGATAAATTCAGAAACATAGAAGACTTCCATGAAATGGTACCAAGTAAAGCAGATATAAAAACAATATATACAAAGATTAATATAATGTAACTAGAAGGTATAACTATCATAAAACAACTGGAATAATATATAAAGAAAGTTAGTCTTAAAGAAGAGATATGAGAAGATACTTCTTCCCATTCCTTTGCAAAAATCAGGGATCTAAAGCTGTGAAATACTACATGTATATTAGGGTTTGGTTCTGGAAGGTTCAGTCAGTTTCACTGCCTTTTTCCTCTAAAGAAGTCTATCTTTAACATCTTTCTAATTCACTATCAAAAAACAGTAGCAGAGAGGACATTGAAACTATTTAAGAGCAAATGGAAAAGATTTTAAGTAAGGCACAGTCAGTCCCTGAAATGCATACTCTAATAAAACCCATTACTTCCTCCTCTAGCTTTGCTCCAAGAAGACAAACTTATTAAAAGACTACAAAGCACATTGTTGTCTTCAACTTTCCTGAATAGTCATTTGTGGACCACATGAAAAACCTGAGTAGAGTGTGGAGTGCATTGTGGGTACACTTCTGTGGGCATGCTCTCTCACTACCATAATGCTCAAATATTTTAAGAACCTTTTCATTAGAGATGTTTTGTTTTCTCTTGAAGGATTACAGAAGCCAGGTTTATCTTTCCTTCTTCAATTTTATTCAGGTTATAGTATCTCAAGGATAATGGTCAATCAAAGAGGAGTTATTTGGACCTAAGCCATTTCTTAGTCATACATGCCTACTCCACCTGGATTTTCTAGCTAAATTAATCTTTAGCTATCATAAGTCCTCAAAAATTACTCTAAAACACCAACACTACAAATTTAAAGGTGATTTCTAGAGACTAATTGACTAGAGTTCTATTGATTACTATTTTCATATGAAACGTGTTACACTAACCTCCCTAATCTTGTAGGATTAGTTTCCCAATCTCTATCATCCAGAATCTTCATTTCAGCCATAAACAGTGCATTTATAATATATGATTTTGAATATGCAAAAACATTTTCCAGCCTTGTCCCTATACATTTTGACCACCATTCTCATCATCCAAGCACTTTCTGCTAGTCTCTCTGGAACCCACATTGTTTGATCCACAAAATTAACAAGGATATGCAGTGTCCTTGAATATTTCTTTGATACTATTCTTTCTATCTCTTTGCTTTAATAAAAATCTGGCTCTTCCCTGAGGATATTTGGGCTTTTGCATCAATCTCCACTGAAAGCCCCCTTTTCCCACTCCCCCTTCTTAGAGAGTCAGGAATGGTAATAAGTATATGATTTATTTCCCATTGCTCAGTTTGTATTCTCCTATGATCAACCTTTGAAAATGAGGGGATGTCAATTGTCCAATACTATCTCAGACCCTTTCCAACTTTATGGCCCTGAACAAGTTACTTAAACTCTATGCCTCAGGTTCCTGATCTATAAAATGAAGCATTAGACTTGATAAACTCTAAGATCTCTTTCAGTTCTAACTCTATGTTCTATGACCTTTTAACCTTGAAAGACATTTCATCTGGGTATGCTACTCTTTCAACATTCAGTTAGATCCAATGAGCATTTATTAAATAGCTACTACATAAAAACTACTATGCATGCCATAAAAGAGGGAAACAGAATATGTTTCAAAGAGTCTTGACTCTGGAATCAAAGAATCTGAGGACAAATCATATATATTTTACCAGTGTAAACTTGGATATCCAAAAGCCTCCCTGGGTCTCACTTTTTTCATAACCGTAAAATGACAGAATTAGACTGGATTGTCTCCAAGATCACTTTAAGCTCTAACTTTATAATCCTTTGGTCTACCCTTATACCCTTAGAAATTTTTGAATAAGAAAAAAATTCATCTCCAAATGTCTTTAATTGAAAATTAACTAAAATCAGTGGTCACTGATTCAGCAGGTTAAACAGCACAACCTTGAGAAAGAAATTATTTCCCTTTATTTTGTTATAATTTATCTTTTATTCAAGTTATATCAAAGAAGAGTAAAGGAAACCAGTAAAATATAAGCTCTTGAATGATGAGGATCTCTTTTTTTGTTCTTTGTTTAATTGACACCTAGAAAATTTTAATTCTTGAATCTAATTGAGGTATATTACAGTAGACTAGAGCAACGGAGCTATAGTCAGAAGACTTGAGGGCTGACTGTCATTTACTCCCTGTATGACCTTGACCAACAAGTTAGTCTAAACACTTTCTTAATGATTTCAGTATTTGGCTCAGTATTCCTGCCCTCCCCATTCCTACCATTACATTATCCTTGGGTAATACACACACACACACACACACACACACACACACACACATATTCACATTTTTGACACATCCAATAATCTGAATTACTCTCCTCAACTCCAAACACTATATTCTACACCTTTTTTCAAGTACATTCCAGCATGGCTACATATATTATTTCACCAATACTTGAAATTGTCTAAATCCTTACATGTAGATCTTTGAATTTTTATTCTCTAGCCATAACCTCCTGTCTCTTTCTCTGTTTCTGCCTCTATCTTTCTCTGTCTCTCTCTGTCTCTCTCTCTCTCTCTCTCTCTCTCTCTCTCTCTCTCAGAGACACACACACACACATTCTTTAATATATCACCCTTTGAGCCATCATTAATATGGTTTCACTTGCATCATATCCAGCTTAGGTCGCATGGTTTACATCACAATAATCATTTATTAAATTACTACTATATCCTATGCATTATCCTAGGCAGTGAGATATTTTAAGTAGCATTGCAAAAGGATAAGAAGCTGCCCTTGGAGTCAGCCCCAGATTTAGTCTTGTTTCACATGGTCAAGTCTTATAACTTCTCACTATCACAAGCAATCTTCAATTATGTTAGCTACAGACTAGATGCTGACATACCAAGAGTTCCTTACATAGATGAATGCAAAGGACCAAGATGCAATTCTCATTCTTAGGAAACCCTCACCATTCAATTTCTCTAGTCTTGCTCTAAGACCGCTGAGATTGCTGGAAAAACTCAGGAAACTGAGCTGACTTTACCCATTTCAAATTTATGTTACATAATCCTCATCACTGTCAGAGAGAGAGAGAGAGAGAGAGAGAGAGAGAGAGAGAGAGAGAGAGAGAGAGAGAGAGAGAGACTGATCTTAAGTTGCATTCAGAGATCTATGAATAGTGTCCAAAACAAGCAGAAGATAGAACCACTTTATCCAATACTTGTTAGAGGGCAACTAAATGTTATATTCAGTTTGGGAATCATATTTCAGAAGGGTCAAGAACAACTGTCAGTACTTCTGGAGAATTTAGATTTGACTGGAAAAATAAACAATAAAATAACAAGTTGAAACAATTGGAGCATTTAGAAAATGCAAAAATAGCAGGAGATGTGATAGCTATTTTCAAGTATTAGAAGAACTGTCATAGAGAAGAAAAATTTGAGTTGTTTTACTGAGTATCAAGGGACAGAATGGGGGACCCAGGGAGAGTCTTTCTTAAAGGGTAGATTTAAGCTCAATAGAGGCAAGATGCCCTATTTATAAGTGGAACAGGTTGCTTAGAATGTCAGTGGCTTTACTTTCACCATAGGTCTTCAAGTGAAGGACAAAGTATCATTTTTTAAGAAAATAGAAGAAATTCCTATTTAAAAATTGGCCAAACTACGTGACTTCTCTCTAGTCAAGAGGGATCCATATTCCTCATGAAAGTTGATCCCTCTACCTGTGCCTTGGATCAGATCCCATCCCTCTCCTCAAGGTCCTTGTTCCAGAAATCATCCCTTTCTTTCTCATGTATCCTTTCCTACCTACTGTCTTCCTTCCAAAAAAAAAATTAGAACTCAACAATCCTAAAAAATCCTTGCCCTGATCATTCTACTCCATCTTATCTTTCTCCTTCCCCTTCCCTTAAAGTTCTTGAGTAAGTTGCATTGATATCTCCCACTTCCTGATTTCTGTGATTTATTTTTCAGTTTACATGCATGGTCTCATTTGATACTTGCAATGCCAGAGTCTAAATACTACATACTATTGTTCTGATTTTACAGATGATAAAAGTGAGACTTAAAGAGTCTTAGAGACTTGCCACGAGGTTGACACAGTTGTATGGCAGACATGAAATTCAAATCCTTATTTCTCTAACTCGAAGGCTCTCATTTCCCCCAATAATACCACACTACCTTTCATTATGTCCATTCTACTAAAATTTCTCAAAAAGTCATCAGTTGACAAATGCTACTAATTGTCAAATACAATAATTTCTTCAACCTTAGTCTTTATCCTAATTGATCTATATTCTGATTTTGTAATAGCACACTGTCTCCTACTATATACTTACATATTCAATAGGCAGTTAAGAGGCACAGTAGATAGAGCACTAATGTTGAAGTCAGGAGGAAAAATGTTTGAAACCAGCCTCAGATATTTGACACTAGCTGTGTGAACTTGGGCAAGTCACTTAACCCTGATTTCCTTATGTCCAGGGCTATCTCCAGTCATCTTGAATCATATCTGGCCACTGGACTGAGATGACTCAGGAGGAGGAAATGAGACTGGTGACAGCCCAACTCATCCCCTTACTCAAATCAAATCCATGTCCTTGTCATGGTATCACCTCCTTGATGCCATAGTCCTCTTTGAGAACCAAAGATAAACATCATTATATTCATTCATTGACTTGAGAGACACTGTGCTTCTTCAATCTTTTCTATCTCTCTAATAACCTCACATAAGCTGAGACCTTGGAAAACCCTTAGCTTTAAAAAAAGTCAAGGTCTCCCATTTCATCTGAGTCCATCCAACATATGTCTTGCTACTGGACTCCTATGACTCTGGGGGAAGAGAGTGAGACTAATGCCTTTGTACAGTCCTACCTCACAAATTCAGTCAACTTGCAAATCAAGAAATGAACATCCTGATGTCATTGGTCTTTTTTGAGAATGAAGGACAAAGAACAACAACAAATCTCGCTAATGATTACTTCTCTCTCTCTCTCTCTCTCTCTTTCTCTCTCTCTCTCTCTCTCATTGAATCTTCATGACCTCTTTTTTTAAAAAAGTGAATGTTTTATTAATGTCTTTAAGATAAATATTTTATCAATTTCTTTTACATTATTCTTTCTTCCTGTTGCCTTCCAAAGAATCCTCCCTTGAAGCATTAGCAAGACTAGCTAATACAGGTTCTTGTCTAACACCATATGCCTAATTTTAAACTTTAGTACACCAAGTGCTAATGTTACTCCATGTTTTTTTTCTGATATAATGAGTGATCACTGCATGAATAATAATTATGTTGTGCTTCAAGGTTTTATTCTTTTATATTATTTTGTTTATTGTGTATATCATTTTCCTGGTTCAGCTTACTACACTTTGCAGCAATTCATATAAGTTTTTTTCTTTTTCTGAATTATTCAAATTTGTTCCTGACCTCATAATTTAGGTATTTTCCCATAAGTCTTTCCTTTAGTCCCCTTCCCTCCCTTCTACAGTCACTCCCTGTTGTCTGTGTATTTACATTGTCTAATATAATATCTTGCACATATTAAATGCTTTAATATTATTCTTAAGTTTGATTAAATTTAATTGAACTCTATTTAGATATTCAACCATTGTTCCAAATGAAAAAATATTTATCATCTAACTCTATCATCTTGCCAACTTCATAATTTTGTCAAAGGCTAAACAAAAGTCATCTTTGATTTGCCTCCTTTTCTTCCACTCATCAAATTCTTTTAAATTTTCCTTCAATATTTATCAAAAAGTAAACATCTGATCCATACCCACCACCACCACCACCCTAATAAAAGTAAACTTAATCTCTTATACCCAGACTATTGCCTCAATTTACTAGCTGCAATTTCTTTGCCCTCCCATTTACTTTATTCTTTACTAATCTCAAAAATATAGTTATAACATTGCCCTGTTTGGTGGACAACTTTGAATAGATATTTATTGTTTCAAGATCAAACTCTAGGATGTGATATTCATGGTCTTCAACCAACCCAGCCCTCCTTACTTATCTAATATTAGCTAGCTTTTCCACTTGAACCACATTTCAAGTACATCCCTTAATTATTCTCACATACCTTCATAGCATTCTAGGATTTAAAGCTTTTTGAGATCCTGTATATACAGGTTCTTTATTTTACAAAAGAGAAAACCAAAGTCCAAAGTGTTTGAGTTAGCCAAGGCCATTATTAGCAGGACTTTTATTCAATCTCAGGTTCCAATTACAAAATTAGTACTTTCTATTGTGCAATACTACTTTTGCTTGTTTCCACAAAAGGCCCTATTAATTAAATCTTTTGTTTTCTTTAAGGTGAGGTACAAGTAGCACTCTTATTCAAGAAACTTTCTCTGAATATCCTAGTCTACAAAGATCTTCCTCATTACTCTGATCCTATAGTAATGACAAACTATACCACACAATGTAGACTTTTTTATAAACAAAGAGGAAGATGGCACATTGGAGTAAAATATAACTTTGGCATTAGAAATCCTGGATTCCAACGTTCAGTCTGCCACTTATTATCCATGTGACCTTGGTTGGATATGCTTCTTATAATGTTAGGGTCTCCATTTTCTCATCTATAAAATGAGAAATTAGAACAGATGACTTATAAGACCTCTTCCAACTATAAGTACTTATATATTTTTCAAATTTAATAACTAATGATTATTGATAAATATATGATACATAATATTTACAAAGCCTTTAAGAAAAAAAATAACACTTGCAACAACTCAGTGAAGCACGTATGATACTTGTGTTATCGTTCCAAATTTACAGATGAGAAAAATGATCATCAGAGAGGTGTCATAACTAGCTTGGTCATAAAGACAAGTTTCAGAAGCAACCAGGTAACCTCAAATCCCAACCCATATGCAGGCACGCTTGTTTTATTGCACTTTGCTTTACTGTGCTTCACAGTATTTTTTCTATAAACTGAAGGTCTGTGGCACCCCTGAATCAAGTTAAGTCTCTTGGCACCATTTTTTCTAATAGTATGTACTAACATAATATCTTTCTATCACAATTTGGTAATTCTTACAAGATTTTAAACTTTATAGTTTGTATTATATCTAGTTTGTTGATATGTGATCAGAGATCTTTGATATTATTATTGTAATTGTTTTGGGGTCCATTAACAATACCCACATAAAACTTTGAGGCTAACTGGTAAAAATTGTATGTTCTAACTGCTCTCTCTCTCTCCTCAGGTCTCCCCATTTTCTGAGACTCAACAATAATTAAATTCACCTAATACCTTTACAATTGCTTCTAAGTGTTCAAATGAAAGGAAGAGTCAATCAATGTTTCAAATCAATGAAGCAAAATTCATTGTTGTCTTATTTTAAGAAATTGCCACAGCCAGCAGCCCAACTTTCAGCAACCACTAACCTGATTAATTAGCAGCTAAGAGCATCAAGGTAAGACTCTCCAACAACAAAAAAGATTATGACTTGTTGAGGGCTCAGATAATGATTTTTTTTAGAATTTTTAGCAATAAAGTTAGGATTTTTAATTAAGTACATAGTTTTGTTGGAGGGTTGAATATTGCACACTTCATAGACTACAGTAATAGTGTAAGTATAACTTTTGTGTAAATTGCTAAACCAAAAAATTCATGTGACTAACTTTATTGCAATTTTCACTTTACTGCAGTGGTCTGGAACCAAACCTACAATATATCTAAGGTATGCCTATTATCACTGGCTATATGTCCCTGAATAAGCAATTTACCCTCTAAGCCTCAGTTCTTCCATCTGTAAAATAGGAATAATAATAGCACCTTCCTTATAAGAATTGTTGTGAGGCTCTGATAAAGTAATAATTATAGAGTTCTTTTGCAAACTTTGAAATCTTATGCAAATGCTAGCTGTTTTGTCTCAACTGAAACAATTAGGTGGTACAGTGGATAGAATGCCAGAACTGAAGTCATTATCATCTTCCTAAGTTCAAATCTGACCTCAGATTCTTCATGGTTAGGAGACTCTGGGCAAGTCATAAACCTCTGCCTCAGTTTCCTCATCTGAAAAATGAACTGCAGAAGGAAATGGCAAAGCATGACAGTATCCTGGCCAAGAAAACCCTAAATGAGATCATGAAGAATCAGACATGACTAAACAACAATTATCTCACTTTAATGGATGAGAAAAAGGAGGATAAGTGAAGTAATATAAGAGGTAAGAATTTAAATCCAACTATTCATAACCACAGTTCACCATACTACCCACTGCTTACCACATTTATAGGCTGTTTGATTTAGTTAGAGGGCTTTATTTCAGAAAACCAATGATGGGGGTGAGGAGAATGGACAGAGGACACACTTTTAAACTTAATCTTCATCAACTTCATTCCCCATCACTTTCTCAAATCTAGACAATCAACCAAACTATACATCAAGCCCTGAGTTTCACTGTTTGCTGATTTTCTGAGGTGTAAATGCTCACACTAAAAATTTAACAATTATACTCTCATGAGTTGGCTTGAATTCCATAGTATTATAGATTTTGAGTTGGAAGGGATCTGAGTGATTAAAACATTTGCTAACCAGTAGATCTGTAACAACAGACAGTACATTTCTTAGCCCTGGAGATCCTTAATAAAGGACAATTTTTCAAATATATTGTGTCAGGAACTACTCTCTGAATGGATTACACTCAAGGGCCTCTGATTTTCCCAGACAACATTGTGATCCTATAATCACTAAAGTCCTTTCCACTTCTAACCACTTGATTGCTTCATTTTTGCCTTTTTATCTAACCCCAGAGCCTAGGACTGGCAGATGGGCAATTGTTTTTTTAAGATTGATTGATGAATTGATTGATTTTCCAACTACAGCAAAGATACTTTTTAAAATTCATCCTTTTGCAAGCTTTTGAATTCTACATTTTCTACCACCTTTGCTTTCCTCCCCTCCTCCCCATGGCAGCCATCAGTCTATATAGGTTGCACATGTACAATCATGTTTACTATATTTTCATATTAGTCATGTTGAGAAAGAAGAATTAGAACTAAAGAAGGAAAAAAAAAACATTAAGTTTTTAAAAGTAAACATAGTGTCCCTTGCTCTGCATTCAGAATCCATACTTTTTCTCTGGATGTGGATAGCATTTTCTTTAATGGTATCTCAGTAATGTCCTTCATCACTGAAATATTGAAAGGAGCTGCTTCTATTATAGCTGATCATCTCACAATGCTGCTCTTAATTTTTACATGGTTCTTCTTGTTGAGTGCACTTCACTCAGCATCAGTTCATGCAAGTCTTCCTATGCTCATGATTCCTTACAGAATAATAGTACTTCTTTACATTCATATACCGTAGCTTTTTCAGCCATTCCTCAATTGATGGGCATCCCCTTAATTTCCAATTCTTAGCCTCTTCAAAAATAACTTATAAATATTTTGTACATGTGGGTCTTTTCCCCTCTTTATAATTTCTTTGGTATATGGACTGAGTAATGGTTGCTGGGTCAAAGGGTATGCACAGTTTGGTTGCCCCTTGGGTAGAGTTCCAAATTTCTCTCCACAAAGGTTGAATCAGTTTACAACACCACCAACTGTGCACTAGTGTTCCAGTTTTCTCACATCCTCTCCAACATTAAATATTTTCCTTTTTTGTTATTTTATAAAATCTGGTAGGCGTGAGGTAATACCTCAGTTGTTTTAAATTGCAATTCTCTAATCATTAATGATTTGTCACATTTTTTCATATGACTATAGAAAGTTTTAATTTCTTCATCTGAAAACTGTCTCTTCATATCCTATGTCCACTTATCAATTGGAGAATGACTTGTATTCTTATAAATTTGACTCAATTCTTGATGAGCAATTATTAAATATTTACTGTGTTCCAGGCACTACATTAAGTACTGGAGACATAAAGACAAGGAAAAAGAAAAACAACCTCTTTCCTTAAGGAGTTCACATTCAAATA